>NC_135535.1:172675937-173287499 GCF_045843805.1 Urocitellus parryii
TGCAAATACGCTGCTGGAAACATTATGAGAAAGGCTGGGCACATTAGTGGTGCTAATCCTAGTCTGCCCATTACTGGACTGAATCACTGCATACAGCAAAATAGGTTCTGGTGAAAATGGAGAGAGCCAACAGGACATCACAACCCAGCTGACCACCAGCGTGATCAGGGGCCCTGATTAGCCAAGAGCGTCAGGGCTGCTGGCCAATTGCACCAAATTAAGCGTTCCCAATTTCAAGTTCTCTGGCAGTGGGCTTCGTGCTGGTTCCTGATGCATGAGGTAGCATTTTGAGTAATAATTAATTAGAGGGGAAAGCAGAATAAGCAAAGCAAAGTACATCAAATGGAATTAGTATAATTTTGCCTTTCTCTTTATTCCACTTTCAATCAGAAGTGGAAGGCCAGCAAGGTGATTTGGATTGTGTGGAAAAAAAGGGCAGGGAGCATCCAGCTGCCCTATGACCCATTCAGGGCTCCCCTGCTCCCAGGCACACCCATATCCCCAACATACCCACCTCTGCAAAAACCAACGCAGGCTGGAGAGGGCCCACCAACTAACTGTCCACGCATCTCCTCTCTGTCATGAGATCACTAGGGCCAGCACCAATCAGCCAGCTCATTCTAGTTTGGAGTTTTCCAGTTTGTTATCAAATTAATACGTTCTTTATTAAGCTGGTGAGCCCTGTCTTCATTAGAAAGTCCTAACCCCTAAAAGAGGTATTTTAAAACACACATGTGTGCGCACATGCACGCACATGCACACACACACTGATTAGCCCAAGCACCAAAGAAATAAGCATGCACAAGGTATCATTTGACAATATGCAACAGACACCTCCTCCAGATGCTAACAAATCCACAGCAGACCTGCCCACTACTGCAGAGAACTAGAAATTTATTTTATCCCCACAGGCTTACACCTGTCAACAACGAGGAAAATTAAAGGGAGGGAAAAAAAAAAAAAAGCAAACCTGAGTTTTAACTCAGAAATTTCTGACAGTGACTTGTAAGCAAGCTTCCCACCAGCTACAAAACAGTCTCTCAGAGCCTGAGAAGGCCTTGGGTCACCTGTCAGACCAATCAGCAGCAGAGCCTTGCTCAGGCCAACCCCTGCATGGCCATATGTTGTAGGCCAACGTCCATGGATTGCCACATCTGTTTTGGCCTACTCGAGAAGGCTGCGCCTTGCAGCTCACCTGTGCCATCCCCTGTGACCCATGGGGACGTGGCATCTGCAGCCTCAGGCTCCCATGACCTACCTCATTGATGAAGGAGTGCGCCCCCTGCGGGCTGAGCAATAGGATGGCACGGCGCAGCGTGTCCCGGTAGCGATTCAGTTCCTCTGTCTTCATGGTGGTGAAGAGGCTGGTGAATACGTGGCTAATGTTCTTGTCCACCTTTTGCAGAGAAACATCAAGGCCCAGCCGCGAGGCCTGATCCAGAAAGCTTTGGAGCCCACGGATGTCTGAAAGTGGAAGAAGAGGAGCAGGAGGAAAGAATTATCTTTAAGTGGGAAGGGAACTTGAAGGGATTCTAACTCCAGTGCTCCCTTCCTGGGCAATCTACCACCAGAAGCAAGGGTTCAAGTCTGCTACCATGGTCCAGAGAGGCCATGTGCCCAGTGCCCAGCCCAGAGTGACTATGTCTATCACCATGGGGAGCCCTTCCTGCCATTCAAAAAGTCATATGGTCAGATTGCACCAATCATGATCAGCTTCTCTTCTCTCCCGGTATGAGCCCAGTTCTGGCAGTTCTGTCCTCCAGGCTATGTGAGCTGGTGGTCCCTGGCCACGGCTCCACATTTCCCTCCACCTCCTCTGCTCCTTGCAGTTGAGACGTCTTGACTCAATGTTGTGTTGAGGCCACTGGCCTCCCAGAACAGATATAAAGAGGTTTAAAAAAGCTTATTCTTCTTTTATTCTTTTTTTTTTTTTAGCTGACACATAAGAATTATACTCATTTACAAAGTACAGTATAATGTTTCAGTACATGTAGACATTGTGTAAAAAGCAAATCAGGGCAATTAGAATACCCATCCCCTCATAAATTTATTATTGATTAGTGGTGAGAACATTCAAAATACTCTCAACTACTCAGCAATTTTCAACATGATATTGTCAACCATAGTCACTATTATGTGCAACAGAACATCAGAATTTATTCCTCCTATCTAAGTGCATTTGTACCACTGATCAATCTCTCTCCCCCCTGCTTCTAGTTACACTCCCCAGCCTCTGGGGAACCACAGTTATACTCAGTACTTCTATGAGATCAACATTTTTAGATTCTACAAGAGTGATATAATGCAGTATTTGTTTACTACAACACTAGCCCCACACACACAAAAAAAAAAAAAAACATAGAAGCAACCTAAGTGTCCATCAACTGATGAACAAAGAAATGTGATAGATATGCACAGTGGAGCACTATTTGATCATAAAAAAGGAGATCCTGACATTGGTGCCAACACAAATAAACCTGGAGGACATTAGGTAAAGTAAAATAAACCAGGCACAGAAAGACAAGTACTTCTTAACCAATCAGAGGGTGTGGAATGAAAAATGTGCAGATATGGCTCAAGGCACAGAACACAAGAGGAACAGGGACATCCCAACGATAAATACTCACCAGAGCTGTAAACCCCTCCTCTCCTGAGCACAGCATGGCTCATACCTGTGCATTGTAAGCTGGAAACCATCTCAGCACTAAGCAGCTGCCCACACAGAAACCAGCAGTGGGCTCCTATGTCTGGCATGCATTAGCTTTCTGCGGGTGCTAATGAGAGTTCCTCCCAGATCTTGTCTATCCCATAACATAGCCATAAGCCACATGTAGCTACTAAATTTTAATAAATAGGTTGATTTATTAAGTTAATTAAAATGAAAGAAAAATCCATACTTAGTTCCTCAGTCACAGTAGTCACATTTCAAGTACCCAACAGCCAATCTGGCTGTTGGTTACCATATTGGACAGTGCAGATAGAGATGATATGTGATAGATCATCACAGGAAGTCCTACTGTAGGGCCCTGCCTGGAGAAACCATCTTTTAACCAGCATAGTGCAAGTGATGTCCCCAAATATGATAGATCAGCTGCCTCAGGCCCCTGGTAATGTCCTCCCTCCTCCCATGCTTTTTCCCTGGCATCACGAAGACCTCTCCAGTGCTGCTTCTGACTTTAGCCATATGGCCTGCCTTGGCCTACGGGACAATAGGAAACTTAGCACCGAGGTTCAAATGAGTATTTGTGCATCTCCATTTTGCTCTTCAGAACATCCACTACCTTCAGAACATCCTTAAGCTATCCTGCTAAAGGGATGAGCAGACAGAGGGAAGACTCAGGCCAGCCCACAAGCAGTCACCCCCAGCCACGTGCCAGCTGAACTCAGACACATGAGTGAGGCCAAAGCAGCTGCCTGGCTGAACTATAGACTCATCAAAAATAATAAATGACTCTTGTTCTAAGCCACTAAATTTTGAGATGGTTTGTTTCCCAGCAATAACTAACTGATAAGCCAAGGTCATTGGATGGATTATATCTAGTAGAACTCATGAAAATGTAAATGAAACAGCAAGGTCTATACCTTAAAAAGTCACCCCTCCACAAATTGCCTGTAGCACTATCCACATGGGCTGAGTGTGAGCCAGACTGGGAGTGAAGCCATGTGTCCACAGGCAGCTTCTGCAGCCTTGTCCCTTGCCCAGGACACTCAGTCTTCACTATCCCCATGACTTAGCTATGACTCAGATCTGAACACAGCTGGTAGGACAGATGTGAGGTAGGACCCTGAGATGTACCATCTACCAGTTCCTGCTCCTCTGAGCACCTTTGAAGGACATTGCAAGTCTTTAAAGTGACAAGACTAATCACAGAGTGCCTTTCTGTGTGTTTACAAGACACTTGCAATGAGAAGCCTCATATAGGTTCATAAATCTGGTAGTGCCATCCATGTGATCCTAGGGACCTCAGGAATCATGCCAGGATGGCCAAACTTCTCAGACTGGGGGAGAAGTTCCTTTTAGTCACTTTTCTGAGGACCCCCGGTCTAAAGCATCTCAATGTGGAGGGCTATTTCATTGCCTTAGGGATTAGAAGGTGACATGAGCAGGTGGAAAACATCTAAGGACATACATAGAGGACAAGATCCCTCAGAGCTCTTGCATGCCCTTGGCTACCATTTCTGGCTCTTGCTTGGACAGTTCTTAATGGGACTGAGCCATCAGAGAGAGGTTAAGGTCCCGACAGGCAACGGCTGGCTTCTCCCTCCTAGAAATCAGTGATGCCGGCTGAAAGTTCCCAAAGGACCACAGCCCTGGCTCCGACTGCCTGCTCCCACCTGACTGAAAAGCTCGGCTCCCAGCCTCCATTCTCTGGAGCTCTTATTCGGCATACTCGGGGAGGGCTTGGAGCAGGTAACCATCAGGAGCACAAGCTAATTTTGCAGTCCCCCTGCCCACTTCCCAAGAAGGGAGCCAAGAAAGCCCCATTTCTCCAAACAAAAGTCATTTTCTCTTTTCTTGCCAGAGAACAAGTTTGCAATGCTACCCTCTTCCACCCACAACAACGCCAGCTCTCTTCTGCTGCTCCCAAAGAAGGGAGAATTTCCCAAGAGAATAGACCAGAAGACAGAGCAGGGACAGTGCCCTAGGCAGCAGAGTGGCTCCCATGGAGTTTTGGACCTGGCCCAGGCCCTTCCTAACAAGCTACCTGTACAGAGTAGCCAGGCCCATCCACCATCTTGGGTGCAGCTACCCTCAACAGGCCCACCCCACTTCCACCCGCAGGCAGGGAGCTAACTAGAGCCACATCAAGAATCAAATCAGTTGTATCCCAGAAAAGGCATGAGAAGGTAAGTGGCCCCAGATCTCTGAAGCATAAACTGTGGAACAGCCACCAGCAGGGATAGGGAAAAGCTCCCACTGTAAGAATTCTCCTCCACAGGGGAGGAGGAAGTGCAGGGGACATGGGGAAGCCTATCCTGTGAGGGATGTGACACAGCAATGCCCAGGACAAGCCTCAGAATCTTGACTCCCTCTCCCAGCCCCACTTTTAGACTCTGGAATTCCCTGGTCACAGAAATCTTTCCATTCCCAGATCTGACAGAGTCCTCCTGCCCATGGTCATTCTTCCTTCTATTCTCCAATATTCACCAAGAGCATTCACTGTGGGGCACCTTCCCTGGGTGCTGAAAAACAAAACTGGATGAGCACACGGTGTTCTTGCTGAGGTGGAACTTACATTTCAGGAGCTGAGAACAGACCAGAATAAATAGTGGGATAAACAGACAATTTCCAATGGTGATAAGAGCCCTAAAGAAAATCCATGTTGGTCTAGAGGAGACTTGGAGCAAGGGAAGTAGGAAAAGGCCCCTGTAAGGAAGCAAAAGTGAGCAAGAGGAAGCTCTGGAAACCTCTTAGGGAAGAGTATTCCAGATAGAAGAAACAGCACATGGAAAGTTCCAGAATGAGGTGTCTTCAACACCAAATGAAAAGTCTTGCTCACCCCATGGAGAAGCCTAGTCTGTGGAGCTGCCAGAGAAGCCAAGGAGCAGCAGACGCCAAGGACCACCAGGAGCACAGGAGAGATAGGTGTCCCATGCCTGTCCCTCTTCCCCTCTGTAGAAAGGCTCCCTAATGCTAACGCTCCGCATGTCTAGGTGACTTGCCCGTCTCCTCCGAGTCTGGCTCAACATACATCACTCTTATCTAAATCGTTGTAGTCCACTGGTTCTCTAGAGTGTACAGTCCAACCACTTATCCTGAAGCCCTCATCTCTCTGGGCTTCAAGACACTCTATGCTATTTCTCTGCCCACCTACTTTCCAATCTCTCCTTCTCATATGTCTGGTCCTATTCCCAGCTCATCCTGGGCTTCCTTCCGAACCACCCACTATGTCCACCCTCCTGCCTCTGAGTGCAACACCACCAGACACACATTTACAGAGGCCCATGTTCTAGGTTGATGGAGACCTCTCCACTCTTCCTCTTAAACACCTGGTGGCCACCTCCACTCTACCTTCTCAGGTTCACCATCAACTCCTCCCTGGGCTTCTGCAACAGCCTCCACCAAGGGGCCCTCGCGTCAGCCTGCTACTGCATTCCACCAGCATGTGTGCCCTGAAGGTAATGTCTGTTCTAACAATACAGCCCATCTCTGACCTTCAACGAACAGCAAAAGTTTATTTTAAAAGTTGCCAAGAAAGTAATATCCTCAAAAGCATCAGTCAATCAAATAAACAAACAAAAGCCTTCTCGAGATGTTATCAATGCTCACAAAATAAACTCGGAGTAACTTAGCTTGGACTGAGAGTCTGGTCCTAAGAGTCTTTTCCCTTTTAGTTTTTGTGCCCCCCATCACCACCCTCCAGTACCACCTCCACAAACTAGGCACCCTGGGTTCCAGGAAAAGAAACTCTTTGCTCTTTCCCTGGAGATCCCCCTACACACACTCTACCTGGACACTCCTAGTTTAAAATTTACAGGGCCCACTCCTCCATCAAGATAAAATTCACAGCATATTCCCCCCAGGGCCATCACAGCCCCTCAAGTTGAAATCCAAAATTTTCTCAAATTTAACAGTATAAAGTCTAATAGTGATATAAATGTCTAATAGTAATACATGGGAAGAAGGAACAGGGTCTTCCTCATTTCTCTATCCAACCCAAGGCTCAGCACCCAGCACAGCCTCGGGACATTGAGCATTTGTGGAATAGAATTGAATCAAAGCAAACAGCAGCCCGAAGGCCGTTGTGACTTTAGCAACCACACAATGACAACGCATTGATGGAGGCAAAGTCCTACTAGGCAAGGGAGTGAAGTTGGGAAGTTTCTTCAACACCTAAGGTTGTCACGGTGACTATCCTTCTACGGCTTTGATAAAAAAAAAAATCAGACAGTCACTGGGTATTTTAAATACTTTTTCTGAAAAGTAATTGAAATGAAAGAACACATATCAAATTGCTTCCCCTACGATTTCAATTTCCAAGAAAGGTCCAAGCACTGAGAGTACTTATGAAGAATATTTTACCATCTGTAATGTACATAGATATGTATGAAGGCTGCCATCTCATACCCAGAAGGAGTTCACAGTTAGAAGAGTTTGGGGATTATTGGCAAATTTTCCAAAGGCTGAGAACCAATTTTGATTCTACAGATTTTTTTCTTTCTTTCTTTCCTATCTGGCTTCCCAAAGATATGCTTTAAGTTTCTTCCCAGATGTAGTTTATCCATCATTCAAGTTCCTTCCCAAGACTCCTGTCCAGGCTCCTTTACCGCTTCGTCTCCTTCCTGCTGCCAACTCCAAATGCCACCATCGTTGTCACAGGCCTGGAGCGGCTAAAAAAAAAAAACTGGGGTGTGAGGGAGACTGGGTCTGCAAGTGAGGAAGCGCCCACCATTTCCAAGAAAAGAGATTATAAAAACCCACCTGCTATGGCTCCAATCACAAGGAACACTCTTGCCCTCTGCCCAGAATCCTCTGCTTACAAGTGTCCAGCTACACATTCCCTCGCCCTCCTCTGCGTCCCACCTTTCCCACTCTCCCTCTCTCCCTCCCTCCCTTCTTCCTTCTTTCCTTCCTTTTACCTTTTCTCTCTTCCTTCCTCAAATGTTTTGCAAGTCCTGCTGTGGGCCAGGCCCTAAGCTGGACGCCAGAGCCACAGTATGTTCAAACTTCACACAGGCCTGTCCTCGAGCAACTCTGGTCCCGAGGGTAAGCTCCAAAGCAGGGAGCAGCTCCCCTCTGCCATTCACTGAGCAACTCCTGTGTCCTGGAGTGTGTTCCATTTGCAGAATGTGTTTCATGAATAAGTTAATTCATTACAATTAATCCATGAGAATGATTATGAAAGTCACGCAGAGCATCCAGCAGGTCAGTTCTGCAAAGGGAGGAGCAGGGACACACAACTGAGGCACATCCAGCATCTTTCAGTAAAATGGGAAGCAGGTCTCTCCCTGTCCAGGATGACAAGGTGCTCCAGGGCCCAGATAGGGGTTGTCTTCAATGAGCAGGACAGTGGTATTTACCCAACATCTCAGCAGCCCAGGGCCGCCACTCTGGGAGAGAGGACTCACTGTCACTGTCACAGTCCTGAATGCCCACCACATTCAAGGTACGTCTGATCTTGGGGCCTTCCAGAGTGACTTCCTATCCTCCATCTCCCCAAAGCCAATTCCTGGAGATACTGCTGTGAGCCCCAGAGCACCCCTATCATATACAAACCACCTACAGACCCCATACCTCAACCTCAACCACCTTTTTTACTATACACAATAGCCAAGATATGGAATCAACCTATGTGTTCATCAGCAGATGAATGGAAAAATAAATCACACACGCACACACAAAAGGGAATACTATTCAGACATATAAAAGAATGAAATCTTGTCATTTGCAACAATGCAGATAAGCCTGGGGCACATTATGTTAAGTGCAACAAGCCAGACACAGAAAGACAAATACTATATGATCTCTCTTACACATGTGGAAAAAATTGAACTCACAGAAATAGGGAATCAGCTGCTAGTTACTAGAGGCTGACGGCTAGGGCAACTGGAAAGATATTGGTCAAAGGACAGAAACTTTCAGTTTTAGACAGGAGGAATAAGTTCAGCAGTTTTATTGTATAAACAATGAGTGTAGTTGAAGAACAATATATTGTATATTTGAAAATTGCTAAAAGAGTAGATTTTCAGTGTTCTCCCCACCAAAAAAAAAAAGTAAGTATATGAGCTAACACAAATGTAAATTGCTTGATTTAGCCATTGCACGATGTATAACAACTCTTAGCTGTCAAAAAAAAAAAAAATACCCTGTTGCTTGGTGTCCAGGGATACAAAACTCTGGGAAAGGCATAGAGAAGCAGGCCTTGATCCCACTTCTCCAGAGGCATACAGAATAACCATAGGCATGAATCTGAAACTATCCCTCTCTATCTATGCAACCTTGGGCAACAACCTCTTTGAGCCCATTTCTTCATCTTCAAAGCAAAGCTATGGCACCTTGCCCATAGGAGCCCGCCACCTTCCCGTGAGAGGTGCACATTACAGCTGGCACAGTGGAAAAGATGTTCAGTGGCTGTCAGCTCTCTTCCAACCTTCTCATCAGCACAGGGAACGCCCCCAAAAGGGTTCCCAAATGAGCAAATCATCTCCCTTGTTCTAGGGGCTCATCAAGAAAGGAGGTGCCATCCTGACAATTGGATGACACAATAGGAGACTAAAAAGGTCGGCTCTCCCTCCTGTGATAATGGAAATTTCAAAGTTATAAAAGTAGCTGAAGGGGAAGGCCTGTCATTGAAAACTCTCTGAGAAAGGGGACACATTCCTGCCCCTAATGAGGGCCAATAATACCCAGGAACATTCTACTCGCACAGGTTTCAGAACCAGCCACAAAGCCAAGCAAGGATAGCTTCAGGAGAGAGCAAGGGGTCATCTGGATAATTCCTTGTGAACGAAATTATGAGGCACATCCACACAGGAGCCAGATCAGACACTGCGGTCCGTGTGTGCACAGTACCCACTCCGCCGCCTGGCAATGGAGGCCATCGGTTGATCAGAACACACAGTCTCTCACCAAGCTCTATTCCCTTCCATTTAAAAAACAAACACAAGGGAAAAACATTTTTAAATAATCAGGCTGGAAGATCGAGATTAAAAACAATTTAAAATAAACGTCTACTCTGGCACTTTGGAAAAAACATACCACGCTGCATTAAGTGCTTTGAATTAAGTAAATTACACCAAGTAACTAATTTACATAATGATCAAGATTTGCATTTTACACATGTTATAATGAAAATGGGTTTATAAAATAATTCTTCACCAACTTCTGTTCTGGGTTGGGTTCCAGTATTTGGAGAAATTTTTGTGGTGTTGATCTGCTACTGTCTTTCATGTTTCAAATCTCTGGCTCCTTCAATATTTTTTTTTTTTTAATCTGCCAGGTCCCTTATTCCCATTGCAATAAATAGTGCCTTTGATTTGCAATTCCCTTCCGACAACTGAGTGAGATTATTTTTTTAAGGAATCTGTACTATGCTAATGATTTTTAGAATTTTCACAAATAAAGTTTGATGTCCCTGTCACCTTTCACTTATGAGGTATATGATATTGATTTTAGCAGCTCTTCCTCCAAGATTTGGGCATGATTTTCAAAGTCCTGCTGCTCTGGATGCTGGCATTTCTGGGTGAGGAATCAGCATGGCATTTCCCTACAGGACTTCAAGAGTGGTCCCCTGGGGGCTGTAGCAAGACTCGACTGGGCTCCAGGTCCTTAGGAGACTGGCCTCGTGAATCAGGAGGTTATTCTGTGCCTTCAGGTCCTTGTAGCTCACAGGCCAGGAGCCAGAACTCCCCCTCCCGGAGCTGCTGGATGCTCGGATCATCATTTCTTATCTCCCTCTCATGTCCTAGGAGGGGGATCAGCCATCCCATTTTACAGCCAGAGAGGTTGGATCCCTCCACCAAACCAGACAGGAATGACCCACATCTGCTTTGAGATGGCTCTGGATGTTTTCCTGGATCTCTGTCTAATTTAAATAAAATCCTAAAGCAAACAGAGAATTTCCAACTGTTTACCCAAACAGCAACATTTGAATTTTCAAGCATCCTCCAAACTGATGTCTTCGCCTTTCGTTAATACTGCAGCAGATGACCTTCCATGGCCATGGTATGGCAGAAGGGATGATGGAAAAATCATAACAGCATACTGTCCGAATGCTTGTGTTCCCCAGAATTCATATGTTAAAATTCTAATCCTGATGACACTAGGATGTAATCAGGTCATGATTTGCTGCCCCTTTAATGGCATTACTGTCCTTACAAGACAGGAAGAGACTTGACTCAAGATCTTTCTCTTTCCACCACTTGAGACACAGTGAGAAAGCCATCTGCAAACCAGGAAGAGGGTTCTCACCAGACACTGGATCTGGCATCTTGATCTTGGACTTCCTAGTCTCCAGAACTCTCAGAAATACATATGTGTTAAGTCACCCGAATAAGATAGATAGATATATATATATATATTTTTTTTTACAGCAGTCTAAGCTGATTAGTACCCAGCACAGGCTTATTAAGATCTAACTTTGTGCCAGGCACTATGCTAAGTCATTTGCATATGCTGTCTTATTAATTCCCATGATAGTCTTGTGTCTTGCCTGAGGTTATCCAACCAGAAAGAGACAGAACCAGAGTTCAAGCCCAGGGCCTTGAATCCAGAGCCTTGACTCCAAAGCCAAGTCATTCTCCACTAAGCCAGAGGGACCTGGGAAGGAAACAGGCCCACAGACCTGATGTTGTATAGATGCTGAGCTAGAAACCCTACATGCCCACTTCATCTGAGCCCAAGCACTATATAGGGAATTACCAGATTTTGCCCATTTTGCAGATTAGTCACTGGCTCAGAACAGAGCTGGGATATGACCCCAAATCTGTCCTCTGCAAGAGGCGCTGCCCTCTGTGCTGCACTAAGGAGTGGGAACTCCACGCCAGGCCTCCAGAGTGGCCTTACCAGGCACATGGAGCTACAGAAAGACCACACAACACATGCTGGTCAAATGCTGGAGTCTAGCTTTTAAGAATAGCAAGAAGATGAAAATGTGGCATATGCAATTACCAGCTGCTAATCTGCAATCTGTATTAATAACTGACATCACATAATGAAATGTAGCATCTTCATTGGTTCTTTAAATTATAAACAAGGAAAAACTCATGCTATTAGAAACAGCAGCCCTGGCCGGGTGACTTGGAAGCAACCCTGGGCTGGATTGTACCTCTGCAGACCTGCCCAACAGGCTGTAGCCTACCCATTCAGCAGGTCCTCCCCATCCATGGAACCACCAGTATCCCAGGTGGTAGTGGTGAGGGTGCCCTATTCACTGCCCAGAACTCCCATCTCCCAAATAACAATATTTTGGGACTGGCCACATTCACTCCCTCTCTCAGGTTTTCTCCAAGCCCCTGTCTGGTACCCAATCAGTCCATGCTTTGTGGTGCTCCCAAGACAGACAGATCAGACACCAGCCCCAATTTCTTGGGGCTCAATAGAATACAGTCAAGCAAGCAGTATTTGAAGACATTGTACAGATAGCAGAAAATATGTGCAAAGGGGTCTATTTATCCAGAAAATGTGGGGTACCTTCAGAGAGCTTGGAGTTGGACTTTGCAGGATGAAAAGGGACCCTGCATACAGACAAGACAGGGAGGAGTACTCCAGACCAAGAGGACATCAGAATCAGAGGCCTCATGGGACCGAGTGATCCATCTAGGGGACCCGCAGATGGTTCTGTGTGGGCATGGGGGTGCAGGGCCTGGTGTGCACTCTAGAAGGATGGCAATGGTGGCATCTCTGGACAGCAGAGGTGTCAGAGTGGTCTGCTAAGCAACTGAGACCAGAGCCTGCATCTCTAGTTGCCCCAAACCCACCACTCCTGCCCAGGTCTCGGAGGCAAAGGAAAGTTTGACAGCAGCAATCAATGGAATCAGCCCTGAAGCCCTGTTCTGTACCAAAGGACCCCCCTTCCAAGGCCAGAACTGTGCAGCCCAAGCTGCTGCTGCCTGCTCTTAACAGAGGCCATTTCAAGGGAAGGTCTGTGTCTCCTGCCTGAAGAAAGAGTACAGGCTTGGAGACTGACACACAAGTGATGGGCTCCTCCCGGCTCTTAAGCTCCAAGCCTCAGCCACTACCTCTGTAAGACGGGCAGTGAGGCCTTCTAACAAGAGGACCATTGTGAGGAGCAAGCTGGATGCTGACAGATGCAAAATACCTGGGAGGAAACTCAGGTGTGGGGAAGACTCAAAACAAGAGGCCCCACCCTCTCCAGTGACTCTCCTGCATCATGCCAACCCTGGCACAGGAGGCTCTGTCTTCACAGCTTTCTGTTGACCTCATGACAAGTGTTCTTTAACTTATGTATATCATTTACATAATTACTCTGATATTTACTCGGGTTTAATTTGTTTCCTCTGGAACCTGCCTTTGAGGAAGCGGTGCCAACCAGAGGCAGGAGTAAAGACTCAGCAAGGGATTCACAGGTGCCACCCACCGCCCCTCGCTGGGGGCCTCCCAAGTGCCACTGCTGCAACATGACCCCACTCTGCCTGGGCTCAAGAGCACCACAGAGCCTCAGACCTGCCTGGGCCAAATGAGGCACATCGATGCCCTCGAAGACCTTATGGTAGAAAGGGAAAGGCAGGTGAACACCCTCCCCAGGGACAACGCTCCCTGCACCAGACCGAGGGGGGGGGGGCTGTGCCAGCACAAGCGAGGCAGGAGACCTCTGATCACTGTGAGCCAGAGAAGGAGACATCAGGCTGCTCTGGGGTCAAGCAGATTGTGCCGGTATCCACAGAGGTCAGCAGGCATGACGGTGGCATTGCCACCCCTTATTGCAGCAGAGGAAAGGGCAGAAATGTTGTCAAGATGAAATGAGAGTTTCAAGGTAGACTACACCAGGGAGGACAGAAAGAATGGGTTGGACTTTGAAAAATTCATTCGGCAGTTCTTTGAGAGGGCAAAGGCCTGGAGGCCATAGCAAACCAGGGCTGTGTCCCAGGCAGGACCTAGGAGCCCAGGTCCTGGTGGGTAGGAGCCCTCAAGGGAACACAAGGCAGTTTTGGCTGCAGAGAAGGAAGGGGCAAAGAATGACATGTGTTGGGTCATGCCTGCCTGAGCCAGAGGGTAAAGAACAAGGGCAGAGGGCTGATGGCAGAGGACTCCACCTGGGAACACAGAGGCTTAGTCCCAGGGACAACGCATGGTACCAATCCCCCCACCCCACCTAGCACTGTTTGTGCACACACACTCACATGCATGTGTTCATACACGCTCATGTGCATGCTCACATTCACTCACATTCATGTTCATGTCCACATTTACTCACACACGTGTACACACACTCATTCACATTCTCACATGCTCACATTCACTGCCACACACACAGACACACACACGGTGTGCTAGAGTCAACGTGCATCACCTCATGAGAACCCACTGGTAAATTTTCAGGAACTGTGGGAGTTAATTATTGAAGACTGCCACTATAAATTAAATTATACAAACCTACGATTAAAGAAATTATTTTACAAACTTGATAAATACACAAAGCTCATCACTTCCTAATTATTTTCCTGCAATTAATAATATCTATGCCCTGAGGATATTCTGAAGCACAACATGATGTTTGTCATTTCTCTTCCCAAAGCCATGTCCAGTGACATTACCTCACTCAAAAACAGCTATGGCAGGACCCTTTACACTGTGGAAATCAGCAAATCGGGACTTTGTTTTTCTTGGAGACCAGTTTTCTAAACATTTACTAGCATACCACTGCTCACAAAACACACAGGCATCACATCCCCTGCCCTCCCCACACACATAGATCACCATCTCTCAGCATCTGCAAGGACTGGTTCCACGATCTCCTCAGACCAGAATCCTTGAATGTTCTGGTCCCTTTTATAAAATGGTGTTGTATTTGCATATAACCCATGCCCAGCCTCCAGTATATTTTAAAACATCTCTAGATGGCTTGTAATACCTAATACAATGTCAATGCTGTGAAAATTGTTGCACTGTATTGCTTAGGGAAAACCAACAAGAAAAAAGTGTACATACTCAGCACAGAACACAATTTTTGTTCAATTATTTTTTAATCACAGTTAGTTAAATCTGCGGATGCAGAACCGGCAGATACAGAGAGCTAACTGGACATATGTGCACACACTCATACATTCATGCCCTTCTGACACACGCGCACACACACACACTTGCATTCACACATGTATACACAACCTCACACTCTCCTACACATGAACCAGCACTTCATCTCCCTTAACATCACCCAGATCATCAGAACCACATCCACACTCTGAAGGAGAAGGGAGGCTGCTCTGAGGCTGCTCTGAGGCTGCAGGGTGGTACACCTCGCTTTTCCTCGCCTCCCCCCACCCTCTGTTGGCCCTGGGGAGCAATTCCCTGGGGCTGCCTCCCAACACTGCTCTGGAAGCAGAACTTTCACACCTCACTTTGGCCATTGGAAAGCAAGACCGTGGCCAGCAAAGGACAGTTTTAATCAGGTTGGTGGTCAGCAGAGGCTGGGAGATCTATAAAGACAGTATGACATAACTACATGCCCCAGTCCAGGCAGCGAGGCCATTCTGGAAGCAAACACAGGTGTCCAAGGACCCCACATAGCCCCCCTTTCCAAATAATCCTGCTAAATCCCCAAATTAAACCCCCATCTATATTAATTAAGGAGCCAGGATCTGCAGGCCTAATGGTACTGCCGGCCCATCCATCACAAGCTAGTTACCTCCTGCCAGAACCTCTTGGGCCAGATTACAAATGGGATGTGGGGAGGGGGCCGGGGAGGCAGGATATTATCCTGAAATATAATTTGAACTTTCCTTCCAAAATACCATCCCCAGGCTGATCCATCACAAGCTGTACCCGCCCGGGCCCGCCACAAGCGAGGGCTAGACCGCAGAGCCATCCATCACTGGCCGCCAGAAGGCCCTGGAAATGCCAGAGCTGCTCTGTGCTCTGAGGAGGATGCAAACAACTGGACTAATAGTATGATCAATGCCAGTAGGTGGGCCACAGGGCAGGACATGGTTGGTGGGGTCATCACCACCCCTGATACCCTCCTCCCAAGAGCAGGTATCCTTCCCACCAGGACTCAGGGTTAGGAGAATGCAGAAGTGAGTCCCCATTATTAGGCACTTTGGGTTTGCAGTGCCCACATGCTTTTATTTATTTCCTCCTCACAGCAAGCCTGTGAAAGCAGGGTATGTTTTCCTGTTCTATGGGTAAGAAAACTGGGGCCCAGAGAGCTTAGGAATTCAAGTGATAGTCTGGCTGGAGAGTGAAACCAACAGAACATTGAGCCCCACAAACCACAACCCATGCCCCAGTCTCCAGGAGGGTCCCTGACTTCTGTGCTGGACTCAATATCCAAGAAGATCCATCCCAGTAGCCATAGGCATCTCAAGACTGTGGCACAGGATCCTAAGCATCTTGTTCACCATGGTATATCCTGGCACATGATAGCAGCTCAATAAAGTCACATGCAGAAAATGTTGAATTAACTAATAAAAGACAATCCTTCATCTAGAAGAAGCAGCTCAAGTCCAATGAGAGCCCACTGGGTTGATTCAAAAGCCCACTCCAGAGCCGATTGTGCAAACTGAAGAGGTAGGGCTGGCAGGTTTGCCATCTGGACTAGCCGAGAGCACAAGCCTCTGCCCACTGCAACCTCTGCAGGAGCCACAACTGTGACGCACACCCCAGTAGTGGACAGGCATCACGCGAAGCCCTGTGTACTCCCCGTCTCCTTGACTGGCCCCATTTAATAATAATTATATTATCATCCCCATTTTACAAATGGTGAAGTTGAGATTCAGAGGGGAAAGTGCCAACGCCACAGTTCAAGCTCAAGTTCTTCTGACTCCAAACCCCTGCCCTCCACCTCTCCGATGTATGGGAACATGCCTGGAGTAAAGAAGCCCCTCATTATTGTTAGCCCTCTTCACTTTCCAGGAAAACCAATAATCAAAAATAAATCCACAGTCGGCCAGATGCCCACTTCCCAAGCCAGCACCACAGGCTGCACAGTTTGCTAAAGGCTGGGAAACGCCCTAAAGAAGGCACCACCCCAGGCTGCAGCCCAAGGCTCAGTTGCCCACATGTGGGGCTCAGCCTGGTGAGTTGGAGGTCAGCCCGCCACTTTTCCAGGCAGTGGGACATAGCCTCTGCTCAGGGCACCCAATGGGCTCTTTCATAACCCACAGCTGCCTTTTTCATCGACTTCACAAGAGCAATTGGAGATGTAGACTCAGATTCTGAGTCAGAGTTTTCATGGAGATTATAGTGATTTCCAGTTTAGAAGGAAATGAGCACCCCAGAAAGCGGTTAGAATTAATCCTGCTATTTTGGAGTAGCAATAAAACTCTGTTAGGAATGAAATATGAGCAGTTTATCACAAGCCCTGTCACTGGGAGAAAAGAGAGATCCAATTGTCTGTCGGTTGGCACAGGTTCCCAGGGAGGTCGGAGGTGTCCAAAGCTCTGGTGGAAGTCTCCCCTGCTCATCTCCACTCCTCTGCCCTTTCCACTGACTATATACATCAGCACTAAAACCAGAAGACAGGTTAATAGTCCTCAGGACTCTCCCGTGGAGGTAGGGGAGAGGGAGGATGGAAAGGGAGGGAGAGAGGGGGTTCACCACTCTCCAGCTAAGGATCCACAGCAAGGTGCATGCTGGGGAAGGATGGAGAGGCAGGAAACATCAGAGAAATGAGGATGGACACAATCAATCATGCTGATAGGCAGGAAGAAGTCCCCAAGACACCCAGGGCATGGTCCAGCCCGTGCTCTGACTTCAGGCTCCTCCTGAGGCAGGAGATCAGAACCAGAGAACACTGAGCATGTGATAGCCTACCAACTTGAATCAGGATTTTAGTGATGGAGGCCAGCATAGAATCTCAAGAAAGAGATGGGAGATGTTATAGGTTGGGCATGAAGTGTTCCCCAAAAGCTCAAGTGTGAGACAATGCAAGAAGGTTTAGAGGAGAAAGGATTGGGTTATGAGAGCCTTAACCCAATGAGTGAATTCACCCCCTCATGGGATTAACTGAGTGGTAACTGAAGGCGGGCAGGGTGAACCTGGAGGAGATGGCCACTGGGGGCATGCCTTTGGGGTATATATTTTGTATATGGCAAGTGGAGTCTCTCTCTTATCATCATGTGAGTTGCTTCTGTTTACCATATTCTTCTGCCATCTTGTTCTGCCTTACCTTGAGCCCTGAGGAATGCAGCCAGCTGTCTATGAACTGAGACCTCTGAAACCATGAGCCCCCAAATAAACATTTCCTCATCTAAAATTGCTCTGGTCTTTTAATCACAGCAACTAAAAAGCTAAGATAGGAGGTGATTGCCAAAATACTTGTAGTCATGGAGGATTTAGGAATCAGCACACCAGCCCCTTCTATGGCCTATCAGCCTCTTTTCCATATCCTCCAGTCCTATGGCTTCAAATACCATCCACACTTGACCTGCATCATTATCTTGGACTCTGCCAGGAGTTCCATCCCTACCTATTCACTTGGAAATAGACATTTTAAACTTAATCTAGCCAAAGCAGGACCCTTGGTTATCATTCCCCAATCAGCTCTGCTCCATATCTGTGCGAGTCAGCTTTCTATTACTAATAACAAAAGACCTGAGAAATTAACTTATTAACAAAGGTTTTAACTTATTTAAAAAGATTTATTTTGGTTCACACTTTTGGAGGTTACCATGCATGATCAGTTGGCCCTGGTGCTTTGGCTGAGGAAGCACATCATGTCAAGAGAGCATGGGGGAGCAAAGCCACTCACTTCATGGCCAGAAAGCAAGAGAGAACAAGGAAGAGACCAGGGTCCCACAATCCCCACTGAGAGCATGCCCCCAATGACCTAAAGTCCTCCCCTATGCCCAACCTCTTAAAGACTCCACCACCTCCCAAGAGTGCAACATTGGAGATTAACCTTTGAGAGATACTTAAGATCCAAACTAACAGCATCATTCAAATAAACATCACAAACCATCCATTACTCAGGCCAAAAGCCTAAGAGTCTTCCTGGAAATCTCCCATTTCCTCTCTCCTCACTTAAAATCCATAAGATACCCTAAATCCAATCTTTCTTGCCTATCACCACTGCTGGTCCACACTATCACCCCAGCCCCCGCAGGGACTATTTTGACAAACTCTTACATAGCCTTCCTACCTCCACCCTTACCCGCCTTCAGTCTGTCCAAATAGCAGAGATCCTTTTCTAAGCATGAAGCAGACAGAGTCTCTTAAATACCCACTAGTACCTTTGCAGCATGCTTAAAATAAAATCCCATTTCCTCACCGAGGACCTAGGGGACTTGGCATGACTAGCCTCTGACTTGCTCTCTAACCTAACTGCTTTTTCTTTCTCCTTCCCCACCCTCCAGCCTCAAAGCTCTTCTTTCTCCGTTTTGAATGTGCCAAGTTCAATGCCACATCAGAGAACTCACATTTCCTAGTGTCCCTCTACTGGAAAACTATTCCCTAGATTGTTACCTCACTGCTTCCTTTGATGAGTTATCATCCAAATATCACTCCCCTAGCAGGACCTTCCTGAGCTGCCAGGAGGCCCCTCTCCACCCAACTGGTGACTCCACCCCATGCCCCATTCCTTTCCCAACACTTCTCCTCTCCTGAAATGATCATCTTTATGGATCTGTTCCCACATCTGATTTCCCATTCTTTTCCCCAACCCAGAACAGTGCCTGACAGAGTAGGTGCTCACCAAATACGAGGGGTGGCCCCAGTAAAACGTAGGGGGCAGCATTCCGTAGTGAGGGGAATCCACACTCAGAGCTGGACTGTCCTGGGCTTAAAAGCCAGTTAGCTCAGCTCTTCCTAACCATATGACCTTGTGCAAACCAGTTCCAACCTTCCTAAACATTCATTTTCTCATCTGGAAGATGAGAATTATAATACTTTGAGGTGTAGCAACCCCTGGATTAAACAAATAGTAAATATAAAGTGCTTTGAATGAGCTTGATAAATGCTCACTGTTGTTATTAATAACAAATGGGTCTGGATATGGTTTCCCTGCCAAGGTTTATGTGCCGGAAGCTTGGGCTTCAGTATGGCAGTGTTGAGATGGTGGAACCTCTAGGAGGTAGGGCCTAGTGGACGGTGATTAGGTCAGGAGGCCACCACCCTCAGACAGATTAATGCCTTCATGCAGGAGTCATTCAGGCCTCCTGGAACTGGATCAGTGTTAGTGAATGGGAATGAGTGAGTCAGAGCCATCGTCTCAGCTCCCTCTCTCGCTTCCTCTCTCACCAGAGGAACTCTCTCACATGAACTCCCACGACATGACACCATCTGCCATATTGTGACACAGCTAGAGGGCCCTTGCCAAACACTGGTGGCATGCTCTTTGGACTTTCGTCACCAAAACTACAAGGATAGCCCTCTAGTGATAGAGTTTATCACCTGAAGTTCAAGAGGCCAGAATCATAAGGCAACATCATCAAATCAACCTCTTTTCTTATACATTACCCAGCATGAGGTATTTTGTTACAGCATCACAAAACAAACTAAGACAAATAACAATGTGATAATAGCTATATAACAGTGGGAATTAGAAAAAGAATATGTGAGCAGGGGAAAAGGAAATAAATGTTACCTACAGTGAGCCTCCACCACACAGTAAGCCATGTGATCAAGGCTCACAGAGATGAAGATATATGAGCACTGCCTACCTGGGGTAAGGAAGGGGTCAGATGTGGAGAAAGCTGTGTCAAGTGGCAACAATAAGAACTTTATTAGCAGCACATGAAAATGCCCCACCTTTGTGGAAGATGTAAGCAGGGGAAGAGACAGGAGATAGATGTATAGCCTGCTACCTCTTCTCCCAGGAATAACTCACTGTTCTTGTTAGGGAATGTCTCCTCATTCTGTTGTCATTCAATCTTGCTGTTCTGATGGGAGCTGCCATCCATAGCAGCCAGTTTCCCATGGGCCAAGAGAAGTCACATGATCCAGTCAGACCAATTAGAGCCTTTCTCTGATTTTTTTTTTCCAAAAGGGAACAACAAAGGTAATCCTCTAGTGACAAATTTACAACATGAAGCCCAAGAGACCAGAACTTCCGTGTTTCTTGCCCTATGGAAGGAATTAGTCAATCTGACAAAGTAGAAACAAAGGAGAAGAAAGCTTTGGCCACATTGAGTCCTCAGCTCAAGAGACCCAAAGGTCCAGATCCCACAGGCCCTTTGCTAAAAGTTCAAATTGGGTTTCTGGCACTGACTGCCAAAAGAGAACAGCAAGAGCCAAAGCACAGGAGCAAGAAAATGGGTAACTTATGATGAGAGTGTTATGTGGTGGCTGATGGGGAGAAGAATGTCAGAAGAGACTTCTAGAACAAGTCAAATACAAATGATCTCAACTCTTAGAATGATAGGTTTGTGCCAGATTGTGCCAGATTCCCCAGATGAGAGGGAGCCCCTAAAGTTGGGGAAGCACACAAACAGGGCTGGGTCAGCAGAAGTGGACTGAGTAGGGCTCTGACTAGGAGTAGGGTATACTGCATTAGAGCAGGCAAGACAGGGAGAGTCAGACTCTGGGGGCAGGGATATTGGGAGTGCGGGGGGGGAAGCTGAGAAGCACTTGGGATGCAGAGTACACAAGCTGATGATTGAATGTGGGGTGTGGAAGAAAAAGGAGTCTATGGTGACTTGCAACCTAGTAGTGAATCTACAAAACAGAGAATGAGGTGCAAGTTTAGGAAGAAAGCTCTGGATTCTGTTTGGGGCCTGTTAACTGCAAGGTGTTATAGCACATTCTAATCATATTTTTGGAAACTTGAGTCTAAAAAGTTCAGGATTAAAGCCTTAGTTTGCAGAATCCTCAGCATAGAAGCAATGACTGAAACTGCATATGGACCTTGGCCCAGGAAGAGATACAGAATGAAACAGATGAGGACTGAAGGACAGGGGGTGACACAGAAGGCAGCTGCCCCCAAACAGAACAGACAGCACTTCAACAGCACAGGCCACTGGGTGTTGCAGAGGGCTGGAGGGCAATGAGCCCCCAAGGGTGTTGCCTGTCCCATGTAGGGGAGACAAATGGAGAAATGCAAAGAAAGGACTGTATGAATCAACCTTCACCAGAGAAACAGAACCAGCAGATTCATTTCAAGGAACTGGTTCATGGGATTGTGGAGGCTGGCAAGTATGAAATCTATTAGGCAGGCCAGCAGTTAGACACTCCTGGGCAGGAGCTGATGATATAGTTTTGATTCAGAATTTCTTCTTCCTCAGAGAAATCTTACTTTGCCTCTAAGTCCTTTTAATTGATTGGATGAGGCTCACCAGGCTAGGGAGGATCATTTCCTTTATTTAGGGTCATCTGATTGTAGATGTCAACTGCATCTACATGTCACCTTCACAGAAACACCTAGATTACCATTTGATTGAATAATTGGGTACTAGCCTACCCACTTTGACCCATAAAACCATAAGAGGAGTTAAGAAAATCTTAGACGGCACAGTGGCACAGGTCTGTAATCCCAGTGGTTTGGGAGGCTGAGCAGGAGGATCACAAGTTCAAAGCCAGCCTCAGCAACTTAGCAGAGGCACTAAACAAGCCAGTGAGACCCTGTCTCAAAATAAAAGGGCTGGAGCTGGTGGCTCAGTGGTCAAGCTCCCATAGGTTTAAACCTTAGTACCAAAAATAGAAAAAAAGAAAATCTTGGAGGGCAACAAATACAGATGACATTTTCAAGGTATCTGGCTCCAGGAGAAGGTGGGGGTTTGGAGGAGAAGTGGGAGAGCAGGGGAAGGAGTTTGGTTCTTTCCTTGCCCTCATATGAAGGAGGGGAAAGAAGGGAAAGGCACAGAAGCAGGGAAAAACCTAAAATCACAAGAAACAGAAACCGATCCAAGGGGCTGCTGAACAGAGCAGAGCAGACAAGAACTAGGAGCAATGAGGATAGGGTTTGCTCACCATCCACTGCAGGGATAATGAGTGGCCCTGCAAGAACATCAGTGGCCCAGCTGATCCAAATGGATGCTGGCAGCTGAGCAGGTCCAGAGAAAACCTGCTCCAAATCTTCACCATGACCTTGTAAAGAGATAAGTCATCCCAATTTTGTGGATAAGGAAATGGAGCTCAGAGACATTAAGTGCCCTACTAGGAAGCAGGCTGTGCACTTTGATACAAGAAGGAAAGAGAAAAGAGGGGGGCACATTCTAGGTAATGAATCCCAGTCCTTGCTGGGAAACCTGGAAGCCCACACAGAGACCATCACACCCTCCGTCTTCTCCCCCAGATGCCCCTGGCTCCTGCTGAGCTGGAATAAAGTGCAATTTGTCCAGAGACCAAGGTCACAGGGGCCTCTGGAATCTCTGGCGAGGACAAAGCACTCAGCACAGCTCTGGGCAGAGCCTCATGCCCGAACATTCATTTTGTCTCACACACTCACACACACAGTAGGTCCTTCAAGGAACCCAGCACCCAGCAGCCAGCGGGGATGGCCAGGGCCTGCCACATGCAAGCTTCTTTCTCATGAAAGCCCTTCAGGGGTTCCTCCCACAGGCAGGTGGGAGTTGGAAGCACTTTTTAGTAACCTAACTTCTTAAGCCACCTATGTGGCCTCATGGAAGAAAATGATGAAAAATCCTGGAAGTGGCAGTGAGATCAGCCAGGGGATAGCCTAGAATCTGCTAGAAATGCATGTGCCACAGTGTCAGACACTAGTAGTCGCATCCCTAGGACTTCCCACCACTCACTGCCAGGGACTGCTGAATCCGAACACTAAAGGCAGCTGCCTGGGGTCCCACTGCAGCTTCTCCCAGAGGCCATCTGGGGTTTGCCCTAGGAGGAAGATGGAGGCCCTGGAGCATTGGACCAGCACAGCCCAAAAGAGTAGCAGTTATCCCCTCCGAAGTCCCTCAGAAACAACCAGCATGCCCAGGTTTTTCTATTATGTCATCTCATGCCAGACTACTATCCCATGCCTCCTCCCTGAGCCAGAATGTTCCTCTCAATCCAGTGTGTAGGCCCTGATACACCCAGGCTCACAAGCCCCAAGACATCCAAGCCCTCGATCTGAGACTGAGTGCCCTGACATGGAGAAAGGTCTGACCTTGGAAGCCAGAGAGCCCTGGACCCCCGTCCTGGCTTCCCCACCCACCAGCTGAGGTGCCATGACCTGTGTGCCTCATCTTCCCTACCAAGAGAAACAACGATTAAAATTTAAAGGGGAACTATATCTGTCTTATGGTGTGATTGAGAGAATTTAGTGAACATTGTCTGGAATATTGTGTTGGGGCCAAGGGAACAGCAGTTATACTGACCATCATAAACTACTGCCCAGCCCAGACTCACCTGATGGAGCACCCCCTCCTCAGGAAGTGGCTAATGTGCACCACTGGCTTTCGCCAGCATCCTGACTCCCCATCTTTCCAAATCCCCTCTGTCCTGTCAAGCTCAGCTCCAGCCCCATCTTAAATCCCAGACACAAAGAAGCACGTGTGCAAGGTCACAGAGGTATAAGAGAGACAGGAAACTCTTCAGAGGGGCAAACTGGAAGGCCGGTGGGAGGTCAGGAGACTCTGGAGATGTAGCTAGGAGTTTGTGTGACAAATGGAAAGCAAACTAGGTCTCCCCACTCAGGCTGTCACCCTGAGAGGACAAAGGACAGGCTATCCCACACTGCCCAATATGGCAGCATCGTGAGCCCATGATGGCCCCTGAGTATTTAAAACATGGCTAATCCCAATGTAATAGGCTTTAAGTTTAAAATAGATGTGATTTCAAAGATTTACTATGAAACAAAGAGTGAAAAACATTGTTTTTTTATTTTAATTAAACGTTGAAATGACAATAATGGGCTAAACTAAATACACTAAATGAATTTCACCTGTTTCTTTTTACTTTTTAAGTTTTAAATTACACATGTGGCTGGCATTATATTTCTGTTAGGCAAAGCTGAGCCAGAGTCTTATCCGCCCCACACGACATAGTCAGACTCATCATGCGCGGCAGAGAGGCAAGTGCCACGTGGTTAAGTCAGGCAGTGTTCGACACTGGGTTCCACCCCTTACCAGCAATTTGACATTGGGCAATTTGCTGGGCCTCTCTCCATCTCTGTTCCTCATCTATAAAACAGAGATGATGACAGTATCAGAGTCAGAGGATTATTATAAAAAAAGAACAACCTATGCAAAGCAGGTAGATTAGTACCTAGCATATGGTACACCCTGAAGGTGTTCTATCACCACCATCATCATAATCATCAACACCATCATCACCATCGCCACCACCATCATGATAAATCTCAGCAGCAGCATCTTTTTCATCACTATGTGAGCCAGAGCACCTCTGTCCATCCATACCTCCAGAACTTCAATCCCTGCCCTGGGGGACTAGGCCAGGACCATCCACTAAGAATGTTAGGTTCAGTTTTTCCAAAACCATTGTTGAGTCCTAATCAGATTTTACTTGTTTCTTTTCACTTTTTAAGTTTTAAGTTACATATTTGATTAGTGCTCTATTTCTATTAGCTTTATCTGCACCATAGGACACAGTTTCAATCAACATAGCAGCTCATCGCGCATGGGAGAGAGGCAGGCGCCCTGCACTTATCCTCCCTTCCTGCTAAGTATACTTCTCCACAGCACACGCTCCATCTTAACCATATGGAATTCCCAGCGGCCCTCAGACCTCCTGCTTTGCCCCTCTCCTTCCAGTTACCATGCCTTCCGCAGACCAACACTAGCAACACCACCCTTGAATAATTCTTTGGGTCCAATGACATCAAGAGTTTACACAATCATGCCAAAAGGAAAAAATAACGTATATTTCTGGTGCTCAGAGGAGAGGGGGAGGAAGACTACTCAACAAAGGTTTAGAAGGCTGAGTGGTCAGAAAGAAGAAAACCAATGGTGGTCACCATTTTTAGGCCCATGTGCCTGCTCAGCAGCAGATAGAAACTCACCATCAGCAATCCCCTGCATTACAGGAAGATGGCCTTCGGCAAGTACTGGGGCCCTACTATGCACCAGGAGCCCTTACTTAGCTCTCAACAATCCTTCCAAATTGGAATAATTATCCCCCTTTGCAGAGACCAGTAGCATGAGGCTCAGAGGAGCAAAGTGACTTGCCCAGGGTTGTACAGGGTATAGGCAGTAAAGTGGGGCTTAGTCCAGGGGAGCTCAGCTCAAAAGCTGTTCTCTTAGAATGGTGTAGTCCACTGTCAGGGTACACTCTCAGCACACTGGGGGAAAAGGCTCCTTATTCTTAAAGAATGAAAGCCTGCATCGATCTCTCGACATCTGTCTGGAGACTACCCTCCATTCTCTGGAATGAGGGTGTTCCTGTAAAGAAGGATTTGCCCAGAAGGCTCTCAGGAAAGCCATGATCCCAGGCCTTCCACCTCTCAGTTTCACCATTGGCAAGGACAGGCAGGCTGTGAAACCCCCCAAGAGCAGAGCAAAGCAAGGCACTGACTGCCCAACCCCAGTGACCTGGAGAAATGGGGTGTGAGCCTCACAGCTGTAAGAGATGGCATTGAGAAAATAATCTGAAAGCAGAAAGTATCAGGAGAGAAAGCCAGGGCGTGACAACCCTGCACATTCAGATGGCTTGGGATTCCCAAAGCCACAGGGGCGAGTGGCCCAAGGATGGAGTCAGGATACTTGAACAAGTAACTCAGTCCAAGAGGCTGAGCCAGAATAGGCAGGTGCAAGATGAACCAGCATTTATCAGACTTTCACTCCATGCCCGGCCCTGGGGCATCCAATTCTGCCATGGTAAATTTCCTACAGCCATTGCACAGATGGGAACACTGAGGCTCAGAGTGCCTCGAGTGAGAGAGAAACCAGGAGCTGAGGCTGCAGCTCCAACAGAGGGCTTCTCTAGGGCATGAGTACCTAAGGGGTCTCCACATGGGCTTGTCTCTCATTCGTCAGAATCTGCCTTCCCCAAATTGCTGCAGAACTCATAGCCTCGTGACCCTCATTCTCTGCAGGGTGTTCAGCAGGGGGAGCAGCAAGCTCTGCTGGCTGATGCACCTGCACGGCAAGGCTAGCCAGCAGACAATGGTGGTCAGGAAGGAACTGGATCACTGTGAGGGCTGAGGGCGGGAGGAACTGATAACAACATCTCTATCTACTCAGAAACCAAGAGGAAAATCAAACGAAAATTACATCCAGCTTCTTCCTGCTAAAATCAAATCAATGGAAAAGGCAGAAAAACAAGTATGTTTTATTTTGCACAAATTTCCAACTGTCACACTCTGTTCACAGTAGGAAAATGCCAGGGGTCACTCAGGAAGGGCTCACAGTAGCTGGCTGCAAAGGGGCCTATTCTGGGGAGTGGCAAGACACACAGCCAGTGGTGGGACTGGCCAGATGTGTTTGTGGGATGGAATTTTATTAAAATTAAATGTTAAACAAATGTGCCATGATGTTCAAAGTTTACCAGATGGACTGCCACACCTTTGGGGCATGGAATCGGTGGTATCCTAGGCAGCAAGACCAGGGAGGTAAAGGCAAAAATATGCATCCATCACAAAGGTAGGTTCCACCCCAGGTACAGGTCTAGGAACAGGGCAAAATTATGGGCCATCATCACTGTGCACCTGCTCAGGCACAGGGACCCTTGCCTCTCCAAACCAGGAGGAGAAACCCAAATTGACAGGGTAAACCTGCAACCTTCCCAGTAACTCTGACTACCAGAAGCTCAGCCAGCCACCTCCTCCTTCCCCACATCTGCTGGGACCAGGTAACCAGCATACTGTGTATTCCATATTCCCAAAAACCAAAGGACAATTTCCCCCACCCCAAGCTCAGAGAAAAGAGCTCCATCAAAAAAAAAAAAAAGAAAAAAGAAAAAACAGCTGCCAATCTTGTTTGTTTTCAGGAATTCTCTATGGGAAGGCAAATAGTGCTCAAATTCAATTTCCATTCCCAATTCTGAAAATCCAATCTTCAGAAACAAAGGGTTTCCTGTTCAAGAGAAAGGTCTTGAGCCATATTTTCAAAAGCATGAAAGCATGAAGTCTGTTTGGACCTGAAGCACCTAGGTGAGCACTGATGTGCAGAAGAGGGATTGGTATGGCCATCTATTCTGCCAACAGGCTCAAGGTGGACACAGACAGGAGGCTGTGGAGAAGGGAGCTCCCCTGAGCTCTGGAAAGGGTGAGGATGGGCCTGGATGATGAGAAGAAAAGGGCCTTCAGTTAGATGCTGTCATGGGGTGGAATTTTATTGGGACATTTTACCAAACAGCCCTGTTGGCAGAAGCAAGCTGGGGTGGAGCTCCATCTGCCTGGCCAGTTCTCCCCAGCATCTGGGGCCAGTAATATGTAGCAGTTCTACCAGGTGGGTCCAGAGGAATCGTTGCGCAAACAACTGCCTGATTGGGCAAGTTTGAGTCCCATCATTCCACACGGAGGCATGCAGGGCCTCTCACTTCCTTGTTCTCAGCCTCTCTTCCATGGATTATGAAGGGATGCTCGGCTCATGGGGTCGTAGGGAAAGCACAGGGCCCATGTGAAGCAAACAGAGGCTGTCTTGGGAAACAGGCCCCACCCATCCAGTGGAGTGTATGGGCTCACTCAATCCTGACTTTCCTGGTGATGGCAGGACCAGCAATGGGGAGATAAGGTCAGTTTCCAGGAAAGAAAGGCAGCCCCAGCCCCAATAGCAGACTGAGCAGGTGTCTGTGGACCCCAGGGAAAGTCAAAGCCAGGTTGGGACTGTTCCAGAACAGAGTCCCAACAGAAGGTCTTGGGCTTGTGGGCTAACTGACACCCTATACCTATACCGTGAGCGTCTTAAGAGAACAACAAGCCCTCCCTCCTAGTACAGAGATAAATCCCCAGCCCACATTCTAAATTCACCCTGGGGATCCTGGGAAGCCCCAAGAAGACAGACCTCAAACATATGGTAGCAGAGATGGAATCCTTATGGCCCACTGCCCTTGACCCCCCAGGGAGCAACCTGGGCCCACTCTGAGAGATCTGCTCTCTAAGACCACTGGCTGGCCTTGGGTCTCCTGGCTTCCCCTGCACCTCATAGGGCAAAAAACTTCTGAGGCCCTGGCTCCAGGGTGGGGGGGAGGAGGAGGAGGAGGAGGAGGAGGAGAGAGGGATGTGGCCAGATGGAGTGAGGCAGAGAGGGAAGTAGCTAGTCCTGATAAAACCACCTTGCTAGTGGAGTATCAGTGAAGGTTCATGGACCCACTGCAAGGAGAAAACATTGTTCCTTTGGTTTTGCTTATCCTGGGAAATGGTCTTTGGGCATCTGTCCTAATGCTGAGTAAGCACCTTCTGGGCTATGCCTCACAAAGCCCACAGCCAAGATGGGCCACCAAAAGCAGGGTCCTGTGATGGGGTTCTGGAAGGGTAGGTGTGAGTCTACAGTATGGTTCCAGAAGCCAGCCTCGGGGTTTTATCAAGTTGTCTGCTCTGCGATGCACATCAGAGCACGGGAGCAAAGGGGAGACACAAGGCCTGAGTTTCATGGCCAATGGCCTTTCTCCCTCCCCAGCTGATAAAGAGCAGATGGGTGCAACTCTGGACAGTAGGAGCGAGGGCCGGCAATAGCCTCTGAGCCCTATGGCTGTGCTGGGTGTTGGTTGCTTCCACCTACCTCTGTGGTGTGGCAGGGGGTGGTTTTCAGCCAGGGGCCCCCCATGACCCACTCCTGCTCACCCCAGTGGCGCAGTCCTGGGGCCCAGGTGGGCACAGTCAGCAACACAAACCCTAGCAGTGCTTTCCTAGGCACACCAGGCTGGGCAACACGGGAGGGGCCTGGAGAGCTCAGCGAATAGATTACCCGCTTCAATTATTTTATCTAACGATGACATTTGTACTGTAAAAGTCAGCACAAAAATCAATGAATTTTAAAGGACAAAATCTGGGGGAGGCTCCAGCGCAGTGACCCAAAACAGCAGCCCAGGAACCAGGAGGAAAGAGATTCAGAACTGAAGGGTGGGCAGGGCTCCCAGGATCCCAGCACCTAGGTAGGCTCACCCTCAGTAGAACCCCAGAGCAGAGATCAATAGAGTTCAGTGCTGAGAATCTGCCCTGAACACCCCAGTTTGGGCCGTTCATTCATGTGCAGGACAAATCTACTAATGGACACTGCTCCAGACTCAACACAGACAAAGAGGGACAGCCCCTGCCCTTACTCTCAGCACGGTGGGAGAGACAGAAGCATGATTAACTATTAATTATAAAACCAAATAGGAGAATTATAATTAAAAGGCAGCATAGAGTAGCTAATTAGAGAATCAAGGAATGACTTTAAGCTGTGATTTGGAGGAGGATTTTCCAGGATAGTGGGGGAACAGGTTCAGGCAGGCAGAAGAACATGAAGAGAGGTTTTGGAGCTTGGTTCCCCAGAGACACGAGATAAGCCCTTCCCTCCAATATACTCCACCTATACTAACTGAACCCTCCCATGGGGCCTCCCAGGGTTCAAGATGAACATGGGGACCTGGTCTTCTTCCTGTATATCAGTGACACAGGCAATGGTAGAGCTGGTCTTGTGGATACAGACCAGGCATCTACGGACTAGGAAGAGGGAGCAAAGAACAATGGACAGAAGTATACAGTACAGGAAGGAAAGCCGAGAAGCCCAGTGGAAATCTAGACTCCCCAGGTTTCCTCCAGAGTTTATTTCTGGGGGCAGACTGCACACCTGCCAGGGAAAGCAACTACAGAGCAGCCACTGAGGTTTCCATCAGCATCAGCTGTGTACAATGAAAGAGGAAAACATTCTGAGATCCTAGAAGTTTACTCTCAAGTGCAATTTCCCACTATCCTTTATGCTGGGAGCTGAGGTGGGGATGAGCAGGGAACCGGTGAAGAACTAGACCCAGGACCAGGTCAAAAGGAGTGGTCACATCAAAGCAACTGTAGGTTGCTATGCTGCTCAGTCTCTCACTTTGAGGGGGGCGGGGGGGGAATGCCTGAATAACTCTTTTCCTGGGGAAGGACCATGTCCACTTTGGACCAAGAAGTCGGGGAGTGTGTGGGCTCAGCAGGGCCAACACATGGAACTGCAGTGTAGTTCCATGGAGATAACAGAGCACCAGGATGGAGAGTGGGAGCCCTGGGGAAGGGCCACTGCCTGCTGGGGCTCAGGGTCCAAGAAGCCCAGAACAGTGCCCCCCCCAAAAAAGGAGATCCAATACTGAATGGCATGTCATTTCTAGTTCTGCATTAAGTTTAGAATCAAAACAGACTGGGGCAAGGGGTTCAAGTTGAGGTCGACTCTGGGATTAGAGTTAGATGAGTAGTAGAGATGGAGTTGAGATTAAGGTGAGTGGCTATCCTTTCCTTTATTCCCAAATGTTAAATGACAATCTGTTCTGTCCCTTGGATGACTCATATGAAGGGCACTCAGAGTGGGAAACACAGGGTAATTTCCATTGTAGAGCAAATTGGGGCTGTGAATTGCAAGTAGCACAAGAAGTGGCACACAGCAGAAACTGACACTCAGCAGGGCCTGAGAGTCCAGAGGTGAGACTCACCTCCTCATTCACTTCCCCAGAAATTCTGAGCAGAGAAGCAGCTCCCACCACATCAGACAAGGCTTGAGTCATGCTGATTGGACTTTAGGGCAAAGGGAGGTGCCAGAACGCTAAAGAAACAGGAAGACGTTTCACGGTTCATTATGCCTAAGCAAACTATGGAGTAAATGCAACCCATGGATCAGACTCCATAATGTGAGCTCTGTCATGCTCAGCAGTCCTCTTTGTCAATGTCACCCTCTCAGTACTACTTATTAAACCTAGGGTTCTTCTTTATCAATGCATTGCAGAAGTTTCCCCACGTGGGTCTCAGGAAAACTCTGTAAGGTCTATATTTCTGTCCCATTTTGCAGATAAGCACACGGAGGCTTAGGAAGGATGAGTAAATTTGCTCAGTGCCAGAGCTGGGAAGCGACAAGGTAAGACTTACAGCGAGAACATCCCAGGGCCTCGTCAAATACCTCCCCACCTTCCAAACATTTCAACATGAGCCAGGGTCCCCATTCAAAGTCCCAAAACTCAGACTCAGAAACTTCCTGTCATTGTGTTTGGGAACCTCTGAGGGTCTCCATCCTTCTGCTGCAGCAGGTATCTGGGTCCAGTGGAGGCAAGGCTGAGTGAGGAGTAACCCTTCCCCAGCCCAGAAAACACCAGCTGAGAGAGGCAATCAGAGGAGGCGTTGCCCTCCCTGTAACACTGGATCTTCACCAAAAGCCCAGGAGCCACCTTATCAGGGAAAATGGTGGTCATTCCATAGTCATGAGTGTGTTCTGTTGGGTGGTCAACCTGGAATGTCAAGTGAGGCAGAACTGGGGGTCCTGTTGTAGGGAGGGTGCCACTAGCAGGAGGTGGCCTGCTTGCCAGTCAGGCCAGACCCTCCTGGTTCTTATATTCCTTGGGATTGGCAGCCTGGAAGGCCTGCCTGCACCGTACCCAGAAAATTTTGTGCCTTCCAAAAGCCCGTGGACCAGCCTCCAAGAGTATGTTTGTCTCTCTGAAAGAGCCAAGCATCTCCCCAAGGTGGAGAGCACAGGTCACAGACATCCCTACTGTAGATGTTCCCAAGAACATCAGAACCAGGCAAATGAGCCCAAGATCCTAGAGGGCTTCCCAGGAGCCGCCTCAGGCTCAAGATGCCAGGTATGCAGGATCTCAGTTCTCACCACTGGCCCTGTTGGGTGCATGTTCTACTAATGAGGAAACACAGGTTCTGCCGTCTTCTCCAGCTCATAATACCATGGGATCAGCCCTTGCCAGCCTACTCTCGAGTCACTGGCTTTTGGACACAAAAAAAGCAGGGCGAATTCTGCTTTTCTTGCAGAGACTAGACTCAGATCAGACCAGCTATAGTCTGCCTGCCTGCCTGAGCATCTCAAGGGACACCTGCAAGGCAGAAGGCCCTGCCTTTAAGAATGGAGACCCAGAGGCCAGCATTTGGGATTGGAAAGAAACACCAGGCCAGGCCCACAGTGAGCTCTTGGAAAAAGGAAACAGAAGCCACACAGACCCCCATAGCTCTGAGCACACAATTAGGCTCACGGGCTGATAGTGTGGCAAGGGCAGAGTAGAAGCGGAACAGTCATAGCAGGCTTCCTGGAAGAGGCAAACATAGGCATCACTGGTTTGAAATCCCTCGTAGGCATGAATCCCACCTGTAGAGTTACATGCCAAGAAGCACCAAGAATCAGCAAGAGGCCGCATATGGGTGGACTTTCACTCCCCTGCCTCAGACACTTGGTGACTATGAAGAGTGTGTGCCTTTCTTATGGTTTATATGTGAAGTATCCCCCCAAAAGCTCATGTGTGAGACAAAGCAAGAAAGCTTAGAGGCGAGATGACTGGGTTAGGAGAGCCTTAACCTAATCATGGGTTAATCCACTGATAGGGATTAACTGGATGGTAACTGTAGGCAGGAAGGGTGTGGCTGAAGGAGGTGGGTCCTGGAGGGTATGTCTTTGGGGTTTATATTTTGTCCTTGAGTGGAGTCTATCTCTCATTCTTTTTTTTGGAAGGACAGTAATCACAACTTCTTTGATTTATCCAACCATTATTCATTTGAACATTTTTTTAATTTTATTTTTAAACAAGTATATCTCCCAGCTCAGTATACTAAAGCCCCTAGTCTTATTTCATATAAAATTTTGAGTAGTCAATCTTTTTCCCCCACATTTTTTATTGCTGCATTACAGTTGTATGTTTTGATGGGATTGGTTGCCACATATTCATACATGCACACAATATATCAATATAATTTGGCTAATATCACTCCCCAGCATTGCCCCTGCACGCCTCCTACTCTTTGGTCTCCTTCTACCAATTTCTTTGATTTTTAGGAGATCCACCCCCACCTGTCTTTTCCTTTTCCCCCCATCTTCCACATATGAGAAAATATACAACCCTTGACCTTCTGAGTCCTGCAAATGCCATAATTTCATTTTTCTTTATGGCTGAATAAAGCCCCATTGGGTATATATATATCACATTTTCTTTGTCCATTCTTCCACTGATGGACACCTAGGTTGGTTCCATAGCTTGGTGATTGTGAATTGTGCTGCTATAAATGGGTATGGATGTATCCTTGTAGTACTTTGATTCTTCAGGACAAATACAGTTGAGTGGTGTAGCTGGGTATATGGTGGTTCCATGATGGGTCCATGTCCTGACATGCTTCACTCATGACACTATTCTTTCATGTTGTTCTGCCTCACCTCGAACCCTGAGGAACAGAGGCTATCTATGGACTAAGACCTCTGAATCCATGAGCCTCAAACTTTTCCTCCTTAAATTGTTCTCATCAAGTCTTTGTCACTGCAGTGAAAAGGCTAACTAAAACATCCTTCAAGTCCAAGACAAGTTTTTCCCCTAACATTTATGGGATGTGTGAGCTTGGTAGAAACTTAACCATCCTGAGCCTCAAAAATGGGCAAACTATCTCACCAAGCTAGTATTCAGTGGCAATGAGACAATGCAGGCAGTGGGTCTGGTACAGCAAGTTGTCCTTGCCCTTGTCTACCGCATTGAGATGTTCCTGCACCAGCAGTGAACAGCATTCACCTAGGGCATATCTGATACCTGGAAATCCCTCAGAGCCTGAAATCCTTCATCTTTGGCTCTAGGACCCTCTCCAGTGGGAGCTGGCATGAGATGAAGGGAGGCAGAAAAGGGGCCCATGCAAGTTTCTGGCACCTGGCCCTCCTGTACCAAACCAGCACTCCTGGGGGCTCTCAAAGGACAGGCTTTCCTGTCATCTTTAATGAAAAGCAATTTCCCAAGCCACGTCTTCCAAGTCGGTCTCCAGAAAACCTCAGATACGAAGAAATCAAGGAGCCAAAGGGGGACAGTGCCCACGGTGACACCTTGTGGCTCTGGCCTAGCCCACAGGACCAGGCCTCTATATCAGTTTTCCCAGAGCAGTAGGCATCAGCCCTACAGCAGCCACTTTTGTTATGCACTAAGCCTACCTGCCCAAGCCCAGCAGGTGCGTGGCAGAGTTTAGCAGACAACATTTCTAACCCAGCCTCTACCACTCACCATCTGTATGCCCCCTCTAGCCTCAATTTACTTCCCTCTAAGGTGGAGCTACAACTGCCTCCTTGTTCAAGTGTGGTTTGAAGTCTGCACATTCTGCTGGCCTCCAGAGGCCCCTCCAAAAATGCCCTCCACCCCAGGAAAAGCCAACACACTGTTCTTTAATGAACAGGCTGTTCCTCTCCCTGGTGGGCCAGCCTATCTCCAGGTGGCACACCCCTGGCTCCTCCAGGGACAGGCAGCCCACAGAAAGAGATGCTCAAAGGGCCCGCCACAGCTGTGCACAACCTGTCCACTGTCATACACACACGTGTTCCAGGTGCCAGAGGACAACTGCTGACACATTTGGTTGACAAAAGAGGAAGTGTCCTTCTCAGAGATGTGTCAGAGCAGAAGCAAACCTATTTTGGTTCATGTTCTAAAACTGAATGGATTATTGGACTGTTGTTTCCCATCTATTTTCGGTCGAATGCCAAACTCTTTAGAATAGCATGTTTACTCATAGGTTTTCCCCCCACACGCAAGTCAAGAAAAATGTTTACCCTCTGTACTTCCTCCCCTACTAATTAAATCTGCAGATTTTTCCCTCCCTTCAGATCGCCACCTCCTGTTCACTGTGTCTTCCCTCTGAGGCAGTGATTCTCAAATTTCACTGCATATTAGAATCGCTCAGAAGCTTTTAATAATCTCTGTTTCCTGTACCAGTGACATCAGAGCAGCCAGAGGCAGACTCAGGCATCAGTTAATTTTTTTTTTAAATTCCCTAAGAGATTCCACTATGGGAAGCGTGGTTTGGCCCGGCCAGCGCAGCAACAATGTAAATTAAAGGGAGAATACTCATTCTTCTCATGTACAAAGGGATTACTGGAGAAGGGTACAAGGTGTTTCTGTCCAGGGATTTGGTCTGCAAGGCTGGAAGCTGAAATCCCCAAGATCAAGGCCAACTCTCAGCCACCACTGTGGGTCAGCTCACTCTCTCTCACAACATTTTAGGCAATTAAGGAATTATTGAAGGAAAAGAGATAAATTAGGAAATGGGGAATCAATTAGATTAGCTACTAATTAGCCTGGTATCTATTAATGAAGGTGAGACTCTAACAAGTGAAGTTGTTACCAACTCCCATGGGAAACACAGAGGTCTGAAGGGAGAGAATTGGGGGGGGGTGGAGGTTGGGGGGGGGGTCTGTGCATAAAATGCCTTGGTCGGCTGTTCAAGGTATTTCCAAGCTTCGAGAAAGACTTATTTTTAAGGACCAAAAATGTGGAGCGATACGAAGAATAATCTACTTTAGGGCATTTAGAAGGCTTTTAATTCCAGATCAGTGTGTGGTCATTAAACACTTAAGATGGTAATGTCACCTAAACCACTCCAGAGTTTTCCTTGCACGATGCATATTAAGCATTTCTGAACATAAATGCTGGAGGAACGTGTTCTTTCCAACGACTTCAGTAAAGCACCTAGAATTACAAACCCTACGTGATATGCCAAGCCCTCTTCTCCACACTTTCCACTAAGTATTCTCATTTAATCCAAAATTCTATGGTGTGGGTGGGCTTTAAAAAAAAAACAGTTTTATTGACATATAATTTACATGCCACAAAATTCACTCTAAGTTTTAAGTGTACAATTCAATGAATTTTATTATACACAGGATGGTGCAAACATTACCAGATGTAACTGCAGAATTTTCCCATCATTCCAAAAAGAAATCTCATGTCCATTAGCAAGCACTCCCTATACCCCAAAACTCCCACCCCACCCCAGTCCTCAGCCACTTTCTGTCTCTATGGATTGGCTCTCCTGAATATTTCACATAAATGGAATCCTACAACATAGGGTCTTAGATAGTTTTCAAGGTTCAAATTGTAGCCTGTATCAGTACTTTACTCCTTTTTGTGGCTAAATAATATTCTATTGCCCGAGTACACCGTAGGTGCTGTCTGTATTCTCATCTTGCATGAGTATATAGTAGATGCTATTTTTATCCTCATTATGTTCAAGGTCAGAAGATTGCTAAGTGCAGAGCCAGGAACTGCCTCCAGAGCCCAATGCAAGCCTCTATAAACCTACCACCACTAAGTACTGGCTATTTAATCCCATGGTATGCTTCTTCTTTTATGACTATATTATATGCATGTAATTTTGCAGAAATATCTAGGGATAAAAGCAAGCCGTCCAGGAAGCCCAATTGATAGATTCCTGTTCTCATTAATATTTGCTCATTACTTATCCATCCATTCTGCCATCTGCTCCTCTCTAGCCAGAAAGTGATAACATTTCCTAAGACTCCAGAAAAACTAAGGCAGAAAACCTAAAATAAAAAGCAAACAATATGCCCTGCATAACTAGAAAAAATTCTATTATATAGTTCATTTTACTTTTCATTACAGAAAATTTGAAGTAATGGAAAGAGGACAGTGGATCCCCACACATCTCTCACTTAGCAACACTTCTTTCCACCTGTACCTCACCCACCTCAATTTATTTTGAAGAAAATCTCCAGAAGCCTGCCTCACACATGTAAGCATTTCAGTTGTATCTCTAGAGGACAGATTTTTTTGTTTGTCTTACCATCAGTATAATACCATGAGCACACCTTAAAAAAAAAGAGAATCCCAATATCATCTACTGTCCAATCAGTATTCAAATTCCCAAGATTATGAGACTTATGGTCTTGTAAATGGGAATTTTCCAACAGATTTTTCAAGGATCCTGATAAAGTCCATCCATACAATTGTTCCATCTCTTAAGTCACTTTCAGTCTAAAATTTCCCACTCTGTCTCCTTTTATTTCCCAAGACAGCAGCACACCAGGATTCCTCAGGACATAGACATTAGAGAATCATGAAAAGTTTATATAAAGTTGTATGTGTGAATGTGGTAGTGAGAGTGTGTAAATGCATAACACAGGTGTAGATACTATTACAGATACAGGTATAAGAATAGATGCAGATATAGGTATAGTTGTAGGAATAGGTGTAGGTGAAGCTTAGATGTAAGTACAGTTATGGACCTAGGTATAGCTCTAGGAATAGTACAGATATGGCTATAGATACAGATGTAAGAATGGACACAGACGTGGGTTAGGTATGGACACAGGAATAGGTACACACATAATGTCTCCAAGTGCTGATCTAGTTGTTCTCTATGCATTTCTCTCTCCTTTCCTCACTCACAAGCCCCTCAAGCCATGACCTCTACTTCTCTGCACAAGAAAAAAAAAAAGAAAGTTCCAATCTAAGCCAGAGAAGAATCAGGGTGAACCTGGGGGAAGGAGACTGTGAAGGTAAAGTGAAACTAAACATGCAAATTGTGAGAAAGAAAGAGGATCAGGCAAAACCTTCCAGGAGAGAGGACCAAGAGCAGAAAGGGAAGACCCAGAGGTGCCCACGAAGGAGGAAGGCCTTTCCCAACTCAGCCTCATGGACCTTCAGCTATGCTGCATGCTCCAAAGCTCCCCCAAGCAGAGGGTAAGTGTGGATATCCTGTGTAAAGATGGGAGACAAGAAAAGCCCAAGTAGAAATGAACTGCACCCAGAGGGATTCCCCCCATTAGCAGGGACAGTGGTGGTGCACCCTCCCTGTTACATATAATATATGAGTATGAATTGGTATAGAGATGCAGCTAGCAACATCTTCACAGGCATTTAATTGAGTCCCTTCCCTGCTGTTTTAGTCAGATTTTTTGCTGCTGTGACAAAAAGATCTGACGAAAAAATGTAGAGAAAGAAAAGTACATCTGTGGCCCAAGTTTTCAGAGGTCCAGTTCATAGATAGCTTACTCTGTTGCTTTGACACCAGGACATCATGGAAGAAAGGTGTGGAGGAGGAAAGCAGCTCAGGATATGGCCACCAGGAAGTAGAGAGTTCTCACTCACCAGGAACAAAAATATATGCTCCCAAAAAGTGCCCCCAAAGACCCACCTCCCCCAGCCACACCCTACCTGCCTTCAGTAACCCCCCAGTTCATCCATTCAAGTGATTAATGCACTAATTAGGTTAAGGTTCTCATAGCTCAATATTTTCACCTCTAATTTTTTTTTGCATTCTCATACACACGAGCTTTTGGGGGACACCTCATGTCTAAACCATAACATTGGCTAAGCACTGGAGATACAGAGATAAATTACTGATGGATATAGATGGACAAATCAATAATACAGATGCATGGACATTTTCCTGGCTGCAGCTTCTGCTCCTGCCCCTCAACAACCCATGTGTGCACCTACATGTTTACATGTGAACATGCATACACACACACACACACACACACACACACACACATAGCAGGTAGATAGATAGAAGCTGAACTGGAGTAGATGCTGAGTACTTTGGGCCAGGGAGGTGGTGTAAGCATAGCCTGTCAAGGACGCGCCACCCCCCCACACCTCCCTCACTCCACCTCCTATCGTCTTCACCTCAGACTCCAGGACATGTTCTGAAACCCTGCCCTCCCGCTTCAACCAGCTGTCATCCCCTGGCCTTGCCTGGGACTGTCAGGGATGGTCTTTACTTTGTCCATAAATGATAAATGTCTAGTAGTTTTAAACATATCAATCCAGGACACTGTAACAAGAGCACTCTAATAAGAGCCAATGGCTTAACAGTGAGAGGTGAAGGTTTTGGAATTTCTGTGGGCTCTGGTGTCAGGCAGACCTGGCTCCTATACACTGCTGCCTGTCGTGAGCTGCATGATCTTAGACGAGTCATTCAGCCTTCCTGTGCCTTGGTTTCCTACCTTCTAAAATGAAGCGACAATTTCTACCCCAAGGGATGCCATGAGGATGAAATAAGATAAAGAATGAGGTTTCTGGCACAGCATTTTCCATAAAATAGGTGCTCAGTGTATGTTTCCCAAAGGTCGATCCTGTATCCCATCCAGTGGGGACACACACACACACACACACACACACACACACACACACACACACTCACACAAATGCAGCTGTCATGCCAAGAGAGGCGATTACGGACAAAAAGCACAAACACTACTGCTCAGAATGACCCTGTGAGCGCTGACCTTCAGCAGCCCAGAAAGTGAGACTGCTGAGCAAGGCCCCAGTGTGCAGTGATGCCCAGCAGCAGGAGCCAGTGGAGGACAGCTCAGTGCCCAGTCACATCCAGATGCCTCAAGCAGCATGAAGATGCCTGGTGCACTCCACGGTTGCTGGTTTGACCCAGGATCTGCCTTCTTGCTTTTGTTTGGAGAGGAACACATGACAAGGTTGATCCCCCCACCCACTAGAGGTCTTCCAGGTGGGCAGGAGAGGGCAGGGCTGCCACAGCCTCCCTGACTCACAACAGATGCATGTCTTCATCCAGCAGCTGAGGCGTGTCCCAGAGAGCTGATGCAGGCTCTCCCTAGCTCCTGGCTTTTGCATCCCTCCTCCTTGCCAGCTGAAGCCACCTAACACCTGCAATGCATGCGCGCACACACACACACACACACACACACAAACACACACACACCCCTACCTACCTCTGCAGGATCCAGGATCCACCCTGCCCCAGCTGCCAGGAATTCAAGGAATTTGGATCCTTCCTGAGTCTCAGCTTCACATCCCCCCAGTGTTAACCATCAGACTATGGCAAGCACCTGAGATGTTCTGCCACCGCAGGATCTCAGGAATATGCTCTAACTCCTCCCAGTACATACTGCATTATGAGTGCAATAATGGCTGACCCAATAAATACCAGACTCCATGCAAATACCACTTGTTGAATGAATGGATGTATGAATAATCTATCAGAGAGCCTGGCACATAAAACTAGCAGATGCAAGCTCCCTTCCCCACACTGATCTGGCACAGATGCTGTGTGACAGCACTACAGGTGATCAGGACCACTCCCCACATTGCACCCCACTTCTCCCAACAAGGCTTTCACCCTGGTCTCCTCCACCTAACTCCCACCCCCACCCGTGCGGTACCCAGCTCCAGGACAACCCAGGCTCTGGCTCATTCTAATTGTTCCAAGTAGTGGCTTATATGGGAACCTGGCCTCAGTCCATGGTCTGCTTCCTCCTGGACACCAATGGACCCCAGCCCATCTGTTACCACCATTCAGGGGCCTGGTGCAACACTTCTAACCAAGAAAACCACAGTCAAACCTGCTGCCCACTCCTTCCTGGCCACGGCTGATGGCTGCCACCTCTGGGGAAGCCCACAGGCCTCTACCCGGGCAGTCACAACCACAGCACACAGACGTGGTGGGAAAGGACAGCCTTGCTCCATCTTCAGAGCTGAGCTCCTCAGCGGCCAGCTGGTTAATGGTGATGGAGAAGTTAGATGAGGCTCATCTCACTTCCTTCAATAAACCATACACGCATCTTGAGCACCAGTCCTGTCCCCTTTCACCCACCCAAGGACATTGCTCCTCCAGTTGTGCCCTCTCTCTTTTCTGCAGCATGCTGTCTATAGGGTCCTTCCATCAGGACACACATACTGTCATAACACCCCTCTCTTGACACCACAACCCTCCTTCAACTGCTACCCAGTCTTTGATCCCCCAACAGAGTGACAAAGTGACTTCTATACCAGGTCATCTGTACCTGCTGGCTGGATGGTCTCTTCAGTCTCTTTGTCAGCTTTGTGTCACCATCACCGTGCAAGAGCTCTTGCCGAAGATACCATGGACCTGTCTGCTGCACACCCCTCACATCCAGTGGTGTCTGGCATGCAGTGCGTGTCTGGTAAATGTCTGTGGAATGAATTCATCTGGCAGGAATGAATCACCATGCTTGAGACGAGTTACTGTGCCAAGCTTTGGGCCAGAGATGGGGACATAAAGGTAAACAAGGCATAGCTCCTGTCTTCAACTGTTACAGCCTGGGGCAGGAGGAGGAGAGTAAGATATGGGAGCAAATGTGTCATAGCACAGTGTGAGAAGCATGATAGTAGTCCTCAAAAGGAGGATGAGGAGAAAGAAGAAAGTCAAAGAAAAGAAGACGAAGAGGAGAAGGAATAGAAGGAGAAGTGAAAGGAACAGAAATAGTATGGGGGGTGGGGAGGATCTAATGTGACCTTAAAGAACAGAGAAGGTGCTCTCAGGGCTGGGTCTTGGTGGTGGCCCAGAGTTCAGGATGAAGATCAGCATATGCAAAGGCACTGAGGGTTGGAGCACTGGAGGCTTTCAGGGAGTAGCCTCTACAACATTCTGAGGACTAAAGGAATCCAGCATTGCTGGGGAATAAAGGCAAAGGCAGAAGAAGATGGAAAGATGATACTGCAAAAGGGCCAGGTTAGGAAGAGCCTTGGCTGCCCCAATGAAAACCTTGAAATGGACCCTAAGGCAGTGCGAACCCCCACCCCAAAGGGATTTGGGGCTGAGATTCAACTATTTAGACTTATGTTTTTAAGTCTCCTCCGATGACCATGAAATCCAATTAGAGAAAGAAATCCCTGGTGGCAGAAAACCCTGATAGGAGTTCAATTGTACCAATCAAGATAAGAAATGATGAAGGTCTATGATAATGGGGTGGAAAAGAGGCAGATTCAACAATGATCAGAAAGAGTTGGTGTTCAAGTTGGGAGGCCACTGGCTTCTCGGAAACCTGTGTTGAAATTTCACTTCAATCTCAACTACAAAACATCATGAGTCTCCAAAGTCACTTCCCAACAGAATCATCAAGTGATGGAGAACTTGTTCCTTGATAATTCTTAGTGGCCAGTTCACTAGGAGCCAACTCACAAAATCATACGTCTTCCAATTGACCATTGGCTGATTTTCCAGATCTCCAAATCATCAAGGGACTTTTCCCCCTGTGTTTTATACTCCTGCCCTTTTTCCCCCAACACAGCCCCTGGATTTTTCTTCATCTATTCAACTGCACAAAAAAAAAAAAAAAAAAAAAAAGGCATGTAAAAGGGAGTGGCATGGGGAAGGACAGGGAGGACAAGGCGACAAGGCTGGGGTGAAACAAGTCATTCAGCAAACAGTCTCTCCAATGAGTTGCTTTAAGGGAAAACAAGTCTGTTTTTCAGTAATTGGCACAGGGCCATTGTCGAGGACAATCAGGCTGCTCTGAGCCCCAGGATCAGGCCCACAGGCCATTTCACTGAGGCTTGTGAGCCCCAGGAAAGCTTTAGTCACACAGGACGGAATCGAGAGAGCCCGCACACCTCCTCCAGGAGACCAGCTCAACACCGAGCTTGTGCATCCTTCACAGGTCGCTCTGCACAATGAACCACAGGCTCTTAAACTAAGAGGCCCCTGCTGCCCCTAGCCTTGGGCCAGCTTGATCCTCCCTCCCCTCCCCTTCTCCCCACCCTTCCTGGGATGGTCGGGGGATTTCTTAATTCTCACACTCAAGGGCTCTCCCTGAGAGATGCCGGGCAGCTCCACCCGCTCACCTCTGGCCTTCACCATGACCTCGGCAGAGAGCCGTTTCCATCCCAGCTATCAAGTGAAGACACTGTGTCCCAGAGAGTGTCACTTTCTGGTGCAAGGTCATGCGGTTGCCAGTGGAGAGCCACATGTAACTCTGCATTTCACTTACAATGACAGATTTCTTGGGGCCCCAAGTCTGCTTCTCCCTGGGTCCTTCAATCACTGCTCCAATTGGCCATGAGACAGCATCTTTCAGCCTATAGGAACCACAGGGCCACAGCTCACACAACTCTGAGCTGCCCTGGCCTGTCGACTGGAGAGGAACCCCTGGACCAAACCTGTGAATCATGTCTAAATGAACGTTTTACAGGATTTCAGTCACTTTAATCAAGAGAGGTCTAATAGTGAAAAGTCACAAAGTGATCCTCCCCCTGGGAGCTTCACAAGGATCATGAGGAAGCCCATCTTTCCCCCAAAGCCAACTTCCCACAGAGGAGAGAAGAACAGACACAAATTTATTACACATTCACTTTTAGTCCAAATCGCATGCTGCACGCAGGCAGAGAGGGAGCCTGGGAGGGGCCCAGAAAGATCCACAGAGGAGGCCCAAATCACACTTACAGGCCTCAGACACCACTAAGAAACTGCAGCTCCATCAACCTAAATAGAGGCATCAACCAGTGTAGGGCATGGGAACACAGGGCAGGGCTGGACAAAGGGAAGGACAGCCCAGATGTGGCCACAGGCAAGGGGACCAACCAGTGAGCCTGTGAGGGGAAAGTCTGAGCTGGTCCAAAAGAAGGAGACCTCTCCAGCAACCTTACTGACAAATAGCAGAGAAAGGTGATCCAGTGGCTACTCAGGGTCATGCTTGGGCAGGTGTGACAGTCTTACTTTCTTCAAGTGATTCTGGGACCCCAAAGGTGGTCCTCAGAGGATCCCATATGACCATGTGTCAACCATAATTAGAATGTTTTCTTCTAAGCACAGAAGTCAAGGTATGGGGCCAAGGGCAAGAGCCATTTCAGAGACCAAGGTCACCAGCCCCATATGGGCAGCAGCCTGGGCACCTGGGAGCTTCGTGGGAGAAACCCAAGTATGCTCCCTCCCAAGCCTCCCCCACATACCCCAGAGGCACATCCATGAAAGGCCCTGTGTCTGTGGGGACTCCAGGCAGACATACACAAGATGTTGACAGAGTCTGTGCCACCTCCTAAGGACAGACCCTGGATCTGGGAAATGAACCTTTGAGACTGTTACACAAACACCAATACGGTCTCAAATGAACCTTTGAGACTGTTATACAACATTCTTCCGAGATGGAGACATGGGAACCCAGGCCCAGACCAGAGAGAACACAAGCTCCAACAGGGACCTCTGAGCTCAGGGTGGGCTCAGAGATGAGGCCACCTCACCTGGGGACAGCAGTGAGGGTATGGTAGGGAAGTGGGGTTAGGTGGAACAAAGGACCAGAGCAAGCAGGCCAGGGTCCTTGTTGGATGCTGGTGATGAGGACAGCCAGGTCCAGGCCAAGCCTCCCTCAGATGCCCAGGCAGGTGCTCGGCTCTCCCCACGGGCAGTATGAAGTCAGACTACAGCGAGTGTGGAACTCCAGGGTCTGTGGGCGCCTCCCAGGAACCAGTGAGCTGGCATAGGAACTTGTGTCTCCTGACCCAACGCAGGGGGCGACTCTGGGCCATGCAGCCTTGAGGCCGCAGTGGGGGAGCTTCCACACTGCTCCCCATTGATCACCACTAATGAATTTCTTTGTGGAAAGGAACAAACTGCTCCACAGTGAGATCGGCCAAGGCCACCCCAGTGCGGCAGCCTGGTGTCTTGGGCATGCTAATTACCGCGCTGTCTCAGTTCATCTGATCGGCTGCTCCCTACCACTGTTCCATAACTGACACGCTAATCTGTACCCACCTAATGGCTTCCGAGCGGCCAGAGACTTACTAATAAACTCTAATGCAGACCCATGATAAAGGAAGAAAATTGTAACACAGAGATTAAAAACCGTGATGTCAGCTTCAAGAAGATCGCAATTCACTTAGCTTCTTTTGTAGTACATTTCAAGGACTATTAGCTGAAATTGCTTATTGCCTTCAGGGCCCCTGCTATCACATAATCCTCACGGCTCCACCCTTTCTCTCCCAAGCACGACAAGAACTGCAGCCAGCCAGCACGGCTCACTTATGTGGTGGAGGTCACAAGGATAAATTCTCAGACCAACAAGTCTCTGGAAATCCTGAGGAACATGCAACTGTTTCAGTGAATCAGGAATGATGGTGTTTCCCCAGTGCAGCAACAGAATCCCTGCAACAGGGAGCATGAGACCAGGAAAAGGAAATGGAAGTTATTTAACAGCTTTACTGAGGTAGAACTGATGTGCAATAAATTGCACACATTACAATGTAAAAAGCTTAATGCATTTTTGACATATGAATTGTGGCAATCACTATTATCAGGATAATGAACATATTCATCACAAAGTTTTCTTGTGTCCCTCAAGTTTTACCTCCCAAACCTCCCCATCTCCCACCCAAGTACCCAGGCAATTGTTGATACAATTGTTGATCTGCAGCCTGTCACTATAAATTAGTTTGTTCTAGAGTTTTATACAAATGCAATCATGCAGTAATGTGCTTTGATTCATTCACTCTGCCTAATTGTTTTAAAATTCATCTGCGCTGTTGCTTGTACTGGTAACTGATTCCATTTCATTGTTGAGCAGCACTCATCACCTAGGCATATCACTAGTTATTTATCCAGTCACTGGCTCATGGACATTTCAGTTGTTTCTGGCTTGGAGCTATTATGAATTAAGTTGCTAAGTCTTTCTGTGCATGTTCTCATTGCTCTATGATAAATACTTAGGACTCAAAAAGTGAACATATACCTACCACACCCCTTTAAGAAATTGCCAAACAGCGGTGGTATCATTTTATGATCCCACCAGCAGTATATAAGCATTCTTGTTGCTTCATGAATGTGTGGGATGCCTGGTCTTTTTTATTTTTAGCCATCCTAATAAGTGTACACTAGCATTTTCTTGTGGCCTTGAGTTTCCCCGATCAATAACAAGCATCTTTTCATGTGCTCATTTGCTACCCGTGTACCCTCTTTGGTATAGGGTCCAATCAAATATTTTGCTCATTTTTCATTAGATTATTATTATTTATGTTTCTTTATTAGATATGTGATCTTAAATATTTCCTCAGTCCATGGCTTTTTATTCTTGTAACAGTATCTTTCAAAGAGCAGAAGTTCTTAATTACAATAAAATCTAGTTTATCGATTTTTTCCATTACGATTGTGCTTTTGGTGTTATGTCTAATAAATCTTTGCTTAACCTAAGGTCACAACCATTTTCTACTGTGTTTTCTCCTAGCGGCTTTTTATTTTTTATTATACACTTATGTCTGTGTGCAATTTAACTTCTTCATATATATAGATATAGATATAGATATATAGATATAGATATAGATATAGATATTAGATATAGATATAGATATAGATATAGTGCAAGGAGACTGAGAGGTACTTCTTTGCAGATAGATATTTAATTGTTCCAACCCCATTTGTTGAAAGACTATTCTTTCTTCACCGAATCGCCTTGGCAACTCTGTTGAAAATCAATCATCCATATAAGTTGAAGTCTATTTTTGTATTCTCGGTTCTATTCCAGTGATCTGTTTGTCTATATTCACACCCAAAACACACTGCCTTGATTATTGTGGGGTTTTAATGTTTTTAAGTCATATAGTGTTAGTCCAAATTTATTCCTTCTTTTCAAAGTTGTTTTGACTATTCTAAGTACTTTAAACTTCCATAAGATTTTTAAAATCGGCAAGAAACTTCTACAAAAATAACAAAAACACTGCATGTTGAGATTTTTACTGGGACCGCATTGGATCTTTAAATTAATTTAATGAGAACTGATATTTTAATAGTAATGAGCCTTCCAATCCATGAACCCAGGATATTGCTCCAATTATTGAGGTCATCTTCAATCTCTCAGGAAACATTTTATAGTTTTCAATGTATGTGCAGGTTTTGCTGATTTTTGTCAAACTTATTCCTAAATAGTTCACATTTTTATGCTGGTGCAAATAGTATTCTCTATCTTTATTTCAATTGGCCAGTGGTAGTATATATGTACAATATGTTTTTGATATTCATTATTTATATTGCCAGGTCACTAAACTTACTTGTTAATTCTAGCAGCTTGTAGATCATTGACTTTTACTGAGCAGGTGAGCATTTGCATGCAAATCAAAGGTTTTAGTTTTTCCTTTCAAATCCAGCTGTCTTTTTTTCTTCTTTTTCTTGCCTAACTGCACTGCTAATACCTCAGGTACAATGTTGAATAAATGTAGTAAGAGTGGACAAGCACTCTTGCTCCCAATCTTAAAGGTTAAAGATGAAATGATTTCCCTTTAAGTCCAATGTTAGTTCTGGGTTGTTCATCTATGCCCTTTGTGAAGTTGAAGAAGTTCTCTCTCTCTAGTTCACTGAGAGTTTTAGCATAACAGGATGTTGAATCTGTTTGACAGCTTTGGGCTACTGCATAACCATGTGTTTTCTTCTAAACTAGTAGATGTGGTATTTGAATGCAAAACCATCCTTGAATCACTGGACTAATCCCTGCATGGTCATAATAAGTATGCTGTTTATAAACTGTTGCTAATCTTTTGTTGAGGTTTTTACTTTCCTATTTTTAGGAGGGCTATCAGTTTAGGTTTTTCATAGCATTTTATCAGTTTTGGAAACAAGATAACACTAGTCTCATAGAACTGCTTGGGAAGTGTTCCCATCTCTTCAATTTTCTGGAAGACTGTGGAAAATTGGTCATTTTTCTCCCTTTATTTATCTGGTAGAATGCAACAATGAAGATATCTGGGTCTGTAATCTTCTTTCCCAGAGATGTTTAACTACAAATTCAATTTCTTGAATAGGCAGGTGACTATGCAGGCTTTCTATTTCTTCGTAAGCATGCTTTTGTAATTTGTGTCTTTCAAGGAATCTGTCCATTTCAGAAGTTGTCAAATCTGTTGGCATGTGGTTTTCACAATATTTCCTTAGTTTTTTTAATGTCTGTAACCTCCATAATGATGTCAACATTCTCACTCCCAATATTGGTAATTTATGTTTGCTCACGTTTTTTGTTTGGTCTTGGTTTTGTTTCCTTGGGCTGTCCATTTAGAGGCTTATCAATTCTGTCTTCATGAACAACTGGTTTTTGGCTTCATTTATATTCTCTATTGTTTTTTCTGTTTTCTATTTCAACATTTGTCATTCTGATTTTATTATTTCTTTTCTTTTAATTATTTTGGATTTCATCTGCTTTTTCTAGCTTCTTAGATGGCAACTGAGGTATCTGATTTGAGAACTTTCTGCTTTTCTAAGGGGGTAATGAACGTGAAGTCACACAGCCATTACTTTTTGTCTTCTTTGCTCAGTGACCTTAGTCTGGTTAAATAAACCTCTCTTTTCCCATCTGGAAAATGGTGCCAAATATCTACTTTATAAAGCTTTTTAAGACAATTCAATGAGATGGATTTGTATGTGTGTGTGTGTGTGTGTGTGTGTGTGTGTGTGTGTGTGTGTGTGTCAGTCACTAGGTATCAAACCCAGAGCCTCATACATGCTAGGTACATGATCTACCATTGAAATACATTTCCAGTCCAATGAAATCAATTTTTAAACACTAAACCCAACATAGCAATTGCTCAATAAGAGCTTCTTCCCTTTCTATTCCCATGACAAGCAACCACTCCATCTCATGGTGTGACATAAGTACCCCACTAACCCAAAACAGAGAGGTTGATGGAGCATAAAGGTGCCGCAGATCTGATTTATTTGGAGAGAAGCGCTGAGGTATACAGTCTAGCTCCCAAGCAAAACTACCTTAAAGCTGTGATTCTGGACCAGCTTTAAGGTCCAAGCTGGAGAATCCAGGAACCCAGAGACCCAGGGACCCACTTCTCCCTGACACCCAAGGACTTGGTAGACCTCCCAGAGAATAATCAAGAAAAAGGCATCCTCAGTTCCCTTTTAGGTTTCACCTCAGCCGTTGACCCTTCCATTAACCCAGGTGGATTAAGATCCATGTGGGTTATTGTGGGAAATGCATGGTCTTACCATTTGCAGGCTCTATGACCTCAAAAAAATTTACTGAGCCTTCCTGAGGCTATACTGCATCATTGGCAAAAGGTAGGTAAAAATCCCAAACGCCTGGCAAGCACTTGCTGTGTGTCAGTCTATGTGCTAAGTGCTATTCCAATATTAGCTCTTCCAACCTTGCGAAGGCTATGAGGTACCTGCCTACGGGCAATCCAAGACACAGAGATTAAATACATTAGCCAAATTCATATGAGCTAGCAAAGCTGGAGGCGGGATTTGAACTCAGTCTGCATCACAGCCTAAGCACTAAACCTCCATCTATAAGTGCTAATCACATCCTCCCAGGCTGTGGTGGGAACTAACAAATGTATGCAAGGAGCCCAATACTAATCTAGACCACGAAATGTGAGAGACCCAAAGAGTAAGGAGGGCCATTCCTGGTGGCAGCACAGAGCTGGGGCCATGCTTGGGGCTGCCCTAGTTCCAGAGGAGGTATTTATAGTGCAGGAGGCATCAGGCCTACTCAGACTGAGCTAAACCTGGAGCCGATTTGCACATGGAATTGGCCATTATCAGCTCATTTCCATACAGCACCGACAGGGGAGGAATAACTCAAGTCCCCACCACCCATCTCCTAAGGAGTTTCTAGTCACAGCTGCTACCTAGAGATGTCAGAGTCACAGGGACCACCCCCTCAACCTGATTGGTGGAAGGGAAATAAATCCCACCAGTGGGGCTGAGGGGAGACCCCCAGAAGACTCCAGGTCTTCCCTGCCCTGCTCTGCGCATCCTGCCCAGCCCCTGGCAGAGCAGACCCTCAATGAGCACTGGTGAACGACACGCTCACACTCAGAGCAACACACATGACACAGCCAATGGAGGACAGTGCACGGCTCCTACTTGTGCAGCAGCATATTTGGCATCAGTGCTTCATTGCACAGATGGGAGGATAATGAATCCAAGGGGACCTGGAGAGGGAGCAGGAGAGTGCATGGGCTTAACCCCACTCCTCCCCTGCACCAGGCTGAGGCCTCCCTGCAGAGCCAAGGGCAGAGGGGCTGCACATGGCTGTAACACCTGCTCGCTGTGCCCATGGCCATGCCCAGGCTAACAAGAGCTCGGGGCCCTGCCCGCTTCAGGGAAACCAGTTCACTCTCCTACAAAGCAGCCCACAGGGAAAACTGGAAGTGCAGTCCACTAAGACAGCAGCTCTTTTGAGGCCTGACCTGTCACACCTCCTACCCTACCAAGCTCTCCTGTGTCCCCAAACCCACTGTCTAAGCCCCACTGGAAATTGCCAAGGTCTTCTCTCTGAGGGAGGCAGACATGGAAGCTGCCAGAGGATTGGAAGCAGTGGGGACAAGCATTAAAGAATCTCCCTCCTTCTTGGGGCACCAGCAGGCTGGCAGAGCTGCCCTGCATATTCACCACATGTACTATATCCACCATCCCTCACCCAATACAGCCAGCTTTTCCCAACATAATCATAACCCTGACTCATATATGCCGGGCCCTGTTCTAGGCATATGACCTCACTTAATTCATTGAACATGCTATGGAGAGGTACCAGTGGTACCTCTGAATGATGAAGAAACTAAAGGTCAGAGTGGTCCCACTAGGCAAATAGCAGAACAGAAATGGAACCCAAGTCTGGGACTCTAGCCACAGAAGGAACCGGCTATCTGTGGTATGGAGGGCAAAGCCATAGCTTGCCAGGCCCACTAGTCTCCTAACACCTACCAGGGAAGCAACAGGTGGTCTTATTTCTGAAATGCCCATTTTTCAACTATCCAGTGACACTTTCCTCAGATTTTCTGCTATCTCAAAGCACAAAGGTACTTGCTGACACTTTCTGTAGCTCCATTTCTCTTCTCTGAAAGGATAGCAGGGTGCACAGGGTCATTTCTGAGGCTCAGGCCTTTTGTTTCCCTAGAAATATAGGTCTCAAAACACACGTGCTGTCTTTCCCCTCAACTCTTGCCATTCTTTGGGACAACAGAAGCACCAGCCTCCTAAGCTGGCAATGGGACCACCTCCCCTCCATTCACCCAGCCAGTCTGCTTCCAAGGCCTGTCACTTCCTGGGCAAAGAGGCCCCCAACATGTCCCCTCTGGTATGGTCTCTATGACCAGCTCCATCAGGCTCATCATCACCCCCAAAGTCCTCACATGGCCTCCTCTATACTGCCCTACCTGCAGTTTCCTGTCCTCAGCATCCCTAGGCCCAGGACACACATGTGCATGCATGTGTGCACACACACACATGCACACACACACATTATCGCACACACTGCACTCAAAATACAACTTTATACACCCCTATCCTTGAACCTGCAACAGCTCCCTGTATATTGACCTTTTGGACCAGAAATCTCTTTGTGGTCAGGGACTATGATGGGGTGGGGACTGCGGGATGTTTAGCAGCATCTCCAGCCTCTACCCACTAGAGCCACCCACTCTCTACCCCACCCCTGTCACTTCAGACAACCAGAACCGTCTCTAGACATTGCCAAGTGTTGCAGAACAGAGGGGGAGGGTAGGAGGGGGAGGCTCCTGGCTTGTTGAGAACGCTCCCCTACAGCAGAGAGCCCAGCATCTAGCCCAGCTTTCCAGGCCCTTCCCATTCACCTGCAGACTCCCCCAACTCTCCTGCCCACCACTCCCGTCTCAGATCCTTGGGCTTCTCTATGCTCAGGCTCCCTATCCCTCCTCTGCACCCTGACTCCCTCCGCCCAAATCCTCCTTCCTTGACTCAGTCCCAGACTCCCCTCTTCCCTGCAGCATAAACTTGATTATCCTATGTTGCCAACCCGTCCCCAACACCAAGGAGGTCATAAACACCCCGAGAGCAGGCCCGAGGTGCAGGGCTAAGCTGGCTCAAGTGAAAAGCTGATTCTGTGGCATAGATATTCCCACCATGGCCGATTTCCTCAAACGTGAATTGGGACAAGGTGGCCCATTCACTCTCCCGAGCACCTGTACACAGGCTCCACAGCCCCATATATACCTTCTCCTCTTGATGCCCCAGGGACCCACCGTAGGTTCAGGGGCCCCAGAAGCCTCATGATGCTAGTGCCAGGACCTGTGCAGTGTCAGGGAGGGACAGGGACAGCACCCTTGGCACAGCCTGGCTCTGCAGCCAGGGCCCATGACTGCAGTGGCAGGACCGGCGGCAGCAGGAAGTCCCAGCTGGACAGCAGGCACTCCGACTCATTCACCCCCATCTTGGAGGTCTACAGGGACCTGATACGCCCTCGACATCCCCGCCCTGCCCAGGCTGGACTAACAAGAAGTGTGCAACAGACACTTCACCTTGAGCTGCCCTAGGCCCTCCAGCGAAGCCTTGTGCCTATTAGAGGGAAGAAGGCAAATTTATTGGTGTTTCTTTGTGACTATGAGCAAGATTCATAGCTGGCCGCAGACGACATTCATCTGCACCTCTGACTTTAATTACCACAGACTCCTGAGACTCACAGTTGTTCACACATACATGTGTGCGCCTGTGTGAGTGTGTGTGCTGTGCGTGCACATATGCATGTGCATGTGTTCCTGTGTGTGTGAACACACTTGTGTGTGCTCGTGTGCACGTACATGTGTGTGCAGTGAGAAAGCTCCAGAGCTCTGGGCATGTTGTCTCCTTGACCTGCAGCCCCTTTGCTGATTCACAACATGCTCCTGCTCGGGCCTCGTCCGTGTAAGAACCAGCATTCGGTGCCAGGGATTCAAAGTCAAGAAAGCAGGATTTACACCCTGAGGAGCTCACTGCCCAGAGGGAGAGAGAAAAAGAGGTCAGTGCGTATGGCCCAGTGACCGGGTGTGAGAGGCAGAGGGCTGTGGAGCCCAGAGGAGAGGCAGACCATCTGGCAGAGGGACAGAGAGTGGGGAAGGCTTCCAAGACAAGGAGACTCTGGAAGGAGTCTTGATGACAGAGGGAAGAGCTGTCAGGCAGGGTGGCGCCTGGGGAGAGCAAGGGGAGGGGCAAGATGCAAAGTACAGTGTCCCCAAGACACTGTACCCGGAAGCTGGCACTCACATCCATCCCAGCCCATTAGTCACTAAGCACCCTTTAAAAAACTCCCCTTCCCAGACTCAATAACCTCCAGTTATAACCCACCAATGAGAGGCATGTCAGCAGGCTGGGGACAGAAAGGGAGAGTCTGGGTATTTTCCTGTCTCTGTCGGTTGCCTCCGGCTGTGGCTGGGTCTCCACCGTGCTCCCAGTTCTCTCAGGGACCATCTCTTCCATTTGTCTCTAAAGCCCCAGAGTTTGGCACCTCCCTGTGGTTGATAGTCTGAGACGCTTCTACCTCTCAGGTGCTCACCTGTGCCTGGTTAAATGCCCTCCTCTGAACAACCCCAGGGGGCACTGTTTTCCTGCTGGGGCTCTGATATACACCCTGTGTTGCTGGCACTTAGGAGTCTTGAGGGAGTGATGGGAGAAGAGGCCAAGGAGCGATACAAGGTACAGACTTCCAAGCTCCACAGGCCACATAAAGGAATCTGAACTCAACTCTTTTTTTAAATATTTGTTTTAATTGTAGGTGGACACAATAATTATCTTATTTTTGTGAGGTGCTGAGGATTGAGCCCAATGCCTCTTGCATGCTAGGCAAGCACTCTACTACTGAGCCACAACGCCGGCCCCTGAACTCAATTCTTAAGGAAGAAGAGCCCCTAGGCAGAGGGGTCTAAGCAGGGCAGTGAGCTTAAGGAGGTGACGTTGGTGGCAGAGGAATAAAGGGATGTCTTCTAAAATGTAACAAGCAAAATTCATAAATTCATCACACACACACAAACCTACAGCACCTACACACATGCACACATGCACACAGGTTCCTGGGGGACTACGGTCTCTTCTGACAGCCTGAGAAAGCAAAATGGAAAAAAGGTTGAAGCAAGCCAAGTGTCCACGGATCAGTAAAATGTGGCTCATCCACACGATGGAATAGTATTCAGCCTTAAAAAGGAAGGAGTCGCTGACCTACTAGGACTTGGATGAACCCTGAGAACACCACGCTAAGTGAAGCAAGCCAGGCACAAACAGGCAAGTCCTGTATGACTTCACTTAAATAAGGGACGAAGGACGAATTCATGGACAGCAAGAAGGGCAAGATGCCAAAGCCCACAGGTGACACACCTACACTTGTGTCCATACCTCAGAGCCACCTGGCTATCCAGCAACAAAATCCTTCAATATCCCACAATGAGGAGGCAGCCTCCCCAGAGGTCCTGGGCCCTGCCGTGAGCGTGAACCACGTGAATGAGGGGCCAGAGCACGTGGGTCCAGAGTGTGTGGGGCGAGGAGACAGAGATGCGAGGAGAGGGCAGGAGCCAGAAAATGCCTCCCCATCAAACCACAGCAGCCCCTGACCCCGAGGCTCAGGACACCGTCCTACCCACCCCATCTCCTCCTCATGCTGGGGAGGCTGTGCTTGAACACACCCCTGGAGCACCTGGCATGAGGAGAAGGAGAGCTTGAGACTGAAATCCCCCCCCGACAGCCAGGGCCTGCTCCCTGGAGGGGCCGGTGGCCCATGCCCACCTTGCCGAGCTCCTGTGAGATGGAGATGACTGGGGCTGCACACGGTACAGAATAACTAGACGGTGAGTGTTTTACTCCCTCCTTCTGCAGGACATGTCATTATTGAGACTCCATCAGATGCCTCTGGTAAGCCCACAGGCATGGCAGGGCAATGCCCACATCTTCACTGAAGACTTCAAGGTCATATGAATGACGAGTCACCCAAAGACACTTGGGACCAGAGCTAAGGACCTTCCTGTTAGTGTCCAGGGGCTCCTTGGGAGATGGAGGCAGCCCCTTTCAGCTCAGACCAGCTCTGACAGTTGGCAATAACCTTTGAGTCTGAATCCTGTTCCCTGCACCCCCACCCCCACTAGCCTGGCAGACTGTGTGCTCACGTCAGCCCTTTCCCAGTCCCAGGCCCATCAGCCACTCCTCCTGAGACCTCAAAGACCCTCTTCTCTGACTTCATGTCAACTTGACTCCATCATCAGAGAAGCTTGGTCTGTCAGGGCAGGACACACACAGGGACCCCCTCCGTCCTCACCATTTGCATCCCATTTCTCAGGACCACCAAGCTACAGGCAGCTGGATTCTCAAATCCCCTCTCACAAAGAGCTGCTGCCCACCCAAGGGAGCCCTTGCTGCATCTCATCTGGTTGTCTTATTTTGGATTGTGTCCCTGACTTTCTGCCTAATCACACTTCTTCTCAGCAATATGGCACCCAAGAAGTTATCTTCCTTCAAGTCATCGAGAAAAACAGGGACCAGAACAGGGCCTGTTTTCCTCATCCTGTCTAATTTTGGCAACTGCAGCCTCACCACCATCTTTCAGTTTCCTAATTTGAAAACAGAGTCCCCTGTGACCCAGAAACTCTGCTTTCTAGCAATGCATCCCATACATGTACTTAGATATGCTTGTGGAGATGTCTATTCTAGGGTGTGTGCTGCAGCACAGTGTGATGGGGAGACACCAGACATCACTAAATGGGGAAATGGATAAAGCAAGCCCACAGTTGTCTACCCTGAGGAATGTTGTGTTGTACAGCAGGTAAAGAGAATGAAGTAGAACCAAGTGGGTGTGTATTAATCACAGTGTAATAATAATTCCAAAGCAAAAAAAATTTTTTAAATCTGTTCTTCTGTGGGGAAAAAAGGCACACTTATACACTGCTGATGGGACTGCAAATTAGTGCAGCCAATCTGGAAAGCGGTATGGAGATTCCTTGGAAAACTGGGAATGGAACAACCTTTTGACCCAGCTATCCCTCTTCTTGGACTATACCCAAAGGACTTAAAAACAGCATACTACAGTAACATAGCCACTGTTTTAATGTTTATGGCAGCACAATTCACAATTGCTAAAATGTGGAAGCAACCTAAATGCCCTTCAATAGGTAAATGGATAAAGAAACCATGGTACATATACATAATGAAATATTACTCAGCATTAAGAGAGAATAAAATTATGGCATTTGCAGGTCAATGGGTGGAGTTGGAGAATATCATGCTAAGCAAAGTAAGCCAATCCCAAAAAACCAAAGGCCAAATGTTCTCTAAGTAGATGCTGACCCAGAATTGCAGGGGAGGGGATGGAGGACCTTTGACTGGGCAAAGGAGAGGGAGGGAAGGAAAGGAGGCATAGGGGTAGGAAAGATGGTGGAATGAGGTGGACATCATTACCCTAGGTACATGTATGACTACACATGTGGTACGACTCTACATCGTGTACAGAGAAATGAAAAGTTTGCTGCAATTGTGTACAATGAATCAAAATGTATTCTGCTATCATTTTTTTATAACTGATTAGGAAAAAAATCTATCATTCTATATTTTCCCATAATGCCTCCAAGTTTTCTGTTCCCCCCACATTGCCCTCCCCTCTGCTCAGCCCTCCTCACCCCATCAGGACTCCAGCCCCAGTGCTCACAGAGGCCTCCCCGGCCACTACAGCAGCTCCATGGCAGGCCCTGCCCTGCCCACCCTCCATCACAGCCTTCATCTGGCTTACAGCAGTCATTGCCAGGCTAAGGAGGTACAGATCACTCCTTCTGGCTCCCCTCCAATTCCCTAGAACCCTACCCAGCCCTCAATGGGTACGTGTCCAGTGGAACTGGACTGAAGAAATGGACCCATCAAGCCTCACTCAGTGGGCAATAAGGAATGCCACAACATGCAATCCCTGCCAAGCACAGATTCATGACCTCTTTCAAGGCCAAGCCAAAGGAAGTTCACATGAAGGTAAATCCAACCGCTCCACCATTCTCCATCCAGACTGGGATGGGATAGGGCCACACTCCATGGTCAGCAAACTATGCTCACCGAGAAAGTCAAAGGAACCCCTTGGCTTCATTGGCTTCAAAGCTGAGCTGGAGCTACCATGCATTCTGTTCCTCAGTCTCTCCAGAAAAACATCAGTGCCCTCTGGGGAATTCTTTGCAGGTCTGGGGAAAGCCTGGTCCCTCTGCTTCTTCCTTCCCAAGGGTGTGCAGTCCCTATAAGTCACATCTTCATGCTTTTTCACTCTGACAGTCAGGAGAGCACAGCCACGGCAGCCTTGGTTTTGGCTTCCCAAGTCTGCTGATTTCTTCCCTTCATCACTTCTTGAGCATTAGAAGCTTCTGCAAATCCTCTCTGGATGTGTGCAGGAAACACATCAACGAGCAAATAGACGGACAATGCAATCCACCAAACTCAAGACAGGATGCCCAGCAAAGGAATGGAACAGACACTTCCCAGAAAAGTGAAATATGATTAGTCGAGAAATATATGAAAATAAGAGAATTCAAATTAAAATACACTGAGATTTCATCTCATTCCAGTCAGAATGGCAATTATGAAGAATACAAGGAAGAATAAGTGTTGGCAAGGATGTGGGGAAAGGGCACACTCATACATTGCTGGTGGGATTGCAAATCGGTGCAACCACCCTGAAATGAAGTATGAAGAGTTCTCAAAAAACTTGGAATGGAACCACCATTTGATCCAGTTATCCCACTCCTAGGTCCTATACCCAAAGGACTCCAAATAAACCCCTTTACTGCTTCAAAGCTGAGCTGGAGCTACCATCCATTCTGGTCCTCAGTCTCTTCCAAAAACCTCAGTTCCCTTTGGGAGATTTAAAATCAGCATACCATAGTGATACAGTCACATCAACGTTTATAGCAACTCAATTCACAACAGCAAAGCTGTAGAACCAACCTAGGTGCCCTTCAACAGATGAATGGATAAAGAAAATGTGGTTTATATACACAATGGTACATTGTTCAGCCATCAAGAAAAAATGAAATTGTGGCAATTCCAGTAAATGGATGGAACTGGAAACTATCATGCTAAGTAAAATAAGCCAATCCCAGAAAACCAAAGGTCATATGTTCTCTCCAATATGGCGATGCTAACACACAATAAGGGGGCATGGAAGGAAGAATAGAAGTACTTTGAGTCGGACAAAGGGGAATGAAGAGAAGGGAGGGAGGATGGGAATGGTAAAGACAGTAAAATCAATCACACAGAACTATCCTATGTTCATGTATGAATGCACAACCAGTAAAACTCCACATCATGTACAACCATAAGAATATATGTATAATGTGTCAAAATACTCTCTACTGTCATATAAATACAGAACAAATGAACAATTTTTTAATAAAAACACAGGTTTCCCAGGCTCCGAGAGTGTCCTGTCCTGGACAGTGAGGCTGGCAGCAGGTGAGCACCGTAGCCACCACAACAGGTGGGCTGGAGGGCAAATTCCAGGGGGGAAATGCCTACCTGGAGGCCAGCAGAGGAGACGAGGTCAGCCACACAGAAAATGGCCAGGTCCAGCAGTAACCCCCCATCCTCTGATTCTCAGTGACCTGAACCTTCAGAGGGAAACAAGTGTGGACAGCAGCTGGCAGAACCCAAACACAGTGGGGAACAGCCACACAGGTAGTGGGGCAGACACAAAGGACGGCTTCTGTTCTTGAGCATCCCAACGAGACAGAGGGAGCCGGCACAGGAGAACAAGGCTTGAGGTCACAGCATAGACCTCAGGCGGAAGAATGAGCTCTACCCTGGACACATGCGTGGACCACTGCAACCACCCCATCACCACCTGCGTGGGTCCCACGAAGCCTATGCAGCCCCCTTGACATTGACCCCTTCGGTCCCCTTCCAGCTTTGCCCTAAGCTGCTGACCCTCCCAAAGCCTCCTGACCCTCCAATCACAGTCACACATTGCACACAAGGGTCTCCTCCACCTGACAGCCCTCCCCGCTCCTGCTGAAAGTCACAATCCACTACCTCCAAGTGCAGAGGTGGGGCTCCAGGCCTCCTAGGACAACTGGTTCAAGGCTGGCCTGAGCCGCAGGCCAGGTCCCCAGCAGTGTCCTGGGAACTGAGGAAGAGCAAGGAAAATGAGAAATGACCTGGGACCACAGGGAGTGGCATAGCTCTCAAATCCATCATTTCATTCCACCCTCACGGGAACCCACTAAGGCGGGCGTTTTATTATCCCCACTGCCAAAACGAGGCAACAAGGGTCAGGAAAGAGCTGTCGACATGCCCAGAAGCGCATTAGAAAAAGGCCGAGTCAAAATGGAGCCACGAGAAGCCGGACTCACCCTATAGACCTCGGCGGCACTGCTGCCATCACACCGTGACATAAATAGGCACTCGTGTTCATCTCTCCCAGGAAGCTGGGGAGAAGCTTCCCAAGGACTGGGCATGTCTACACCACCATCCTACCCTGACCCTGACAAACTCAAGGGTACCCTGTTGGAAGGAGGGAACTTCCCTCATCTACCCTCAGACTCCATGGGATATAGATATTACAGTTATAATTGGAAATCTCCATTAAACAAACAAATGCTTGGGTTGTGGTAGAGCACTTGCCTAACATGTGCAAGGTTCCAGGTTTGGTCCCTGGTACTGGAAGGAAAAAATGCTTCCTGAGAATAAATGATGAACCAGCTGAAAAATATCAACTCATTCACTCATGCACCATTTTTATTTAATGAGCATCTACTAAGTTTCAGGTGCTGTTCTAAATGCTGCAAATCCAGCAGCATTCAACAAAACAAGCAAAAGTGCCTGATGTAGTTGGGTAGGAGGAATCACTCCCAATATCCTATAGCACAACACAATAACTATCATTGCCAACAATTAAATGTAGATTTCAATATAGCCAGTGGAAAGGATTTTGATGTTCCCAATACAAAGAAATGAAAAATGTCTGAAGTGACAGATATGCCAATTTCTCTGGTCTGATCATCACACATCATATACATGTGTTGAAATGTCACATGGAACCCTATAAACGTGTACAATTACTGTGTGTCAATGAAAACAAAAAAAATGTATTTTTAAATAAACTGCCTGTCTACACAGAATTCATATTCTGGCTGGGGATAGACAGATATCAAAATCTGAGTAAATAGGAATAAATTGAATGGGAACAAATAAGAGGGAAAGGGGTGCCGAGGAGAAACAGAATCTCAAAGCTAAGGAAGTGGCATTCAGATATCTGCAGAAAGTGTCCCAGGCAGGGGAACAGCCAGCACAAAGGTCGGAGGCAGGTCTGTGCCTGGCATGTTCAGCAGCAGGAGGAGCTGGAGAGGCATGAACGAGTACAATGGAGAAAAGGAAGTGAGAGAAGGCAGCGAGTGGAGGCCCAGATCAGGCCCAGTGGCTATTACTCCTGTATAAGAGAAAAAAGCTCCCGCGGTCAGAGTGGACCTCTAGGTGCACCAGGAAGTTGCTCCTAGACTTTCTGTCCCCCAAAAGTTCCATTGGGATGGACATTCCTTAAGATATTCAAGAAACAAGCCAAGCAAGATCCTGTGGGCCTCCTACCCAGCCAAATCAGTACCGAGAAACAGGCAAGAGATGTCTGCTTCCCGGGCCTCCTGTGCGACATCGGCTAGGATCCTTTTGCAACAGGCCAAGGAAAACCTTTAAAGTAGAAGCTCCTGCCCTGCTCATTTTAGTCAGCTTTTTCACTGCTCTGACTAGAGGACCCGACCAGACAACTGTAGAGGAGGAAAAGTTCATTTAGGGGCTCACGGTTTCAGAGGTCACAATCCATAGACTCAGACTCCATTCCTCAGGGCTCGAGGTGAGGATGAACATCATGGAGGAAGAGAATCCCAGCGGGAAGCAGCTCACATGATGATCAGGAAGCAGAGAGAGAGAGTCCACTCTCCAGTTACAAAATATAGACCCATAGCCACACCCCCAAATGAACCACTTCCTCCAGCCACACCCCACCTGCCTCCAGTTACCACCCAGTTAATCCCACCAGGAATCAATTCACTGATTAGGTGAAGGCAATAACCCAATCATTGCTCCTTCAAACCTTGTCTCACATGTGAGCTTTTGGGGGACACCTCACATCCAAACTGTAACAGATCCTTTTGCAACAGGCCAAAAAAAAAAAATCGTTAAAGAAGAAGCTCTTGCCCTGCTACTGTGCTGAAAGTCCAGCCACAGAAGAGGGTGGTTCTCTGATACTCACCTTGCAGATCAGACACACCAAAGCTTGGAGAGTACCCGGCTTGCCCCAATGAAGTAAGCAGGGGGACATGGACTTGAACAGAGTTTGGGGCCACATCCCATGGGTGCCCTTCATGGAATTCTGATATTTAGCAAATCACCTCTCCCTGTTCCCTGTCATGTGTGGACTCAAGGAGATTTGGGGAGAAGGGAGATTTCAATGGGAGCCCACATTTGTCCTCCAAGAAGCACGGTGGGGCATGTGTGGGAACCGGCACAGCCTCACTTCCCTATATTTATCCACGCTGCACCAGGCACCTCCTCAAATCCCCAGATGCATGGCGGAACCCAATGGAGGGGCGAGGGAACTTCAGAGCTAATGAACTTTAATCTTCTGGCGAACACTACAATTAACGCGCCCCAAAGTACAGTTGCTTTGTAATTAGATTGAAGAACAAAACCCAAAACACTCGTCCGGGGAAAGTTATTGTCGAACTTCTTCCGTAGGTTTCCTAGCAATTAAACTCACTTGCTCATTTCATCTGGAAAAAGTATTTATTACTTCAATTTAAACTAATGCCATAATGATACGATGTGTGTTATTAACCAGATCTCCTGCCAACGCAGTTGAGTCCTCTGGTCTGCTCTGCCAGGGGCTGGAAAGGACACGCTGTCAGCAAGGAGGACCGATTAAAATAGCATTTGTCCTAAAAATTCTCTTTCTTCCAGGAAGTTTTACTTCAGGAAGATTCTAGAAGTGAGGCCCAACAGCTGTCAGGTGTTTGCTATGGGAACAAAGAGGGTCATCCTGCTGAGGCGTAGTGGCTCACAAGGGCCACGTGTGCTCAGGCAGTGAACCTCAGGGAGGCTGGGCAGCTCAGCCCCACCATGGGGCTTGGATAGCACCCTGCAGGTCAAAGAGCTACCTCCAAGCTCTGTCTCCCCAGGCACCAAGAACACAAGCAAGATACAGTTGAATTTCTGCAGAACAAGTCAGGACTGGGATTCACCAGCACCCTTGGGATTCAGCAGGCCTCCTTTGGACCACAGCTGGGCAAAGTTCCTGAACAGTGGATCTTACTGAGCACTTAGCAAGCACCAGGTACTAGGCTAAGCCTTTTATGTAAATGAGTCATTTACTTCCCACACTGACCACATTGGACAGAGAAAATTATCTTGTCCCCGTTTTACAAATGAGGAGATTGTTGCATAGAATGGTTAAGTGACTTGCCCAATGTCATACAGCTACAGAAGCAGATGTCGGATTCATTCCAACAAGACTTCTCTAGAGCCCATGCCTTTAACTGCTAAACCCAAGGGCCATCCTCAGCCAGGGGAACAAACAGCCACATCTCTTGCACCAAGATTCTCCTGAGGTTCTCCATGCCTACACCCACCGTTGTGAGGAAAGAATTCTGACCACTGCCACTACTGGTCCCCACACATGGTTTATTGTGATCACACAGACCATTAGCCTGTGCCAGGCACTCTGCCACATGCTTTCCCTTATGGCTCAGAAATTACAATCCTGGTTCCATAGAGGAGGAAGCTGAAGCTCAGAGAAGTCACCATGGGCGGTAAGTAGGAGGGACAGAGTGGTAAACCATGCTTTCTCCATTTCCTTATTTATTTTTGCACTTGATATAAAACTCAAAACGTAGACGAAATTGCACAGGGAAAGTACATCGCCCATCCCTGTCCCAAGAATTCCTTATCATGACTGTGTGTCTATTCAGATATGCACACCAATAAGCTCACATTTGCACAGCCACACTCCCCAGCACATTCTCACTTTGCTATTGTCAGCAAACATTCCCTTTTCTATTAAATGTACACATTACAATTTGCTGAAGATGGATATTTAGGTTGTTACTCATTTCTGCTGTTACCAACAATGCTGCAATAGATTCTTGCACATTAAAAAAAAAAAAAGTCCACCTGTGGTGCTTGCTACCCACAGTGGATCCCTGGATAGTCTGCCCGGCATCCCTGAGGTCTCACTGCCCGTGCCCATGTGGCACCTGTGAGCCACTCCATCTTCTCAGCTGGCCACCCCAGCTGGTTCCCATAGCAAACACCTGACAGCTGTTGGGCCTCACTTCTAGAACCTTCCTGAGGTAAAACTCCCTGAAAGAAAGAGAATTATAGGACAAATGTGAGCAGAGATGCCCAGGCTTGGGGAATCAGACCTGGCCAGTTACCGCTCACCAGTCACATTCTAGAGCAACTCCATTCACTTCTCTGAGCCTCAGTTTCCTCATCTGTGAAGCAGGGACAGCTCAAACCCACCTCACGGAGCTGGTGCAGCTAAAGCTTCTTCATGGCACCCAGCACAGGAGCTGGTGGTCACTGGCTGGAGGCCTGGGTCATCTGGGAAGTTCAGTCCTGCCTCTGGTAAGACTCTGGGCCCACAGTTCGTCCTCAATCAGATCATAATTCCTATTCATGTATTGGTTTCTTTCCTTTTATTTATAGTCAATCAGTCTGAGCTGGAGGCAGTAGAAGGTCTAGAACCTTCCAGCGATGAAGGCCACACCATCTCCTTTGTCTGCCCCTAGATCCCTGGACTGAGGATTAAAAAAAAGGACCCCAGGGTACTAGCCAAAGAAGCAAGTTATGGCTCCCAGGGATTCTGAGCTCCTCATTGAGGCCTCTGTGACCTGCCCCAATCTGTCCCTCCAGCCTTGTTCCTGGCCACCACCCATAATGCAGCCACGTGATCTTTCCTCTTCTCATCGCTCGCTCCCAGGCCTTCCAGCTTATTCTTCCCTCTGCCTGGAACATACTTCCCAGTCACGCCTCTCCCCATTGCCCTTTGCTGGTGTAACTTCTACTTGTGCTTTATGTACTTGCTTAAATGTCAGCTCCTCCAGGAAGTTCTCCCTGACCCCCCTGTCACAGGCTATGCTGGATGAGCCTGAGCCTTCTTCAATCACCACCAAGAACATGACCAGTCCTGCGGTCATGTCAGGGAAGGACAGGGCTTAGGCGGGAAGGATGCTGGGTCACAGATGCAGAGAGAGGTGGGCTCACCTCAGGGGCCAGGCAAAGCTTGGACTGGGCCCTAGCTGTAGATGTCCTGCCGGGTGAACAAAATCTGCTCTCCATGCAGAGAGCAAGGTTTCAAAAGGAAACTATCAGTATGACATCTGGGTAGGGAAAGACTTCTTCAATAAGACAAGCAAGAGAACTAACTATAAAAAGACAAACACATTTGACAACAATACAATAAAGAACTTCTGTTCATTGAGACAAGCAACTAACTGAAAGGAGATACTTGTCACACATAGCTTACAAAAGAAAGGGCTCGATGTAAAAATTAACAACTACAAACAGGCACTTCATAGAGAGGAAAACAAAAATAGCCCATGAAGACACATAAAGATGTTCAACCTCATTTATCATCAGAAAAACATAAATCAAAATCAGAGTAAAAGAACATTTTGCACTAGAAATTTAAATGTACAGACAATACAAAGTATCGGTGAGATCCAGCACTTAGCGAATCACCCTACACAGCAGAGGGTGGCATAAATAGGTAGGAATGCTTTAAGAAACAATTTGGTATAAGTGAATAAAGCAAAACATGCATTGGCCCTTTTAGGCCAGCAGCTCTCCTCCTCCAAATAGACTCTCAAAAACAATCTTGCACACAAACACCAAAAGAGAAAGTTCTTATCAGCGTTATTTGTAATAACAAAAATCTGGAAACAATCCAAATGTCCAGTAACAATAAGATGGATAAATAAATTCAATATACTGTGCAAAAGAAAATGATTAATATACCCACATCAAGTGGATGAATCTCAGAAACCTAATGTGGAGTGACAAAAGCAATCACAGAAATATACAGAAGTGTTATTCACATATGTAAGATTCACAAACAGACCAATTAAACAATATGTATTTGAGGATCCATAATTATCAAGTAAAGCCAGAGACTGATTAGGACCTAGTCAAAACAGTGTTTAAGTCCTTGTAGGGGAGGAAATGATGAGAGTAAAGTATATAAGGGCTTTTTTACATTTTTTTAAACTGACTATGGGTTCTGGGCATTCACTTTATTATTTTTTAATTTGACATATGCGTTAAAACTATGTATAACTTTCATTCTATTCAAAATAATTTTAAGACTAGACAATGACCATCATGCAGAGCCCTAAGATTTTATTTTTGCAGAATCCTAGCTCTCAAGCCATCCCAGGCCTGCAAGCTGGACTAGAGACCCAAAAGGGTCTACCAGACCTTAAAGATGCTAAAAAGAATCCTTGGACTGTGACTTCAAATACCAGCTCTGTACAGCTCTAGCCAAGTTGCTACACCCCTCTGTTTCTTCATCTAAAATGAGTCCTTGGCAAAATACACCGTACATGGTAGGAACTCAGTGAATATTTGCTGAATGAATGAGTCAGTGATATCTAAGATCCCATCACAACTATAACCCTCATCCAAATGTAGAGGGAAATTGTGGCTACAGCTACTAGCACCCACCTCCAACACACACACACACACACACACACACACACACACACACACACACAAATATCCCAACATTTTAAGTGGCAAGACAGAAAGTTCTCTGTTCTCTTTCATCCAAACTTTTGATATTTTAATGTTACAGATTTTCTATCCCAAATGTCAGTTTCTCTTTTATTTTTCCTTTTGCTGTCACAACAAGCACACAAGTATATTCCATGGAACTTTACCAAATGGCACATCTCATATTTTGTAAACCATATACACACAAACTTCTCTCTCACCCTGCATTAGTCAGCTTTCTGTCACTATGATGAAACACCTGAGGCAGTTAATTTATAAAAACAGAGTCTTATTCTGGCTCACAGTTCTGGAGGTTCAGGTTGAAGATCTGGCAGACTCATTGCATTGGGCCTCTGGCAAAGGAGCCACATGGTAGTGGGAGTGCATCGTGGAGCAAGCCACTAATATCACAAGCCAGGAAGCAAAGAAACCGAGAGACTGGGGTCCCACCATCCCCTTGGAGGGCACACCCCCAGTAATCTAAGGGGGCCCCACCAGGCTCTGCTTCCTATAGGTCCATAACACCTCCCAAAAATGCTACCCTGGAGACCAAACCTTTAACACATGGCCTTATGAGGGACATTAATCATCCAAACCACAGCACACCCCTCTGCCAAATTCTACCTCAGGGACCATGGCTTTTCCTGCTCTGATCTCTGACTCTTTTTTTTTAAGAGAGAGAGAGAGAGAGAGAGAGAGAGAGAGAATTTTTGATATTTATTTTTTAATTATCGGCAGGCACAACATCTTTGTTTGTATGTGGTGCTGAGAATCAAACCCAGGCTGCACGCATGCCAGGCGAGCGCGCTACCACTTGAGCCACATCCCCAGCCCCTGATCTCTGACTCTTAACTGAAATGCCCAGTCCTCAGGTTCCAGCCATAGAAAAAAAAATTGGGTTTAAAGGGAGCCTGATGGGCAAATGAGGAAGAATCAGGTCTCACCCCACAAAGTAGGGGTCCTACGTATAATGGTCAATAAAGTGACTGACCACAGCAGGCTATGGCATACTGAGACCATTCTAAACCAGCCCTGCCTCCTTACTGGCATCAATTCTGCTTGGCTGGGGATAGGAGAGAGAAGCTGGAGCCTAGAAAGCCCCAAATTCCAGAAATCAGATGGTGCCTTGGCTAAGAGCATGGGTCTTAGAGTCAAAAATCTCTCTCTGAGCCCCCTTTTCCTCATTTGTACAATGTTCCACTAAGCCTACCTCAGAGGGTATTGGGTGGCTTAAATAAAATAATGTATGTAAAGACTCTTACAGATCAGCACCAAGAAAAGTCACTACATCCCCCAACCACTCTGTTTGACTTTGGAAGAAATAAAACAGTCTTTACACTCAATTTGCTTTTTAATTGGGCTCATCTGCAGCTAGTGCTGCAGTGAGTGGGGTGGAGGAGGAGCCCTGGGAGCTGGAGGCACCATTTGTCTTGGCCATATCAGCAATGAGAATCCACCATAGCACTCACAGTTCACTGCCAGCAATGCTGAAGGAGAAACCCACATCACTTCTTTCAGGGCTGGGTTGCTGCATGGAACAGCACGTGAGCATCTACCACCCTGGCTCACCTAACATGGGCACATTGGAAAGTAAGATGGAAGCTCTCTGCCCATGAGGGGAATAGCCAGGTCAAGCAGAGAGTGTCAAGAAGTTACACCTTTACAGTAACTTAATCCCAATAGATTTTGAAGTGAGGAGGCCAATGACCTTGGCAGGCAAAGGCAGGGGGTCCCGTCCAGATCCAAAAGCTCTGGCCTCCAAAGAGCCTAAAGCCAAATAGGTCAGCACCTTGGATAGCGCTAAAGGGGCCCACTGCTCTGACAGGCTTCCCAGTATATATGGTAGGTCTGAGGTCCCCCATTCACATCCCTGGCCAGATTAGACTCAGCAAACACGGCAGCTCACTGCCAGTCCCTCTTTTCCACTGTGGAAGCCTCACAGAGCCACCACAGTACCTAAAATTGCTGGACCCACATACAGCCTCAGAATCCTACCCAGGGACACCTCAGTCAGCGGTCCACAAGTGATCCACTGAGTGAAAGCTACTAGTCACCCTGCATCTTTACAGAATCAAAGGTTAAGGGTGGTCTAGTCAAAAACTAACTTAAACTTCACCAAAGGTGGCAAAATCATTCACATCAGAAAACAGGGGCACGTCTTTGGGGTTGCTAGAAGGTTCTGGGTGGGGTAGGAGAAGAGATAGGCAGGGCAGTGTGTCTAAAGGATGAAACAGTTGCTTTCCAGTTGCCTACCCTCACCCTGATTCAAATGTCAGCCTACCCAGTGCCCTTTACTGTCTCCCCATCTCTCCTCTGTCCTGTGAGGAAATTATTTAGCAATTCCATGTCTTTGCCCATGAGTTTGTTCACTTGTGACTACTTCTTGAGAGGATTCTCTAAGCCAGGGACCATGCTGAGCAGCAGCAACAACACAGCAGTGAAAAGCACATGTCCCCCTCTCCTGGAGCTGAACACCTGGTGAGGGAGTCCAGTGTCCACTGAGGACCAGCCCTAGTGAGTATAAGGATTAGCTGAAGGCAAGCTGAGATCAGAAGAGCGTATGGGCAAGATACCAGCTCTGTAGGACAGGTGGGATCAGGATGTCTTTCTTTGAGGACCTGCTTCTTGAGCTAAGTGGGGATAAGGGATGAAGCAGGGAGAAAATACCCAGGTTGGGCAAATGCCACCAGTGTCATTCAATCTGCAAGGATCACAGGAGTTTGCACAGTGAGCAGACTGGAGTGCTACTATGGCTAAGGCTCCCCAGGCCCTAGGGAGTAGGCCAGAGTAGAAGGGAAACAACAGCAACTGGGAGAAACAGGCTGGGAAGGACCTGAACACAAGTGATGCCAGGGCATGCCCCTGCCCTGGCAGTGTCCACACCTCCCACAGGGCCCATCCTCTATGCAGACTGGACTTCTGGGTTGAGGCACAAGCCTAAAGAATTTTCAGGGGAAGGCCTGAACCCTGCAAGATGTTCCATGTCACCTGGGGACTGTTACATACCTCCTCAAGGACCAGGGACTAAGCAGGGGTGGGAAGGAGAGGCCAGGTCCTGGACAGAGTCCAATCAAGTCCCCAGAGCCTCAGGCCACCCTCGTCCCCATCAGCACCTCATCATTATTTCAGCACAGAAACTGTTTGCTCTTTCAATTCTTCCTGGAAGGCTCCAAACAGCATATTTATTCAAGAGCTGAGGACAGCATCCCAGTCTTAGGGAAGCAGAGTATTTAGCAAATGCAAACATATGCTGACTTCTTTTCTTAGTTACATTCTTGGCAAAGGAATTATTTCACTAGGAGACAAAATGGGACTTCCAGAGTTCACCCATTCCATCCTGCTCCAGCCCATGGGGCTACTGACCCTCACTAGTACCCTTTGTCCCTTAACACATAATGAGATGGCTGGGGCTATAAGGTGGGTAACATAAGGATCCCTGTGAGAAAAGAGCCCTGTATCCTGACTGGTGGTCACACAAATCTGCACATGTGATAAAACCACCCAGACATAAATTCATACCCAGAACAACGTGTAAACTGTGAACAGAGACCATGGACTTACCTGATCCTGGTTGTGATACTGTACTACAGTTACCCTTGGGAACTTGGTTGAAGAGCACATGGGATCTCTCTGCATTATTTCTCATAAATGCTTGTGAAACTCAATAATCCCCAAATAAAATATTTTTAAATGAAAACCATTTATCTCAGAACTCAGACTGATCTTTTTATACAGAGAAATCATAAGTAAACATGAACCATTTCTCCAAAGCCCATCTCTATGGTTTCCTAACAAGCACATTATACTTTTTTACATATGAGAGGTCTTCAAAGAAGCCATGTTTATCCATGCAGTATCCCCAGCCACAACAACCCAGGCTGGCCAAGGGATATTCTGGGCATCCCTCCCTCTGAACTTTGCCCTAGATTGAGATCCTGAAACTCAAGTCAGATCATGGTAGATGAAGGCAAGGAACCAAGAAGCTCATGCAAACATCCAACATGAGGGTCAATCTTTAGAGAAGAGGCCTCCAGGAGGACCCAAGTTGGCAGCCACCACCACTGCCTGCATGCAGCTCTTCAGATCCCTGCCAGCAGTTTATTAATATTTTATTGAAAACTCTTAACATGATTCAAACTTCAGCTGTCATGATAAGGTGCTGTTGCTAAGCAACTTCAGTGCCTATCTTCAGAACTGTTTTTGCAGGTCTTACCCTACTCATGAAGCTCAAGGTTGGGCCCAAGGACCCCAAGGCCCACTCAGCAGAGACCACCAACCACCCATGCACAGCCCAGCCAGTTCCCAAGAGCTGGGCCACCTTGGGTGAAGCCACACCTCTGAGGTCTCCCAGAACCCAGCCATCCCTGCACCCTAGCCCCAGAGCAGCCACCTACCCACCCCCCACTCACCATACTCGCTGTCGTAGAACATGACGAACTTCTGCCAGCGCAGCTCTGTCACCAGCCTGAGCATGACGTCGTTGAGACGGACAGGAGGTCTCGAAGCCAGTGTGTAGGCCTCTCCGTCTGGGCTGGGGTTAAGGTGGCAGGCGGTGCGTGGCGACCCCCCGGGGTTGCGCTGGACAAAGAGGTGTGGGATGTGCATGGCATCTGTGAGGGACTGCAGGGCGTTGGCAGATGCACAGCCGGTGGATGTGACCAAAGCCAAAATTCCCTGGGTCATGAGGTCACAGGCTAGAAAGAGATGGGAAAAAAAGGAAGGGTCACCATCAGCAAAATGCTTCCCAGGCTTTGATTCACACAGCCCGTGCCTGGCAGCTCATGCACGCATGAGGCCCCAAGATGCTCCCTCCAGGGACCAAGAACCCAGTCATAGGGTAGGCCAGCAACTCTCATGAACAGTCTCACTGACAATCTTAGCTAGACATTCTTGTGCCCATTTAACAGATGAGAACATGGAGTTTAGAAGGGGCAAAATTATTTACCCCAGGCTACACAAAGAAGGATGCTAGAGTAGGGATCCTTCTCAAATCTGCCTGGCTCACCCAAGAGAGCTCTAATCTAGTGATCCTACCCAGGACCATGAGCCCTTTTAATAGCCAAAAACTTATTTTGTGAATGTGGGTATCCCAGCAAGCTTGTCATAGGCTGAGAATATGCTGTGTGCTCTACAACTATTGGAAGAACTGAACTGATTAGACCTGAAAGGACTGAATTATATCAGAAAAGCAGGTAGACATGTCCTTACCCCCATAGAACTCAGGATATAGGCAAAAGAAAAGGCTGAAAACCAGCTCCTCTGGCCAAGTCCCTTGAGTCCTATCATGAAAATATTGGGTCAACCCCCAGATGAAGCAGTTTTCTCCAGAGCCCAGGCTGTTCCAAAACCACTTGAAAAATCACAGAAGATGACATGCCAGCAGCTCAAAAGCTTACCGCGGACATCCAGGAAGAACAGAGAGGGCCGCCAGCAATCTTTTCCAGGATTAATGCACTCAGGAACTCAGCTTTTGAAATCACCCAGTGACCACTAGGGGCGCCCCTTTGAGCCACACATTTGGGCCTTTTTAGGACATCAGACCAGCTAATAGAAAGACGCACCTCCCATGCCACAATCCCCCATGCCAGTTTTGAGGCAAACATTTCTTCCGAATGCTTTGTGTGATGGCAGGAATGTGGGAAAGCAGATGCGGTTTCAAAACACAGCCTGTGAATGGCAGCAGGCCATCTGCTGCACGCAGCAGACTTTGAACAACTTTGACAATGTGATTCTTTCGGTCGGGAGCCCTTGGGTTTAGGTAATGCCTCCGATAGGGCTGGGGGAAGGAGGCAAAGAACAAGGGAACCCACCCCCCAAGGAGAAGGCAACAGAAGGCCAGGTCCCTCCACACTCACCAGCATCCAAGGTGGCTGCTCCCCTGCCAGGGGCTGGACTCGCCCCTCATGAGCATCCTAATGATAACTCATATTGCACATTCTCCCTGCTGAATCCGCTGCCTCCAGAGCCAGGGACTGGAAGTGGTTACACAAGGGACAGTGAAGTCTCTCTTGAGAATCTCAAAGCCACCCACATGCTCTGCCCTCACCCTCCCAGTCTTCACAGAAATCCAATCACATCCTGCACATTTAGAGCCCAGGGGCAGCTCCCAAGAGCCTTTGGGAATAGAGTCAAACTCCATGCCTGCAGCCTCATAGCCCCTGCCACACTTCTGCCCACTAGACTCCAGCCAACTACCCACTCTTGGCCCCCAGACTCAACTCTTCAATCTGCATGCAATGCCATTCTTATTTCAGGACTCAAACTCTACTTCCCAGACTAAAGGCCCCTTGTTGCAGGATCCCCTGTTTTCCCTGTTATAGCACTGCATGGTTGCCTGACTCACTGTCTGGCTCTTCAACTTGATCTCAAGCTTCAAAAGGACACAATCAGTGCCTACTGTGTTCACTATCCTCCCACAGGCATGGAAGTGCACAGCACACAATAGTCAGTAAAGACTCGTGCAAGGATACCGTGAGCCCTGAGATTTTCATGCTCCCTGGTGAATAATTCCTCTCTGGGCACCCATCCAAACTGTAGGAACAGCACTAGGTCCAAAAGCAATGCAGAGGACACTTAGCAATACTCCTGGAATATTGCTGACAATCTAAAAGATGCAAATAGGTAAGTGGTTATGAAAGCGCTCCGTTTGCTGAAAGCATATGCAGCCTTTAAAACCATTCATGAAAACATCACAATAACATGGGAAAGTGCTCATCATAAAAAGGTATGTGAAAAATAATGCAAAATTGTATGTGTTTTATGATATCAATTAAATAAAACTCAACACGCATGAAAGAAAAATCAGAAGGAAATCATGCAAAATTGCTAGAAGCGACTGCAATTTATAAGAAGCCTAGAAGTGGTTCTCCTTCCTTTCTATATTTTGCCAAAAATTTCATGACATGAATAGGTAATTCCTTTAGAAAAGGAAAAAGAATCCTCCAATAATGGATAAGCACGAAAGCTATGTAAGAGGAGGGATGATTGTGCCAGAATTTCCTCTGGGCCAAACTCTGTCAAGCCGTTGATATATGTGAATTCACGTCATTCTCAGGACATCCATGGAGGGAAGGGATCACTGCATCCATTTCCCAGATAATGAGATGTGAGACCACACAACCGTCAAGGGACAGGGATGAACAGAGATGCCACCCAATCTCTTTCCAACAGTGCCAGACACACGGGGGAAATGTTTCTGAGAAACGGTCAAGTGAAAAAAAAAAAAAACAGGATACAAAATTATATGCTCACCCTGATTACAACTAGATAGAAAGCATCTGTATGAATAAGGCAAGAAAAACAAACACTAAAAGCTAAGACACAGCTGATGAATAGGTTGTTCTTTCTTCCTTTGTACAGACTCTCTTTAATGCCAAGATATTGCATTTATAATCTTAAAAAGCAATGTTATCAAATAAACTGAACATAGTAGGGCCATAAATTGTCCCAGGAACTCCAGCAATTAGTTGTGGAGGGATGATCCCAGCCCAGGACATTGGAGAGAGAAACCTCCTGGCAGCCACCAGTCACTCCAGGCTCTCATCACTCCCTCTGCCTAGCTCCCTCCCAAGTCACCACCTGACTCCCAATAGTAAACCCTATGAAGTCCCCAATTCCATATCCACCAGGCTCTAAAGTCACAGAACCTCTCTAAGCCCCAGTTTCACACATGCCATTTTGCACTGGGGACAGGGAACTGGCTCCTGCCCCCCTGCAGCCTCACACTCCCTACCACACCTCTGCCCACTAGATTCCAGCCAACTACTGTTTCATGCATACACTCAGCACACCCACCCACCCACCCGCCTCACTCAGGCCCCTGCCCTAAGCACTTGGAATCTACCCAGGAGACAGATACCACAAGTTGGCCTGAGAGAGGAAAAAAAGAAGACACTCTCCGGTTCATAAAGAAGTGTGAAGTGTGGTTGGCATCAGAGCCTCAAAGGGAGAAAAGGATTTAGACCAGCAGAAATGCGGGGGAAGGTTGTTGAGCGGGGATGTAGCAAGACAAAGACCCAGGAGCCAGGAGGCACACCTCACCAGGAGGGTGCAGGAAAAGACCTCACAGACCCAGTTCTGATTTTTACCTTCTAGTGAGTAGCCATGAGGTCCTGGGCAGGTCTCTTTGCAGAATCTCAGTTTTCTCCCAGCAGAACAAGGGGACCACTGACTCAGAACACAGATTACAACTGTCACAATGCACTGTGCACATAAAGATGCCAGACATCAGTTTCCTGGCCCTTTCCTTGGACCCTCCCCCTCTCCCCCCTCTCAACTTCTCCATCCAAGTCATGCCCAGGATCTTAAGCACGGGTCGTCACACCTGAGATCCACGTTGCCCCTCATGCTGACAGCCCTCCCTCATGGAGGTGGGCATGGCTGACCCACCCTTGTGCAGCCATCTGCAGCATCACAAGCCACCCAGTCTCAGCAAATGGGGTGGGTAATTAAGGCTGGAAGTCTCTCCCAGGCGCTAATGGAGAGACCCAATGCGAGTCAATTTTCAATCCACTGTGAATGGCCTGCTAATTGGGGCACTGTTGAAATGATGGTTATTTGGAGGCTTCTAACATAAAAATAATAAGATCAAAATACATCAGATCAAAGCCAAATTAGCTATTAGCTTAATCAAGGTTATGTGAGAGGAGACATTACACAACTTGTGCCCTGGTTGTGACAACAGATGCTGAACTCCTGGGTCTGAGTTTGGACCTTGTTGTGGACACGCTGTGGGACCTTAGGTGAGAGGGCAATCCTCTTGGGGCTTCTCTCCCTGCCCCTCTATGCACACACATCAACATCAAATCAAGATGATGGTACTCATTCCCCAGGGCTGTTGGGTGCACTCCATGAAAGTTTTTTATCTGTGGAGAGCAATGTGCTGCCTGGCACCTAATGGGACCTCAGAAGTCAAGGTCCTCTGGCTTGGAGCTTAGAGGTATTTCCTAACTTCTCTGGAGGATAACAGCTTTTGTTATCATTCTTTGCCTCCAATATCACATAGTCATAAAACTGATTTCTCTCTTGATTACAGTGCAGACTTGATGGATTGGTAAGGGCTCCCTGAGCAGGATGCATTGGTGGGGAAAGGAAGGAAGTAGAAATGAATCATAATGAGCAGCTCAAGATCCCTTCCCAGAGCTCTGGCCCAGGAAAGCAGAGGGTCAACATGAAGGCAGGTAAGCCGGTCAGCAGCTTCCCAGAAATTGGGAGGAGAGAGGCTGCTCTGAATTCAGGGTTGGCACTAGAGGAGAAGAGCCATGGAGCTCATCTAGGACTCCTAGACATGGCCCCCCAATCCAATATCACACTTCCATCAGTTTCCCTAGGGAAGATGTCAGCATTCAAGGATCTGGTTAATATATGCCAGGTACAAAACTGACCACCTAACAGGACAAACTCTCACTCACTCTCACCCTAGTTTTCTTATCCCTTGGTGAGAAAATTGAAGCACAGAGAGGGCTGGCTGGTCATTTGACAAGTGCTACACAGCCAGAGAACTTTAGAACCAGGTCACCAGGAACCTCCACTACCAATGATGGGAAGAGACGGAGGCCAGTAGGAGACAGAGCCCGGGACTCTGCAGTTGATCCTACATCCCCTTCTCTGGGTAGAAATCCCAGGGCAACTCCAAGCTTAGCACTCCCCAGGGAAAAGCAAGCAAGCAAGAATATGTCCTGCCCTGAATGAAGGCAATGCTTCAGCCCATCAAGTCATTTGGTACCTGACTGCAGGGTGGGTACTAGAGATAAGAGAAGTGCCTCCTGCAGATATTGAGGTCATTCTGGGCACTCTTCTCCATCCCCATAGGGATATCTATAAAATTCCCAGGACAAGGCTATGGGAAACAATGCCCCACAAAGTTTATGCTAGAAGAGACCCACCCTTCCAGTGCCTATGCCTGATAATGATGCTGGCCACTACCAGCTCCGCCCTGCCATCTGCCAGGCACCTTGGATGCCTCAATCCCTAGGCTCAGCCACAACTACTCCCCCTGAGAACCAGACCTGAGAGGAAATCCATCCATTTCAGTCCCTGCTCCTCTGGGATCACAAACTCCCTCAAACAGCAGCCCCTGAGTTAGCTGGTCTCTGGCTACCACCTTATAAGAACAACCTGAAGTTTCCCGACGGACAAGGAAAGAAAGAACATCCACCTGGGGTAGAAGCCTGGTAGGTGCTTCACTTCACCTAGGCTTAGCAAGGCTTGACTGCTCTCTGCAGGCAACAGGAGGGCCAGGCTCTGAGCAGAACCGGACTGAGCCCTGCCTGCCCAGAAGGAATGACCTCTCCCCAAGGGAGACCAGAACCTCTGCCAGCCCTGAGGCTGCTCCCTCAAGCAGGGCTCCTAGGGGCACCTCATGCCTCCAATCATCTTAACAGCTGCAGGCACCCAATCTCCCCCCACCCCCCGCCACCCTTGTTATCTGAGTCCTTCCTTTCCTCCTTTAAATTGGCACTGGCTTTATGAATATTTGAATTCTAATGGCTAATGCTTTAAATTAAGGTAGCATTTATAAATACTTTATGGCCAATGAATAATTGACCAAATTTAGTATTGTCATAACTCATAGTAAATTATTGATCTATGGAGAATAAACATTTTTCATCTTTTATTAAGACATACAAAGGGTAAACAAAATCATGGAATGAGGCCACATGGGGGGCAGGGCTGTAAAAGGCCAGCTCTAAGTCTCTGGCCCTGGAGAGCATGGATGCTCAGGCTCCCCAGGGGAAGGTGCCTCCTCCTGAGCACAGAACACACACTTGACGAGCAACCCTGTCCACCACTCGCTTTGGTCACTCTCAACTTGAGCTCTCCAAATTTCTGGAGACCTGCAAGCCCTTCTCCTCCTGCCTTCACTGCCCTCCTGGCCCAGTATTCTCTCTGGGCACTCTATTGCAGGGTCCCTCAGTCCCCTCTGTCTTCACATAGCATGGCCATGGAAACCTCAACCCAGGGTCAACCCACCATGGATCAACCGGCCCATCCACTTCTCTATCCCTATAAGCAAGTAACAGAGGGTGGCAGAGAGAGCCACATAGCTGGAAACTTGGTGACCTTGCAACATTATTGTCACCAACCCCCGTGGGTCAACAACCCCCACTGTGGTCACCACCTCCCCACCCTGCTATTCACCATACTCCCCTTCTTTACTATTACCTCCCTTCCTATTGTCCTTGAGCATCCCAGAGTTCTGTCCATGTTCAACTGATGGCCTTGCTTCACTCTTCATCAATAAACTAGAAGCAAGCATCCCAAGGCAGCTCCACTTCCTGCTTCAGATCTTCCCATCAATCTGCATTTGTACTGAAAGTTGAAGAAGGATGTCTCCCAGGTCTAAGGCTGCTCCCTGCTCCTAGGCTCAGGATGCCCCTGCCTCTTGCCTTCTCCCACACTTTTTCCATCATTTATGTCCTCTCTCTGTGGAATGATACATCTTCCATTTGCCTCTGAATATTAAATCCTGGACCCACTAAAGTTTCCACATTTTTCCAGCTCATAGCCCTCCCCTGGGCTCCTAAGCCCCAGCCAACAGCCTACCTGATGTCTCCACTGGCCACTCAAACTTGACAACACAGAGTTCATTGAGCTGATTCCTCAATCTCGGGAAAGTGGCACCCCCATCTACCCACTCCTTCTTGCAGCTTCTTACTTCCTCAACCTCTGCACCTAAGTCGTCAGCAAGTCCTAAATGTTTTATCTCCCAAATATAACTTGAATCTGTCCACTTTCCTCCATTCCACTGTCATCACCTTGGTCCAAACCATGGTCTCCCCCATTGTGGGCCCATACACCTGTCTTTTCTACATGTCACAGTGATCTGGCCGTAATGAAGCCCCAGACTGTGCTGTCCCTGCTTAAAACCCAACTTCCCATTGTCCTTAAAACTAAACACAGGGCCCTCAGGGCTCTGGGTATCCACACCCACGCCCTGCCTTCCAGGGAGCCAGACCTTGCACAGGAACTCCATGCCCCAAGCCCTTAGCCCTGAGGGTCTCCTCACCTACTCCCCAGACTGCCCACATTGCTATGCCCACACCTGTTGCCTAACCCTCCTCCTCTATGTGCTTTGTGGGTAGCCGTCACCCCTCCAGAGAACTTTCACAACCCCTAATCTTCCCTCACCGTGGTTTACTTTGTAGCCATTGCCAACACTGGCCTTGGTAGGCTATTCTGTGCCACCGCTGAGCAGCAGTCTCCTTCCCTGGCCCATGGGCACATGTGCAGGCACCCACACAGCTTATGCTCCCAGGCCCTGGCCAGGTGCCTGCCCTGGAAAACAGAGCTGCAACCTCTTTAATGCTCAAAACAACTCTGGTAGAGAAGGATTTTCAAACTTGCCAATTGCTCTCTATGCCCCCCAGAAAGAAAAGCCACATGCCATAATTTGAAGGAGAGTTAGTTTCTAAAAGTTGACACTCTAAGGAGGGGAGCCAGGAGAACTCAGAGGGAGAGAAGGGGGAGTGGGGAGCAAAGTGGCAAGCCTGAGGTCTGGTCTGGGCAGAGCACCTGGGCAGCTTCTCTCCTGGACAGGACAGGAGCCTGCGTGCTCTTCTGGCCTCAAGCTCAGCCCAGCCCAGGAAAGTCTAGGACAGTGAGGCCAAAGGGAATAGGGACTGTCACCTACAGCATGTGGGCAACTGGCTCAGGCAGGATACACAAAGCCAACCAAGAGGATGGGGAAGAGCTAGAGGCGCCATGGGGTCTCTGGGGCCTCATCCCTCTGCCAATTAAAGAATCAAAGCCGATTCCCTGCTCCCACGGGTTGGAAACACAGGGAACACTGGGTGGGATCATGCTCACTTATTTATAGCTCTCCAGATCCTCGTTAATGACTTTTACTGCTCCACCAATGGAACACCAGGCTCCTGGCCGGGGATTCACACAGAAGCCTACAATGAAAGTTAAATCAGGACAGTGAGGAGTCCTAGTCATGTCTGCACAGTGGAGCGCCATGAAGAACCTCAAAAGGAGCTGAGCACTAGGGCTTCCTGCAGCACTCTCAGGGCCCCAGGGCCCCTCAGTCCTTGTATGAGTTTACCTCCTCACCCTGCCTCTGAATGTCTGCATCCCTCGTGCCACCCCTCCAGGTCCACCCACACCCCTCATCGGCCAACTGGTCTCCCTGCCTCCCAGCTCTCCTTTCTCCAGGCCCCTGTACAGACCAAAGTTCAACACCAAACATGCCCTTAAATACCTGGTATGCTCCCTGCTGTCAGGGAATCGAAGTCTAGCTGGTGACACCAGCCACCAACCCTCCATTTCACACAACAGGAGGGGACCATTCTGTTTTCCAACCTTCACATGCCCCATGCTCTCGTGTGTTCATACCTAATCACTAACTTAGCACATACTGGTTCCCTTTCCCTGAAAGGCTCTTTCTTCTCTACTTTGCCTTCAAAATCCTACTCATTGCTCAAAACCCTTCCCAAATGCCTCTTCCTTTGTGCAATGGTCTTTGACTTCCCCTTGCTATTCAAAGTTAGCCATTCTTTTTCCTGCAAGTCCAGGAACACAGAGACCCCATGGTGCCTCTGATGGTCTAGTGGTTAGGATTCTGTGCTCTCACTAGGAATACTTTATCCTAGCACATTTCTATTGAATATGTATTATTATATCACTTCATGCCTAATTCTTAAGATCCAAAGAAGAGAGACCGAGGCCCATGGCTTTTTGAATCTTCAGGTTCAGGCCCTGGTACAGAGATGTTCAGAGGACATTGGGTGAAATAAATAAAAGCACAGATGTATGAATACTAAAGAAGTTGTCTGAAATATCAATGTTATAAGGTAACCAAATAAGCCAGAGAATCAATGAGATGGCTTATGGAAAATAATGACTTGTCCATGAACAGGGCTACCCTTGGGCAGCACAATAAAAAGAAAGATCTTGAACTATGGGGCCTCCTAGACTTGGCCCAGAACCCAGGCCCTGTACAGTTGAGCCAAGGGGCTTAGACAACTCACTTCATCTAATTCTTCATCAATTGTTCATCCAAGAAGGAAGAATTGCTTAGGGTTGAGAACCCCAGGGGAAAGCAACAGTGCTGTCCCGGGACTGACAAAGGAAGGGAGAGACAAGCAGCCAGATTTGAGGATGGTTGGTTCCATGGAGCCCAGAGACAGGAAAATTCAGGGGTCAAGGCCATGAAGCAGAATTGGCTCAGGGAGGACAGAGATAGAAACTTGGTCAGTACAAGGAGCTCTCTGGGGAGCTCCGTGAGATCTGGGACATGGACTAAGGGTGGAAAGATTACAAAAGTGGCATGGGACATTTCATCTGCCACATCCAGGGACCAGAAAGGGTTACCAAGAAAATGCTTTAAGCTCTATTTAGAGAAAGACAGGGAAAAAGGTAGTGGTCGTGCTTTGGATAGGACATAAGGATGCGGGCCCTGCTTCTCCACACAGTTGGAGAGGAGGAAGGGAGCATCATCACAAATGACCACCAGGTGCCACACTGGGGCCACCCACCTAATAGCTTAACCCCATGACACCCCTGGGAGGTGGGTGCAGCTACCCCATTGTATACAAGGGGAACAGGAGCAGAGATCCAAGGTTAGAGCACTAACTAGAGTCCCAGGGGAGCCCAGGCTCAAACCTCAAGTTGCCTCTGACCTCAAAGTTAAATACATAGCCCAGGAGACAGACAGGCCCTCAGGCAGGCCATGTAACCTCGCTGAGCCTCAGTCCCTCACCTTTAAAAGGATAATAACAGTCCTCACCTACTAGGATTGTTGTGAGGATTAAACAAGGTAATTGATATAAAAGACTTTAAAACAATGGTTTAGTAAGTAGTAAGTGTTCCAAAAAGGATTAACTTCTGTTAGTACTTGGCCTTCTCATAGGGGAGGCTACTGAGTGGGCAGTGGGGAGGATACTTGGGACTGACTCCATTCAGTGTTCGTATAAGCCAGTCTTCACATTACCACAGAGTGAAAACTTTATAGAAAGAAAGGGTTATGAGCTGGGCATGGTGGCACATGCCTGCAATCCCAGTGGCCCTGGAGGATGAGGCAGGAGGATCCCAAGTTCAAAACCAGCCTCAACAAAAAGCGAGGCACTAAGCAACTCAGTGAGACCCTGTCTCTAAATAAAACACAAAATAGGGCTGGGGATGTGGTTCAGTGGTTGAGTGCCCCTGAGTTCAATCCCCAGTACCCAAAAAAATAAAAGAAAGGGGTTATGAAGGTCACAGTTATTGAGGTTTCAATTCTAGATAAGAGGCCCCATTGTTTTGGGGCTCTGATCATGTCGTGGCAAGAGTGTATGGTGGAGCAAACTGCTCACACAACAAGCCAGGAAGCAGAGAAAGCATGGGAGACAGGGGTCCTAGGAGCTCCTGCAGAGAGGCACCCCCACCCCCCGCCAATAACCCCAAGGACTTTCCAATAAACCCCACCTCTTAAAGGCCTATAGCACCTCCCAACAGAACAACTGGAGACTAGGTCTTTAACATAGGGATCTTTTGTTTTGTTTGTACTGGGGATTGAATCCAGAGGAGCTCCATCACTGAGCCACATCCCCAGCACACCCCACAACCCCACTCTTTTTTTTTTAATTTTATATAGAGACAGGGTCTCACTGAGTTGCTTAGGGCCTCACTAGGTTGCTGAGATGGCTTTGAACTCGCAATCCTCCTGCCTCAGCCTCCCAAGCCTCTGGGATCACAAGCATCCACCACCACACCTAGATAACAATGGGGCTTTAAGGGAGAGTCAAAGAGCTCTCTGAGGGATTCAGCTGTATCTGGGTCCCCCACACATGAAGCTTTGAGGGACTACCCATATCCAAGCCATAGCAGTGTGTCTGGAACCTGGGTATGGAGATAGGTGGAGGCCACTGACTCTGCCAGAGAAAGCTGTCATCTCAGCTCTGCTGAACAGAAAAGCCCAAGTCCCTCTTGACCGGACACCAAGCAGGATCCAGTCTGGGGGACAAGGGAGGGCAGAATCTCTAAAATCCCACCTGCCTGTGGAGTTAGATCTCCTGGAAGCAACACCTCTCCTGCAGTCACTGGACCATGGGTGAAGAACATCCACTGAACTCAACAATGGGCTCAGGGAAAACCTGCCCAGCAGCCTATCCTCCTGGCCGCTCTCCTGCCAGGCCAGTCTCCTAGCAACAGACCACTCGGAGGCCCTGGACACCAGGACTGAGGAGCCAGAGCTGAGCTCAGATGTGCACAGCCTGCCCTCAGCCCTTCCCACACCCCCGGGGCCCTGGAGCCAAATCCAATGACTGCCTCTCCTCTTTTGTCTCCTGAAAGGCAAGACCATCCAGATACCAGGCCCCAGCCCTGACTAAGCACTCCTAACCATGCCCCAGTGACCCTCCCAGATGGGAAACTGAGGCTCAGTGAGGTTGCTGGTTCTCCCCTTCCATCTCAACCTATATCTGACTTCTTTCAGCTCTCTCTGGCTATCTCTAGAATCCTCCCATTGATGCTTCTTACTTCTGGGGCCTCAGTTCTCTCACCCTAGCACTCACCCTCAGTGTGTATGTGCATAGATGTGCATGCAGGTATGTGCATGGATGTGGGTGGGAATCTTGCACTCTCACTCCCTGTTCCTGCCTGAGTCCTCTTTCCTTCATAGGACCTTCTGCTCCAAAGGGACAGAGAGCTCTATTCTGTGCAGTGACTCCTATCTCCATTCAAGGTTCAGAGGCTGTCCATCAGCCCAGAAGCTCTTCCTGGGAGGTAGTGTGGGTGGGGCAAAGAGAACAGATTTAACAATCCTGAAGCTGGAGCTACATCCCAGTTCTGCCACTGAGCTGCCTGTAGCCTGGGCTGGCCAATCCACGTGTCCAAACTTTAGCATTGTTTATTTTATACAATGGAGGGAGAGGAAGAAGGGTAGGGTTCCAGCACCTGTATCATACAGAAAGCATGAAATCACAGCCTCTGGCACAAAATAATGTCTTGGATAAATTCTCAACCATTTCTCCTTGGGAAGTATCTGTCATTTATTCTTTCACTGAGCTGGTACTGAGTACCCTCCTTCCCAGCGCTTTTGAAACTGAAAGCCATGTTAGTGCAGAGACATCTAATAGCACAAAGGAAAAGGTGGCAGGCTGCTGTCTAGCCTACTGAGGGCTGAAACAAAAAGAGATGAGGCCTCCCCACCCCCCATGTAATAAGACATGATCTAGCACCAAACCACCTGTACTCAGATCCGTGATCTGCATCTTACAGCTACATGTGACTTTAGCTAAGTCACAACTTCTCTGTGACCCTCCCCAAAATGGGCTAACGATAGTGCCTGCCTCACAGAACAGAGAATCAAGTGTCAGAGAAACAAGGAAGTACTTTGACTAGCACCAGTCTGTGCAGCTACCTTACCACCTAGTGTAAAAGGAGAAGAAAGCAGCTCAGCCAGATGCAAAGCCAGTCAGGGCATCAAGGCCTGAGCGGATGGTCAGTGGGATGGGCATGACTTAGGTATCCTTTGCTCATCTGTACTGCCCAAGCAGGGTGCCCAGGTGTAGTGCTACAGGTAAAGAGCAAGGGGGCTGATACCCAGCCTGGTTCCACCTGCTGCAGTTACACAGGCCTTGCTTCCTAACATCTTCTTATTGTCCTCATAGCCATTGTGGCAACATAGTCTCCAAAATTGTGAAAATCATGCCTCTTTTAAAGAATTGAGTCGGGGAGCATAGGGAGCTTCACCTACTACAACTCCACCTTCTAAGGGGAAGGAACACCCTGGGAACAAGGGTCTCTGTATGTGGAAAAGGAATGGTGTCAATGCTGGCCAAGCCCCAAAGCCAGCTTTCCCAGTATAACCAACCCCACATCTCGGGGAAGTACTGGCAAACCCTCAGGACATAGGCCATGGCCAACGACTCCCTGGCCATGCAGGTCAGCCCTGCTGAGCCCTACCTCAGGAGATGGCTCACTCCTGACCTCTTCTGAGAAAGAGCCCAGCTGGCCCAGGGACATTACCCATCTCAGCCCTCAGGTGCTTCGGAGCAGATGGGGAGAGAAATCAGAACTCTCCTACAGCCAGCAGGGATGAGAGGGGATCTTTGCCAGTGATAATGAAAATTTTCACAGTAGCAGATGCTCTGGGAAAATTGAAAAACAATACAACAAAATTCACAAACCAGAGAGGAACTTAAGAGAAACCTGATGGGCAAGGCTCCACTTTCTCATCAACACCTCTCTGGCCATAAGAAGACAGATTGGGAGCCATTTCCTTCCCAGCAGGTAATCAAACTGTCCCCTGGAGCCCACCATAAATCTTTCCAAGCACCTACTATGCACTCAGCAGGACCCCCATGCTGGAAACAGAAATGACACAGATCTCGGCTCAGGCTCCGCAAACACAGGCCCCTGCAAAACGCCTTCTGGAGGATGCTGGAGGGTGGGCTGAGATGGCTCAAGATCCCACAGGAAGAAAGCAGGTGGGGTCACGTGGCTGGAGGTAGCATGGGAGCCTTTCAGAAGACAGCAGCTAATGCTGGTGCAGACACAAAGGACAGGCAGGCCAGCAGCCAGTGTGAACAGAGGTACAGCACAGCAGTCTTTGAGAATCTGCAGGAATTGACATGCACACTGGGGTGAGTGGTGGGACCATGGCCCTTGGATAAAGAAAAGGGTGGGGTGCACAGTGGAGTGCTGCAGGTAAGGGCAACTCTCAGTTGAGGGCCTTTTTTTCAATCCTAGGAGCAGCAGTGGGCCTTGGAGTGTTCCTCAGTTGAGGCAGGGTCTGCTCAGAGCTGCCTTTGGGAAGGTGACCCCATTGAGGGGGCATGTGGAGGGCTGGAGACCCTCACCCTGGCAGAAATGAGGACAAGGAATATAGGGGCAGGAGGCAGCGAGGACGGAGCCAGGGGTATCACAGAAGCTGGAGTCAGTCAGGTAGAAGCACAGTGTGGGGGCCAAGCAGGGGGCAGGCCCAGGAGCAGACACAAAACTCCAAGACCCCAGGCACCACTCCAGGGCCAGGAGAACTGGGATAGTTTATAACCTTATCTGTCACTCTCCTAGGCCTAGGACAGTGTCACCACTCTCTTCCCCTCTCCCATTTGCAGAAGGGACTGGCTGAAGTTCGGTGATAAGAAGTGTCTCGCCAAGTACCATCCACAGTATGGCTGCAGGGAGGAGAAGTCAGACCTTATGAGACGTACATGCCGCCCACCTCCCAGCCCAAGCTTCCTGCCTCAGGCCAAGCCAAGGGACAAGACAAGATAGAAGCCAGGTTTCCCAGCCCTTCAGCCCTCAGTTAGCACCTGAGTTTCCCTCAGGTGATTAAGAGATGCAATGAGATCTGAGTGCCCAGGGTTGGGCCAGTGAGCAAGAGTATGTCAGGGCAAAGAAGCAAAGAAGAACTTTATCCTGCTCTGCCCCTACAGAAGTTTCATGGAGGCCATGCATGTCATACGCTGGCAGACATGCTGGCTAACCTGGCAACTGGCAGGCAGGGATTTTTAGGCAGAGAGGCCTCTGAAAGATTATGCATCCTAGGAGAGAGCACCTGGCAGTAAGGGGCATTGATGCTCGGAGACATCCAAAGTGCAGGGATTGTCACTAGTACTGATCACATCTAAGACACTAAAGGCAGCAGAGGGTATAAGTCTATGCAGAGCTTGTTCACAAAACTCTCCAGGTTAGAATGAGCCCAGTCCACCCTTCTCTGTACTCCATCTTGGGGAGGTGGGGGAGGCACCCCTTCCTCACCATGAGAGCACCAGGGTGAAGCCAAGCAGAAGAGAGAATGGCAGATGTACACCCAAAGTAGCACTTCCTCAGGTGAGGACACGTGCAAAGCCACTCCCAGCTCCCAAGACCAAGCTCAGCTGAGGTCACAGGGTGCTCACCCTTCTTTGAGCTGTGAGTCACAGGAGATGGGCCTAGACGTAGGGTGCATCACCCCAGGGCATGAGGCTCTGAGAATCTCCAAATACCACCAAAAAAACTGCTCATTGCCATTTGTACTCCCACAAAGCATTTCCTTTCTGGGAAAGAGGCTCCACACCAGGTAGTTAGGGATGAAGGCACAGTAGTTAAACTGGTGCCTCCCCCAGCCCTGCCCTGGTGGAGAAAGGCCGTGCCGGCTCCGTCACCACTTGCCCAAACTTTTCCTGGAGAGAGACAAAGTGATGGAGGCAGTAAGACACAGCCACCATATTTGAAAAGAAACCGGATATGCCGAGCTGAGCTGGGGGCTTGGTCCCTCCAAATGCCAACACTGAACACACATGGCCCTGCAAATGCACACACGGCCTGCTTTGTGCAGAGGAATCCCCATGGAGGTTCCTATGGTCGTCCCAGGTCACCAAGACTTGTTGAGATTTGGCAGATGATTCAGGGCAGTTCAGGAAATAAAACATAAGACTCTGTAACCTGCTTCAGCCCTGTCTCCCCTCTCCAATGGAAACTCCAGCAAGGAAGGGCAGCTCAGCACGGCCCCCGAGGCAGATGCACTCTCTCCTCTAGGACTGTGTGACTGGACAGCCCCCAGCGAGGCTTGGGTTTGCTCAATAAGATGTGGCAGGTGGCATGCTGCGATAGAGTGTGCAAAACAGACCCAGGGAGGGACCTAACTTGCTCTATGCTTGGCAGCTCCCCTTGATCCATGTGACAATTCTGAAGTAAGATTTATTGACCCCATTTTTCTAGATGAGGATGCTGAGACTAACAGAAGCAAAGTCACTTGCTCAAGGCAATGGAAACAGAGTTCAAACATGAGAAAGCCCAACTCCACAGATCCTTGTCTGCCCACTCTCCCAAGTGGTACAGGTAAGACCAGAGACCTAAAGGTGAATGCCAAGGACAGGCAGAGGAAGATCAAGGACCAATAAGTAAAGAACAGAAACCAATAAGACAATATAAAGGACAAGCCCATAAAGACCAGGGACTAGGAGGTGAATACCAAAGACCAGCAGATAACAAGACTGGCGTTCCAAATCACATGAAAGAAGGAAAATCTTCCTGCTCTCCCCCCATACACCTGTTCCCACTGACCAGACTAATTTTAACCCCTCCCCACCAACTCCTCACTCCCAGAATCCCCACTCTCTCCAAACTCCCAACATGCAGACTCATTTGCCCATGTTCTACATCTTTTTAAGATACCATAACATTCAGAGTTTAGGGAAGGAATTGCTGGCCAGCTGAGTGGGCCCAAGTGTTGGCACCTATCTGAGCAGAAGCAGAAAGGAGATAATCATCTGCCATCTTCCCCACCAGCCTCCTCACTGCCTTCATAGAAAGCTGCCCTCACTCCCAGACACTTCCTGGGAAGAAAGATGCACCCAAAGCAGATCCCATCCACACCTCCATTGACACTCGGGGACCCTGAGCCCATCTGGGGACTACTATCAGGAATCCTTAATGCACCCAGGGTACACCTCTCTCTGCAGAGTCATCCAGACCTGGCCATTGTCACAGCAACTCTCAAGCCTCTGGCTCCCTGTCCCCTCCTCATCCCCCTTCAAAGCTCAGTTTAAGTGTCCCCTTCTCCAGGAAGCCCCTGGGACCTTCCCACCCCCCACAAACCCAGGCCTCAGCTTAGCCTGTGACCTATCATTGTCTGTGCCACCAGGCTGTGAGCTCTTGGGAGATCAGGAACCACGCAAGGCCACTTCAGGGTCCCCAGTGCACTTGGTGTCCTGGAAATGATAAAGGGAATGAAGGAAACTGTGTTAGATGAAGCCCAGGTGACAGGACCAGTGTCACGTAGGAACTATCGATTTTGCCCTCCAGACTGTGCCTCCGGCTTTCCAACCGAAGCTGCTGCTGCAAAGAGAGTGGGGAGGGAGGAAGGGGGCATGCCAATTCCCAGTCCCCATGACAAGCCAGAGCTGGATGCACTGGGTGATTTGTCAGAGGGCTGAGATAAATCACAGACCAAGATCCAAGCGTGTCCATTCACTACCTGCGTCTCTCCAGCTGTGACACCAGCGAAGGCAGCTGCCCAAAGCGAGCTCAGCACTTTTTTGCCTTAAATGGTTGACTTCTCGAGTGTTTTTTAAAAGGATATAACACCAAGGAAAGCAGTACTCAAGGCTGAGAATTACGAATATTTATAGTGTTTAAGCATAATCGTATTCAGATGAGGACTATATATCGCTCCCTGCAATTTGCACTCTTCTCAAAGCACATATTTCTACCGGGAAGAGGACTGATGGCTGGAAGTGGGCCTGGAGACTCAGGCTCTGGGAGACACACTGAGAGGTGCTGGCATCCTGGCTCCAGTCCTGCCAGGCACCTGCCCTGGAGGGGAACATGAGGGCCAAAGAGACTACATTTTTGCGGGTCGGGGGAGAGGAGAAAGACAGTGCAGAGTGGTGCCCAGGGCTTAGAGTTCCTTTGCCTGTTTGAGTGATAGGCCCTTTTATAAAGTTCTGAAATAAGCTCTTACATGCGGTAGTTGCACTTTAGTATCCACTGATAGAGAACATTCATCATGACCTAGAGCTGATATGCCCTCAGGAAATGAAATTGCATGTTGTTATACCAACCACAATATAGTGATGGGGGAGCAGGCCGCTGTCAAGGCTGAGGGCACTTGTGGAGTCATGATCCTTTTCTACAGAGTCAAGGTCCCCAGGGACCCACCATTAGGGCTTTAGAATTGCACACACCTGAGTCAATTAATAGTCACCTGATAAAGGTGTCAGGACCCCAAGGGTAGGCAGTTAGGCTGATAGAGCACCAGGCAGAGGCATGAGAAGCAAGAAGAGGGTAAGGATGAAAAGAGGAGGCATCCCAGAAGACCTTCAGGGCCAGGCATTGGGAAAGGGGACCATTTTGCCCCAGATGGGCCGAGGACCACCTACCTGCCCACCCCTGACCACCACTCACACACACACACATACACACACTTTGCATACCCACAGCACATACATACACACACACCACACATATACCACATCTCTCTCTCTCTCTCTCTCTCTCTCTCTCTCTCTCTCTCTCTCTCTCTCTCTCTCTCACACACACACACACACACACACACACACACACACACACACACGGGACTCGCTCCTACAAAAAGCTTTTAAAATAGCCCACACAAGCTTACACCCTTGGAGCATCAAGCAGAGCGAACCCAGTACATCCTCCCACCCTCTGTGGCTCCCAGAGGAGTCAGGTGTTTGCAACAAAGAGAGGTAATCTGGGCAGGAGCCCCAACCCACCTCCTCTCTCCCTCCCTAACTCCAGAAGCAGCTCAGGAGCTGGCCTGCAGAGATGGGGCTGGACACCACTTCTCCAGCCCCCCAAAAGCAGATGCAGTCCCTCCTAAGCTCAGCCAGCCAGCACTAATGAGGAAACAACAGCCAAAGGTCACCTAGAGACAACTGCTGAGAAATACTAGGCCTCAGCCTTGCCGCTCCCTCTGACTTGGCGCTGTGTGCTTTGGAAGTTGCAGCCTTCGTGCCCTGAACTTGACCCTTCATTGCATTATCCAACATCTGGAGAAGGACACCCAACACACACGGAGCATTGCTGATGCAGAGCCAGATACATACAGAATCGCCCAGGAGAATGAGTGTCCCTGTGACGCTCTTTCCCTGGCTGCCCCAGAGTCGGATCAGCCCCTTGTTAGGGGAGCTTCCCCATGGGGTGAAGGGCTGAGAGGAAGAGGAAGGACTGAGCCCAGAGAAAGGAATTGCCTGGGGGAAGCTGAGGTCAAGAAAAAGAGGTCAGAAAACAATGGCAGCGGGGCAGGCTTGCCTACCCACAGGGACGTCCTTCTGGAGTAGAGGGTGGGCCTTAGGCCCACCTTAAGGTGGGGCTGACACCTGGGATGCCTGGCTGGGGTGTCAGGTGGAATGCCCAGCCTTAAGGGATGGGGAGGTAGCAACTCAAAGGGCTCTGGTAGAGCTGGCTAAGCTGCAGCAGGGTCTGTAGCCCCAACACGGAGGCAGCAACCGGGCTCTGAAGCAGGGGCTTCTGCTTCCTGCACCTTCCTGCCCCCAGCTTTGCCCCTTTGGCACCTTCCTCACAGAAACAATCTTAATGATTAAGACCCTTGAGGATTCCATGTCCATGGGACCAGCACTCAGAAGCTAGCCCAAGACTCTCATGAACTCAGCCCAACCACCTGGCTGTCCAATCCCTTCCCAACACCTGCCTGCTCTCCTTCCTCTGAGCTCTGTTCCCTGCTGGCCCTCTGCCTGAGGTGCTCAGCCTACCCAACCCACAAAGTCACTACTTGGTCCCTAAGACCCAGCTGGAGCGTGGCTCACCTCCCAAAGGGATTGAGTGCTTCAGCAGTGGCCCTCTTTCCCTCCATTATGGAACCTCTGTGCACTGTCCCTACTGCTAGACTGTGAACCACTGGAGGACCTAGGCTATGCCTCATCTGTAACCCTAGGTGCCAGCATAATTCCTGATACCTGATAGATAGATGGTAAACACTGAGAGAGGGAGTGAATGATGACCAGGATGGTGACCAGGTGGGTGGGCAGAGGGATGACTGGGTGCATAGGTGGGCAAATGGGTGGTAGAAGGATGGGTGGATAGGTAAGTGGATGGGTAGGTGGATGAATGGGATGTGTTTATGTGTGTTTGTTATATGTGGCGTGCAAAGTGTGTGGTATATGTGGGGGGGGGTGCAATGATCAGGCGGGTGTCTGAATGGGTGAATGAATAGATGGACAGATGGATGAGTAGATGGAAGGAAGATGAATGGATGTGTAGATGAGGAGGTGGCTGGGTGGGGTGAGTGGGATGGGGGATGGATAGGTGAGTAGGTAGGTGGATGAATAGAGGAAGGGTTAGGTAGTAGATGGGTGGCTGGGTGGGTGGAGGGTGGGTGCATGTGTGGGCGGGAGAGGAAATGTAGATAATCAGAGAAAGTCTGACCTTGCTCTGGCCTTGGTCTCCAGTCCCTCCATGCTGCCAGAACACAAAGGCACTTAGAAGGATTAAGCCTCCTGGATACAATTGAACCAGCTGGAAATAGCTCTGTGCAGCCTGCAGCCGCTGCCTCCCGGCAATCTGCCTCAATCAACACCCACCTGGCCCTGCTGCTGCTTCATTCCACCTGACACCCCAGCTAGGCGTCCCAGGTGTCAGCCCCACATGAGGAATCATAAGGGACAGGCCTACTCAGCCAAAGCCAGCAGCGAAGTCACTCTCCTGCGTCCCCTGTGCCCACTGGAGACAACAGTGCCCCAGGAGCTGCCACCAGAGCGGAACCTAAAGACAACAAGAAACCACCCCCTGCCAGGAGCTGGATCGACCCCAAAAAAGTGGACACATGGGTGCCCTTCTAGTCCTGCCGCGCCCCTCGCTTATTCACCTGACAACACATTCATTGCCCTAAAGAGCTGCCACCTCAAGGACTGAGGCACCTGAAAAAGGGTGACACACCCAGGCAGGAAGAGCAGCCTTGGTGCCGAGGGGGTCTGTACCTTCCACACAGGGACTTCTTGAAGTTCAGGAAAGGGTCCCCACATGGCCTCCTTTGAGCCTCAACTTTGTGGACCCCTCCCCACTCCAGGCTCCCTTGGTGTCTCCAGCCATATACCTTAGGTGCCTCCCACTGGAACCCCCATTGTTCTGCCTGAGCCAGGCCTCCCCATCTTCCAGAATGATCTGGGGCAAGCATTGCAGACCCTCTTTTCCTGGGGCAGGAAGGGAAGTCACTGAGGTCACTGGGTCACAGAGCCACCTACTGGGGTCTGAGTTACCCCAAAACATCAAGCACCATTCAAGCAGCGTATGGGGTTCAGAGTAAGGACCCAGGAGCCAGGCTGCAAAGTCAAAGCCAGACTCTGCTACTTAACTATGTGACCTCAGCCTGTGTGACCTGTAACTTCTCCATGCCTAATTTCCTCACCAGCAAAATGGACTAATAATAGCCCCGCCACACGGGGTCACATGAGTAAATAGCGTAAAGCACTTAGAACGGAGCCTGACTCACAGGGCAACCTCCATGTGTCTCAGTTATTATCGTGATCCCAGAGTGGCGGGAGGGGGGGGCACTTCCGGGAGTGAGCAGGCTCTGGTCATTCCCAGGCCACGGAAGCTTAATTTTTAAGCAGGTTTGTCATTGCCTGGAACTGCAGCACAGGATTATTCAGAATTCTCCCCGACACCTGGCCTTTGGCTGCTCAGAGTTGAAGAATTTTCCCGTGTTCTACTTTACTGTAGGGGCTCCAGGGAGGCCCGAGCTGTTCTCTGCTGATGGGTGCTTTTCTGAGTGAACCCAGTTCTTTCTCGGGCACTTCCACCCCCTCCTCAAACCCTGTGCCCTGCAGGAGGACTACCCAGAGCAGAGTAGCACAGGTGGGTAGGATGCCCTCAGCATGGCCAGAACAGATGGAGGGGGCAAGGCCAGTGATCCCACCCAGGCCCCGGCATCTGCTGCAGCACCCTCCACACATACCCGTTCATCAAGTCCCCCATAAACACCCCTTCTTCAGGTGACCTGCCCTGGCCCCCAGACTGAACTTCATCACATGCCACAATATATGGCCTCAGAGCTTCCTCTCAAGTATATGGCCACAACTGCCTGGCTCACCTTGGGAATCCCAGAGCCTGTCATAAAGCTGTGCACTGAGCAGGCCCTGCCAGTGTTTGTTGACTGAACAAATGACCACCAGTAATTGAAGGAGTAGCTCCCTCTCAACATCCCAAGCTCCTGGGCCCAGCTCACAATATATGCTCTTGCTCTGCCTCCCTGACTCCTTACAAGCATGACTTGTCCCTGTACCCTAAGTCTGGCTCCAAGCCTTGCCTAGACTCATCCTATAGAAACATTGCCTTCCCAGCCCTGGGCAATAAGAAGAAGAAGGACAGAGGAGAAAGGCCACCATGGTCCCCACTCCTCTCTGGCCACACTCACAACCACCTGAGGGAGTGTTTTCATCATGATTTCAATTTCACAGATGACACTATGAGTCTCTGAATGGGGATGAGAACACGGGGAACTTCCATGCCTACTTCATCTCCCTCAGGGTGGGGGGCTCACTCTCCCAGAAGCGACTCCATCACCCCAAGGCACAATGAAAGGCAGCAGACTGAGCTCACTCGGCTTCTCCCAGGCAATCCAGGGGACCCATCAGCAGCACCAATGCAAGGAAACACACATTCCCTTCCATCTCCACACCTGAGCTTCTCACTGTCCCTGAGCCTCCGCAACTTTCAAGACTCTACTTTTGCACATCTTGTTTCCCCCATCTGCAAACTCTCCCCTGGCCACTAATAAACTCCTTCAAGAATTTGCTCAGGGCTGGGGATGTGGCTCAACTGGTAGCGCGCTCGCCTGGAGTGCGTGCGGCCCGGGTTCGATCCTCAGCACCACATACCAACAAAGATGTTGTGTCTGCCGAGAACTAAAAAATAAATATTAAAAATAAAATTCTCTTCTCTCTCTCTCTCTCTCTCTTAGGAAAAAAAAAAAAAAGAAAAAGAATTTGCTCAGCTGTCACCTCCTCTAGGAAGAAATCTCCTGATTTCTCCCAGGTCTCTCCTCTGTGTTCCCAGAGCTGCCTCCCACTCTGGTCAGTGAGCTTCTCCAGGCAGAACCAGATCTGAGCCATGTACTCTTGCCCCACTCAGGGCTGCCCAAGCCATCATCCCAGGATTCCTGAGACTTCTGAGGAACTAGCCTTTCAGCACCAGGTTCTTTCCAAGGTCTTTAAGTACAACCCGGGCTCCAATAAACCCAGACATCCATGGTGATGGCCAGGGATAGAGGAAGCATTGCCTGCTCAGCCAGGCTTCCAGAAGGGGGCTGTGATACACACTTTGCAAATTGCAGGAGACATGCATGTCAGAAAATTGCCTACAATCAATTTTAAAATCCAAATGAAAATGGTTGGTTTGCTCAAGTTCCTGCTAATTTGCCTGGAAATCTAAAGAGGGTCTCCCCTGGGAGGGCAGCAGAGGGCCTGGGGCTGGTGCCTGGGAGGTCAGAGATCCCTTCCTGGCCACCCCCTCCTCCCAGAAGGTTCAGGGCATACCCCCTGTGCCTGGGAAGCAGGGACCACTCATGTTGCACCCAGGACAGAGGCTCTGGCTCTGATTGTCCCAAACCAGCAGGGGACACAGGCCACCCTATTCCTGCCCCACTAAGAAGAACCTTCTATCCTAAGCTAGGGTGACTGGGTCTAGGCAGGCACAGGGTTCCTCTTGTCAATTATTCTCTCACTCCACAAAAGCCCATGAAGAGACTGTCCCAGGTGGGTGTTCAAGCAATGCCAAATCCAGAGCTTTACATGAAGGACACAGGGTCCTGGTATCTCTGGAGGCCACTGTTTTCCCACTTGACAAATGGGAAGAATAGCCTACCCAATTGTGTCTCAAAATGTCATTTGCTACCATAGGAAGGAGCAAGAATAAGCAGCTATCATTAACTACCCTGAGGGATTGTGAGATACCTGGTGTCATCCAGCACCTGTTCTGTGGCCCCTCACTGTGTTTATAGGTTCAGGGTCCTCAAGCACTCACCAGAAAACCCCTGAACAGTAATTGACACATACCAATCCATCTCCCCAAGAAAGTACACAGTCCAGGACCTGGATGCCAGTGTGATTCCCCAGCACACAGAACACACTCAACAGACGCTTGTGGAGAGAGGAGAGACAGGAAGCTTGGTCTTACACTGCCTGTAGCAGCCAAGTGCCAGTGTCCACACCTGAAATCCCAGCAACTCAGGAGACCGAGGCACGAGGATCACAAGTCCAAGGCCAGCCTGGGCAAGTTAGCAAGACCCTGTCTCAAAATAAATTGTTTTTTTTTTAAATGCTAGGGATGTAGCTCAGTGGTAGAACACTCGTGGGTTCAATCCCCAGGACCACAAAAAAGAAAAGAAACCTCCCCTGTATCTGCACTGATATTTTTTTCTCCTTCCTGAGGACTGGGCACTCTGTTCTCACTGCATTTGGGGATGAGAGAGGGAAAAAATTGGGTACAGAAGGGAATGGATGGAGTCCTGAGTCCGGACTCCTCTTCCCTGAAAAACAATGCATCAACTGAGAGGCCAGGAAGCATCCCAGGGCAAGAGGCCTACCAACAGGAACTGCAAAGAGTTCCCCACTGACATTCACTGGGCATCTCTCTGAGTCTCAGTTTTCCAATCTCTGTAACGGGGACAGAATTAATGCAAAATCTCCACGCACATACCCACCCCACCAACACCCAGACAGATCAGCCTCCAAAGGAAAGAGACACTGAGCAGCAGTTGGAATAAGAGGAAGGAGAGAATTTCATAGATGGGAGTCAAGAAAGCTGGAGTACAAATGCCCATTTTTAAGTTTTTTTTTTTTTTTTTCAAAGAATAGGGAACGCTTTAGCAGGGCTCAGAACAAGGCTTCTTTTTCAGGATATTAACAATTTGTATTTTTCACTATCCATCTTCCTCGCAGTCCTTTGCGCAGAGAAAAAGTCTATAAATATTTTTTTTTTAAAGAAACGACTGAATTTTGATGAACTCAGCTAAGCGAGTGCTTTGCATATGAATGGGACCTGATTACCCCGCACTTTCCGGGAGCAGAATGGCCTGCAACTTCAAGCTTTCCAGAGAGTTAAAAAGTTGAAGCGGCCACACTGATGTGGCTCCTCTAATAAAAAAATCATGCAGCATTTATTATTGATGCTCAGCTCAGATAAATACCCTCATCTAAAATTCTTCACTCGCAGGAACTCTTCAGGATAATTTCTCAGGATAACCAAAGGGAGTACTTCAGCCAGACTTTCGCAGGAGGCCGCAGTGGCAGGAGGACAGGAAGCAAGACCAACTGAAGTGGCAGGCAGGAGGGTTTGGGTGACAGCCCGGCAGACCGGGTCACCTCCAGAGGGAAAAAAAGGAAAACTACCAGCTACAGAGGGGGCTCTGCCTCTGCATGACAACTTCATCCAGGTTCAGCATAGCTTCTCAGAAGATTGGTGCCCAGATTAACTCCCCTGTGATGTGGTTGGGAAGCAAGGGGCTGGGTTTCTATATCTGAAGGCACCTGCTCATTGACTTCAGCCCCTACCCTAAGCCATGCTGTAATGTGGAGGGTGTTCCCTGCTGGGGCAGCAGGCACTGTTATTATACCACCCAGACCCCCCTTGACACATGGGTATTCCCATCCCCACCTACTCTGAATGCTAGGTGGCGAAGGCTCACAACTGTCCAGGCTCACAACTGTCCCCTCTGGAGCCAGTTACCCTCAACCAGAGGAGTTACCTTTCCCTGGAGGTTGGAATCCACTCCCAGCCAAGGATCATGGTGGTGATAGAAAAGGATGATCCCTCTAAACTCCAGAGGGGGCAACTCGGTGTTCCAGAGTCCCCAGGCCAAGGTGGGCTAGACTTACAAGACACCACATCCCTGCTTGGTTATTTCTCCTTCTCTGACCTGCTTCCCCCATAAATCACACACACTCCAACCCCTACCTGGTCTCTGCTTCCAGGGAGGCCGACTGGGGGGAGTTGGGCCTACTACCAGACATTTCTGGAAGGCTGATACTGTAGATGGCAACACCAACACCCCCGTTGTCCTCTGATGCCTTTAGGATTTGGCCAACAGGAGCCTCAAACAGGAGAGAGTGGGAGGAGAAAATGGAGGACATGCTTCCCCTGGCTCCCTCTTGTCTGGGTTGGCTCTGCCACAGCCCCTACCTCGCTGCTCTCCACTCCCTTAGCCCCTTCAGCACCAGGGGGGTGAACAGCTCCCAGAATCTGGTTGCCCCAGGAGGCTTCAACCTATCTTGATTTCCTTAACCCTGCCTTTTAGGCTTTTGTGAAGTACTCTATTCAGTCTGTTCCCTGCCAGCCCTTGGCTGGCCCAAAAAACAATGCTCCAGCCCCCATTTTCACTCCTCAGTGGAAAAAAAAAAAAAATGGTGGTTTCACCAGAGCTAGGCCAGAAAGAGAAAAGTACAAGCACTCAACTTGGGGCTTTTGAGACATGCATCAGGCACTCCTCTCCCTGCTGATATCCTCCACAGGCCACAGCTCCCCACATATCACCCGGAGTCTGCTCACCAGTGGAGCCTTCACAATGAAAGCCAAACAAAGGCATTGGTTTTTCCAAAATCCCCAAGCGTGCATCCAGGCACACAAATAGTGTCTCGCGCCTCTCATTGGCCAGCTCCTTAGTAACTAACAACTGAGGAAGATGCAATGTGAAGCAATAGATTAAAATTTCATGTATTTTTTTCTTCAAAAACCTATAAAATCTAAGTTTCCTGGAAGAAAAAAGAAAACCCTTTTCTCCAAGCAACACAGAAAACAAGCCCTGGTCCAAGATTTCCTCCAGTTGGTATTGCGGTGTAAATCTTTAATTTCATTTACTGCCCTTGTCCTCTGACCCCAGCAGCATTCCATAAATATTTAGGCAGCCAACACCAGTCTTGTTTTCCACTTTGGAATGCTAATGATGGGGACGGGTGGGTGAGGAAACAGCCTCCAGTGGCTCTTGGCCAATCAGTAAAATACATCCTGCCAGCATTCTGGAGACCCAGGGAGCTGTGTGCTTCCTTAATGAGCTGAGATGTAGTTCACTAGAGGTGGAGGAATCTGCAGTGCTCTCTACCTGCAGGCACCTTGATGGCGGAATCACCAGCTAATTCAGTAGTGGTGGCGAAACCTCAAAGGGAGGGAAGCATGGTGGAGAAAATAGAATTCCTGACTTGGACATGCATGTCCCAAAGGTTCTCTGGGCCTCCTGCTCCCAAGTCCAGACTTTCAACAGCTCTCTACTTGGGCTCCACCATACATGCACACACAAACCTTCCTCCCAAATCCAGGCCCTCCAGAAAGCCAAGTCCCAAATTCCCTGCTCTCTACCTAAAACCAAAAATAACTGCATGCTCACCTGGGGCTCCCACCTTACATAGGACAGAGGTCTCTTAATTCCTGCCCAAGAAACACACAAATGTTTCTACCTGTCCATGTGGACCAGGGGTCTGGGGCTCTCACAAAAGCTCACCTTGGTTTGAGTCCTGACATGGCCACTTACCGGTAATGGTCTTCAGCAAGGATTTTAAAAACAACTTTATTGAGGTATAAATTACATACTATGAAATTTGCCCATTTAACAAATTTATACATTTGTGCAACCATCACCACAATCCAGTTTTAGAATACTTTTATTTCCCCCAGAAAGTTCCCTCGTGCCTATTTGCAGTCAATCCCAGCTTCCACCTCCAGCTCCAGGCAACCACTAATCTGCTTTCTGTCTCTATGGTTTTGCCTTTTCTGGAAATTTTCACATAAATGGAATAATACAATATGTAGTCTTTTGTGTCTAGCTTCTCTCACTTAGAATAATGTTTTGAGGTTCACTCATGTTAAACATACATCAGGGTTTCGTTCCATTATATTTCTGAGTAGTAGTCCACTGGATACACCTAATTGTGTTTATCTATTCACCCCCTGGTGGACATTTGGATTGTAGCCAGTTTGGGGCTATCATAGATAATGCTGTTGTGAACATTCATGTTCAAGTCATTTTACAGGCACATGTTTCCACTTCTCCTGCATATATTCCTAGGAGTGGCATTGCTAAATAATATGGTGAAGTGTCTGTTTATCTTTTTTAAAGAAACTATCACACTCTTTTCCAGAGCAGCTGCAGTATTTGCATTTATACCGACAGTGCATGAGGGTTCCAGTTGCTCTGCATGCTCCAACCCTTGTTACGGTCTTTTTTATTATAGCCATACCAGTGGGTATACAGTGGTGTTTGATTATATTTTGATTTGTTTACCCTTTACGATTAACAATGTTGAGTATCTTTTCGTGTGTTTGTTGGCAATCTATTTGGGGAGGGGGGTGAAGTATCTATTCAAATCTTTTGCCCATTTTCTACTGGGTAGTGTGCTTCATTATAAAGTTGTTAGATTCATTCACATGATCTGGATACAAATCCATTATCAGATATGTGATTTGCAAATATTTTCTCTTAGACGGTATTTCAAGCTCTCAATTTCTGCACCTACAAATGGAGCTCATCAGCCTGGCATGATGGCACACTTCTGTAATCCCAGAGACTCCAAAGGCTCAGACAGGAGAATCACAAGTTCAGGGCCAGCCTCCCTCAGCTACTTAGCCAGGCTCTAAGCAACTTAGTGAGGATTAAAATAAAATTCAAAATAAATAAACAAAATTCAAAAAAGGCTAGGGATGTGACTCAGTGGTAAAGCAATCCTGGGTTCAATCTCCAGTACCCCCCAAAAAAATGGAGCTCATCATAACACCTTGCTATATGGTAGTGAAGAGCAGAGATGATGACTATCAAGTGCACAGCATGAGACTTGGAATATAAACCTTCCACAAATGTAGCCACCACCATCTCCACCCCATTCCTGCCAGTCAGTCTGCATGTCAGTTTGCCTTCATGTCAGTTTGAAGCCCAATGCAGGAACAGAAGGGGTCATACACCAAGCTTGGGCCCTCAGCCCTCCAGGCACCCCTGCATGTTCTTTCAGGGCTCCATCCACTGTCAGTGCCACCAGACCAGGTCCTTACGTTGCAAAGTGCAAGGGCAGAGGGCAGGACCCATGGTGGAAACATCAAAAAAGGAACACAGTCTCAAAGGTGACAAATATTAGCAGGAGGACAATAAGAGGTCCTGGCTAAAGAAAGAGTAGGAGCAGAAGTAAAGAAAAGAACAAGGTTCAGGGCATATTCTGGGAGCCCAGGAAAGGGTTGCTTATTGGACCCAGGAAGTGGGGCCAGGCCCAGCTTTCAGGTCATGGGCAAGTGGATGGGAGTGGCATTTTGGAGGCTGGGGCATGCCAGAGCCCCTGGGGCACTTTGAGATGGTAATGTGGAAACATGCATTCAAAACAAATTTTTTGTTCCACACACTGGCAGGAAAGCACTGTTCTCTGCTCCTGCTTCTACACTCTTTCCCTTAGAGCCCCTCAGCCTAGGAGAACTGGGGCGACCTCTGTGCCAGGGCCTATGTCATGGCCACTGTGCCATCCCCTCACTACAATCCTGGGAGAAGGTGATGCTACTCATGTCGAGGGCTGAACTGTGTCCTCCCAAAACATTCCTATGGAAGTCCTAACCCCCAGTACCTCAGAATGTGACTGTAGTTAAAGATAGCGCTTTTAATAGAGGTGATTAAGTGAAAGTGAGGTCACAAAGGAAGGTCATAATCCAAAATGACTGGTATTCTTACAAGAAGAGGAGATTAGAACACAGACACACAGTGGGAAGACCATGCAAGGAAGAGAGGAAACCATCTACAACCCAGGAGAGCAGCCTCAGAAGAGCCAGCGCTGCCAACACCTTGATCTTGAACTTCAAGCCTCCAGGACTGTGAGGAAATAAATGTCTATTTGTTAATGAGACATGAAATGTGGTACTTGGTTATGGAAGCCTAAGAAACAAATATGTCCAACTTCCACTTAAGGAAACTGAGGTTAAGACATGGGTACCAGGGGTCTGGGGTTATAGCTCAGTCGATTGAGTGCTTGCCTTGCATACACAAGGCCCTGGGCTCAATCCCCAGCACCACAAAAAAATAAAATAAATAAAAATTAAGTGGGTACCATGGCTGAGGTCTAAAACTGGGGAGCAGCAGGCACAGTTTGGCTGGGTCTCAGGCCCTCTGTCTCCACCCTGTCCTCATCCCAGCATACTGTGCCACTAGAACAGGGGCTTCCTGTTAACTGGAACCTCTCTGAGCCTCTGTGTGCCCAGAGAAACCATCTGAGGAATCAGAGTGGAGTATATGTACTGGGAGGAGCTTGGCACACTCGGGGAAGAGAAGAGAAGGTATCAGTCAGTGAGCAGATAGAAAGCAGGTTCTGAGAAAGACCCTGCAACCTGGGTGTGTGAGAAAGGAAGATGGGCCACAGGGCCTACCTCTTGGGGGTGAGGGAGGCAGCCCTATTGTGGGTTCCAGGGGTAGAGCCAGGACCCATGAAAAGCAGCCTTTAGCTCCAGAGGAAGTAAGACCTACTGTGCTGCCCAGGTGGGAAGTGCAACCAGCAACTGCAGTGTCTCCATACAGCGTGGAAGCTGGGAAGGTGCTGAAGATGCTCTCAAGGCCGTCTCCTGCAGGGTCCAGATTCTATACCTGTCAGCACACCTGGAGCAGCCACAGATGCACCAAGATGAAAATAGGAGATGCACAAGGCAGCTGGAGCATCGAGGCTACTACCAATGGTGGCTCACCTGTGGCCTCCCCACATCCCAATCTTTCAAAGGCAGAATTAGGAACAGGACCCCCAAACCACCCTTGGGGAGCCTGAAGCACAGAGCAGCAGGTGGGCTGTACAGAGCTACACACAGAAAGGCATGAACAACCCTTCCTTCCATGAGTGCCTCCAAGCACGACTTACCAGGTCAAGTGAAAGCCCCTGAGAAGGGGCTGCAGGACCCCCGAAAACCTGCAGCTAGAATAGACACTGTCTCTTCACCCAGTCACACAAGGAGTCACAAAACTGGTATGAGCCCAGGCAACAAGGTCCTGGGAAAACCCACAACCTGCTGAAGGAGATGGCTGTTGCCTATGCTCTCTGAGGGGTCCAAGGTTCAGTTGCACACCAGACAAACCACTACCTACTCTTGCACCTTTCCCAGTCTTACCTCCAAACTCTTGCTATATCCTCTGACCTCTCAGTCCACCCTATCCTGGGCTCTCCCAGCATCTCTCCTTACCTAGCCCCAGGCTCTGTGTGACCTGCAGTGGCCTTGGATTCTCTTTTATCAACTCTGACCTCCATCCCAGTCCTTCTGGGAAAAGGCTCTATCCTCTCGCTGGCCCTAGCCATTGGAACCCCTCTGTCTTTGGCATGTTATGAGACAGGGGTCATTACATGGCCCCCATAGCCCAGACACAGATCCAACGCAGTTCACCAACACCCCCGCCATATGGTGCCACCCATCAGTCCACACCACCTTCCCAGTGGATAGCCAGGATCTCCAGGCCTTGGCCAGGAGTACCCTCAAGCAGGACTCTTCCTCACCACTATCTGAACATCAAGGAGTTAATCTCACAGACTTAGTTCCAGTCAGTTTGCATAGTTATTTCTATGTATTTGGCCAATTAATTATTGCAATATCAATAGATCTTTAATTTTCTCATCAGTGAGTAATGGGAATGAGTCTCAATGCCACAATACAATTCATTAGTTATTAATGTTCAAGTGCAAGTTCCTATACAAAGTCCCACTGGGAGAAATTCCTGAACACTGCCTCTGGAGGTCTTTGCCAGCAAGAGCTTGAGAGCAAATGGCTGGCCTGCCCAAGGTGGGGCAGGAGACACCCAACCTGACCCAGCCTGGTCAGAACCCTGGGTGTTTTCCTGGGTTCAGCAGATATCCAGGAAGAACATCCTGGACTCAGGGATCTAGCGGCCACCACCCTCAGGAGGAGACATACACTTCCATTGAACATCTACTTTAATAGTGCCATGCCCTGCAATAGGTTCTGATAGAAACAATGACCCTGCCTGGCCTGCTCAATCATGAACTGAGCCTTTTGAAGGCCAAGTTCAGAATAGGGTCAGGTGTTTCAGGCAGAAGGAACAGCACATACAAAAATCAAGAGACAGGAGGATGATGACAGTCCAAGAGAATTACAGTTCATCTTTAGATCGTGGAGTGTTTGGCACAAAAAGCCCCATATGATAACTGGGTATTTTGATAACAATTAATTGAATATTTCAAAGTAGCTAGTAGAAAAGATTTTGAATGTTCCCAACACAGAGAAATGCTAAGAGTCTGAGGTGACAGAGATACGCTGATCTGATCATTACACATTGTGTACATATGTATTGAAATGTCACACAGTACCCCCATAAATATGTCTAATTACTATGTGTCAATTAAAAATGAAAATAAATTAAATACCTTTCTGTCTACTTAATAAAAGGAGAGGCCTTATAAGATGCCAAGAAGGGCATGCGGAAGCTGCCCCCCATACACGCACAAACCTGCCCACTGAGTGCCTTGGGGAGGCCTAGGGGCTTCCACATTTCCACTGACAGGAGATCCAAGAGGGAACAGTAGCCAGAGCTACTGCTGGTGGAAGGATGCCTGAGGAAAGCTTCACCCTGACAGGCCCTGCCTCAGCCCCTCTTGGAGAGCTTTTCTAAATTGACACTGGTAACCAGCAGATTTAGAGTGCAAAGACATAAGCCAGGAGGCCACACAGCAACAGAGGTGGCCAAACTGGAGCCTCCACCCATGCTAGCCCCCAAGAGCCCAGCACCAGCTCCAGGCCACCTCTTCCTGGTAATTAGAGACCTTCTATCTTCCTGGTAAATAGAGTTCTCCCCTTGCTGAGTACCAATCTGTGGGCTTCACACAGTGAGCTCCTTGCATGCTTTCTAAGCAATGGTGTCCCAGGCCACAGGTGAGGAAACTCAGGCACAGAGGGGCAACATGCCTGTACTAAGTGGCAGGGCAGGAATCTGACAATGACCACTGGTGGACACAACTTCTCCATCAGCCCATCCCCCAACCCCTTCCCACAGCCCTTCCAGTCCTGCCACATTCCCCGCCCCAAGCAGGCATGGCTCAGCCAAGCTCCAAGTTCCTGTGCCTCAGCTCCCTCATCTGGAAGATGAGGGTCCTAATAGCACCTTCCAGAGTGGCCGTGCAAATGTAAAGTCCAGGAACAGTGCCCAGCACATAGAATAAGCACCATTCATATCAACTCTTGGTGGTGTTGCTGCTCCCACCACAGTAGTGGTGGTGGTGGGTTATATGAAGGAAGCTGGCACAGGCACAGGCACAATCAGCAATAGGCACCAACCCGAAAGAAGAGGAAGGGAGGACCTGCAGAGCGGCAGTGCCACCACAGTGCCCAAGGTCTGGCTTTACAGACAGATGTCACAACAGGTCTCCATTGGAGGCTGTTGTGATAGGGGTCAGGAATCCTCAGATAAAGCTTTTGGGAGTTCAGCTATTTCTGAGGCCTGGGGAGCCCAATATTGCCAGGCTGTGCCCACCCTGCCCCATTCATCCACTCAGCTCAAAGCTGTGGCTCCTGTGCCCAATGCCAATGGGCACTCATCTCTTCACACCACCCTGTGAGCCAGGCAACATGAACCCCAGGTAACAGATGGGGAAACTGAGCCTGGACAGGCAAAGTAACAAAAAAACAACAAGGAAAAGAGCTAACATCCAGCAAGTTGCTCGCTCTCAGGCCCTGGGGGATAGCAGTGAGCATCGGTGGTTTTTTTCTCTGTTAATTTTCAAAATTAGCCACTGAGTTAGGGGTTACTGCTGCCAGTTAGCATATGAGGAAACCAAGACTTAGAGATGAGTCACTTGCCCTAAGTGCCACAGCTACTTACAAGCAAATGTGGGGTTCACACCTGTGAGTCTGGTTTTGGTCACTCTCAGTTCAAAGCAGCCCCTGGCACAACACGGACAGATTCCAGGACTGAGAAGGGGCCATGCTGACCCTTCAGGACATTTAATACAACCATCCCAGGGCTCACTGCTATCCCCCACATATATGTGCCTCCTACTCATAAGTGTACACACATGCACGCACAAACATGCACATGTGCACACCCCTACACATCCAAACATGTGCACATACGTGTGTGCATGCCTGTGTGGATACACATACAGGTGCACACACATCTATCTCTCATCCTCAACCATGTGAGGGCTGGCGATGGAACCTGGACAGGAAATTTATTTTAAACCAATCCCACTTCCCACCAACATCCAAAAAATAAGGAACAACAGTGTGGCAACCCTCAGCAATGTCAATAACCCCATCCCAGCCCCAAGTTGGTGAGAAAAGCAGGTCCTTCAAAGGAATAGAATTGGGAGACCCACCAGGGTCCAAGGTAGGGTCAAGGTCTCAGCAGAGCCAAGGCCCTCCAGGCCCATCAGAGGCCCAGGCAGGAGCCAAAGCAGGAGGAGACACGTGGCTCTGATGCTCTAGTCCTGATTTCTCTGCTACAGATTAAATCGGGGATAATGTCCCTGATCTAGGAACCTGATTCAATGCAGCTTAAAACCTGCTCAGACACCGCGCCATTATGCTAAGCAGAACGCCTGCCAGAGGGCTGCCACCCTTAATCATCCCTGGCAGCAGCATGCTGGGCCACCACCAGACCCAGAGGGGAATTGGAGGGGTAGTGAGGCCCTACTTCCCTTTGCCCTCTCCAGGACAGATGGATGGACAGACAGAGGGCAACAAGAGCCCCCTCCCAATCCCCAGGCTCAGACAAGCAGCCGTAGTAAGAGGCTGTTTCGAGACATCATTTCCGAGAGCCTGAGCTGAGCTGGTACTCAAATATCCTCCAAGATGTAAATTATGTGGGTTGAACTAATGAGCTATATATGTATCTTTCATCCCCTAATTAACTGTGGTTTAATGAATTTCTCAGCGCATTGCTGCCAGAATAGCCTTGCAGCCCAAAAGATTTTTTCCCCTCCATTGCAGGTAAATATTTAAAGACCCCAAATTAAAGGGAGCACCAAGGCCCAAAATTGGAGCCTTGATGCTACCCAGTGTAATTAGACCCCTGTCTCATTGATTCAGTGTTTTCATTTCTTCCTTTCTCTTCCCGAGGAGATGGCAGAGGACCTTAGGTAATAGGAACCTAATCTGGCACAGAGCCTGGGGCTTCTTTGCAGACCAGTGGGCCTGTGTCCAGCTCCCACTACCTGGAAGCTCCTCTCCTGGGCTCAATCTAGAGGGAGGAAACTGGAGACATTATCCACCTGTTGGCACAAAAAAACCTTTGGGCAGCAGGGCCCAAGACACAGGTTAGCCACCCAGGGCCCTGGGCAAGTCAGGGTACTCCCCTTGTAGGGGCTCATGTCCCAGCATCTGCCCCTCCCCATGGAAGTGGGTGAGGGGCACCCCTCCCTCAGAGGGCAAACTCCTCCCCAAACTGGTTATTACTATCACCACAACTCCCACTACCTGTCACCCTTTACTCTGTCACTCCTGATAACAAGCATTCGATGCCTAAAGCACCCCCTTTTAGGTGGCCTCTGCAAATTAAAGAAGGCCTCAACCCAAAGGATCCGTATCTGTTAGTGCTGTCCCACATGGTGAGCAGCCTCTCGCCTGGTCCTTGAAGGCATGTGGGTGGACAGCCACCACCCACTTGTCTGAAAGTCATCCTTCTCCTTTCCCCACGAGAGGCTGGGAAAGGTCCCTGCCCCCAAAAAGCCACAGGTCAGAAGTCAGCAAAAGGAGAAGCCTGCCTGGAAAGGGCATCCAGGGAGAGGGGAGAAGGACAAATGGGCAAATGATCCCCACCCTTGGTCACAGCCTCACTGAGGCAGGTGTTAAGTGCATCCAGGAATCTTCCTCATAGACCCACCAAGGACTGGGATACCAGAAGAGGAAAGGGATGGACCAGAAACCCAGGCTTGACCAGGAGAGGTACCAATGTACTAGGGGCCAAGGCAAGAGAGGATCAGGGAGAAACAGAGGGATACTGTGATCCTTCTCAGTGCCACCCTTCCCAAGAGACCACAAAGCTGAAAGGATAATGACTTCAGAACCTGGGGACCAGGACCCATGCCACCCCCAGGGCCTCACTGGCCTGGGCTTAGGGTCAACCTCCCCTGTCCTCATGGCCCTGCTACTCCCCCACCACCTAAGAGTCTATGTCTACCTGGGATTCCTGAGGCCTGGGTGGATACCTCCCTGTGCTCCCCCAAGGCCTTTCTCTAGTGATGGGGATGGTGGGTCTGTTGCCTGCCCAAGGTGGTTGCTGGCCACACCAGGAAAACCAAGCAAGGGGAGCTCCCAGCAATGATTCAAGCTGGTTCTTGGCCAATCACACCTGAGCCAGCTCAAATCGAGGACTTGTAACCCTGGGTGGGGCCTAAAGTACAGTGTGAAGGGTCCAACTAGGGACCAAAGCCAGCCCTCCTCCCAGCCACATGGGGCCACAGAGCCATCTCCCTCCACCAGTATCCACCTCTGCTGTCTGGAACCTCCACAAATACCCCTCATAGCCCCTGCCTCTCTGGGATTCCTCCCCCAACTGCTGTTCAGGACCCAGTCCCACTCCCATGCACCCCACACAAGAACACACCCTTGGCTTCCTGACACCCTGCTAGTCACAGGGCATAACAGCCTGAATGTCCACTCCAAGCCTGGTGTCTTCATTGTAATCACCTCTCCAAAGCCACACCCACATAGGCCTCCCCTAGTGCTGCCTCCTACCTGCCCTTCCATGTCCAGCTCATACCACCTTCAGTAACAATCACTGTGGAGAGTCCCCTGTTCAGGATCCATGGGAGGCTCACTGAGCTCATGGCAATGGTGAATCATTAAATACAGCCTGATAATGGCCTTAGGAAAGTGACTAATGTCCCCTCTGCACAGTCACTTCTTCAACTAGAGATGGGGCCTCATCTCATCTGCTTTCATGTGGTTCCTGGCAGTATGCCTAAAACACTATAGGTTTTAATAAATATGTGTTGGCTGGATGACTGGATGGACTAATGATCAGATGGCTGGACAGATAGACAAGGAGGTGGTTGGTTGGTTGGTTGGCTGTTGAATAGACAGATGAAAAAACTCTCAAACTAATCATCAAAGAGACCAAACCAATCCCATTGTTTTAATCAGCTTTTTCACTGCTATGACTAAAAGATCTGACAAGCACAATTGTAGAGAAGGAAAAGTTTATTTGAGAACTCAAGGTTTGAGAGGTCTTAATCCATAGAAGGCCAGCTCCATTCCTCAGGGCTCAAGGTGAAGCAGAACGTCATGGTGGAAGAGTGTGGAAGAGGAAAGCGGCTCACATAATGATCAGAAGCATCTCCACTTGCCAGATACAAATATATACCCCAAAGCCACGTACCAATTCCCATCTCCTCCAGCCACACCCTACCACTTCAGTTACCACTCAGTTAATCCCTATCATGGGATTAATTCACTGAATGGGTTAAGACTCTCACAACCCAATCATTTCTCCTCTGAACCATCTTGCATTGTCTCACATGTGAGCTTTTGGCTAAACTACATTTAAACCATAATACCCATAAAATCAGAAGTTTGGCTATTCATTTTTTCCAAGGGCAGCAGGTCACGGAAAAAGTCTGGGGCTTTTAATAAGGGGTCTGTCCCTTAAGAGTCTCTGAGCAGCAGGGAAATCAAGTTGAGAGAGGCAAGAACTAGAGTCTAAGATTGAGAAAGGAGAGTAACAAGGAGATCAGGAACAAGTGGCATTAGGCAAAGTAGAGACCAGCATGGCTGGGCCCCCAAAGGCCCCAGAGAACAATAAGCCATTATCTGGGGAAAGGAGATGGGCCAGAATTCCACCCTTTAAGGGACCTGACATAGCACATAAAGCCCAAGCAGAGTTTGAAAGAATCAACTTGGGTTCTGTGAACAAGGATGATTTAGAATTAGTGTCCACCTGTCTCCAGGCCTTCGGGGCAGACCTGGAATGTGGTTTTGGCAACCAAATTCCATCACAACCTCCAGTGATGGGTAATCAACAAGTGCCACCCTAGAGTCCCTGCAGAGCTGGGCAATTGAGGGGCATTGTTGTCACAGGGAATAATAGCCTGAATGTTCAGCTCTTGCACAGGTCAGATCAGCACGAGCCTGACAGATGGAAGAGCAAAAGGGTAAGTCCTCTTGGATACAGCTGGAGCCCCTCCGTTAAGCCAAACAGGAAGCCATCAGGCCCAAATATTTGGCTTCAATCTGGACCCTATTTCTGAAGCCCTAGAAATGAATCCATGAAGAAAGTCCATGGGGACTCAGTGGAGAGGGATGCCCACCCCAGAATGTATAAATTCCTGACTTTGTTTATTAAATTCCTTCCTAATAGCCCACAAGCCCCTTCTGCAAAGCAGACAAACAATGCAGACAGAGTGGCTTCAGATGACAAAGGCACCATCTGATAAGGCAGCTCCTGCCAGCAACCAGTCACCTTCGCCCACCTTCACCCCGGCCCCATCCCTGCAGCAGGCTGGAGGCTGCCACAGCACAGAGACTGACCTACAAGATCACCCACCATCTTGCAGGGCTCCACCCCAGCAAATGGCCATATTCAGATTGATCTGCAGAACCAAATTAGAGGGGAAAGGTGGAGGATTGCAGCCTGGAGTGGTAAAAACAGCAACCGTATTAATATGACTCAACCAAAAATAACCTTGAGCTTCAGAATTAGCCGACTTGGAAGACCTCCATGCTGATCATATAACTCGATAAATCCTACTCTCTCTAGGCCTCTACTTCCTGCCTATGAAATGGGTGTGACAATCTTTACCTCCCTACCAGCTGTTGTCAGGATCAAAGGAGGTAGAAATGAAAACCAGCTTACAGCACCTAGCCATCACAAGAACAAGGAAACCTGAGCCTCTATCACCTGCATTTTCCCAGAGAGAAGGGTTGGCTTCCCTGGGAGGTGCCCTTCTCTGCAGCAGGAGCCAAGACCACCAGGAGGCTGAATCCTACATTTCATCTTGGTGCTGGGCAGTCCAGAAGAGCTCCCAGAAAATCCTGCCCCCAAATACCTGTACTTCCTGTCAGCCATGATGTTTGGAAAGCCATGATCAGATAGAAAGAGGAAGCCATATCAAGCCCTCCCTCCTCTTAGAAGGTACCCAGGGTGTCTCTTCCTTGGTGCAGGAGCAGTGCCCTGGAATTAGAGCTGGGAGGCTAGAGAGGATCCAACATTTGGCCAACTATAGGCCAGCTGACCCCAAGGTCTCCTCTGGTCCTACCTTCAAGAATCTCTCTAGAGATGAGTCAGAGCTCACCCTGAATCCACCCTGGGCCCTCAACCCCCTTGCCTCGTCCTCTCCAGTCTCTGACATCAGATGAATCTCCTCGAACACAGAGACAAACAAACCAACAGCTGCTACCTCCTTGAGGCTCCCCTCCTACCACCCTCCACCTTCCTTGTCCACCACCAATCCCAACTCACCTCCCTTTCTCCCTTTTTACTTCCCCTGGAGAGTACAGAACTCTTCTGGGCTTCCGTTCTTTTCTCCAGGCTGTTCCCTCTGCCTGGAACTCCTCTCACTCAACCACTGCTTTGTAAGAAGATGCCTTGTTTATTCACACTCAGCCCAGACACGTCTCCTGAGAAAGGCTCCAATCACCACCCCTTTTACTGGGCCTCCAGGTCCTCTCACACATATTGCTTGTGTGACTCTCTTCCAACAATAGACTCTCTCCAATCCCTAATACTAGTATAGGGGTCTGACTCAATTGAAGAGCCTCATCAATGATGGAAAGATGGATGTATGGATAGATGGACAGATGAATGGACATATGGACAGACAGATAAATGAGTAAATTAATACATAAATGGACCAAACATAAATTCCACAAAAAGAAGATGCAAAGGCCATGTAGACATTGCCTCTATTGGCAAGATTCTCTCTCTGCATGAGTCCTCCAGTCTGAACAAGTAATATTTTCCACTATTTAGGGAATGTGGGGCATTCTTAAGCAGAAACAAAGGAATGACCATGGTGACTTCTCCAGCATCCCCTCAATATTGAGCATCCACCTCCTGCTGCCTCTGAGCAACCTCTCTGTTTCCATGGTTACCTTCCCAGGACATAGGCCTTCCTGGAAGAAGAGCAATCTAGGTAGGCTTAGCATAGCAATATATTAATTGGGCAAAAAGAAATGGTCAGAGACTTGGTATAAACGGGCTGTGTTTAAGTTTCCCAATAAGGACACTCGACAGGCTGGTCCAGGAAACAATGAAAACCGGCATGCATTTGCAATATGATAAAACTATATCCAGTTACCCATAGCTTTGGGGCTATGGCCAATCCCTGCAACCATGAGTCACAGACTCTCACCTCTGCCAGGAGCTGACCCCCCAAGCTTTACAAGGCTTTTTCCTGAAAAGCCTGAGTTAACACCTTCTTGCTGGACCCACCAGCATGTTAGGCCATAGATCAGAGTGGTGCACAGATCTGGAATCAGGCTGGGCCCTACCAGTGAATCAACTGGATCCACTGCCAGGAAGAGAAGCACAGAAGCTCCTCCTCCAAAGTTCTTGCCCCATGGTCTTTGTCCAGCAATTGCTGACAAGTGTCAGAGCCAGGACCAGACATCTACTGGAGAGAAAGAGGCCCTCCATCATCTGGCTGCTTTTCTCATGGCTCAAGGGTATCACCAGGTGTCAGAGAACACAGGCACCTTCCACACGACTGTGCAGCAGAACATTGGCTACTAAAAATACTCCTGTAGGTCATCTGAACCTGCTGACGCTCCTGCAGGTCCATCTGAGCCAAGGGCTGCCCTGAAAAACTCTTAAGCACAAAGCTCTTTAGGAACATCCTGATGGGCACTCACATGGTCCAACTGAAGTGCCTGAGCAACTCACTTGCAGCAGTTCCTGCATCTTAGGGTGTTAATTTGTGTCATCCTCACTACTACTTGGGGGGTTCAGAATGGCTGTCTCCATTTCATTCACAAAGAAACTAAGGTTCTGACCTTACCGAATTTACTAAGTAACAGAGTCAGGTTCAAAACCCAGGTCCAGCTGACCCCAGAGCCTGCTGGGAATATTCCTCCCACTCCACCCCAGGGACTTACCTCTAAAGCAGTGATGGGTTCCCAAGGAAGCAGGATGGTGCTCATCCCTTCTCCAACCAGAAACCTGGAATTGTTCCCCAGAAAAGCTTCAATATGATGCCCAGCCTAGAGGATCTTCCTTCAGTCCAAGGCTTCCCAGTGTGGTCACAGATCCTGGTCAAACCTCACCTTCCCCATGAACCTTCTGAGATTCCCCCAGGCAATTCATGAGCCCTACCTCTGTGCTATCCCCACTCCAGCATACCTGGTACATCCCTCCATTAGTACACCTATCACGTTGCACTGTAATGATTATTTACGGGTCTGTGTGGATGGATCTGCAAGGTGCATGAATAAATGGATGATCAAATGAATATGTGGTTTGACACCAACTCTACTTTGGTGTGCAAATTCCATACGTCTCTAGGAACAGAGAGGAAACGCATCTTCCCCCCTAACAAGCTGCAGTCAATGACTTCCATTTTTCTACACCAAAGACACTCAACATCCATCACCTCTGTCAGTAGCCAAATGACACTGCCTGGTGCCTACTGTGGTGGGGTGGTGGAAGGATGTATTTACATAGTTTGTTTTCCCGAGATAACATTACCATCTCCAGGGGCCCCCGACGGAGTGTGAGATATTGGTGTATGGTCTGAATTTCCTCCACAATGATTTCATGCTGAATTTGCTGAGTCTCCAAGCAAAGTCATAAATGTAAAGAAGGAGTATTTCTTTGGGCCTTCACCACATCTTTCATCCAGAAAATAAGTGGTGATAATATTTGTAATATGTTTACTGACAGAACCAGGGGCTCTGGGCAGATAACTCTTTTATGACACAAAGTACTTAACTAAGATGGAAAATGGCATTACTCATGTTAAATTCAAAATGAGCATTTTGTCCCGGATTGCTAGAAACCCAGTAAATGTCATTAGCTATCTGAGGTTACAATGAAATCCGCAAAGGGTTACTCTTTGGTAATTACATTTACTGTAGCTATAGAAACAAGGGACATCAGACTCAGCCCAGCTGACAGCTCTGTCTTTTCCCCCAAGATCGGCTCATCTACATGTTGCTGTCTCCAAAGACGGGGCTCCAGATTGCTGCATCTGGGCATCAGCAACCTGATCTTGGGAGAATTGTTTTCCCCACAGGCACCAGGCTGGAGCCCCAGGACATGGGCTGCCGTGATTCTTGATTGGAAACTGATGATAAAAGACAGAGACGAGACGCTCTTCCTGTGGCTTCTGCATTAAAATGTGCTCCTGAATATGTGCCGGGAAGTTAGGCTTCCTGGGGCCATAGTTCTGTGGCAGATGCATTATTAATGGCCAGCCTGCTATTGTACAAAGCACTTCCCCACCACAGAGCTCCACACCACAACTTCCCAGCACGTCCCTAACACTCCTCCCTCCCAGGCCAAGAAATATGCCCACCAGAACCAGGTCATGAAGCTCCATTAGCCCTCTTGAACCCTGTTCACACTGCATCATTGGTGGATAGTAGGCATGACCCAGAGGCATCAGGAAAGAGGAACAGGGGGGCAACAAGGGAACATGGGAGCTGGAAGCAACTTCAGCATCAGAGGGAACTGGGACTGATGCCCCTGTGAGCCAAGCAGGAGGGCCAGCCCCTTCTCTCTCCTCCTGTACCCACCACCACTTTCCTCACCATCTATGAGAGAGCCAGCACTTGCCCTCCCTGCACAGCTGTACCAGGGTTTCAAAGCAGGACACCCAGATCAATGGCGACGGCTCCTAGAAACTTGTTAGATTTCAATTACTTACAAATGCTTATTTTCTACCCCAAACCCACAGAAGCAGAAACTTCTGCAATGGGACCCTGTAATCTGTTTGCTGACAAGAGTTCTGGGAGATTCTGAGGCACCTGAGTTTCAAGAACTACCAGGCTGCTCTTTAGATTCACAGGGGTAGCTTTCCAAATCCTGACTCTCAGTCATAGCCCTAGACTCTAGGGGCCTGGCATCAGTGTTTTCACAAACTTCTGGATCATTCTCATGTGCAGCAGGGCTGAGACACCCTGGCCCTGCGTGCATCTCCATAGGGCCCAGCAAGCTCCCAGCAGTGCTGCCGCAGAACCACCTAAAGCCTGAGGCTGGCCCTCCACTGGTTGATCCTCAGCAGCTCTCCACTGGACCACAGATATGCCCAGGGCACCAGGGCCCCTGGGAGCAGACCTGACCAGATCCTTGCTTATTGCACCACTCCAGCCAGGGATCCCCAGCTGGCTGACCTTGCCAGGTACCTCTCTACTGAAAGGAGGCAAAGCATTAAGGAGCTAGAAACCCAAATCATGACCAGCCCTGGGGCAGGCCACATGAGGGCGCCCACGGGGAACGACCTGTTGAGCCTGGCTCCCAAAGCCCCAAGGCCAGGCTCTTAATAGCTAGGCCCCCCTCCCTAACACTCTCCCACCTTCCCTCCTGCCCTAATGAATGTCGCCTACCTGAATGTCACCCTGCCAATCTTGACCCCATTCCTAGAATCACTACTGTTGCAGGCCTGCAAGGAAACAAGGTGAAATTCATCTTTCTTCCCCCTGCCCCTTTTCTCTTTTCTGAAGAGTCTGTCATCCAATTACATTGCATTTACACTTTAAAATTAATAACTGAAACAAATTGTCTGGGCCTGGGGTTGTAGCTCAGTGGTAGAGCGCCTGCCTCGCATGCATGAGGCACTGGGTTCGATCCTCAGCACCACATAAATGTAAAAAAATAAAAATAAAAATATTGTGTCCACCTAAAACTAATATATATATATATTTAAAAAAAGAAACAAACTGTCCCCATACCTCAAGACCTAGGTCAACGTCCTACATACACACACACATAAGTGCCAACCCTGCAGGGATACCTTCCCTATGCTTTCTCCCTCTCTGCCCTAGGATGGGTTGGCTGAGATCCCCTAAAAATAACTGGTGAGGCCCTTAGCTCCCCCAGCTTGCCTCAGGACACCTTCCTTCTCCTGCCATTACAAGGGCCCCGTCTTGGTCCTCATCTGTCTGAGGATCCCCTTAGGATCCTGGGGTATTCCCAGCACTGTCCCTATAAGAATATATTTTACCCTGTTGGATAGAAGTCCTGAATAGCACATCTATAGGGACTGGCCATGTCCATTCACCTGTGCTGGGGTGGGTCACAAGTGGACTGAAAATTCAATCCAGATTCAGGAGGCCCCACCTGCACATACCCCATCTCACCTCTTTCTGTCCACACAGTCCACTCTGTCCTCTAAAATTACTGAATCCCCCATCAGAAAACCTCCCAGTGGTCACAGGACATCCTATAAGCAGGGCTTCTAGAGGGGATGCCAGATTCATTTGGGTCACAGCTCCCTTCTTTCCTTCAAGTGCAGAAGAGAATCAGTCACCATCAGCTGTTCAGTAGTTGACACAGCCCTTTCTGGCCCCACAGCTGTACCCGTGTGAATTTTGTCTATGTGTCTTGCTTAGGACTGCCCTGGGCAGAGAAGTGACCTCATGGAGCACCCACTCAACTGCTCTACTCCTGTGACTCTGCCTACTCTTCTTCCCCTTCTTGTCAGTCTGAGGCTACATCTCAGGCCAGGGTAGGGGCTCTGCTCCCACCAGCAATGGCCTAGCTAACTCCCATAGGCATTCAATTTGCAAAGATAATGTAAATGTCATCACATCCCCATGACTGCAATTAAACTCACCCCATTGGCAAAAGGATCCACAAGTGACAACAGAGAGAGAAGCCCTCTCTTCATCCTAGAAGATCATCACCCCAAACAAATATGTTATTTACAAGGCTGTCAGAACATTAATAAATATCTGAGTATCACACAACATGGAGATTAGTGGGCATTTTTATAGACACACATGCAGTCACAGCCTGACCTAATGCGCCTATTGTACCTCCTGGTCCATCCTGCTGTCTGCTCGGCAAAGCTGGTGTTTAGGGACTTCTTTGCCCCAGCCTTCTACTGGAAGACATCAGGAGATCAGAAGGCCGAGCGCTGCCCAGTTTGATCATGGCTGTGTTCAACTATCTAAGGTCACAGCTTTCACTGGGCATCCCCTCTCTGCCTGCTTCATTCTCTTCTAGGATCCTCAGCAGTATTGCCCCAGCCCCTGCCCCTCAGGCCCAGGGATGGTGCAGCCCTTGGCCACTGCTAGTCCCCAAGTGTTTCCCCATCCCTGGTTCATTCCTCTCCCTTAAATTCTGTTCAATGACCTTGAAAAGGGGTGATTTGGTTTTTTGCCAAACATGATTAGCTCACCTAGAGAGTCAGCACCTTTAATGGTTGCTGTAGTGTTGGATTTCATACAGGTATCCCCACAGTCCTGACTGAGGTGGGCTGGCTGCTAGTGTAATTAGGTGGATTCAGAGACTCTATTAACTAGATCCCAAGGAGGCTGGCTCCTAATAACTGGCAGAGTCTCTAGTGATATGCCTTGGGGCTCTTTCCTCAGAACTGACTGTTCAACAGTTTTAGGAATGACTTGGCAGAGGATATTGATTGTTACTGATCCCACTCCAGAGATAATTAATAAAGTATTGGGATCCAAGAAGATTTGGGTTATCTAGAGCAGCAATGAGCCATATTTAGCAAAACAGAGCTCAACAGAGATAGGTAGAAAGTCAAGACATAAGAATAGGTGGAGAAGACTCAAGGAGAAGCTGTGATAGACAGATTTAGGGTTTAGTCACCTTTAAGCTTACTATAAACTAACAGCCTGAAGTGGCCACCACTGGTAGGATACCAAGGATCAAGAGTAAGAGACCCCCATGAACAGGCCAGATGTCAACTGAGAGCTGAGTTACATTCTGAGCTAAGTGTAGGAACAATGGTTCTACAGGGCAGAAATGGAAAGGGACAACCAACCAGGTGTACAGGACACAAAGTCACCACAGGACATGGCTGAGAGATCTAGAGAGAGCCAGGAAGCAAGCTGAGGTCAAGGTGAGATGAGAGCCTGATCCATACACCTAAAAGGATTATCTCTAGGAAGATAAAGAACAAGGGAGAAATGCCAAGGACTCTCTTCCTCTAATCCAATTAAAACATTCTTCAACCCACTGAAACAAACAGCACCCTCAACAGAACCACATCACTGAGGCAAAACCATGTCCCATCTCCAACCACAGGCTCCTGCCACCAGCCAGGATCTTGGTGGCTGTCCTCTCCCATGCCCTGCAACTTGGCTTTCCACCCCAATTAAGCTACTAACCCCACCTCCCAGCAAAACAGAAAGGAATAAAGGGAAAACTCAAAAATGAGTAAATAGATAGAAGAAATTTTAAAATCCTACAGTCTAATTAAAAAAAAAAAGAAAAGAAAGAAAGTAGTATAATTTCAGAGGAATAACCAACCCTAAAATAGATCACAAGAAGATTTAGGGGGAAATGTTACCAGTTATCTTTAAGGAGAAAAATAATACATCAATTGAATAATAGGATTCAAAACAAATTAATATCTGTAGGATCCTAATAGAACCACTGTTGTAATACACAAAAAATAAAATTGGGCTAGCACAGTGGGGCACACCTGTAATCTCAGCATCTCAGGAGACTGAGGCAAGAGGATCCCAAGTTCTAGACCAGCCTCAGAAATTTAGTGAAACCCTGTCTCAAAATAAAACATAAAAAGAGCTGGGGATGAAGCTCAGTGGTAAAGTACCCCTGGGTTCAATTGCCAGTAACAAAAAAAAAAAAAAAAAAAGCAGACTTAGTCTTGCCTAAAACCTGCACCAATAAAACAAACAAACAAAAATACACTGAGAAATGTATTGAGTTACTTTAAGCTAAAATATACTGAAGTAACAAGAAACCCCCAAAATTTCCATGGCTTAAATCAGCACTTCACATATTTATTGCAGGTTAACCACAGTATCTTTATTCAGGCCACAGGCCAAGGAATAAACTTTGGCTATCTGATAGCGGAGGGAAAAACAAATATGGCAGAACCACATCCAGGCTCCTAAAGCTTCAGCTCAGAAAAGGTATCTATCACTTTCACTCCTATTTCATTGTCCTTGGCAAGTCAATGACCACAAGTGACATCATCAAAGAAGCCTGTAAATTCTCCCACAGAGAGAAGCAGTAGAACAATAAGGCAATCTAGTACCCATATCCAGACCATGGAACAAAGGAGGGGAGGGTTTTGTGTTTGTTTGTGTGTTTGTTTGTTTGTAGTGGGAAAGATGATCCAAGAAAGGAAAAATGCAAGAAGAACCCAACATCAGGGGCTGATCCCAAGGAAGACTTAAGAACCAGATTACAGCTGATCATCATAAACTCAGCAGAAAAGATGCCATAACTGCAGGAGGTTAGACATCAAAGCACACAGTCTAAGGAAAAGTTTATGCCCAGAAATTAATGTTAAGTTTCATGACTGAGGAATGCTTACCTTTCAAAGTAAAAAGTGAGAAAGATATTCTGAGGAGGAGAAAGAGGAGCTATGGCCTCACACAGGTGGGAGCTGAAGGCAGGGCAGGGCTGTCAAAGCTACAGAGAATCTGCCAGAACATGAATTCGTCCCCTTTGATGACCCTGACATAGTACCTTAGGGCAAATGGCCAGACAGGACCTCTTTGCAAGTTGTCAGTTCTAATAATTTAACCAAAAAGGGTAAACACCAAGACTGTATCTCTAGACCTCTACTGTCTTTTTCTCTTCTCTCTTTTCCCTCTCTCTCTAATAATTCTGCATCTTCCCTCCTTCACTCACAAGTCTGATGACCATATATAAACTATTTCTGTGCAGAAAACTAAATGTCTCTGAGTTATTAGAGAATTTTACTAAGCAAATATATAATTATATATTAAATTATATAAATTAAAAATATAAATTATCAAGCAATAACAGGGAAATATTGGGGGAGGGGAATCTGTAAGTTTCAAGTCAGAAATAAGTTAATTACTTCGAATTCAATCCAATGTGGAGTTCAGTCTCTGGTTGCACCCCTAATACCACATGTCGGGGGAGGGGGCAGGCACAAACAGCAGACAGGGCTGGGGTGGAGGTGCACAGAGGAGAGAAGGAAGCAAAGATGTATCGAGGAGAAGAATAGAAAGAGTGCAGTAAGGAAAGTTAGGCAAGTAGAGGGAGCACATTAGAGGCTCAGACCTCCTCCTTTCATAGTAGGCCCCAAATGGTGATCAGACACAACACAGGACAGATGCATGGATGGATGTATCATACTGAATCCAATTAATCTGTACAACTAATAAGTGTCAATAATAATTATGATTTTTTTAAAAAAGACACACCTAGGAGGCTCCCTCAACAGGACTCTCTTCCTAGTGGAGACAAATGTAGGTAACACCTACTCATCTAGCTCATGGGAGTTCTCATTGGGGGAACACATGAGGACCCAGACAGTGGTTTCTCCCTGTGAATTAAGAAGCATGTCTTCAACCAAAAAGCAGCCTTTTGTGAGCTTGGTAAATGTGAGTCAGCCCCTACCATGAGTATTGGTCTACCTGCTGACCCATGGAGTCCTCCCCATCCTATGCGACACCCACGCAGAGTGATCAGGGCAACCACCCTTCCTATCCCAGGTCTTGTTATATGTTCTACCTTCAACAGAGAATCTCTGGAAGTGCCCACATGACTTCTTACCACTTTTGAGCCAAGCTTGATGCCAAGCCAGACCCTAATTTACACACTAAATATTACTGATGATAATCTCTATCCCATCCTTACAAACAGCAGGTACCAAATCATCCTCCTCTTAGAAATGTAGAAAACCAGACTCAGAACTTTCTCATGGTCACGCAGAAAGTGACACAGCTAGATTTAAAAGCCAGGTCCACCTCTAAGACCTGCTTTCTTGGTTGAGTTTCTTTAGTGGTCCATGGAATCTTCAGGAGCTCTTGGTCTCAGGGCGGGACACAGATGTAAACACTGGAATAAACAGATGTTTATACTACATATCATAGAAGGGTTAAGACTACAAAGGGTTGTTAGGAGCATGGCCAATGGAATAAGTGAACAGGTAGGAACTGAGCCTCCTCTGAAAATGGGGAAAAACCCCGGCAGCCTCACTTCCCCAGCATCTGGCTGGAAATGTGATAACCATAGAACAGACATGGACAGTGATGGAAAGCACTCCCCAGGGGGTCCCCACAGCCAGACTCCACAATTATTTGCTGAATCTCTCCCAAGGTGACAAGACAGATAGTTCTTGCACTTGCAGTGGAGGAAATGCTTTGTGTTTTCTGCTTCAGCTTTAATTGGAAGCTAAACAAAGACCTGGCTACTGGGAGATGGAGTGCTACCTGGGGAGACTTCTCCATGCCTCCCAAACATATGTTCCCCAAACTAGAGGAATGGCCAGAGTAGGGGCCACAAAGAGCAGGGAGGCTTCCAAGCTCATTCCACAGAGAACCCAAACACCCCCACAACATTCCAGGCTCTGTACTTGGTGGCCTCCTCTCCAGGACCTGAGCAGATAGTACAACTCTCATCCCAATTTTGTGGATGGGAAAACTGAGGCTCAAATCCATCCCGTCTGAACCCACAAGTCTATCCTGGTGAGTCTTGCAGGGTTCCTGGCAGAGAAACAGGGCACACAGAACCTCCAGCATGGGAAGTGGGTGGGGTTCAAAGCTGGCCACAGACTGTCCATTTCCTGGTGAAGATTAGATGTGAAGAGCACATAGCACCATGCCTGGCACTGGGCAAGTGCTCAGGAATTGTCATTCCCACTCCCCAGGGAACTGCAAGCTCCATGGCAATATGTACCTCATCTATTCTGCTCACTTGGGACTCCAGCACCTGGAGAGTACCTGATACACAAGATATGAGATGCTCCATCAGCAACTTGGGGTCTGTACCCCTTATTCCTGCTCCAGGCTTCATCTGACCAAGCCCACATCCAAGGCATTTCCTAAACTTTTCTTTTCCAACCTCTGCACTAGATCAGCAAGAAACTTCAATGGAGAAGGTGGGCAAAGTGGGAAAAGATAGAAGGAGGAAGAAAAGACAGGGTAAGATAGAGGCAGCCCACAATCCCAAAGCCAAGTCTTGCCAAATATAGAGACTCTAGGTCACCCACCCCAATCCTGGGCAGGTGCATCCAGGTAGACACTGCACACAGGTCTGTTCTGTTCCCCAGTCCAAGCCCTAAATATCACCCATGACTGGCTTGCTCACCATTGTGTCTCTCCTTAAACATTTGTTACAGAATAGTACTGCCCAAGAAGCCAGGCACAGTCCAGGAGATTCACTTTTCATAACCAGTCTGGAAAACTGGAAGTGTTATTCTGGCATCTGCAGATGGCAAAAGTGAGGGTAGGAGAAGTAAAGCAATTTGCCCAGAGTAACACAGCTAGGAGGCAACAGGGGCCAGTCCTTCCCCAAAGTCTGTACTCTTTCCACTGCTTACAGCCTCCAAGGAGGAAGAAGGAGGGGTGAAAGGGAGGGAGGGGCAGAAAGAAGTTCCTCTGCCCTGGTGCTGTCTTTCTGAGTTCTGCTCCTATCCAGCCCAAATCCCCCAAAGCCACAGCTGAGGGAGGCAATCACTGTCTAACTTTGTCTCAGGCAAAGCCAAACTCTCCTGGGACTATGATTCCACCCAGCCAGGGGCTGACTGGGCACTCTGGCCAGACCCTAGGAACCCAGGACGGGAAAATTTGTTGACTCCAGTCACCTTGGGTCCTTCAGCCCAGCCCCGTGGCCCATGCCACCGGGTCAAAGTCTAGCAACACAGCAGCTTCCAGGGGCCCCCACACCCGAAGTCAGCCAGGGGAGCTATAGGCGCAGCCACGCCCACGGTTCCGCCCCAAAGGTTGGCCCCTGGCGCTGAGTTCAGTCATTCATCAGCTGCTTTATCTCATTACTGCACACCACAACCCCACTTCGCAGTTAATAAACTGAGCTCAGAGAGGTAAAATAACTTGCCCGAAGATCGCACAGAGGGGCAGCGATGTGTACACCCAGGGACGTTAAATACAAAGTGCTAACCACCATGCTACATTGCCTCCCTAATTCCAAGTCCAGTTCCTCCAGAAACTCCCACATTGTCCACACAATTGCAGCTGCACCCATTTACCCCAGAGCCAGAGAGGCCTGGCGACAGAGAGCCCAGGAGCCAGGAGTCCCTGAAGCCAGAGCCCCACGCCCGCCCGCGCAGGCAGGAAGCACTGGGCGTCGGCGTTCCCAGGCCCGCACCACCGCCCTCCCCCAAGGAGCCAAGCGCGAGCATAGGCTGCATTTGTGGGAAACCGGGGCTCAGCGCGCTGAGAGGGAGTCAATTTATTCTGGAGAAAACATCTTTGTTCTGCGAGTGAAGGGGAGCCATTTCCAACAATTTAATGCTCTGTTCACGGGCCCGGGTGCTGGGGTTGCAGCGCGAGGCTTGTTCTTCGAGGCAGAGCGGCACATAATGAGGCTTCTCACTGCTGCTCTCCGCCGTCGTGCCAAAAACCAGAACGGTTATTTATCCATTAATCTGACATTACACCCCCTGCATTTTATCTGCTTAAATAAATTTGGTGGTTAGAGTGTGTGCCTGGCGGAGAAACTCCCGCATTCAATTTCCTGCGCGCCAACCCTTGCAAGGGGGCCATTATAAACTCGCTTTTGACATCGGAGGGCCTCGGTGGTCCCAGCTGGGAAACCCAGAGAGCAGCCCAGAGGTCTGCGTCTCCCAACGTGTCCAGATCGAGGCTCCATCGGACAGTTCTGTAGAGACTGACTGTCTGGGGGCCCAGCATGCAGCAACAGTGTCTGAGTCACAGCACCCTTTCTCTCGGCAGAACAAGTCACTTCCTTCTGCCATTGCCTACAGGCAGGGCCCAACAATGAGCAAAGCCAGTCCTAGACCCCCACTGCCTGGGTTGGAATCCTGGTTGTGCCACTTGCTAGCTGTGTGACTTGGAGATGTCATCTCACCTCCTTGTACCTCAGTTTCCCCACCTCCCTCCTAGGGTTGTTGTGAGCATGAAATGAGTCAGTATGTGTAAAGTGCTTAGAACAGTGCCTGGCAAACTTAAGGGCTCAATAACAGTTGATTTTGAATATTAATTTCTAAAATCTAGGACAAGTGTTTGAAAGCAGGCTTTAGAGATGGACTAGACCACTGGGTCTCCCTCGCCCCATCCCACCCCCATTGCAATCAGAGAAGAAAGGTGGGCATTATGGAATATTTCATTTAATTAAAGTGTCCCATTAGAAAATGCCTGGCTCTCATGTTCTAGAGGAGTAAATTAAAAGCCAGAGGGGGGGAAGGAACTTATCCAGGATTCCAGGAAGTTCAGCCCAGAGCTAGGAGCAGAACCCTGGCCTCTCCTCTGCAGGGCCAGGTTTTTGGTCTTGTTTTTATCATGACTTTCAGGTGCTTCGTTTTCAGTGAGGTTCTTACTAAACTCTGAACTTAATGGCAGCTCAGGCTGACCTATGGAAAACACCAGCTGGCCACCCTCCTCTCCCATCCCAGCAGCTGCAGCAATACCCTACCCTGGAGCCCAGGTCCACCAGCAGGTAAAAACCCTAACCTTCCAACTTCCACACCCACCACTCCTGGGTCTGACAATCCTTTCCTCTTCTGTCTTTGACGTATCATTTCCTTTAATCCTCTGGTTCTCTACAATATCCCCCTTGACCTGGAAACTTGGTGGAACGTCCTACCTGTAACCCTATATCTTTTGTGCCCTTGGCATCCTGTCCCCCTGTCCCCAAGGCTGATGTCTTCACCCTGCCCACCACTGGGAGACACCCAATCTTGCTGCCACGCCACCATGCAGCCCTGGATGCAGGTCCTCTCTTGGAAGCATCTTTGTCTCTCTTGGAGCCAGCCTAAGTTCACCACAGCTCTCCAGGGACTGTCCCCAACCATGCCCATTCCTTCAACATCTCCTGGAGGCTGGTTGCTCCACCTGGAGAACGAGACTTCCACAATCTTCTCTCAACTCAGGAGAGCTTGGCCGGATGCCCCACGCTGACTGAGAAGGTGAGTTGGGAGCGAAGCGGTGAGTCTGTAACCAGAGAGAAGAGCCGTGTCCCACGCAGGAGCCGCTCTGCCCAGGCAGCTGCAGGCCCAGCCCCTGCCTCCTTCAGAGCAACAGAGAGGCAGGCATGCGGGCAGACAGACGCCCAACACAGAGACCTCCCAATGCTCGGCTGCATCACCACTGCCCCTTTCTCCTTGGCCCCACAGATGAGGAAGCCCCTCCAACCTGCAGCCAACTGCACTCTTTGCTGACCAGAGGCTCCCAGGGAAGAAGGGCTGTTTCCTGGCCTCCCAGGAAATCCCATAAACAAAACCATCTGTCACTAAAGCCCAGGACCAGCCAGGTAGGACCTGCACTTCCCCAGCCCCTCTCTTCCTAGCCACCTACTATGGACAGGAAGATGTTGTCCTGGCCACAAACCAGGGGCCGACGTGCGCTGCTCATTGCACCTAAGCAGTCAACCTGGCCCACTCTCCAGGAGTGAGTTCCTGACACCCCAGACTTGGGCGCAGCCCCATCTTTAAAAAAATTATTTCCACTCATCTCCCCCTCCACTTCCCTAACTTTTGACTGTTGTTCTGCTCTCAATCTGACCCTCACCCCTGATCGATGCTGATACTGGGAAAGTGACTTGAGTTCTGGATCACATCAACTTCTGATCATGCCAGCGGCTCCCAGCCCTGATAACCTGTGCCAGGCACTGTGCCAAGTGTTTTAAATTTTAAGACTGAGTCAGGGACAGCCCTCTCATTTTACAGATGAGGACACTGAGGTTTTCCTATAGGCACAAAGCTTCCAAGTGGCCCAGCTTGGATTTGAACCCAGATGTATCTGAATACAGAGCCCTGAATCTTACCACCAGCCCTGCCATGTGGCTGGCACGTGTATGAATCTATCTTGGTTTTTGTTTTTTGGACTGCTTTTTTTGTTTGTTTGTTTGTTTGGTGTTTTTCCCCCCATGTATGAATCCAGTCACTAAGTGTGGATTCACACCATATGGGGTGGATAAAGGTCCTCCTGCATTCCCACTCTGAGAGCCATGGAGGAAGAAGGAAGAGAGCTGGGCCCTGCTGGTGAGGTTTGCTATGGGTTCTGATGGGGCTTTGTCTTCCTTCAGTGCCACTAAGTCTCACCTGTCTTTGGCAACGAGAGGAAATCAACATCTTACAGCAATAAAAGGCTGCTCTTGGTTAGACATCAAATGAATCAATCTTCTCTGACAGTTAATTTCATTTTGCTACTTTCCCCAGGGACGACTGCAAGTAATGACCCTAAGGATCTGCAAAGTCGCTGCTCGGCAGCCCAGTCTCCCACGCCCCAGCCTCCTGTGCTGCCATGGCTCAACCCCTCGCCTCCCCATGCCCCCAGACCCAGCCCTCGGAGACTCCTCTCTGCCAAGGACTTCTTCAAAAAGGTTCAGGCCCAAGCTGCCCCCTGAGACACTAAGAAAAGAAATAGACACACCAAAGCTCAGGCCTGAAGGCACCCTATTGGAATCATCACTGATGACCAATCCTATCTTTGAGAGTCTCACCTTTCCCCTCATCAATGATCCTCTCCAAACATCCCACCATCACTAACTCCCAAACACACATGTGACTCTTTCCACCCACCCCTAATGACCCCATCAAAAAGTTTCCCAAGAAGAGCCTCTGCCTCCCCCAAACCCCCACATGGAATATTCCCACACAGCATCCCTAACCACCCCAAACACTGTCAACAACCCCAAACCACCCTATCTGACCTCCAAATGCATTTCACCAATTCCTAGAACTTCTGCACAGCTGAGGAGCCCCAGGGATCTACCTGTACCAAGCCCCACTCAGATCTGACCCTCAACTTTCCCATTCATGTGTAAAGAAAGGGCGGGCAGCATTCACACCATATGGGGTGGATAAAGGTCCTCCTGCATTCCCAATCCCTGAGCTGTGATGGGGTACCAATCCAGCTCAGGAGCTCTGCCCACTTGTTTTTTTGAACTGTGGTTTCATGGTGAGCCCAAAGCCAACTGCTGCAGGTTTGCTGGCTTAGGAAAACTTTTTGTCACTCCTGTGCCTTGAGACTCACAGCCAAGAAACAGCTTAAATCCACAGGATCATCCCATGAAACCCACCTCCTTCCAGCAGGGTGGGAGACTGGGAGTAGGACCCCCACACACACATTCCTCTCCACACTCCCCTACATTCCAGAAATGTTCAACACCTGGGTGAGGAGCCTCTTCCCTAGTCCCAGCAGAGCGCCTCTCTTCAAGAACAGTAATGCCATTTAGTGAGTCTCTGTGTGTGTCAGCCAGGCCTGCACTCTGCACAGGACTACATCCACATCAGGTTCACATCAGGGCATGGATTCCCACCCCCAGTCAGTGCTCAGCACCCAGCATCAAGCCTCAAATATGTACTGAATAAATGAATGGATGGAGAATTTCCACCTATTACTTCATAAAATAGCTCTGCCCCTGCAAGCTAGGTATCATTATTCCAACTTCAATTTGAAGAAAGAGACTCCAAGAGGGCAGATCAGGGACCTGAAGTCACAAGGCCATCAACGGGCACAGCCACAGTCAAACCAAGTCTGCCCAAACCTGTAGCCTCTGCTGCCTCTGATCCACACAGAGACGGGTTCAACAAGGATTCATTACATCGGTAATGGTAGCTCAGCCCAGGCCTGCCCTCCTCAGGCCAGGACTCCAAGGCAGCTCCCAGCTGCTAAAGGCCCATCTCTTCCTGACACCGAACTGCAGCTCCAGGAAGTACAGGCAGCAGCCTCTGCATCTCCCTGGCAACCCAGGAGCTTTTGTTCACAGAGAATGGATCTGATTCATCCCCCCAGGGTGAACAGCAGGGACTGCCAGCGGGGGAGCAGAATCTAGACAGTGCCTGCCACTTGGACAACCCAAGCTGGGCTGACACATACAGAGATGAGGATCTTTGCTAGACAGGTACCCACCACACCCACTATCCAGAATTCCACTGCCATGGCTCAGCTAAAGGACAGCTCAAGGGACATGACACCATGCCCATGGTGAAGGAAGTCTTAACCCCTGGTCCTACCATTTCCCAACTTCTTCCCTTCCATGCACACTCTCATGGGTCCCCAGGACTCCAGACACACAGGCCACTGGTACCTGCTCTGGTTCTCTGTGCCTTAGTACATCAGTCTCTCAGACAGCGGAGACCCTTCCTGTCTTGTTCTTCACTGGGGATTTCTTATCTTTGAACTAGGGCCGTAGACAACTTTCCCTGAGCAAATGAGTCACTACTCCTATGCAACCCATAGCCCTGTGTGTGCTGTGTCATGCACAGTGCTCTCACCCAGAGGTGTCCCTTTCTGAAATGAAGGCAGTCCCTCTTCTAGACAGGAGGAGAAGGGAGGAGGCAGGGTCCCTCTCCACTGAGCAGCCCCAGCTCCTGCACAGAGGGGTACACGGGAGCCTAGAAAGTCATTACTGATGGGAGAGTGAAGAATGTTTGCTATCAACTACTACCGGCACCAAAGCTCCATAGCTCCCCAATACCACTGAGTCATATTTGGTGGGTGGCCTGCTCTGGCCAATGAGAAGCAATTGTGATAAGCACTGGTTCCAAGCAGGAGTCTCAGAGCTGGTTCTTGCTTCCCAGCTCTCATCCCTTCAACCAGTATCACCAGTAGGGTTTGGATAGTAGCTGCTTGTCAGTCTGGTTCCTGGAGTGAAGAAAATGATCACAAGGGAGTAGAGCCTCAGACCAGCCCATGATGGATATCCAGCCTGAGTAAGAAACAAGTCACTGAGATTTGGAGATTGTTTGCTTCTGCCACATAGGTTGGCCAGTCCTGACCCTAGCAAGGACTAGGAGAGCAATGCTTTCTGCAGCTGCCAGGTTAGCACAGAGGCCAGGGACTCTAATAGGAGGCCACCAATAGCCCAGCTGACTCTCTACATAGACCTAGAGCAGATGTGCCCCTGTGATAATCACATGATAAAATGTGAGAAGTAGAAAGAGAAGGAAAGGAAGGGGAAGGAGAGAGGATGAGAGGAGGAAGAGGAGGAAGAGGAGAATGGAGCGTGTTGGAAAGATTTGGGTTTTCAAGACAGAGGGATTCAAATCCAAGCTAAGTCATATCCATGACCTTGGACAAGTCCCTTCACCTCTGCAAATCTCAGTTTCTTTATCCTAAAACAGGTCCCACCCAGGGTGTGCATAAAATAATAGGAGCACAAACACCTCGTATAAAATGTTGAGGACATTAATAATCCTCTGTTGCCCAGGGTTGCTAGGACTTTTGATTTTCTCCAAGATGCCTGGAAGGGAATGGGCAGAGGGAGCCAGACTGTAGCTCTGGCATAAGAAGACTCAAGCTCCATCCAACAGATTGTATCTGAGAGGACACCACCCCTCACCCACACAGGAGATGCTCTAGGCTCTTGATGTGCTGGGCTCACTGGGTATTCAAGCCAATGCTCCAGGTTATCCCGATACACACACACACACACACACACACACACACACATACACACTCACACACACACACACACACACACACTTCTTAACCTCCTCACATGCACACATTCTGAGATGCCATTTCTGGTTCCTCTGGGTTACCTGCACCCTGGTCTGCTTTGACCCCTTGATCATTAGGAATCCTCTTATCCGCATGCCTCTTGTGGTCCTCAGTCCTTCCTCTCTTTCTTCCTGGTCACAACTAACCACTCCCTCAGGCCCCATCTATGGTTGTATTCACTGCCTTTAGTCTCAATCGCAGGCAAGAAATTTTGAGGCAGGATGGAGACCACTTCTTAGAAGTAGGGGCACGTGCTACATGCTTCTGGCTGTCCCTCAATGGGACTTTTAGAATTCAATGTATACACCAAAGCCCTCACTATTCCTGCCTGGAGAGGCTCTGACTCTCACAAGGGTGAGGATTCGGTACCCATGTGGAAATGCCCATCAGAGAATCCTACTGTGCAAAGACAATCCAAGAAATCATTCTGTACAAAGACACGGAAATCAACTTCCTAAGTACCAGGTATCCTACTGGGTGATTTACATGTGTTCCCTGTGAAAACCCTACAAAATGCCTCCTATGATCCCATCTTACTGTATATGTGGGCACACAGGCTCCCTGTAGGCCAGGGGCCAACAGAGTTTACATGTGGGTTTACTAACTCTGTATTTCAAGCTCCTTCCTATGACTTCCACACAAAATTAACCATCCTCTTCCCTTAATGGATGAATAAATCTATCCTGATCCGGACAGCTTCCTGGAACAGCATTTATAATCACATTCAATGAAAAATGTTTTAAATGAACCTAATTCTTCATAGTTTGGAAACATGAAATATCTGTTTTGTCTGAGCAGCCTTATTCCTGATTAAAACAACTATGAACCATTTCCTTCACCCCTTCAGACTGTGAGCTCCTGGAGGGCAGGGGATATGAAGTGTTCCTCAATATCCACTGGAGTCTGGCACAGAATACTGACCAATACCAATTAAATAATTAAATTGTTCCTACCCACCTCATGCCACCAACTGCCTTCTCATCACCTACATTTTCATTCTCTACATTTTCATTCTCCCCAGTTCTTACATCATTAGTTGAATTCAAATTACCGATGTCAATAATGATAATAACTTGTACTTCTGCTCCTGACCAAGATGAAGTAACAGGGACCAGATTTTACCCTCACTCCTGAAAGAACTAAAAAAAAAAAGTTATGGGAAAAACTATATGAAAAAGTCTTCAAGACATTGGATCTGAGGCAATGAAGAACAGTGACTCCTGGGAAACTGAAATCAAACAACGTGAATCCTACAATTGCCTCAGCTGACTGTCCCAAGAGAGTTTCCAGGGTGACACTGGGAGAGGGGAAGCAGTGAGACTTCAGCAGATGCCTTGAGTTGATGACTTAAAAATGAGAGCTTAAAGACACCAAGGCAAACAGAGTTCATAGAACAGAGAACCAAGAAGGAAAGCAGTGTACCCAGAGAGAGAAACTGCATGCTTCTTAGAAGATCCCACTCAAGTATTCAGCAGTTTAAGGAAACTACCCAAAGCCAAGAAAGAATCACCTAAAAGATTTGAGGGAATAGTGCCTGGCACTCCAGAAAGACCCAGAACAGTGCTTATTTCCAGCCATACTATAAAACCGTATGGTCCACAGGGCATTGATAGAATGCATAGAAAATTTCCACCACTGCAGTAATAGCTCCATCCTACCTAACAAATAGTAAAAGCAAGACCCACAGGATAGAACTATTTCCACATAACTGCATCCTAGAATAAAACTCAAGAATACTTACAAGAATGCAAAAGCATCTATCACTATGTCCAGAATCCAACCAAATCCCACAGGGTATTTGTAAAGAGCAGGGGAAATACTACCTATATGAAGAAAACAAATCAATTAATGAAAATTGAGCCAGAACCAATGCAGATTGTCAGAGTTAGCCGGGAGGATATTAAAAGTCATATTATGCTCTAGGTTCAAAAATTAGTGAAGTTTTTAGAAGACACAAGTCAAATTCTGAAGATGAAAACTACAATGTGTGAGGTTAAAAAAAAATAAGTGAACTGGACTAATGTCTGATTAGATATAGCAAAGAAGATTACCAAACTTGAAGACATGAAACACAGAAAAAAAGAGAGAAAGAAAGAAAGCACGCCCCCACCCGCCCGGCTCAGGAGGCGACGTGAAGTGACTCTAACCAAGCCTTTATGAAATAGCAAACTGGGAACTAAAACCAGAGATTGAGTCAGACCAGAGACAAGCCAGTCCCACCCCTCCCTTCGGACACTCCGGCAAGGAGCCAGGGGCCCGCCATAGCAGAGAGGGGAAGTCACCAGAGTTCGGCCAATGAGATTCCTTCCCAGCGGAATCTACTTTAGCAGGTGTGTGACTCCCACCCACACCAGATACAAACAACAGGGAAACTTCAAAAATCTCTCCGTGGGCATGACCGTAAGGGCCAAGGGACCCCTGACCCCCAACTCCCCCTACTGCCAGTGATGTGGGCGTGACTGTAGGGGCAGAGGGAAGCAGAGAAGACTCCCCACCCCCAACTCCACCAACCGCCAACGGAGAGGGCGTGACAGTAGGGGCAGAGGGAAACAGAGGACACTCCTGACCCCCAACTCCTCCTACCGCCAGAGGAGAGGTCATGATTGTAGGGGCTGAGGGAAGCAGAGGGGATTCTCGACCCCCAACTCCCATTACCACCAGTGGCGACACCCAAGGTCTTAGCCGCCAGCTTCAGAGGGCGTGCCCACCAAAGGGGTCCGGAAAAATTAAACTATTGACTCCCAGACCACAGCTCCACAGCACTGGGGCTTAGATGAATGACAGAGAGACTGCTCAGTCGTTCGGGAAATAGGGCACGTGGTGGGGCTGAAAGTGTAACCAGATTCTTGGGGAACTGCCTCCGGTGAGCAGGACCTGGCTGGCTGGCAGGAGGAAGGGGAGGAGGGGCCGTAGAAGTGAAACGGCTCTGGACCAACAGGATTGAGAGACTCCCAGGAGCTGCCTTACAGGGATCGCTGTCAACACATAGAGGGCAAAACTCAGCTCGGAGGGCACAGCTCTGCCTACGGGAACAGAAGAAAATGGATCTCTAAGACCTAATTTTACTTCTTATTTTATTTTATTTTATTTTTTCTCTCCCCTTTTCCTTCTTTCTTTCCTCTTTCAAGTTTTATTGTTCTTTCCATTCTCCTCTATTATATCTATCTCCCTCTCCTTCTTTTTAAGAGCACTTTCCCCTTCCCCCCAACTTTCATCCCAAGCATTACGTCCTCCATTAAGTGTAATTGTCTAAATGCAAATAGGTGAATGTTCAAGGCTGTCTATAAGGCTCCTAAATTCTTAGCTACTACCAACACCCTGATCCAATCGACGGTTAGTATCCCCCTTCAGTAGAGCGACCTTCTAAAGTAGCCAAGACATACTAACCCTTATACCTTCATAGCACCTAACCTAAACATAGAGTCCTAAGAACAAACAACAAATCACTATATGCAAACAGAATCCGGAAGCCCTTTATATATTGAATGAATCAGCTTTAAAGTACAATAAAGCCCAACATCTCTAGTCATAATCTCCCACCACAAAGGAGAGACAACAGAGATATACAAAGCCAAAACAAATTTATAGGAGAAAGCAAAAACACAGCAGTCAGAGCTGGAAAGTAACGTGAACATCATGAAAAAACAAGGGAAAAAAGGAATACAAACAATGCAGGACAACTTAAATCTACAGGAGGACCTAGAAGCATCAGAAACATGGACAGGGAAAGAAATCAAGGCATACCTAACTCAGCTGGAACGGAATATTAGAGAAGACATGAGACAGCAAGTCCAAGCATTGAAAGTATATTTTGAAAACGAACTAATCAAACAAATTCAAACTGCAAAGAACGAGCTTTACCAGGAGATAGAGATTTAAAAAAAAAAAACAGTAATCCTAGAAATGCAAGAAACCATAAACCAGATTAAAAACTACAAAGAGAATATTTCAAATAGACTAGATCAAGTAGAAGTCAGAACATCAGATAATGAAGACAAAGTTTATCAACTTGAAAAGAATATAGTCAACACAGAAAAGATGCTTAAATCTCACGAGCAATCTATCAAAGAGATATGGGATCTCCTAAAAAAACAAATTTGAGAGTCATTGGGATAGAAGAAGGCACAGAGTTTCAAACCAAAGGAATGGACAACTTATTAAAGGAAATAATCCTAGAAAACTTCCCAGAGATGAAAGATGAAATGGATTGCCAAATCCTGGAAGCTTACAGGACCCCAAACATCCAAAACCATAATAGACCAACTCCAAGACATATAATTATGAAGATAGCTAACACAGAACAAGGAGAGAATATTAAAAGCTTCGAGAGAAAGGAGGCAGATTACATTCAGGGGTAAACCAATTAGGTTAACGACAGATTTTTCATCACAGACTTTGAAAGCGAGAAGATCCTGGAACAACGTATTTCAAACGCTGAAAAATAATGGATTCCAACCAAGAATACTGTATCCAGCAAAATTAAGCTTCAGATTTGACAATGAAATTAAAATCTTTCACAATAAACAAAAGCTAAAAGAATTCGCAGCCAGAAAAAAAGCACTGCAAAGCATTTTGAGCAAAATACTACAAGAAGAGGAATTGAAAAATAATGCCCAAAACTAACAGCAGGGGGTATCTCAGTAAAGGGGGAGAAAAATAACCAAAGAGGAAAAACTAGCCAAACTAAAATAAATAAATAAATAAACATGACTGGAAGTACAAACCATATTTCAATTGTAACCTTAAATGTTAATGGCTTAAATTCACCAATCAAGAGACATAGGCTAGTAACCTGGATTAAAAAACAAATCCAACAATATGCTGCCTTCAGGAGACTCATATGATAGGAAAAGACATACACAGGCTGAAGGTGAAAGGTTGGGAAAAATCATACCACTCACATGGCCCTCGGAAGCAAGCAGGAGTGGCCATACTCATATCGAATAAAATCAACTTCAAACCTAAGTTAATCAAAAGGGGTAAAGAAGGACACTATATACTGTTAACAGGAACCATCCACCATCAAGACATAACAATTATCAATTTGTACGCACCAAACAATGGTGCTGCAACGTTCACAAAACAAACTCTCCTCAAGTTCAAGAGTCAAATAGACCACAACACAATAATTATGGGGGACTTCAACACACCGCTCTCGCCATTGGACAGATCCTCTAGACAAAAGCTGAACAAAGAAACTATAAAACTCAATAACGCAATCAATAACCTAGACGTAACCGACATATATAGAATATATCAACCATCATCAAGTGGATACACGTTCTTCTCAGCAGCACATGGATCCTACTCAAAGATAGACCATATATTATGCCATAGGGCAACTCTTAGTAAATATAAAGGTGTGGAAATAATACCATGCACGATATCTGATCATAATGGAATAAAACTGGAAATCAATGATAAAAGAAGGAAGGAAAAATCCTACATCACATGGAAAATGAACAATATGTTACTGAATTATCAATGGGTTACAGAAGACATAAAGGAGGAAATCAAAAAATTCTTAGAGGCAAATGACAATACAGACACAACATACCGGAATTTATGGGACACAATGAAAGCAGTATTAAGAAAGAAATTAATTTCTTGGAGTTCTTTCCTCAAAAAAAGAAAAAAACAACAAATAAATGAACTCACACTACACCTCAAAAACCTAGAAAAGGAAGAGCAAAACAACAGCAAATGTAGTAGAAGACAAGAAATAATTAAAATTAGAGCAGAAATCAACGAAATTGAAACAAAAAAAAACCATTGAAAAAACTAAAAGTTGGTTCTTTGAAAAAATAAATAAGATCGACAGGCCCTTAGCCATGATAACGAAGAGAAGAAGAGAGAGAACTCAAATTACTAACATATGGGATGAAAAAGGCAATATCACAACAGACACTACAGAAATAAGATCATTAGAAAGTATTTTGAAACCCTATATTCCAATGAAATAGAAGATAATGAAGATATCGATAAATTTCTTAAGTCATATGATCTGCCCAGATTGAGTCAGGAAGACACACACAATTTAAACAGACCAATAACAAAAGAAGAAATAGAAGAAGCCATCAAAAGACTACCAACCAAAAAAAGCCCTGGACCGGATGGGTATACAGCGGAGTTCTACCAAACCTTCAAAGAAGAATTAATACCAATACTTTTCAAGCTATTTCAAGAAATAGAAAAAGAAGGAGTTCTTCCAAATTCATTCTATGAGGCCAACATCACCCTGATCCCGAAACCAGACAAAGACACTTAAAAGAAAGAAAACTACAGACCAATATCTTTAATGAACTTGGATGCAAAAATTCTCAATAAAATCCTGGCGAATCGAATACAAAAGCACATCAAAAAAATTGTGCACCATGATCAAGTAGGATTCATCCCTGGGATGCAAGGCTGGTTCAATATACAGAAATCAATAAATGTTACTCACCACATCAATAGACTTAAAGATAAGAACCATATGATCATCTCGATAGATGCAGAAAAAGCATTCGACAAAGTACAGCATCCCTTTATGTTCAAAACACTAGAAAAACTAGGGATAACTGGAACTTACCTCAACATTGTAAAAGCTATATATGCTAAGCCTCAGGCTAGCATCATTCTAAATGGAGAAAAACTGAAGGCATTCCCTCCAAAATCTGGAACAAGACAGGGAAGCCCTCTCTCACCACTTCTATTTAATTTAGTATTTGAAATACTAGCCAGAGCAATTAGACAGACAAAAGAAATTAAAGGCATAAAAATAGGAAAAGAAGAACTTAAAATATCACTATTTGTGGATGACATGATCCTATACCTAGAAGGCCCAAAAGGGTCTACAAAGAAACTACTAGAACTAATAAATGAATTCAACAAAGTGGCAGGATATAAAATCAACATGCATAAATCAAAGGCATTCCTGTATATCAGCAACAAAACTTCTGAAATGGAAATGAGGAAAACCACCCCATTCACAATATCCTCAAAAAAAAATAAAATAATTGGGAATCAACCTAACAAAAGAGGTGAAAGATTTATACAATGAAAACTAAAGAACCCTAAAGAGAGAGATAAAAGAAGATCTTAGAAGATGGAAAAATGTACCCTGTTCATGGATAGGCAGAACCAATATCATCAAAATGGCGATATTACCCAAAGTTCTCTACAGCTTCAACGCAATGCCAATCAAAATCCCAATGGCATTTCTTGTAGAAATAGATAAAGCTATCATGAAATTCATATAGAAAAATAAAAGACCCAGAATAGCAAAAGCAATTCTAAGCAGGAAGTGTGAATCTGGAGGTATAGCGATACCAGATTTCAAACTATATTACAGAACAATAGTAACAAAAACAGCATGGTACTGGTACCAAAACAGGCAGGTGGACCAATGGTACAGAATAGAGGACACAGAGACCAATCCACAAAATTACAACTTTCTTATATTTGAAAAAGGGGCTAAAAGCATGCAATGGAGAAAGGATAGCATCTTCAACAAATGGTGCTGGGAAAACTGGAAATCCATATGTAACAAAATGAATCTGAATCCCTATCTCTCGCCATGCACAAAAGTTAATTCAAAATGGATCAAAGAGCTTGATATCAAATCAGAGACTCTGCGCCTGATAGAAGAAAAAGTTGACTCCGATCTACTTACTGTGGGGTCAGGCTCCAAATTCCTTAATAGGACGCCCATAGCCCAAGAGTTAAATACAAGAATAAACAAATGGGACTTACTTAAACTAAAAAGTTTTTTCTCAGCAAGAGAAACAATAAGAGAGGTAAATAGGGAACCTACATCCTGGGAACAAATTTTTACTCCTCACACTTCAGATAGAGCCCTAATATCCAGAATATACAAAGAACTCAAAAAATTAAACAATAGGATAACAAATAACCCTATCAACAAATGGGCCAAGGACCTGAACAGACATTTCTCAGAGGAGGACATACAGTCAATCAATAAGTACATGAAAAAATGCTCACCATCTCTAGCAGTCAGAGAAATGCAAATCAAAACCACCCTAAGATACCATCTCACTCCAGTAAGATTGGCAGCCATTATGAAGTCAAACAACAATAAGTGCTGGCGAGGATGTGGGGAAAAGGGTACACTTGTACATTGCTGGTGGGACTGCAAATTGGTGCGGCCAATATGGAAAGCAGTATGGAGATTCCTGGGAAAACTGGGAATGGAACCACCGTTTGACCCAGCTATAGCCCTTCTTGGTCTATTCCCTAAGGACCTTAAAAAAGCATACTATAGGGATACTGCCACATCAATGATCATAGCAGCACAATTCACAATAGCTAGACTCTGGGATCAACCTAGATGCCCTTCAATAGATGAATGGATAAAAAAAAAATGTGGCAGTTATACACAATGGAGTATTACGCAGCACTAAAAAACGACAAAATCATGGAATTTGCAGGGAAATGGATGGCATTAGAGCAGATTATGCTAAGTGAAGCTGGCCAATCCTTAAAAAACAAATGCCAAATGTCTTCTTTGATATAAAGAGAGCAACTATGATCAGAACAGGGAAGAAGAGCATGAGGAAAAGACTAGCATTAAACAGAGACAAGTGGTGGGAGGGAAAGGGAGAGAGAAGGGAAACTGTATGGAAATGGAAGGAGACCCTCATTGTTACACAAAATTACGTATAAGAGTTTGTGAGGGGAAAAGGGAAAAAAAAACAAGAGAGAGAATTGAATAACAGCAGATGGGGTAGAGAGGGAAGATGGGAGGGAAGGGGAGGGGGGATAGTAGGGGATAGGAAAGGTAGCAGAATACAACAGTCACTAATATGGCATTATGTAAAAATGTGGATGTGTAACCGATGTGATTCTGCAACTTGTATTTGGGGTAAAAATGGGAGTTCATAACCCACTTGAATCAAGTGTATGAAAGATGATATGTAATGAGCTTTGTAATGTTTTGAATAACCAATAAAAAATACAAAAAAAAAAAGAAAGAAAGCAGAGCTGGAGATCTAACTTAGCATTTTGAACATATTGGACAGGTGTTTTGCTGCTGAGCTACATTCCCAGCCCAATAGAGAGAAACTGCATTCATGACCTAGCCCTGTTCAAATTTTGGGAGATATCGCAACTTAAAAGAATAGGGGAGAAAAAGACTCGAGGTGATGACTGGTGTTAAGTAAGCACAGATTGTGCGGGGTGCCTAAAAACCCACCATAGACATTCGTCCCTCAGTATCAACAAAGAAAATTAAACAGCTGTTGTGGTGACCCCATCCATGAGGGGCCCGAGCATAGCCACTCCCATACCTTTTTATACTGCACAGTGCTGGAGGTGTAAGCACAGAGAGCATATCTCATATACGCTGCTATCTAAATCATACCTGCTTGAACTGCTAAAGGAACACCACTCACATGAGTCCTACAGAGAAAGCAGGTTCCTGAGGCTCGGACACAGTCTGCACAGAATCAAAACTAAATAATCATAGCCTAAAAAGACAGGGAAGTCCATTTTGAATTAAACTCAACAATATACAACAAACCAATATCTAAGGGCATATCATCAAGACGAGTGTCTCCCTAAGAATCCTCATGTAAAAGTGGAAGATGTATCTATCCCAACAGATATGTAAATCTCAACATAGAAACACAAGAAACATGAAAAACCAGGCAATGTGACACCTAGAAAAGTTCACAAATCCCAAGTAAATGAATCCAAAGATATTGAAGTGAACAAAATACTGGATAAAGAATTCAAAAGGTTGATTTTTAAAAATAATCAATGTATTCAAAGAATATACAAAGAAATGGCTCAATAAATTCAGGAAGACAATGCAGTATGTAAAAGAGCAATCCAATAAAGAGGTATTCTGAAAAAAAAAAACAAGGGAGAGAATTAAATTATAGCAGATGGGGTAGAGAGAGAAGATGGGAGGGGAGGGGAGCGGGGATAGTAGAGGATAGGAAAGGTAGCAGAATACAACAGTTACTAATATGGCATTATGTAAAAACATGGATGTGTAACCGATGTGATACTGCAATCTGTATTTGGGGTAAAAATGGGAGTTCATAACCCACTTGAATCTAATGTATGAAATATGATATGTCAAGAGCTTTGTAATGTATTGAACAACCAATAAAAAAAAAAGAACCAGATACCTTGGAAATAAAAAGCTCCGTAAGTCAAATTAAAAACTCAGTTAAGCCGGGCATTGTGGCACATGCCTGTAATCCCAGTGGCTCGGGAGGTTGAGGCAGGAGGATCGAAAGTTCAAAGCCAGCTTCAGCAAAAACAAGGTGCTAAGCAACTCAGTGAGACCCTGTCTAAAATAAAATACAAAAATAGGGCTGGGGATGTGGCTTAGTATTCGAGTACTCCTGAATCCAATCCCCAGTACAAAAAAAAAAAAAAAACTCAGTTAAAAACCTCACCAATACACTAGATAAAGGGAAAGAAAGAATATCAGGGTTGAAGACATTCAGACAGTAATAAAGGAAAAACGTAAATTATGAACAGAACATACAATATCTCTGGGGCAACATTAAAAGAACAAATGTTTGAAAGATAGCTTTGGACAAGGAAGTTGAACTATAACAGGCTAATGGCAGATAAAGAAAACTTATTTGGTGTAATAATAACAGAAAATTTCTCAAATCTTAGAAATGATCTGGACATGCAGGTCCAGGAGACATTTAGAATCTCAACTTGATATGACCGGAAAAAAACTTCTCCATGACATATTATAAATTGCCAGAGAGAAGTGTCACATCACTCATAAAGGTAAATCCATCAGAATAACAGGTTTCTCCACTGAAACCCTAATGGCTATGAGGGCATGGAGTGCTGTACTTCAGAATGCTGTATTTCAAGGCCTGAAATAAAATAACTGCCAACCTAGATTATCCAGCAAAGTTATCCTTCACAATTTAAGAAGAAATAAAAATTTTCCAAGATACACATAAACTAAAAGAATTAATGACCACTAAAACCAGAATTATTAAAAAAAAAAAAAACCATCCTCAAAGGAATTCTACATCCAGATGAGAAAATACGATAAATACAACCATGAGAGTACAGGAAAGAAAAAATCTTACTAGAAAAGTAGTTAAACAATGAGAAGTAGGAAAGAATCAAACATTGTTATTCCAGTAAACTGTCAAACCTCCATGTAATCTCTAAGGGGAAAAGAAATGAACATAGAATATTCAAAACAACCAAAAAAAGCAACAGAATAACAATAATTAGCACATTCTTTCATCCTGAATATAAATGATCTGAACTCTCCATTTAAAAACCAGATAAGCTGATTGGAATAAAAAGCAAGACCCAACTATTTTCTGTCTGCAAGAAACTCACCTCACTGACAAAAACACACACAGACTAAAAGGGAAAGGATGGAGAATGATGCACCTATGAAATAGAAAAGCAAGCAGGAATAGATATACTCATATCCAATAGAATCGACTTCAAGCCAAAATCAGTCAGAAGAGATAAAGAAGATATCAATCACCTATTGAAAAGGGAACAATCCATCAAGATATAATAATTGTAAAAATATATCAAAGCACCCAACTTTGTAAAGTAAACACTACAGGACAAAAAAAAGGAGACAGAAATACCAAAATGATATTAGTTGGTGACTTCAATGCCCCACTCTCACCAATAAGTAGATCTTCCAGAATAAAAAAATTCAATCAACAAAAAAAATAAGAGTTAAATTACACTATAGATCAAATGGATTTAGCAGACATCTACAGAATATTTTATTTAACATCTGCAGAATGCACATTCTTGACATCAGCACATAAAACTTTCTTTAAGAGATTACATTTTGCTGGACATGGTGACCCATGCCTGTAATCCCAGTGGCTCAGGAGGCTGAAGCAGGAGGATTGCAAGTTCAAAGACAGCCTCAGCAAAATCAAGGCACTAAGCAACTCAGTGAGACCCAGTCTCTAAATAAAATACAAAATAGGGCTGGGGATGTGGCTCAGTGGTTGAGTGCCCTTAAGTTCAATCCCCAGTACCGAGAGAGAGAGAGAGAGAGAGAGAGAGAGAGAGAGAGAGAGAGAGAGATTACCTTTTATGCTGTGAAATTCATCTTAACAAATAAGAAAGAAGGAAGGAAGGAAGGATGGTCAGTCTACATCTTATCAGACCATAATAAAACAAATCAACAGCAGCAAAAATTATGCAAACACTTAGAGACTGAACAATATGCTTCTGAACAAGCAGTTGAATGTTAAAGAAATCAGGGAGGAATTTTTAAATTCCTAAAATCAAATGAAAATGAAAACACAACCTGCCAAAAACTATATAACACAACAAACACAGGTAAAAAAAAGTGAAGTTCATAGCTATAAGTACCTACATTAAAAAAAGAGAGGTCTCAAATAAGTAACAATGCATCTCAAAACTTTAGAAAAACAAGAACAACCAAACCAAAAATCAGTAGAAAGAAAGAATAATTATCACAGCAGAAATAAATGAAATAGAGGCTAAAAAGAACTACTAAGAAAAGAGCAATATAAAAAAGAAGTGGTTCATTGAAGAGATAACAAACCCTCAGGCAAACTAGTCAAAAGAGAGAGAAGACTCAGATAAAATTAGAGATGAAAAGGGGGATATTCCAACAGATATCCCTGAAACCCAAAATATCCTTAAGGAGTGTTTTTAAAAATCGTATGGCAATACATTAGAAAATCTGGGGAAAAATGGACAAATTTCTAGACACATATCACCTACCAAAACTGAATCAAGAGGATATTTTTTAATTAATATATAATTAAATAATGAAATTCAAGAAGTAAAAAAAAAAAGTCTCCCAATAAAGAAAAACTCAGAACCAAATGGATTCACTGTTGACTTTTACCAGAATTTTAAAAACTAATACCAATGCTCCTCAAACTATTCCATAAGTAGAAAAAGAACACTTCAGACTCATTCTATGAAGCCAGTGCTGCCCTGCTTCCAAAACCTGATGAGAACACAAGAGAAAAAAAAACTGTAGAACAATATCCTTGATGCAAAAATGCCCATAATATACTTGCAAATTGAATTTAACTTCTTAATTTAAAAAAAAAAAAGCATACATCATGATCATGTTGTTTTCATTCCAGTGATGTTAGGTTGGTTGGACATATGCAAATCAATAAATGTAGTATAACATATAAATAAAATGCAATTTATATGTATAAAAATAAGATGATCATCTTGGGCTGAGGTTGTGGCTCAGCGGTAGAGCACTTGCCTAACATGTGCGAGGCCCTGGGTTCAAATCTCAGCATACATAAAAATAAATAATCAAAACAAAGATACTGTGTCCAACTACAACTAAAACATAAATGTTTTTTAAATAACATGATCATTTCAACAGATACAAAACAAAAACCTTCAATAAAATTCAACATCCTTTATGATAAAAACCCTGATTGTACTAATTGTATTCAGTATAAGTACATAAGGATCATACTTGACATAATAAAGGCAATATGCAAGAAACCATAGAAACACTACTACCCCAACACTATTTACATTAGCCATTTTCCACATCATACTGAATGTGGAAAAACTGAAAGAATTTCCCGTAAAATCAGGAACAAGGCAAGGGTGTCCACTTTCATAACTCTTATTCAATATAGTACTAGAAACTTTTGTCAGAGCCATCAGGCAAAAAAAGAAAATAGGGATACAGATAAGAAAAGGAGGATGTCAACTTACCCCTGTTTGCAGAGGACATGATTCTATACCTAGGAAACCCTAAAGAATCCACCAAAGTCTCTTAGTAGCAGGATACAAAACCATCTGATACAAAAATCAGTATTTTTGCTCTACACCAATAAGGAACTCATTTAGGAAAATCATCCCACTTACAATAGTCTCAAAAAAAAAAAAACACTAGGATTAACCTAACCAAGGAAGTGAAAGTCCTCTACAGTGAAAATTATAAAACAATGTAGAAAGAAATTAGAGAAACCACCAGAAGATGGAAGGACATTCTATGTGCATGGATTGGGAGAATTAATATTGTTAAAATGGTCCTATTACTAAAAGCCTTCTAGAAATTCATCACGATCTTCATCAGAATACCAATGACATTCTACACAGAACTAGAAAAACATTCGTAAAAATCATATGAAAGTACAAAAGACCCTGAATTGCAAAAACAATTTGGAGGCAACACAATACCTGATTTCAAAATATACTATATAACAAATTAACAAAAACAGCATGATTTTAGATAAAAATAGAAATGTAGACCAACGGGATAGAATATAGAATAGGGCTATAAATATACACATCTTCAGCCACCTAATTCTCAATAAAGGAGCCAAAAACATGTTGAAAAAAAAGATAGCCTCTTCAACAAATGGTTCTGAGAAAACTGGCTACCTACTTGTAGAAGACTGAAATTAGAATCCTATCTCTCACCTTATACAAAAATCAACTCAAAATGAATAAAAGACCTTAATGTAAGACCTGAAATTATGAAATTATTAGGGGAAAACATAAGGAACACACTTTAAGATTTTGGCATAGGCAATGATTTCCTAAAAAAAAAAAAAAGATTCAAATAGCTCAGGAAATAACAGCAAAATTTGACCCACAGGATTACTTCAAATTAAAAGGCTTCTGAATAGCAAAGGAAGCAATCAACAGAGTGAAGAGATAGCCTAAAAACATGGGAGAAAATCTTTACCAGCTACTCATCTAGTATTCAGAATACATAACGAATTCAAAAAATTTAACACCAAATGAACAGTAATCTGATTTTTTTAAATGGGAAAATGAGCTAAACAGATACTTCTCAAATCAAGAAGTACAAATGGTCAATACATAAATGAAAAATTCTTGATACTGTTACCCATCAGGGAAATGCAAATTGAAACCTCATTGAGATTCTACCTCACACCAGTCAAAATGCCTAATATCAAGAAACCAAAACATAATGAATGCAAGAAAGGATGTGGGCATAAAGAAACACTTATATATACTTGGTAGGACTGTAAATTAGTAATAAATTAGCCACTATGTAAGACAGTATTGAAGTTCCTCAAAAATCTAAGATTAGAACTGCTATGTGCTCTAGCTTACTAGATCTAGATTACTGAACTTATACCCAAAGGAATCAAAATCAGTATACAATGGAAATACCTGCATACCCATATTTACCACAACACTATTTACATTAGCCAAGCTATGAAATCAGTCTGGATGCCCATCAACAGATGAATCAATAAAGAAAATCTGTTGTATTGAGTATTAGTCATCTATTAAAAAAATCATGTTTTGGGCTGGGGTTGTGGCTCAGTGGTAGAGCACTTGTCTTGCATGTGTGGGGCACTGGGTTCAATCCTCAGCACCACATAAATAAATAAAATAAAGGCATCATGCCCATCTACAACTAAAAAAAAGAAAATCATGTCTCTTGCAAGAAAATAGATAATTAGAAATCATTAGGATAGGAAAAATAATCCAGACTCAGACAAGTATTACATGTTTTCTATCATCTGTGGAATTAAAAAGAAAAAAGAACATGAACGTAGAAGCGGATATATTACAGAAGGGAAGGAGAAAAAGATCAGGGGGTGGGAAGATTAGAGAGGGTAATAGGGAAGATGGGAGTGATCAAAATATATTATATATGCATATAAAATTCTCACAATGAACTCATCTTTTTGTACAATTAATATTTGTTAATAATTACAACTAAAACACCGAAATAGAAAGGGAAGGAGGAAAGAACAGTGGCGCTCTGCAGAACAATTTCTAATAGACTATAACATACACATAACTACAGTCCCAGAGTAGAGGATGGAGAAAGGAAAAGGAGAAAATATTTATTAAAATAACTCATAAAAAAATTTCAAATATGACAAAAACTACAAACACACATATCCTGGGCTCTCCAGAAACAACAAGAACAACAAACATAAAGAAAAAAACTACATCAAGGCACATCACAGTCAAAATATTCAAAATTAGAATAAAGAGAAAAATCTTAAAAGAAGCCATAGAAATAAGACAGGTTATATTCCGAACTAGGATAAAAATGACAGCAAATTTCTTATAAGAAACAGTACAAAAATGAAGCAAATGGAGCAACATCTTTAAGTTACTGAAGAAGAAAATCTATTAACCTAGATTTTTATACCCAGCAAAAATATCTTCCAAAAAATTAATGTGGAGCAAAAAGCCAGAATAGGCAACTCCAAGTTTACAGCTCCCTACAAGGATTTATTTTAAAAAGCATAAAATGACAGAGACAACTCTGTCAAAATTCTGGATAACAGTCAAAGATTTTAAAGTAACCAACACTTGGTATGGTTTGGGTCTTAAATGTCCAAAGACCATAGGTTGAAGACTTGGTCCTCATCTTCTGGTGCTATTGAGTGAAAGCAGAAACTTTAGGAGGTAGAGCCTAGTGGGAGAAAGTTAGGTCATTGAGGGTATGTCCTTGAAGGGAAGACTGAGGCCCCAGCTCCTCCCCCTGCCCTTTGCTTCCCAGACACCATGAGGTAAGAAGCTTTTCTGCCATGCATTTCCACCATGATGAACTGCCTCACCACAGGTCCAAAAGCAACAGGGTCAAGAAACCAGAGACTGAAACATGAGCCAATCTTCCCTCTTTATAAATTTATTTTCTAAGGTATTTTATCATAGCAACAGAAAGCTGGCTAACGTAACAATCAAGAAAAGGACAGTTAAAAACAGTAGAAAAGCACTATGTTATTTTTATTTACTCTTGCTACCTCCCCACACCAGCATGGTGACATTTTATTTTTTTTTCTTTTTTTAGTTTTTATTGGTTGTTCACAACATTACAAAGCTCTTGACATATCATATTTATGGTGACATTTTAAAATGGACGAAGTCCATATTCCCAATGTGAGACCCTCATCCCTGGTTCTAGAGTCAGCAGAGCAGATCTTATGCACAGATTATTGTGCCTATTATACAGACTATCTAGAGACTGCCTGATTGTTGCAATCATCTGTTCCACCTAACTTGGAACTTAGAAGGTGGAGCCAAAAAATGGCAGGCATTGCTCATAACACTGAAAAACAAACTAACAATTCACAGAAACCTGGGCAAAGGATACATTTGAAACATAATAAACTGTCTGAGGCCTAGGAGGGAAATCTGTGGAAGTTTCTGTAGTAAAATTAGGACATTCACAAGTAACCACTTATAGTGGGGATTTTAGAACATCACACTATGCATGAGGCAAGACACATGCTCAGAAAATACTTGAGACAACCCTAAGCTTTCATTTCAAACCTGGTTAAGTGTTGCAGCTCCCTATCACTGAGCAAATCTGCAAAGATTGAGAGAAATGTTTGGGGTTATTTTCTTTTTTCTCTTTTGTGTGTTTGCTTTTTGCTGTTGTTTTGTTTTTAGCTCATGGCATTCAACGAACTATCTGTTAAAATATTAATTGAACAGTAGCTGAAAGGAACATAGACTTCAGTGACCACACAAAACAAGGAATAAAGTCTTTGTAAAAAAAATTAAGATAGACACTAAACACCAGAGTATACACTCTTCAAAAAAAATTTTTATAATAGCAAACCTTACAGATGGGGAAACTTTGATTTTAAAAGTTACCATATTATGATATTCAAATGTCTCAGTTTGGGGAAGGGAAAGGCATAGAAAGAAACAAGAAAACACAGCCTTTTCAAAAAAATAAAATATATTTATAGAAACCATCCCCAAGGAAGTCCAGACATCAGAACTACCATATAACAACTTTAAAACAACTATCTTAAGTATGCACAAAAAAGGTAAAGGAAGACAAGGACAAAAGTCTAAAGGAAACCCGAAATTTGTATATGAACAAAATGAGAATACCAATAAGAAGGTATACATTATTTTAAAAGAATCAAATTCTGGAACTGAAAAGAATAATTTGACTAGAGGAGCTAAATACCACATTTGAGTAGGCAGAAGACTCAGTGAGCTTAAGACAGGACAAATGAAATGATCAAGTCTGAGAGGCAGAGAGAGAGAAAAGAAAGAAGTGAATTCAGCTTAAGTCACCTGTGATACCCCATCCAACAGACCAACCTATTCATTATGTGTGTTGCAAAAGAAGAAGAGAAAGAAAAACGCAGAAAGACTATTTGAAAAGATAATGACTGAAAATTTTCTGAAGATGTGAATTTTAAATCCAAGAGAGTCGCCGAACTCCAAACAGGATAAATTCAAAGACCCATACAGAGGCCTACAATAACCATATCGTTTAAAAGACAAGAAAAAATCTTATAGGCAACATTTGTCATGTTCTAGAAATCTCCAATGTATTGGTTTCTTGGAGATGCTCCAACAAAGTACCACAAACTGTAGTTTCTTGAACAACAAAATTTATTTTCTCAAAGATCTGGTAGATAAAAGTTTCAAATTTGGCCATTGGGAGTGTTGGTTCCTTCTAAGGACTGTGAGGGAAGGATCTATTACAGGACTCATATTTGGCTGACAGGTGACCCTCTTCTCTCCATGTCCTCCCACCATCTTTTTTCCATTCTATATCTATGACCAAATTTCCCCTCTTTATAAAGACACCAGTCAGTCTGAATTAGATCCTACCTTAATGGCTCATCTTAAATAACTATATCAGCAATGAACCTATGTCAAAATAAGGTCACATTTGAGGTATTATGATTTGGGAATTCAACAAAACAAATTTTTTAAGAACAGAATTCAATCTAAAGCACCTAATAAGATTTAGCAACAAATTTCTCATCAGAAACCAAGTAGGCCAAAATGTAGTGGGATGACAGATTTAAAAACAATAAAATATTTAACCAAGAATTCTATATCCAGCAAAACTATCCTTCAAAACTGAGAGAAACATTATTATAAGCTAAAAAAGTCAGTTGCAAAATACAAATATCCTATGTTTCCATTTTTATGAAGTACCAATAGTAATCAAAATCATAAAAACAAAAATAGAATGGTGGTTTCCAGGGGCTGGGGAAATGAGGGCATAAAGAATTATTATCTATTGAGTACAAAGTTTCAGTTTGAGAAGTGTTCTGGATAAAAAGGGTGGTTATGAATGGCTCAGGAGGCTGAGACAGGAGGATCAGAAGTTCAAAACCAGCCTCAGTGAAAGCAAGATTCTAAGCAACTCAGTGAGACCCTGTCTCTAAATAAAATACAAATAGGACTGGGGATGTGGCTCAGTGATTTAGTGTCCCTGAGTTCAATTCCTGGTATCTCTCCCCCACCCAGAAAACCCCTCTGAATTCAGGGTATTATGAATGCCATGTATTGCTATCTGTAGTCATCCCACTATGAAAAAGCACAGGAAATCTTCTTGTTCCCATCTAACTGTAACATAGTACTTATGAGTCAATCATTCAATCCCTCTTTCCTGCTTTCTCTCCCCAGCCTCTGGAACCACTATTTTACTCTGAACTTCTATAAGATCAAATTTTTATATTCCATGTGTGTGTGAGATCAGTAGTATTTATGTGCCTGGCTTATTTTACTTAAAATAATCATTTCATTTTCTATTCATGTTGTCATAAAAAAAAGGGTGGTTATGGTTGCATACAATGTGAATGTATTTAATGTCAGTGTACTTAATGCTGGTTCCTTAATCTCAGATTTTCAGCTTCCAGAACTGTGAGAAATGAATTCCTGTTGATTATAAGACACCCAGTAAATGGTACTTTTGTTATAGTGACCTGAACTAAGAAAACAAGCTAATATTCCTTATGAATATAGATTTTTTTAAAAACCTTATCAAATCAAATCAACAATATATAAAAATGTAATATATCAAAACCAATTAAGAGTTACTCCAAGCTATGCAAATTTAATTTACAATTTGAAAATCAGTTACTATAACATTAATAAATTAACATTAATAAACTGAGGGGAAAAGGTATATATGATCTTAATAAACAGAAAAAGCATTTGACTAATTTTAAAATCCATCCTCATAAAAATTCCCAACACAACAAGCATAGAAGGAAACTTTTTGATTTAACAAAGGACATTTACAAAAGAAAACTATAGGTAATATCAAACATAGTGGTGAAAGACTGAATCAGTTGACTTCCCCCTATGGCCAAAAAAAAAATAGAGAGAGAGGACGATTACTCTTACCATTTCTATCTAACATGTTAAGGGAAATTCCTGCTATTCCAATAAGACAAGAAATTTGTCTTATTGGAATAACAGGATTATTTTATGAAGTAAAAATAATCTAGATTGGGAAAAAAGTAAAACTGTCTTTATTCACAGGTGGAATGATAATTTATGTTAAAACTTAGATGGAATTTACCCAAAAAAAAAAAAGCACTAAAACAATACGTGAGTTTAGCAACATTGCTAGATACAAGATCCATATACAAAATCAAGTATATACCACGAATTCAGAACGTTAGAAATAAAATATGCTTGGGCTAGGGTGTATCCCAGTAGTACAGCACTTGCCTAGCATGCATGAGATCCTGGGTTCAATGCCCAGTATGTATGTATATTGCACAAAAACAACAAAAATAGGAAGCATTGGAAAACAAGTCTGAAAAAACTTCCATCATGGCAACCTTCTCCTTCTTCCTCTACTCATTAGTCCTTCAGTGATCTTCCACTCTTCCATTCAGGAGCATTTCCAGACCAGAGTCAAGACCAAACTCAGTGAGCTCCTCACGACTGCCAGGAAACGAAAAACAGCAATGATATCAGTTTCTTTGCAACTGATTTTATAGTTAATGTCATGATTATAATGAGAACCCTCATGAAGTATGGAGAAACAAGGCCACATGCACTGTCACTGGGGCTGAGTGGCTCTGCCTGACTTCAATCTCTCCTCTTCATTTATTTTTCAAAAGCTGGCATCATTCCTCTCCCTGCTGAATTAAGTCCAGAGTCTTTGGCACAGCCCCCAAGACTTTGACCTGGACCCCTGTCTACCTTTCAGTTTTCTTTTCCATGATCTCCTTCCAATGGTTCTTTCTACCAGCTAAACTAATTCACTGTTCCCCAAACACCTCCTACAATTTCCCTTGTCAGTGCATAAAATATCCACCCCCTACCTCCCTTCTTCCCACCCTCCCTTTATATCTCATCCCCAAGCCTCAATTAATTACTCTTCCTTCTGCTCACATCTAAATCCTCCCCAGTCCTCACAGAACAGCTGAAAATGCTTCTTCTCCCAAGAAACCTGCCTGACTCTACCAACCAGGAGGACCACCCTTCCTATGAGACTAGACTGGGACCAGGAACATGTCTCCTCTCTGATACAGACTGTGGTGAGCCTCTATCTGGTTCATCTCTGCAGTCCCCAAAGCACCTCTGACAGGACCCTGTGCAGGCAGAAGAAACCATCAGTGAGTGTTAGAAGGAAGGAGAGGAGGAAGCGGCTTCTTCTGGAAGGAGGAAACAGTGAAACACTTGTAATAGAGAGAGGCAGGAGACAGTAAGGGAGAAGGGTGTGATTCTCACCCTGTGCCTGATACTGCACTCCTAGGATTTTGGAGAAAGGTGAGGCACACAGTGAAGCTACAGCCATTGTAGCCAGGAGTTGCTAAAGTGCTATGAGGTGCACCAAGATGGGCCAGCTTTTCCAGGACAATTCCTCATCATGGCAGACCTGGGCTGGAGGGAAACTGGCAATGAGGTTATTTCATCCATTCTCCTCTTCTGTCCACTGGTCAAGTGATTGGGCCCAACACAGACCTGCTCAGAGTTCATGTGAAAATACAGGATGAGATCTATGGCCGAAAGGAACTTTGTTCTTCATGAGATCCTCTGGACAGGCAAGCTGTATTTGGTCACTGGAAAGGAGGAAGCGCAGTCTTTGGACTCCCGAATACCCACACATTCATGACTCAAGGCCTTTGACATTGGTCCTGAGGCATCAGGGAAGTGTTCTGGATAGAGGTAGATCCAGAAATGCAGTCACAACTGATCAGAGCTTGGGCCCAGCCATGAGCACATTTGCAACCTCCCCAGGCAATTGATTCTACAGGGAAGCAGGTTTGAGACCCTGAGCCTGGAAAGGACTCCTCCCTGCCAAGCCACAGGTGCTCTTGGGTGGGAGGTGAAGAACTGCTCAAGGAGGAGGCCTGCTGCTGCCTTCAAGACCTATCTAAATGCCAGTCATCCCCAGACTGCCCAGTGGAAGGCAAGGTGGCACAGTCAGGTGCGGGCAGACTCTAGCACCCAGTCACCAAATTTGTATCCCAACCCCACAGAATGAAACCTTGGACAGATGACTTCACCACTTAAGTCTTAGTCTTTGCAAATCAGAAAGACATTCCTCACCTTGCACTGTTACTAGAAGAATGAGATGAAAAGGTAGACTTGGAAGACCCATGGATCCTAGCATATTGCCTATGTCCAAGCACCACCTTCATGATCCCGTTCCAACCCCTAAAGGCAGAATCAGGAGGCCTGTGTGTCCCTGTCTCTCCCTGGCTGACTTAGGCAACTCATTGTACCTCCTGGGCCTCAGCCACCTCATCTGTAGATTGGAGACAACCTTCCTTTCCTTCAGCCCATTAGGGAATTTAGAGACTGGGAGCCTTTCCAGCCCTTCTAAAGAATCGAGGTGCTGGCTAGGCCAGTCCTCACAGGTTCACCTCTAGAGCAAGTCAAAAAGCAAAATCCCTTCAGTAAGCTCCTGAATCCCTATCAGTCCAGGGAGGAGAGGCTTGTGTATCATTAAGGGTCGCCATAAGCAGGAATAGGATCATCTAATCCAGGGTGGGCACAGAGGGTGCTGATCTCCTATGTTGTATAGGTGTGTATGAGGGCAAATATGTACACCCAAGTCCAGGCAACTTGGCTCCCTCTATCTTCTGTCTCATCATAGCAGTCCCAAGGCCCTCCCCAGAGCCTCCTCTCCCAGATCTCAAGCCCCTGTATTAGTCAGCTCTCCACTGCTGTGAAAAAACACCTGAGAAAATCAACTTAAAGGAGGAAATATAAAGTATCTCTGAGTTCAATCCCCAGTAAAAGAAAAAGAGAGAGAGAGAGAGAGAGAGAGAGAGAGAGAAAGAGAGAAAGAGAGAGAAAGAAAGAAAGAAAGAAAGAAAGAAAGAAAGAAAGAAAGAAAGAAAGAAAGAAAGAAAGAAAGAAAGAAAGAAAGAGGGGAGGATGGAAGGAGGGAGGGAAGAAGGAAGGAAGGAAGGAAGGAAGGAAGGAAGGAAGGAAGGAAGGAAGGAAGGAAGGAAGGAAAGAGAAAGGGAATAAGGGATACCCTTGAGGGCATACCTATGGTGACCTACTCCTTTTCAGTAAGCCTCACATCCTCCAGTTTTCACAGCCTTCCAAGAGTCCACTCAATTATGGACCCATCCATGGATTAAGCCGTTCATGAGATCAGAACCCTCATGATCCACTCTCTTCCCAAAATCCCACCTCTGAACATTGGTGCAATGTAGGCTAAACCTTATAACATGAGCCTTTGAGAGACACTCCAGACACAACACACGCACACATGCGCATGCTCTCTCTCTCTCTCTCTCTCTCTCTCTCTCTCTCTCTCTCTCTCCCCCTCCTCTCTATCACAGCCCCAGATCAGCCATTGTCTCTCTCCTGGACATCCACAGCAGTCCTGAATATAACATATTCTCTACCTCAGCAGTGGGACTCTTTCACTCTTCTGCCTAAACCCATTCAGCAGCTAACCATTCAGCTCACAAAATCAAGCCAAGCCCCTCAGTATGGCCCAAGGGCCCTTCACAGCCAGGATTAGGCCCCCTGCCCACCAGTGCCCCCTCACCTCCTTCCATTTCCCACATACATTGAAGGACTTGATTTTCCTCTAGTACACCAGTACCCCAGCCTGGGCATCTCCATGCCTGTTCATGCTGCCCTCTTGGAATGCCCTCCCCACCCTGCTGTATGTTCACCAATTTCTCCTAGGTTCTTTTTGGCACCACTCCTCCAGGATACCTCCTCTGTAGACCCCTCCACATGGTGGACACCTCTGGGCAGTTTCAGCCCTCACTGACTTCCCTACCTTTGTGCAATTTGCAAAGGTCTTGGAGGAGAAGGGGAGAACTCAGACTCCCTCCACCTAGGGCTTTCACCCCATTCAGCTCACTGACTATGGTAGGGTACCTGGGGCCAGCCCACTGGCGAGCTGGAAGATAGGGTTCAATAGAGCTGAGCAGATTCTAGTGAGACCAGCCTGCTTAGAGTAGGAATGTGGGCTCAGGCACAAGCTCAGAACAAGCTGTGCCTATACAGTTTGCCCATGTGACACACACATATACACACACCTGCCCTTACACATACATACCTGTCTTCACACACACCTGTCCTTATGCACACTCACCCTCACACACACCTGTCCTCACATGCACCTGTTCTCACACACACCTGTCCTCATACACACTTGCATATACATATTTGCCCTCATACACACCTACACAACATATCCTGCCCTCACACACTCACCTGAGCACATACAAACCTGTACACACACACACACTTGCACACACATAAATATTGCATGCATAGGTACTCTTGCATGCACACAGCCTGCACTCATCTAATCACTGCTGTTTTTTCACCTACTGATGAAGACCACTCCAGCAGCCTGGCCACCTCCTGACCTGGCTCAGCTTCACTGAGGCCCAAGATTTAGAGGCTCTATCTCCAAGCAGAGGGCATTACAAGTGTTCCTCTCTGTACAAAACCAGAGCACCAGCTCACATCATAGTGCCCACTGTCACCACTATTGAACTGGGGCCCATACCACCACTGCTAGCACCAACCAGCCCTTCTGGCAGCTCCAAAAAAGCACCACAAGGCCTCCACACACCTAGGCCATTTGGAGCAGAACCTGAAGTGACAAATGTGGAGCCTCCCAGCTGATAGGCTCCAACCATGACCGTCAAGACAGGAGAAAGTCCAAGCGAATACTCTCAGCAAAGGCAGGAACTGTGGCGGAGGCCAGGATGAAATCTGCTGCCCAGTGCCAACACCCCAGGCACAGGCCTCCAGCAGAGGGAGATAAGCTTACGACAGAGTAGGGCCAGGCAGGCGCCCGTGAGACAGGGTAGAGAAACAGACTGGCAGTCACTACGGCCTAGTTCTGCCCCAACCCACAAGGTGGTCAGGAACAGTCTTATCACCTGTCATTACCCATAGAATGAGGACAATAACAGTGGGGCCACTAGGGGATACAGCAAAGCCGTCTAGCACCTGCTCCCAGCCCCACAGGTTGCTCATCTGCTTTACAGCCCATGTAGCAGTCCACCCACCTGGGGACAAAAAGTCAGGGGAAGGACAGGAATGGGGCCCTTCCAAGGGTTAGAGAGCTATGCCTCTGCCAATCTCCAATCCAGAGTGGCCCTGCACAAGAGAAAGCTTTAAATACTTAAAAAATGCCCCTCCCCAGCACCAGCACCTGTCAGCCTCCACAGCCCAGCCCTTCGTGACCTTGCTTCTCCGGAGCCAGGGCATCGCTGACATCAGCTGACAGTGATGGCTTTGAAGCTCACGACGTGTGGGCCAGACACCATCTCCCCGCGTCTGCCTCAGGCTGCCAGTGGGGGAGTTCCTGGATGGCACACTCAGGATCACCCTGCATGTGACGCTCAAGTGAAGCCCTACAGTGACATGCTCGCCTAAACCAAATGTGACATTCTTAATGACCCACAAAGAGGATGCAGCGGGGGAGACTTCAGATACTGTGTGTCACAGAAACAAAGGGAGCAGCTTCTAATCAACATGTTGTCTAAATGCCCAGGCCCAGGGCCCCTATAGACATGTCAATGAAACAGGAAACCTGTGCCGTGCCATCTGCAGGTCAGGCTGAGGACAAGACACAGGGCAGCATGGTGGGGGCAGAATAGTGTGGGCATGCTCCCAGCCCCCGGGGAGACCATCACTGCCCCACACCTCTTGACCTTCAGTTTAGTAATAACAATCATGTTTCAGCTATCTCTGCAAAGTGATTCCTGTGTGCCAGGCACTGTACTGAGATAGGTAGATATAGGTGTAGGAATAAGTATTGATATAGGAGTAGGTTAGATATAGATGTGGGTGCAGATATAGGTACAGGTGATATGTATGTATAGGAGTAGGTACAGGTGAGATTAAGGTCTCATATGCATAAAGAATAGGTTAAAAAAAGAATAGGTATAGGTATGGATAAGATGTAGGCATAGGTACAGGTATAAATATAGACATAAGATAGCTATAGATTAAGGATGGGGTAGGTGGGTATGTAGACAGACAGAGATAAGACATATATGTAGACGTGTAGAAGTACAGTTGCATAGACACAGGCTTATCTTGATCCTCATCATAACCCTATGAGGAGACTGATATTTATTCTCCTTCTAATAATGGAGGAAACAGGATCCAAGTGAACCTGGATCAGTCGATAATAGTGGCCCGGGAGCAGGCCCTCATCAAGGACCTGAGAAGGATCCCCTGGGGAGTAGCCTGGACCCCTGCTCTGGATGGCCAAGGATAAAAATGAGGCAGTCCCGTGGCTTCATCATGGGGCTCAGTATCTTTCCCTCCCCTACATTTTCTCCAGATTTGGGGGAACCACCCTGGGCTTCACGGTATTCCCTACTTCCTCCCACAAGCAAGGCCACAGGAAACTAGGCAGGAATTTGCAGCCTGTCCCCCATAAAGGGATTCTCTAGGAATGAAATGCCTTTCAGTAGCTTGGCATATGGTTATGATGCTTGAATGAGGTCAGACAGGCAGGATAAAATCGCAGCCCTGCTGGGTGCTGGCTCTGTGACCATGAGGGTTGCCTGCTCCAAACCTCACTTTCTCCTCTGTAACATAAGGATGAAAACAGTACCTGCCCCAAGCTGGACCTTAACAGCTCTCTACTCAGGGCCCAGCACCCAGCAAATGCTCCATCAGCATTGGTACTCTCCACCAGGACTGGGAAGGAATCTTGCCACACAGAAAAGAAAAGGGAGAAAAACTGGGGCCCTCAAGACCCACTGTTGCAGGAAGCTCCTGGGTTCAACCTCCAATGCCTGGGTCCCTGCAAGGTCCCAAACCCCAGGCCACAGACACAGCCTTGTGGTGTTCACTCCTGTAAGTCATGCTTTTGTAGGTTCTCAGAAGCCCAGGCAGGTGGGGGACTGAGACACATGACCAGTAGCAGTGCAGCAGGGACATGGGAAAATGACAATTCTGCAGGAACTGAAAGGCTATGCAGAGCAGGCCCTAAAGGCTGAGAAGATGAGATCCAGAAGGGTGCATCAAACAAACCTGGAGGGAGGGGGGCTGGGGATGTGGCTCAAGCGGTAGCGCGCTCGCCTGGCATGCGTGCGGCCCGGGTTCGATCCTCAGCACCACATACCAACAAAGATGTTGTGTCCGCCGAGAACTAAAAATAAATAAATATTAAAAAAAAATTCTCTCTCTCTCTCTCTCTCTCTCTCTCTCTCTCTCTCTCCTCTCTCACTCTCTCTTTAAAAAAAAAAAAAAAAAAAAAAAAAAAAAAAAAAAAAAAAAAAAAAACAAACCTGGAGGTGCAGAAGTGGCTGGAATGCTTGAGCATGGGAGATCCTGGGGGAAGGGGTTGCACATAAGGATGAGGAAGAAGCAGGACTAAAGAGAAAGAGGATTTGCCATATGAGAAGCTTGAATTGCAAAGGTTATTGAATCGCCCACCACATCCCTGAAGGAGTGGGGGCTCCTCTGGGTCAGGTCATTGACTAATTCACACCTTATTGAAAACTGAATGCCCACCCAAAGCAGGAAACAATCAAGCAAGGGCCCTGATGCCTTGCCCGGTAAATGATCAATCAATTTAAGGACGCTGCTGTTATTATTCTTTTAACCAAATGCCTTTTGAAACAGAGAGAAAAAATGAAAGTGAACCAATGCACAGTGCTTATGTCAGTGCTCTGATTCAAAAGGACTCAACACGCCAGAACAAAAGAAAAGCAGTGATTGAGGCTCATCCAGAGGTCAAGTGCATTGGGCCCCTGCTTCCCAGTTCCTGACGATACCCGGCTACGCCATTAGAGAGCTGGCCATCCCCCTCCACAGAGCTCACCCAGAGTAGGGTGACCACATGTCCTGATTTTCCAAGCACAGCCCAGTTGTTCCTATTGTTTAGCAAAATTATTGCTAGCAGCACCTTTCACTATAAAAGCTTTCATAGTTTAGATAGGATCTCAGTGGTCAGTCTAAATTCTGAGCTATTTCTCCTGTTGTCCTAGGATTTCTTGAGGTTCTCTACCACCCAAGTTGGTAGGTGGCTACAATCAGGACCCAAAGAAGACATGCCCACAAGGCCTAGGGTAGTCCTCCTTCATCAATAAGAGTCTTCTCTCCAGATTCACATGCTCCAGGAAATCCCTTGGCCACTCCCTACAGTAGCCCAGCCCTGCACTGTTCTGCCTCCATCAAAAGCACTTGTTGCTAAATCATACCATCAGCTCCTGAGCAGGGAGGAAGGCACCTGTGGCAATGCTCAAAGCAGCCCAGAGATGTTCTACCAAATAATCTCACTGCTGATGCACCTCCTCACCATACAAGAACCAAGTTCAGTCGGCAAATGCCAAGAGACTCCATATCTCCTGAACAGTAACACCTCAGCTGGAATAACCTGGCATGGCTTAAAAGAACATGCTCCAGGTGACCAAGAGAGCCCATTGTCCCCAGGTAGAACTTTACAAGGACAATGATGGCACCAGTTATTGGAGAGTCTCAGCCAGAGAGGTGGTTTCCTCTGGCAACACTGCACCTAAGACACACTCTCTATGCACAGGTGAGGCTGCTACAGAGCAATCACACTGTTATTCTAGAATGTGATCAACATCAGTTTTCAACGGACTCAGAAACAAGGTAGAACTTTATGAGGGCCAAGAAGTTCTGTTAAACTAGCCTCGTGGCCTCTCCAATGCCCTATAGAAAAGGAGCCTTTTAGTTGGGTTGATGCCTCCTCAAAATGGCAGCTTAGTCCTCAGGTTCCCTTTCAAACTTTACTGCAACCATCAACACCTGAGCCCCAAAGTGCCAGTATACAAGTTGCCATGTAACATCCATCTGACATCAGGTGCCCTTCGCTGGGGCACTGGCTCTGCCAGTCTCAGGAATACAGCAGACATGGTGAGCATCCAGATACCCAGACGGGTGCAGGGTGAAGGATGCAGCAGGCAGCAGGCCTTGCCCAATTTCCCGGTGCTCAGCCACCTTCCTGTTCAGCACGTACACATGGCCCTACGAATACCTCACTCTACTGCATCAGATCAGGCTTCTGTATAGATGAAGATATGCATGGATACCACTGCTCTGCCCCCCACAGCTCTTCTCCCACTGGGCCTCAAGAACCGCAAGCTTGAGAAGTGGGCTCAGAAGATGTCCCTCAAGGGGAACAGGCTGACAAATGGATCCACCATGCTAACTGGGAGCAGTACAGTGAGGCCCAAAGCATCCTCAATCTTGGTGTCTGGTGAAGACTAACCAATGCCCAAGAAAATTGGCCTGGCCATGGAAAGCAGAGAAAGGAAGGTTCATGAGGTCCCTGCTGGCAAATAATCACTCGTATCATCTTCCTAATTGTGAATTCCTAATTAAAAAAAAAAAAAAAAAAAAAACAGAACATCAGTGAGTTGAAACATTCCTAACTTAAAATCCCCTGCAGGTCCCTTTGCTGCTCTTAGTGATTCAACACAGGCTAAATCAAACCCTCCTACCTCAGCCTCTTCCACCCCTATTCTATGGGACCCAGGATGCTGCTTCTCAAGGTCCAGAGCTCACAGTCCACCCACTTTTCTAATTACTTCTGGCTTAATCTTTTTTAAATGGCTCTGATATCCCCAATTCCCTGCTTACCAAGCTGGAAGGGCTCTTGGGGGACCATCCACTGATCTGACCTGTCCTGCCTCCCACTCTCAATTTTCTTTTGTGGAACTTCCCAACTTTGCTCCGTAAGTCACTGGTTCCTGTGACTTACGGTGGGCTAGTTCACTCCTCTGCTCAGATGTAGCCCAGCCCTACCAAACGGTGAGTCCCACTCACCCTGACTAGTTCAGGGATGAACTGGTGACCCATGCTGGGCTGACACAATATCACTGGAGCTTCTGTTGGAATTTTCCAGAGACTCTCACACACGCTGAGACTAGAGAAACCATTGACCAGATAAGCTGGAGTTCTGGCAGTCATCTTTGCATTCAGGTAGGGAGAGCATTCCTAAGAGTGAAACCAATCAAGAAGAGAGGGGAAGAAGGATCGAGAAAGAGGAAGCAAGAGAAGAGGTTTTGTGATCATAAGTAATAATTGCTAGATCCAGTCAAGTCTGAAGGTAGACACATCCATGGGCCACCTTATCATATAAGCTAAAAAAAATTATCTTTACTTAAACCAGTTTAACTTGGATTCCTTTCACTTCCAACCAAGAGGACTGTAGTACATGGTACAGCTCTCCATGCCAAAAGAGAAGTGGACTTAATGATAGATAATCAAATAATTGTCTGAGAATTGTCTGATGCCTGATAAAATGAAGTAGAGCTGAAAAATTGAGAGGCAATGCCCTAGTCCCACTGATGTTCCCCAGGGAGGGGACATCCCAGCTGTCCTTTCAAGGACATTCCAGATAAGGGAACAGCAAAGACAATGCATGAAAGATCTTGATGTATTCAGGGAAATAGAATGTGTGTGGCAGAGGCAGTTGTAGAAGGCCAATTAGGAGCCTGGGGTGGAAGATAAAGTAAAGGCTTTTTTTTTTTAATCTGCTAGTGAACTTACACTTTATTTTATAGGCAATGAAGATAGAACATGCCCACAGGCCACACTGCATCCTACTGTCCAAGCCAGGGAGACCAGCTTTGGAAAGGAAGCATCCCAAGATGAGCAGTAAGCCCAGTTCCCAGGCCCTGCAAAGCCCAAAGAGAAGAGCAAAAAAGGTTTTGAGTCCCAAGAGTTTTAGGGGCCCAGGGTGGATTGTAAAAATCACTGTAGTCACTGCAGCTGTGCTTTCAGGGCTTAGAGCCCATGTAGAGTTTGGTCATCCTGAACCATGAGCACAAGGTCCAGTGATAAAGCAGAGGAGAGGCAGCGGCGGGAGGGCTGGATGCAGAGGCCAAGGGCCCCCCAGATCCACAGAGTTAGGGTGGAAGGGGTGGAGAACCCAAGACCCACAGTCTCCACACTTCTGGCCTTCAGAAACTGGACAGAGGAGGCAAAGCTGGGGAGTCCAAACAAAGCAGGAAGGAGTCATTCCAGAAAAGGGAAACAGTCAGAAGGCTCTCATCAGAGGCTATGGAGGTACAGGGAAGGGGGACCCCATGTCTTCAGGCAGCAGCCTTCCCAGCGCTGGCCTTGCAGGAACTGTCCTCCTCCATGAAGCCCTCTTGGGTGAAGAGCTGCTCTTGGCGACTGCCCCCCTTCACCCTAGGCTAATTCCAATTGGCACATGGATTACATTGTGCCTTACCCCACCAGAGGGTGGGGGAAAGGGAATGAGGAGCCCATCCTGCTCATCCCCAAAGCCAAAGCAAAGTAACCATCAAAGAACACTGCACCCTGAGCCTGCAACACATAGACACAGCTAGAGGCCAAGTCCTGGGGCCGAGGGAAGTTGGCAGCACTTCAGCACCAATCCTGATGGAAGGCTGTTCATCCCCATCCAATAGCAAGCTCCCAGCCAGGGTCCCACAAACAGGACTCAAACCAAGGTGGGTCTGGCCCTCAAGCCATAGCCTGCTCCCCTCCTTCACTGTCATTGCCCCTAGTGTCTGGGGCTGCCAACCCTGGAAACCTGAGCAGAGAGGAAGGCTGCAGGGCCACCTGCTCAGATACCCCTGGGTGGGCAGGCCAAGGGGAGGTAGGGACTGCAGGCTTGTACAAGAGAGGACAGTTGACTTCCCACATAGACTCGGAAACTGCCCAAGGAAGGAGTCATGAAAGCACCATGTTCTCCACTGACCCCACCCCAGTGTGGTGAAGGTGCCCCCCCCCCATCAGGCTCCAAGTGCAGGAAGGCTCCTCTGCTCACCTGCAAGCTCCATTTTAGGAGTTCATTAGGACTGACACCAGCCGAGATGTACAAGTTGACAGAGTGACAGGGAAAATGGATTCCTGTGTTGCCCTGAAGCCACATGCCCCAGGGAAGCATCACCATCCTGGGAAGAAAGTCACAGATCTCAGGAACAGCAGCTCCTTTCCATTTGTTGGTAAACTGGAGTTGACAGCTCAAGGACATGCATTGGCCCAGGGCACCACCTCTGGGTCTCACAAACAACCAGAGATCTGCTGCCCCTGGGGACGGGAGGAATCCACTGTACCCGGCCTCCCTTTACATCACCTTCCTCCCTGTCCTCAGGGACAAGGCCCTTCCAAGTGTGCAATATAGGTGATGGTGTAAATGCTGGTGGGTGGGTGGGAGTGTACTGTGGGGAGGTGTGTGGGTGAGTAAGCGGGGTCAGATATGTGGAGTGTGGAGTATGGGTGTGAGGGGTGCATATGTGGAGAGCCAGATGGAGGAGGGATGGATGGGCACTCATAGCAAGAAGTAGACAGATCCAGGACTCAGAAAAACCACCTTAAAGCATCAGAGACCCCTGCTGCTAACCCAGGCCTCCTCTTTGTTCTGTCCAGCTCACAACTGTGAGATAATCCCATGAAACCCAAGGGCTCCTTGAGCCCTGGCTCTCCCAGACATGCCATCTCCTTCCCTCCAGAGCCCTGCAGGGCCATTCAGGTTCCCAGGGGCCACACACACTAATACCAGGTGGGGAGAAGGTGCAACTGCCCCTCCCTTTATCGTGCCCAGCCTGAGAGTGGTGGGGGGCAACCCCACAGCTCACTGACAAAGCCCCAGAAGAACTTCCAGGCCAGCCAGGCCCCAGGGATCAGGGTACCATAAAAGAAGAGCCATTTGATTTGATTACTTGGCTCTGCTCAACAGAGCCATTTACATGTTAAAGGCGTTTTTCTTTTATTATTATTCTGCATATTACATTTCCAACAAAACCTCAAACCAATGCTCAGAGCAAAACCCTTTTATATTCTCCACAAAGCAATCTGGTTCCCATACCCAGGCCTTGGTAGAAGAGTGAGGACCCCAGGTGCTGACCTGCATGGGCACCAGGCTGACAGCAGGAAGGTACTGCTCTCAGAGGAAGAGTATTATCCTGGGCCACTCAGAAGGAAGGAGACCATGTTATGGAGTGGACGGCATTCATTCAATCATCACTCATCCATCCCATAAGCACCATCGGCACTCACTCTGGTCCAAGCAGTGTGCTGGGTTTCATTCTCACTGGACAAAGACCTCTGTAGTCTTACAGCTAATTATTTTTTTAATGGCTGATAAATGAATAGCAAAAATAAAAAGCAAATTAAATTTTTAAAGTCAATTTTTAAAAAGCCAATAAAGTCAAATATTTAAAAATCAGTTAAAAAATGACTCAGTAGATAGAATATATTAGTAGACAATCATCGAAGATAAAACTAAATTGGGGGAAGGGGTCACAAGAACCAGGGTAGGGACAAAGGGGATTAGTAAAGGAGACCAAGGAAGCCTCGGTGAAGAGATATGGAGCAAGATCAAAGGCGGAAAGGAAAGCATCACACAGAACTGGGGCAGGGGAGAGACATGGGACAGCATTCACAGGAGAGGCACAGCTGGTCTGAGGACAGCCTGGAGCAGCATGGCTGAAAGCAGTGAGCCCAGAAAGTGGGCAGGGCTGAGGCTAGCTTCACAGGCCCTGGTGGCCACAGACAGGACTCTGGTTTTGGCCCTGGTGAGAAGGGGAGCTGTCAGGATCTTAACCAGAGAAGTGTCATGATAGGAGTTAAAGTACATCCTTCTTACTTTGGTGCCATGATAAGAACAGATCAAGGGGGCAAAAGGGCAGAAGCAGGCACACCTCTTAGGAGGCTGATCCAATAACCAGGGTGAAAGATAATGATGGGTCAATCCAGAGCAGCAGCCATGGTATGTGAGGTGAGTTGGAGGAATGGGCTACTAGAGGCCTGGGAAAATGACAGGAGTACAGAGACTCTAGGTGTTGGGCCTTACCACCCAGAAGCAGGAACAGATGGAAAAGACTCAGGAGGCCCCACTTGAAATGACAAACTAAGCTTGTTGGAAACATACTTGTTTGAGAAGCCTGTCAGTTGCCCAGGTGGAGAAGGCAGCTGGACTATTTTAAGTGGGTGGCAGAGACCAGCTGGAGCATGCTTCATGCAAGTCATGGGTGTGTGGGTGATATATTAGGGTATGCAACTGGTCAAAGTCACCAAGGAAAGAAGTGCCATGGAGAAGAGAAGAACTTCCAGGTCTGAGCAATGGGACACTCCAATGTTGTTCAAAGTTTGGAGATAAAAAGAACCCAGCAAAAAAAAAAAAAAAAATTGCACAAAAGTACTCACCAGAGGACTGGCAGCAAGAAATTTGCTATCTCCCAACCCAGAGGGGGGAAAAAAAAAAAGAGAGATGAGGCAGATAAGAGGAGGGCTGAGAATGGACCATTAGACCAACCCACATGGAAGTCATCTGGACATTGACAGGACTGCAGTGGGCTCAGGAGCAAAAGGAGAGAAGGCATTGGATACAGAGCCCTATCATTCTTTAGAAAGCTGTGCTATAAAAGGAAGGGGAAATAAGACAGTGGCCACAGAGGAATTGGGGTCAAGGGCAGGATTGTTTAAGACAAGAGTTATTACAGTATACTTGTAGCCCAAGGAAATAATCCAGTAAAGAAGAAAACTCAATGATGAAAGCAAGAAGGAGAGAATTGCTAGGGGAATAGCCTTAAGCAAGCAAGAAGGGACAGGTGGGATGTAGTTAGTATCAAAGAACAGGGGTTGCCCCTACAGGACATTGGACAAGTCAACAGGATCCAGAGTGTTGTTGAGGGCACAGACAGGTGAGCAGGCAGGTGTGATGGTGGAGCACAAGAAACTTCCCTGCTGTCTCTGTCTCTCTTCCCAATGGGATGTATGAGGAAAAACATCTGCAGCTAGTTGAGGGGCTGGGGAGCAACAGAGGAGAGAAGAGGTGCTGGTGATTTGAAGAGAGATGGTCAAAGGGAGTGGACAGTGAATGGACTGAAGAAATACAATATAGCAAATAAATTTTTTTTAAAAAGGAAAAAAATATGACAATATGGCAGCCAAGGCTGGGCAGCATGGATGTTTGTTTCTCTCCATATTGAGCTTTGCTCGATGCTGTTGTGAATCACACCTGTCCTTGTCTTGTTCATCTCTATCCCTAGTACCTAACAACATTCTACAGACACTCAACAAGCATTTGAGAAAAGGAATGATCAGGGAGGGAGACATGCCAATCTCATGTACACTGTGGACACCTGGTACCAAAGCCAAAGACATGTGGAAAGTGTGCTGTTCATTTGCACTGTGGAGGGGCAATTTGACCAGTCAAGTCAAAAGTCACCTCACCCATTTCTCTTGCAGACAGTGATCCAACCTCCTTGCTCCTCCTGTTGCCAGGGAGATTTGCAACAGGATCGTCGAAGCCCTTGGCAAGCCCTACTGGGAAGCAGCCAGTCTCCCCCCCAAAGCCCGCTCCACCAGCCCTGAGTTAATCACAGCAGCTTCCACACCATGGCCAGCGGCCAAAGCTCATCTCCAACATCCTCACACACTCCTCAGGATGCCTGAGAACCAGCGTTCATTCCCCATGGCTCTCCATTTAATGAGACCATCAGCAAAACCCTGCAGTAAGAAGGAAAATGATTATGATATGACATAAGAGAAGCCACAGGATGCAAAACGGATTACCACTGTGGTTACAGCTGTGCCTGATGTCTGTCTACAAACAAGTTCTAGAAGGAACCACAGAAAAATTAAAACCTTTTGCTTGTTAAGATGCTGAGATTGTGGGTTACTTCTCTGTTTTCTTTTTGAATTCTGCAATCTCTGTTGCCATTTGGGTTATACAGTAAATAAAAAGTATAACTTTCAAAAATTAATTGTTCTACCACAGGTAGAATATCCCTTATCTGAAACGCTTGGGATCAGAACATGATTCAGATTTAGATTTTATCCGATTTGGGAATAGTTGCATAAATATAGGAAGATATCCTGGTATAAGGCATAAGTCTAAATATAATATTCATTTAGGCTTCATATACACCTTGCTCATATAACCCAAAGGTAATTTATAGATTAGTTTTAATAATTCCATGCATGAAACAAGCTTTCCTGGTGTGAAATTTTCCACTTGTGGCATCACATCTATGCTTTTAAAAAAAAGTTCCAGATTTTGAAGCATTTCAGATTTTCAATTTTTTAATAAGGGAGGCTCAACCTGTTCTGTATTCTAGACAGGCAAAAAATATAACATGAAATGAGCTAGGTGATCTCACAGAGGCAACAAAGAGTACCATTGCTCAGGAAGAAACTTCACTAAAGATGTGCATGACCTACATTTAAAAAAAAAACACTAAGCTTTAAAGGCAGTTATAAAAGATGCTTTGAATAAATAGAGAAAATAACTGTTCCCAGATGGGAAGACTTTATGTTATAAAGATGACAATTTTCCCAAAAGTTAATTTATAAATTTAATTCAATCCCACTCAAAATCTCAAAAGGATTTCTTTAAGGAATTAAATAAAATCATCTTGAAAATAAACAGATGAGAATATTAACTAAAATTCTGAGAAGGAAAAGAAATGTGAAGAAAACAGATATAAAAATATTATAAAGCAATAATAATTAAAGTACTGTAGAACAGGCACCAAAAAATAGAAATTAGGATCAGAATAAAATATCCAGAAATAGACCTAATTACACACAAGAATTTAATGTATTACAAAGTAGGCATCAACAAACAATGGGAAGAGGGATTCTTGATTAATTAATTATGCTGGCAGTTTTGAGGAAACCTGATTAATTCAGACACACACACTTATATCACACACTAGATAACAAATGCTGAAAAGATTAAAGGGTCAAACAGGGAAGTCAAATGAAAGAAAAACCTATCAGAAAACAGAAAATAAATGTCTGTTCTTTGCGAGGAGTTGAAGTTACCTTTTCAAATCTCATACTGGAAAAATAAAGTCCAAAAATAAATAACAGATTCAACAATATAAAAAGTACAAAAGCTTTGTGGGAAAGAAAACATAATTAAAAATAGTCCATGAAAAATATTTGTAGCAATGTGTAGGCAGAGTGTTGATAACTCTGTAGTATAAAAAGTTTGCACAAATCATTATGAAAAACCTCAATAAGCCAACAAATGAATGGACTGAACAGAAAATCTACCCATGAGGTGGTGTCTAGTAAATACACATATGAAAAAGGCTCCATCTCTCTGGAAATCAAAGGGAAAGTCATTTCACATCTATTAAAATAGCAAAACAAACAAAAAAAAGTTTGTGATTACAATATCTAATGCTGGTTGAGTTGCAGTAAAACTTATCTTTTCACATACTGTCAGATCCAAATGATCTTTTTTGAAAATAATTCAGAATTACCATTGCCAATACACATAAAAATGCCCATACTCTTTGACACAATCATCTCACTTTTTCTGAGAAAAACAATTCACTGGAAGGAAAGGGCTACTTCAAGGAGATGTTCATCATTACATGATTTATAATATCCAGAAATGGAAAACAATCTCAACCTCTTATGAAAGGGGATGTTTAAATAAATTAGAGAACATCAACTTAATGGCCAATTTATGCAACCATTGAAATGATAATTATGAAAACTCTGTAGCAACAGCTAAAAATGTTTACAGTATAATAAAGAAAGCAGTAACCAAAACTGTAGTTGTGCTGTGATTAAAAATACGCCTATGGACCAAGGACTGGAAAGGAATACAGAAAATGAAAATAGAATTGTGAGGTCTAGTCAATTATCTCCATTCCAGTGGAACAGCACTTTTGTGTATTACAAAAAAAAAAAAAAAAAAAAAAACAAAAAAAAACTCCCTTTGGCTATGCAGCCAGCCTTACCTGATACTGCTCCTTAGCTGCAGAAACCCCGTGTTGGGGCTGCAGGGTCATGAGCAGCCAGCCCCTGTCTATTCTCAGCCAGGACCCAGGGCCCTCTCCAGGCCAGCCTACCAGGCACTGTGCTTCTTGTGGGGAGCCTTAATGCCCTCTTGTCCTCCCTTAAAATAAACTCCTCATCTTTCAGGACTCATGCCAGAGCTGAACATGCTCCAGGAGGCTTCCTCACCTCCCTTGCTACACCTTGTACAAACTCCACCATCACAGCACCTACAGCTCTCCCTGACAGAGGTACCAGCTTGTATGTGTCTTGCTCCAGTCTGGGGGACTCCTTGAGGGCAATGATGTCCAGTTTGCCCTTAGAGGCCCAGCACTAAGCTCCTGCCCAGTACAGAGAGCATATCAATAAAGGTTTGTTCACACGTCATTGGACTCCAACGTTCTGCCAAATCCTGGATGGACATGGAAAAGGATGATAGGACCACATCCCTGCCTTCTAGAACTAGGACTAGTTGGAATGGAAAAGGAGCACACATGTATGAAGCCCTGGGGGTATTATCTACACTTTCTCGCATTCCATCCTCACCTGATGTACGGGGCAAACTATCATCACCTCCACTAACGAGCTCAGAGAGGTAAAGTTACACACAGTCAGCAGAGTGAACACAAGTCTGTCAGATCCAAGGCTCTGCTTTTTCCCTACATCCTCATTGTGTCTGTCTGGTTCACATGGTCCCTGCAGGACAGGGACTGGCTTTCCATGTGAGCATTAAGAATGCAATAACACTTTGCTAAAGCGGATTGTGAAGGCTTAGCAGAAAGCCAGCAGAAAATCCAGGGCTTGTGCCTGCCCCGCCAATGCCCATGCAAAGTCAGAGGTTACCAACCACACTTCCTGCCCCCAAAACAAGCCTCTGCTTCCCATTGATATTCTCACTACATCAACGGCCACCCAACTGGACCCCAAATAGACACATGAACTGGAGGAGATATTGAGGACACTGAAATGCCAGCACTGCTGACCATGATCTGGCAGAGCTCTTAGAACCCTGCCTGGACCTGGTCAGATAAAATATGACCTGAATTGAACAATTTCCCCCCCCCAAAAAAAATCATATCTACTCCCAAACCTCAGAATGTGACCTTATATGAAAAGAGGATATTTGCAGATGTTGTTACATCTGCAACATGAGGTCATACTGGACTAAGATGGGCTCTAAATCCAGTGCCTGACATGCTTATGAGAAGAGAATGCATAGAAACACACAGAAGGAAGAAGCCCATGTGAAGATGAAGGCAGAGACTGAGGGATGTATCTAAAAGTCAAGGAATGCCAAGGAACACCAGAAGTCACCAAAAACTAGAAAGAAGCAAGCAAAGATTGCTCCCAAATTGGGGAAATAATAAGTCTCTGCTGTGGTGAGCTACCCAATATGCGATAATGGGATGTGGCAGCTCCATGGTTTCTCTTTCTGAGGTTTTAGTTACCAGTGGCAAACATATTAAATATTATAAAGATATTAAATGGAAAATCCCAGAAATAAATAATTCATACAGTTTAATTGCATACTGCTCTGAGTAGCATGATAAAATCTCACACTCTCCAAACCAGATGTGAATAATCCCTTATTCTCAATGTATCCACACTGTATATGCTACCCACCAACTAGTTACTTCTTTGTTACTTCAATTATTAGATCAACTGTCACTGTATTGCAGTGCTTGAGTCTGAATAACCCTTATTTTACTTAATAATGGCCCCTAAATACAAAAGTAGTGATTCTGGCAATTTGAACATGCCAAAGAAAAGCCATAAATTATCACAATGATGACATAAGATCAGTTAGGATGATAAGAAATTTTAAGTGTGAGAAAGAGAAACCACATTCATATAACTTTTATTACAGTATATTATTTTAATTGTTCCACTTTACTATTATGGTTGTTATTATGATTTAAATGTGAGATGTTCCCTAAAAGCTCACCTGTGAGACAATGTAAGACATTTCAGAGGGGAAATGATTAGGTTGGAAGAGCCTTAACCCAATCAGTGAATCAATTCACACCTGATGGGATTAATTGAGTGATAATTGAAGGCAGGTAGCGTGTAGCTGGAGGAGGTGGGCATTGGGGGTGTGGCTTTGGAGTATATATTTATATTTGGCAAGTGGAGCTCTCTCTCTCTCTCTGCTTTCTGGTCATCATGTGAGCTGCTTCCCTCTGCCACAGTCTCCTGTGATGATCTTCTGCCTAACCTTCTGCACCAAGGAACGGAGACAGCCTTCTATGGACTAAACCTCTGAAATCATGAGCCCTCAGATAAGCTTCTCCTCCTCTACAGTTGTTCTGGTCAGATCCCTTAGTCACAGTGGCGAAAAAGCTGACTAAAACAGTAGTTAATCTCTTACTGTGCATAATTTATAAATTAAACTTTATCACAGGCATATATGTACAAGAAAAACAACATAGTATTTATGGGCTTCAGTAGTATCTGTGATTTTAAGCATCAACTGGTGGTTTTGGAACATATACCTGGGGACAAAGGAGGACCACTGTATGGAATTTCCTAGCACCTCCACCCTCAGGACCACACAGACAGCCTCTCCAAGGTCCCACTAGAGCCATCAAACATTCATGAATGGGGCAGAGCCCTCTGAGCCCTGGCACTCCAAGCACAGCATTCTCTTAGGCCTTATCTAAATGGAGCCAGCTGACGCCACTCCACCTGAAGAATGGACTGAGTCTAGAGGGTGGCACAGGGAGCTGGGACCAGGAAGAAAAAAATGATAGAAGACAGACCCATAGCATCAAGGGCAGTGTGGAGAGCAGGTAAGCAGGTGCTTTCAAGGCAGAAAGACAGGGCTCAAATTCTACCTCCACCATCTCCCAGCTGGGCAGTCTTGGAGAAGGCTCTGAAACTGAGTGATGGCGTGCAGAGAGGGCAGAGTGTGCAAGGCCAGTTCCCCTCTATTGCTAATCCACAGGCAGGCCCTGAACAGTCCTCCTGCCCTCCAAGGAAGGCTAAGGGAATAAACACTTATTGAGAAGTAAAATAACCTCCCCCACACAAAGGAGCAGAAAAGAGACAGATGGCCCAGTCACCATGGAGACCAAGCCAAAGGTCACAGGCAACTCAGAAGTATGCTGCCTTGTAACCCAGATGTTTCAGTGTCCCACCTTGGGCCTGCCTCTGGGCTCTGGCACACCCTGGCCCAGGGTGGCTCATTGACTTTCTGCTTGAGGTTTCACTGATGAAAAGTCCAAAATCAATCAGCTCCATCTATCTCTCTTTGCCACTGACACCCTTCATTTCCGTTCATTTTCCTTCCTGTTGTGCTAATGGTGTGTAGCTAAGCCACAGCATAAAAGAAGATATAAAATTATACAGCATTATCTTTCCCCTGAGCCTGCACACATGTGCTTTTCTCTTCAGCTCTGCTGTCTCTCTAAAAGGGCAGCAGGCTCACAGCTCATCCAGACCTAGACTCACTTGTCAGGGGCTTATCATCCAGTAGACAGACCCCTAGACACAAAGCAGCATTCCAACCTTGTATCCCAACCTTCCCAAGGAAAGGAGCAGCAGGGACCCCAGAGGCCTTGGAAGAAAAGAGCCACCACACTCAACCCTTGACTGTAAGAAGTTGTTTGCCTGAACCACTGTCACCATTGGTCCCACAAGTTGACAGTCATCAATAGTAACAGACCCCAGGATCCTCTTTTCTAATTGGCCTCTTTACCTTCTTAAGGCCTTAGTATTGCTCAGAAAAGCAGATTTGCACAGCCGTTGGATAGCATCTATTCTGATTTGACAGCAAAGACATTTCTGAGGTCTCAAGTGATTCTGGACCTGAGGAAATCTCTAAAGTCATGGAGGCTATTTATACTCCCAAAAATGGACTCAGACACAGGTGATGGTTTATTGCCTGTCTCACAGGTCATCCTGTCAGGCCCCCTCTTTACTTCCTGTGCCCCCTGACTCCCAGCCCACACTTGTGTCCCACTGAAAGCCTCCTGTTATGGGTTATGTGTCCCCCAAAAGTTCATGGGTGAGACAATGCAAGGAGGTTTAGAGATAAAATGATTGGGTTGTGAGAGCCTTAACCTAATCAGTGTGTTCATCCTCTCATAGGAATGAACTGAGTGATGACTATAGGAAGGTAAAGTGTGGCTGGGAGATGTGAGTCCCTGGAGGTGTGTCTTTGGGGTACTCCCCAGTGAGGGGAGCCTGTCCCCCTCTCTCTGTTTCCTGTGGTGATGTCTTGAGCTGCCTTCCTCCACCACACCTTTCCACCATGATATTCAGCCTCACCTGGAGCCCTAAGGAATGGAGCCAACTATCTATGAGCTAAGACCTCTGAAACCACAAGGCCCCAAATAGACTTTTCCTCCTCTGTATTGTTCTTGTCGGGTTTTTTGGTCACAGCAGAGAAAAAAGCTAAAACACCTCCCTTCTCTGGAACAGCTCCCTTCTTTAGACCATACCCAGATGAAATCCCTGTGGGCTGGCCCAACATGGCAGGGCAATCCTGGACAGAGACAGCAGTTCCTCCTGGGAAACTCCTTGGGAGTTAGCCCTGCAGAAAGAGGCAATGGTTTTCACCCAGCAAGAGTGCTTCTGTGAATAAGGAGCTAGGAACAGCAAGGAAACAGGGACATCATTGCTGTCCCTTGAAGGTATGAGATGCACTCTGGATGTGTCTGAGAACTTCTAACACTCCTTTGAGAATCTAATGCACCAGTGAATCCTTCCTCCTCCTCCTCAAAATGTATCTTCCCATATCCAATACAGTATCTGCCTACAGTCCCAAGTAGTCAAGGATATACAAATACAAATGAAGGTATGATCACTAATCAATTGAAAAAAAATTTTTTTGTGGTGCTGGGGCTCTGAATATGGGAGGCAAGCACTCTACCAACTGAGCTATATTGCCAGCACTCAATTGAAAAAATTGAAATGAATACTTTTGATAAGATACAATACAAAACAAATGGCACCCCCAATTGTGTATTCACACCACAAATGTCTTAACCTGGGTCACACTTGCCTCCTGCCCAACTTCCAGATTATTGTCAATACAGGGGGTAGAGGAACAAATTAAATGATACCATGAGGAAGCAAATGGCTAGATTCAGTAGGTGGAACATACTACAGAGCCACTTGCCTATGCTATACAAGCTAATATCATGGGAAAGAAAAGGGATGAGGGAGATTGGTCTAGACTTCTGTTACTCAAAGTATATTCCATGGACCACCAGCTGCAGCATAACTTTACGAGTTTGTTAGAAAAAAAAACAGAATTCTCAGGCTCCATACAGTGTTGTATTAAGACCTTCAGATGAGTTATGTGCACACACAGAAGTCTAAATAAAAAGAGAATTTTGAAAAAAATAAGTCAGCCACAATGAATTGCCCTGGATTGAATTCCAACTTGAACAATTAGCTATAAGAGACATTTGGAGGGAACTAGGAAAATATGGATATGGATTGTGTTAGATTACACTAACAAGTTACAATTACACTGCTAGTAAGGATATGTGGGAAAATATTCTTCAATTTTTAGGAATGCATAGTTAAGGACAGTAGTCCCAAGAACCTCAGTAGATGCCTGAAATTGTACATAGTACTGAACACTAAATATACTATATTGTTCCTATACATTCATATCTATGTCAAAGTTTAACTTATAAATTAGGCACAGTAAGAGATTAAAAACAATAATTTGTCACAGTGGTGCATGCCTGTAATCCCAGCTACTCAGGAAGCTGAGGCAAAAGAACAGGAAGTTGAAGGTCACCCTAGACTACTTAGTGAGCCCCAGTCTCAAAGTAAAATTAAAAGGGCTGAGAATTTAGCTCAGTGGGAGAGCTCTTGCCTAGAATTTGCAAAGCCCTGGATTCAACCCCCAGTACAACAAAATAAAGAAACAAAAACAGTAAATAATAATAAAATGGAAGAATTATAACCATTAACTATAATGAAAGTTATATGAATGTTTCTCTCTCTCTTTCTCTCTCTCTCTCTCTCTCTCTCTCTCTCTCTCTCTCTCTCTCTCTCTCTCCCTCCCTCCCTCCCTCCCTCCCTCCCTCCCTCTCAAAATATCTTATTGTACTACACTAACCCTTCTTTTGAAAGGCAACTTAAACCACAGAAAGGTAAGACAGAGATAAGGTTTGACTATTGTATTTTGGAGTGAAATGTCTTAATGTCTATAATTTACTTTAAATATTTCAACAAAAAAAAATAAATAGATGAAGCAGACACATGGCAAAATGTTAACAAGAGTTAAATCCAGACCCTGAGTATATGGGTCAGTAGTATACAGGTTGAAATATTCCCTACCTGAAATGCTCAAGACCAGAAGTATTCCCAATTCTGGATTTTATCAGATTTTAGAGTCTTCACATATACAGAGTGAAATATCTTGGGGATGAGACTTAGGTCTAAACACAAAATTCATTTATGTTTCAAAGATACCTTATACAATAGTCTGAAGGAAATTTTATACAATATATTTAATTAATTTGTGTATGAAACAGATTTTCGTGGTATAGAATTTTCCACATATGGGCTATGTCAGTGCTCAAAAACAGTTTCAGATTTTGGAGAGTCTTAGATTTCAGATTTTTAGATTAGGGATGCTCAACTTTTATTAGTCTACTACTTCTGTATATGTACAAAAAATGTTTTCTAATAAAAATTACAAATAAATGGAATGAATGTTTTACTTCATTAAGAAGTTTTTCTAAATAAAAATCAGAGTATTACTCAAGTAGGATTCAGGTTGTATTATTTCCCCATTTGGGGTTCAGTAGGTAAGCAATGATAGGGAAGGAGTGGGCAAGAGGACACACCATCCTTGAGCATCTCTTATACTAGCCAGGAGAACAGTTATTATTCATGGTTTCTTCACTTCAGATCATCCCACGAGACGGTCTTACTAGTCCCAATTTACAGAGAAGGGAACTGAGCTGCCTAACGGGGACATCAAACATTGCCTCACATCACACTCATTAAGGACTGAGGTCGGGATTTTGGTAACAACTTGAGGTATCTCCAACATACCAGGAGATAAACCTCATCTGAACTCTCCTGGGAGCATCCAGGAGCTGGTAGGACAGGGTGATGAGGTTCACCCTGACTGTTCCTATCATTCCCTGAGCCTTTCCGGACACTCCCTCTAAGATCCACCTCTGCAAGTTATCTCCTGGCTTAATTGACCTCACTGCCACTGACCTTTGAAAGACCTAACCAATTTTCTCTTTTTAGTCTCAGTTCATTACTTCTCATTACACTGCCCTTTCCCATCTCCAATATTTCCTCCCCCTCTGGCAGGGCATCCATGGGCTGTGCCATGTGAAGATGCAGTGTTCCATGTTCTCAACCACTCTGTGCAGGCTGTCAAGCCCCTGGCCCTGGGAACCTACTCCACCATCCTGCTCTGTACCTCCGACCTCTCCTCCTCAGTGGTCCTTGGCACACCCATGCTCTTTCCTGGAGAACCCAAAAGCTGTGTGTTTAAGATGCACCAGGAAAGGGCAGACAGGAGCCAGGGACCTAATTATGATGAGGAAGACATCGACAGGAAGGATTCCGCCCACTGAATTCCCACTCCATGTTCACATCCCACATTGTCTCACTTGGCTCCCATGAGCCCCCTCCATTATGGTCCATCCCTGGCTCTGCTGCTGGAGTGTCAGATTCCCACCTGCTCCTGGACCCCTGACCAAGATCCAATAAGCACCTGTTAAGCAGAATTCCGCTTCTGTCTACTACCTCCAGCCCAGAAGGTGAGGCAGGTCCTAGGCAGAGGCTCCCAAAGCCTGAAGGAGAAATTGAGAATAAATTAACACATTGAGGGGACAACCCGTGATTTAGTACTCTGCCTGCTTCTGCCATGATCTGTTAACCTCCAACACTCCTGGAAGACACAAGCTGTTACCTTCATTTTGCAGATGGAAATATGAAAGCTCCAGGAGGGAGGAAGTAACATGTCTTTGCCAGGGGAAGCGGGGAGTAGAGGTCGGAACCCAGGCTGGCAGAGTCCAAAGGCTCACTTTTTCTGTGGTCAGGGTGTGGATCTGTGCCTCTCAGATCTAAAAATGGGCTACAAGAGAATTGTGATGCCACTTGATGGCACTGCCCCATCTGGGATGGTTATTTTTATGTGTCAATTTGGTAAAACTATGGTGATTAGTTGTTTGGTCAAACACCGCAGATATCCCCTACTTACAATGACTCAACTTACAATTTTTCAGCTCTACAGTGAACAGAAAGTGAAATACATTCAGTGGAAACCATATTTTGAATTAACGTTTTGGGGGGTGTACCAGGGATTGCAGAGATACTCGACCACTGAGCCACATCCCCAGCTCTATTTTGTATTTTATTTAGAGACAGGGTCTCACTGAGTTCCTTAATGCCTCGCTTTTGCTGAGGCTGGCTTTGAACTCACAATTCCCCTGCCTCAGCCTCTGGAACCTCTGGGATATTTTGGATTTTGAACTTGAATCTTTTCTAGTGATATGAGGTCAGATCCTCTCTGGGGATGCTGTGCCGCAGGAGGGAGCCACAGCTCCAAGTCAGCCACTCCGTCAAGGAGGGTGAACAACTGAGACTCCACAGTGCTCTGGGTTCCTAAGCTAGGATGGGTCATAGGTGAGGGGTGAAGTTCTGTTCTTCACAACTTACAGCGGGTTTGTTGGGATGTAACCCACTGAACGTAGAGAAGCACCTGTAGTCTGGAAGGGCCATGAAGGTATTTTTCAGATGTGATTAACACTTAAACCAGTAGACGCTGAGTAAAGCAGATTACTCTCCATGACGTGGGTGGGTCTTATCCAATCGGCAAAAGGGCTTAAGAGAAAAGAGGAAGAGGGATTTCTGCCCCCAGACTGCCTGTGGATTTAAGTCCACACCATCAGCTCTCCGAGGTCTCCAAACTGCTGGCGGGTCTGCCAGCCTGCTCTGCAGATTTCAGACTTGACAGCACCCATGATTATGTAAGCTAATTCCTTAAAATCAATCAATTAACCAAGCAAAATCTCTCTCTCTCTCTCTCTCTCTCTCTCTCTCTCTCTCTCTCTCTCTCTCTCTCTCACACACACACACACACACACACACACACACACACAGACTCCCACCGCACTGGTCAGGAGTTCAGGCATGCTGAGAGGCAGCCTGCTCTGAGGTTTGTCCCATAAACCTTTCTTTAGTTCTCTTAAAGTGTTTCCAAGTGACATGGCCAACCACTGATTTGTGGTTGTGTGAAACTCAAAGGAAAGAGTTGTTAGTGTATACACTTGTGATTCTAGACCCCGGCTGCCTACCTCTTATTCCCCCATGCCCTAGAAGGCACTAGAGTGTCTAATATCCACACCAGAGCCCCAGAGCTGTAGGGCAGGAGGGGGGAAGTGACTCCTCAGTTTAGCCTCCCTGTGCTGGATGGGGGTGGGGAGGGAGCATCATCTCTCATAAACAATAGGAACCGGAGTTACAGGAAAGTCCCTGAGGGTTTCAGAAAGGAAGGTCACACAATGCCTTGGATCTGAGGAGAAAGGAGGGACTGAGGCTCCCGTTGAGGACTTTATCTAGTCTCTCATCTTCACAGCAATTCTACAAGGCAGGCCAAGCTGTCCCCGTTTTACAGCGGAGACTCAAGGGGTGAAGTTACAAGCCCCCCTTTCTGAAGGCCTTGCAACAACACATTTACAAACGAGTTTGTGGATGCCAGAGTGCATGTTCCCCTGTTCTAGCCCCATTCCTCTCACCATATCTTAGGGGTGGGAGTGATCAGTGCCCCAGCATCTACTATGATTATATCTGGAAGCTTTCTGCCTCAAGTGTCTCCCGGTTGTGGAAAATGATCACTTCAGGTCATGGAGATGCAGAGAAAAGGAAATGCCTTGAGGTATGATCTCCATCTAGACAACTTAGACAATTCTTTGGGCAAGAAAAAAAGGGGGAGGTCATGGCCTTTACTCCAAAACTTGAAGGGAGAAGTCCTCCTCCTGCCTGGGGATCCTAGCATAGGGGTCTCTCATGCCAGAACCCCAGGCTCCAGGTGACTCCCTGCTCTAGCCCTGACTCCCACAGAACTGAATGTTAATGAACGCTGGTGGCTTCTCTGGGACTATTTCAAGTCAAGGCCAAATGGAGTCACCTCTCGCTGATTGAAAATAGCCCCTAATCACATTGAGTACTCCCTAGAGATAGAGGAAACAATCTAGCAACTCCAGAGTATAAATCTGTGGCAACCTGGGCTCAGAAACCAACATGTATTCAAGATGGTAAAGCCTCCTGCATTGGGCTCCAATCCCTCCATTCTCTCCCTCCTGCCTTTGTCATTAATCCAGCTTCCAGAAGCCAACAGCCAGAGCAATAAAGTGGGTAGAGGTGGGGAAAGAGTGAAAAAAAAAAGGAAAGGAGGTCCGAAATTCAGGCTAGAAATCAAGCCCCTCACCCTGAAACTCAGGTCCAAAGTCACTGAGAAGCACATTGACAAAAGAGATCTAAGGATGCTTAACAACTAAAAGTTCCAGAGAGAGGGCAGGGCACCCCTGGTGGTCTGCACAGCTGAGCAAGATAATTCTGGCACTTCCCTGACGCTGTCCGAGGTACTGACCTGCCCTACCAACAGTTTGCATGAACCTGAGCTGGAGGGCAAGAGAACACCATCCTTTTTTCTTTTCTTTTCTTTTCTTTTTTTTTTTCTTATCTTTATTTTTTATCCACCTTTGTTTAGGTATTATTGGTATTGGTATACCAAAAGCATCATTTAACGAATGTATATAACTTTGTGACTTTGGACATATGTATACATTTGTGTTAGTATCACTACTGTCCAGGTAATAAATAGAACTATCACTTCTAAAAATGTTCTTGTATCCCTAAGAGCTAACAAGTAGTGGCAAGACTGTGAGGAAAAGAGACTATTGCACACTGTTGATTAGATTGTAAATTGGTACAGCTGTTATGGAAAACAGCATGGGGGTTTCTTTAAAACACTAAAAATAGAACTATCATACAATTCAGCAATCCCACTTCTGGGTATATATCCAAAGAAATTGAAATCAGTATGATGAAGAGATATTTGCATTCCCAAGTTCACTGCATCATTACTCACAATGGCCAAGATATGCAAATTACTTAAGTGTCCATCAACAGGTGAATGGATAAAGAAAATATAGTATACATATACACAATGGAATATTATCTGGCCTTTAAAAAGAAGAAAATCTTGCCATCTGCAGCCACATGAATGAAGCTAGGAAATATTATATTTGATGAAGTCATATATATAAAGACAAGATATACGGTATGATCTCACTTATATGTGGATCTGAAGAAATAATAGAAGAGAGTACAAAAGTGAGTACAGGGGCTTCAATGGAGGCAGTAGGGAGATTTTGGTCAAAGGGTACAAACTTCCAGTTTAAAAATGAATGAATGAATGAATGAATGAATGCATTCTGAAGATCTACTGTGTATGGTGGTGGGAACTACACTTAATAAGATTGTCTCACATACTTGAAATTTGCTGAGAGAAGATCTTAAGTGTTCTCACCACACATAAAAAAAATAAGAACTATGTGCAGTGCTGATTATGTTAATTAACCTGATTGCAGTCACCACTTCAAAATGTATATGTATATCAAAGCATCATATTTTATACCTTAAATGTATATAATTTCTATTTACCAATTATATATAATAAAATTGAAAGAAAAAAAAATAAAACTTTTCTTGTGTCTCTTTGGGGTTTTTGTTATTTGTTTATTTGCTTGCTTGATACTGGAGACTGAACCCAGGGTTGCTTAACCACTGAGCCACAGCTCTAGGCCTTTGTTTTATGCTTTATTTTGACACAGAGTCTCGCTAAGTCCTTAGGGCTTGCTAAATTGCTGAGGTTGTTCTGGAATTTGTAATCCTCCTGCCTCAGCCTCCCAAGACAGTGGAATTATAGGAATGCACCACCACACCTGGGTTTTTGATTGTTTGTTTTTGGAGGGTGGGGTATGTACATATATATGTAGCAAGAACACTCAAATGAGATTTGCCCTCTTAACAAATTTTCAAATACACAGCATCTATTATTAACTGTAGGTACCACATTGTATAGCAGATCTCTAGTATTTACTCATCTTTCTCACTATACCTTTAAAACATTGAACAATGCCCATACTCCCTTCCTCCAAGGACCCCACTTCTGAGCACCACCTCACTGGGAACTTTACTGTCCTGCATTCCTCTTGGCTGCTCCACATAGACCCACTTTCTAGCCTGACTCTGCCAGAGAAGTTCCTCTCTCCCTTCATGAACACCCTCTGTGTTTCTCCACCCCCAGACCTGAATGAGGGCCCATCAGACCTTATGACAAGGCTCTGACTCTTGGCCCCAGCTCCAAAGCCACTTCAGAATTTGTGAATATTTTGTTCAAACAGGCCATGTGGGCAAGAGGAAGAGGAGAAAGGGAAGGTGGGGCAGACTAATGCTGGAGGGGCAGGAAGCTCATGCCCAAATAAACTGGTAAAGAACTCTAAGCTCCCAACCCAAGAACAACCCTGGGTCACTCTACTCCCCTGAGGGTAGAATGGATCTAAAGAGAAACCCATCATGCTACAAGAGGAAAAGATATGAGGTCCAAAAGCAAGTGAATAAAACACACTCCGAGTGTTTCTAAAGATACAGTTATTCAGTTATTTATGTCTGAAAATACTCCGTCAGTAGGAAGTTGATACAGTAAATTAGTAGATTTAGGAGAATTTGTCTGAGCTCTCGAGATTTATAAAGTCACAGTGGAGATAAGGGGACGGGAAGCTGCCAAGCATTAATTTTCTTGAGCCCACAAGAGTTGAGGTGAGTCCTGAACACAGTTGGAGTTTGACAAAGTGAAAAATCAGGTCTACAGGCACACACACACACGAAAAGCCTACAGGCACCATTCTCAGTCACCCATAAATGACCCCTCCTCAGGCTAATGACATGATCATTAACAAAAGCACAATAAATGAAGTGACCCAGCAACACGGATCTTGTAAGAACTCCCCTGGGGAGGTACCAGAGCAGAGTTTGGAGGGAGTCAAGTAGTGAACAAAGTGCTTGGGCATGCATAAAAGAAATCGACTGAGCTGCATGTGCTAGGTGTGACCCTTGCCTGTAAGGTGTCCCACAAGCTCAGTCTCAAACAAGGTAAAGAGGTGTCCACACTGCCTCATCTGTTCTACCTAGCAGCATTCCCATCTAGAAGGAACCCTGGGCTGGAGATGGCATATGTGTTCTCCTAGGGACCCTGAGGAGGAAGTTGAATCGTTAACCATATGGCCCCTGGCCTCTGTGGCTACTGCCATCAAAGAACTATCCAAGAGAAGTCCAATAGGTGAAATGGAGTCAATAGCCTTCCTTCTGAACTGCATTTGTGAAATTAGACACAAAGGTACAAAGTTGCACTGAAGTCCTGCTCCTCCAAAGCTCCTTGATGGGAGAACCCATCCTTAGACAGGCCTTGCAGCCAGAGCCAGGATGAGCTCAGCCTCTGGAGCCCTGATCCTGCTTCCCATTCGCAGGCACCCAGGAGAGCACTCCACAACCACCTTTCCAGAACTCACGACCAGATGTGTCCAAGCCCACTATCACCCTCTGCAGTCAAAGCTGGCTGGCCTGAGACCACTGCCAGGGTCTGCAGCCTCAGCTCCACCAGCTGCACACCTTGAAATTGTGTGTAGTGTGTCCCAAGTCAGAACCCAGAGCACATGCTGTGGCCCAAATTCCCCTTCTCTCCTGCTGGCTCTGTCCTGACCCAGAGCAACTTCAGAGAAGCCATCACACCTGCCTGTCTCCATCCCCAAGCCCAGATCCTCTAGCCAGGCCCATAGAGACAGTCCAATGCCCCCAAATCTGACCCACTATCCCCTTCTCAATGGACTGTACTCCAAGGGGCTGCTTAGAAGAGAACCAAGCTGAGAGTCTTTGTACACCTGGCCCTGGTGCCTCTTCATCCCCAACAGTCTCACCAAAGCCACTGTCTGCCATAGTGCTCGCCAGTCCTGTGTGAGGCAAAGGGTGAGGGTCTGGACTCCATCAGATTTCAACCTGTGCCTGACATCACCAATGTGCCCTGGGCCCAAGGCCCCAGTCCCAGATGGGTGCCTCAGTCCACCAGTGCCTTTGCAGAGTGCCTGGGTGTCTAAGTGTTTGAGGACATGGCATAAACAGACCCAGACTCCCAGCTTCCCACTGCCTCATGCAAGGTTTCTGCAAAAGGATGGAAACTCCAGAAGAAGTGGCTGATTCCACTCAGATGGAGCCAAACTTACTGACAGCCCTTGCATCATCCCATCCAGAGACTCCACGAGCACCCCCATCTGCTGGAGAATGACATATCCCCACTTTCTATTTTCAGAGATTCCAAAAAGCCAAAGTCAGAGGAATTTACAACTTGGCCAGTTTTGCTAACACCAGTCTGCTCAGTAATAGCCCGCTATCTCTGAGCTCAGATCTCTCTGTCTCAGACAGCAGAGGATACAGGAAGGTGAGAGTGATCAATTTCCAGCCACTCCATCCTAAAAGAGCCATGTGGATCAGGATGAAGACATATGTGGGCAAAAGGAAGAGGAAGGGAAGGAAGAGGAAGATGAGGAGGTGGGGCTGACTAATGTCTGAGCATCTCCTATGTGCCAGCCAGGGAACCAAGACACCACCTATTATACTGAGTTCAATCCCTGAAGAGCCTCTTAGGCACATAATATTTCCTCTTTATCAATGGGGAAATCAGGGCTCAGAGAGGTTAAGAAACATGCTTTAAATCACACAGCCAGTGTGCAAACTCAGACTACCAGACATGAAAGACCATGTTCTTTCCACTATATCCTGCAGGTTTCAGCAGACAGTGGGAGAGAAATCTGGGATAGCCAGGAGACCAACTTGGGACAGAAGATGGCTGTCACCCAAACGCATGCTCCCCGTAATGCTCCATCAAATGTCCCACAAACTTACCTCCATCACACCCAAGGATATGACTGGTTCCCATGTGGGCCTCCCCAACCAGGCAAAAAAAAAAAAAAAAAAACATCTAACCATTTGACCCAGCTATTCCCCTTCTCGGTCTATTCCCTAAAGCCCTAACAAGAGCATGCTACAGGGACACTGCTACATCGATGTTCATAGCAGCTCAATTCACGATAGCAAGACTGTGGAACCAGCCTAGATGCCCTTCAATAGATGAATGGATAAAAAAAATGTGGCATTTATACACTATGGAGTATTACTCTGCATTAAAAAATGACAAAATTATAGAATTTGGAGGGAAATGGATGGCATTAGAGCAGATTATGCTAAGTGAAGCTAGTCAATCTTTAAAAAACAAATACCAAATGACTCCTTTGATATAAGGGGTGTAAACAAGGACAGGGTAGGGACGAAGAGCTTGAGAAGAATATTTACAGTAAACAGGGATGAGAGGTGGGAGGGAAAGGGAGTGAGAAGGGAAATTGCATGGAAATGGAAGGCGATCCGCAGGGTTATACAAAATGTCATATAAGAGGTAAGGAGGGGTAAGTCAAGAGAATACAAATGGAAGACATGATTTACAGTAGAAGGGGTAGAGAGAGAAAAGGGGAGGGGAGGGGAGGGGAGGGGAGGGGGGATAGTAGACAATAGGACAGACAGCAGAATACATCAGACACTAGAAAGGCAATATGTCAATCAATGGAAGGGTAACTGATGTGATACAGCAATTTGTATACGGGGTAAAAGCGGGAGTTCATAATCCACTTGAATCAAACCGTGTAATATGATGTATTAAGAACTATGTAATGTTATGAACGACCAATAAAAAAAAAAAAAAAAAAAAAAACATCTAGACTACACCAGTCTGATGTGACATCCAGAAAGGTACTAAGAGCTTCCTGGGTGAAGGAAGTTACCATGATATTTCTCTGCTTCCCACCCACTTCCATCCATCTAACCTGAGCTTGGGGGTTCACAAATTAAGTCAAAAAATCAAATGGCAGCACCAAAATCTGTCTTAATTAGCTGGTTTTTAAAGCCTTGGGTATATAGTTCCAAAGGTCACCTGGATGATTCAAGCCAGGGTTCCCACACACACAGGCAGAACTCAGGAGCCCACTTCTCCCTCGGGGCCGGCCTCCGTTTCCCAGCACTTGTAATTTGTGCAAAGTGCATCATGGCTGAGTGCCACCAAGCAGGTGCTTTCTGCTGATGGAGCACTTTTACAAAGTTCAGACCGCCTTGGTTACGGTGAAATTAAATGTGGCTGAAAACAAAGCAAACCTACCTCCAGATGTTTCCAGATGGCTTAGCTCCTTCAAGCCCAGATGATATCAGAGTCATTTCACTCTTAAAGCAGAAATTCCCCCAACCTGGAAAAATGACTCTCCATAGTGAGGCTTGAGGATTACCCAGAGAAAGTGTACTTTTTGTCACCCACCCCACCCTAAACACACTGTCCCTTTCTCTGCTGGAGCTGGAGCTAATGACAAGTGCACTCACTCATCACCTCTTGAAGAGCAAATGTACCCTTCATTAGTCAGCAAAGGGAAACCAATTGCTTTCCTGTCTTTCTGGACTGCTCCTCCACAGAAGGGGCTCTCCCCATCTGTCTCTTCAGGGGGTAAAGAGGCGCTTGTCCCACCTCCCACCAACCATGGAGGGGACTCTGCCTTAAACCTCAGATGTCAAGGGCCAGTGGCACAGTGAGGGGCTAGTGGCCCAGGCAGGGAGCCCATCTTGGCTCTGTCACTTACCAGCCTTGCAACTTGGATGAGATGCCCCACCTATCTGGAAAGTCCCATCAGTCACATCTCACAGTGTGACCAGGAAGGTTGATTTCTTCATAAACTGCCACTTACACCACCCCAGGAGGTGACATCCAGGTAGACAGCCATAAACAGTGTGCCCTGAATGTGTCCCCTGCAGTATGGGGGGTGTCAGCAGACAAATCCCAAGAGCAGCAATAGCAGTGGCCCACCCCCTGATGGAAGAAGCATCAGGACAGCAAAGCAGCTCTGTAGGACAGAAAACGCCAAGTTCAAGGCTCTTTCCCCAGTACCAGATGGGGCTGCAGCAATGAAAAAAACAGGCAGAGCTCAGGCAAGTGTACAGAGGCCCTGGACCTCAGCCCTGGGCTTGGCTACACAATGGGCTCTGGGACTGAGAGACAGCGGGGAAGGTTAGATGGAGCAGCTGATCAGGGCTCCAGGGGAGGAGGAAGAGGAGGAGCCCAGACAGCAGGCACATTGGATGGAGGGACCAGGGGTGAGGCCATCCAGCAGTGGGCAGGCAATAGTAGCCGGGACTTGGTGGGCCCTGTCTAACTGCCCTGCTATTCATAATAAGCATAATGATACTAACAGCTACCATCACCCAGCACTAACCACATGCCAAGCACTGGGCCAAGTTCTTTTACATGAATCTTCTCAAGTCACCCTCACAACAACCCTAAGATGTTGATAGATGAGGATACAGAGGTTCCAAGAGGCTCAATAACTTACCCAAGGCACTAGGTAGTAACTGAGGCCAGAATAGAAAGGCAGTCTCTCTGGCCCTGCAGTACCATCTCTTGAGCACCTAATCTGAGCACATTTATATAATGACCAGAGCACTCCCCAGTCTCCTCCAGGTTCCCCTACTCAGATCCCATCCTCAGATCTCATAGTGTGACACAGGAACAGAGAGAATCACCAGGAAGCCTCCTTTTCAAAGTGTCCATAGCAAGGAGGATTTCCTTCCAGATGCTCAGCACAGTGTAACCTTGTCATAAGATGCAATAATGTACCAAGTCATCAAACCTCCCATACACACTGCCTAATTCCAGCACTCAGGCCAGGTTCCAAGTTACAGAACCTCAATGCCAATGCCCAGGAAATCCATGGGACAGGCAGAGCCTTTCCCCTGAGGAGCAGGTAAGAGCCCAGCCACTGTCCCAGCTGGGATATCCCACTCTTCCTGTGTGTCCCCAGCCCACACGCTGGTGCTCTTGGTGGCTGGCTCCCTGATGGACAGCTGGGCTTGCCAATGCTTGTTGTTTCTGCTAAACTCGATGCTATTACAACAAAATCCCTGTATTTCTTGCAAACAATTTTCCCCTTTGCAATCTCATAAATTAACTCCCTCCTTTCGAGTTGATCATCTTCCTGCTAATCTAACCACTAACCTATCACCATCCGTAAACCAAATGATCCCTAAACACTCTCCTATCTAAGCATAATGCACTAAAATTACTTTTTGGTTTTTCCTGATTTATCTTTCTTTGCTAAAGACAGCTTGGGTCCAGCTTCCTCTCTCCTTCCTCCAAACACGGAGGGCTTCCGGCTCTTCCCTCCTGAGATTCTGCTTCCGTATCCCCCAGGTTCTGCAGCAAATGTGCTGCTGGCTGCCTTCAGCAGGCTCAGGGTCTGAACTGATGGGGGACTGACTGAGCCTCCCAGGAGCTTGGGTATGGCACATCCTAAGGGTGGCACCATCCATGATGAGGGTGAGTGGCCTGGAAGTGGCTCACATCCCTGAGTCCAAAGCTCATCCTACACCTGGGGCTCCTATGTCCAGTAGCCACTCACATATCCAAGTTCTCAAGATGGGAACAGCTATGACTATAGGGTGCAGCCAAAGGAGCATGAGAGGAATTCCTAACCTGGCCCAGAGATGGGCAGAGAAGCTTCGGGTGTTCTGGCTTGGGGATCTGGGTGGGGTGCTCTTAAAAAAAAATAAGTGGGCTGCCAGATAGGCCCACTACTCAGCAGGGGAAGCCCCTGAGGAGGCAGTTCTCTGAAAGCCACATCTCTTATGAAGTTGTCTTAGCTCTTAAGCTGACAGTTCCCTCACCCTCACCCAGAGCTTCTCCACACTAAGCCCAGATATAAAGCTGTCATTCCAGAGCCCTACCCATTGCACTAGGACTGCTATAGGAACATCAGAAAGGCCATGCGGGTGCAGAGCCAAAGGACTCAGGACCCCATGCTGAGCCCCTCATGCCAATTCATCCCACAGGATGCTCCCTCTACTTGGCCCTGTAGGCAGGACCTTCTATTCAACATGACCTTCCCAAGACTGACCTCCCTAGACCTGCCACTTGTGTCTTACCCACTGTGACCTCCCTATTTCACAGCCTCCTGCCTCTGTCAAATGTCATGACCTTGGACAAGTCACCTGCAGCTTCCTTGTCCGTGGGCCCACACCTCCTTGGCTGTCATGAGGATGGAACAGCAGTGTACACAAAAGCACTTAGAATATGGATTGGTGAGAACACCATAAAGCAAGTGCTCTCCCTCAGCCTTCACCTCCACCCACCCTGTTACGGCTCTCTCATCTGATCCACAGCCACATCCTGGCCAGCGCTCCCTGAGCCCAGATGGCTACACACACCAGGCAAGGAACACAGCAGCCCTTGGGGCAGGAACATGTTCTGTGTGGCCTAGGCAGGAGGCTGGAGCTGCTTCACTAATGAGTATGAGACTGGCCATTTCCCCTCAGAGCTACTACAGCCACTAAGTCACACAAGGAACTGGATTTTGCATATCAAGCCACAATTTAATTTTGAATTACTTAGCCTGGTCACCCATCTGATCTTCTTCCTTCCCCACAATGCATTCTTCCTCCATCATTAACACATGCCCCTGTAGATGCAGCCATCCATTCCCCCACCCTTTCATCCATCCATCCCCCAATCCTATCGACTCCAATCCCTAACAATTCAACCACCTGTAGGTCCTCCCACTTACTGCCCACTCACTCACCCAGTCATAAATTCAGCCAAGTATTCATCCACCCACCCATCTATCCATCTTTTAACTCCCGTCTATCAACCCCATTGAGCCATCCACCTATCCATCTACACAGGCACCTCTTCTGTCCATTCACCTACACCTCCAGCCAACCTCCATTTCCCTGCTCTTTTAATGAGACTGATCAAAAGCAACAGAAGAATTAAACTTGAGACACCAGGGGCCTAGCACTGGCCACAGACTCAGCCGTGGCACCCCTGTCCACTCTGGCCTGTAAAGGAAACCTCCATTGGGTCAACACTTTAACACAACCTTTAGGTGACACACCCTTGAAAGGAAGATTCTGAGCTGCCAGAAAGTTCTGCACATTTGGCCACCAAGCCAGGGGTCAGTCACACTGCACTCACTCTCCACCCTCTCCACACTCTTCCATGGTAAAGACTGCCAGCTCCTTCATACCGGGGATTTTGCAGCCCTGACTTGTGGGTGAATCCAGTCTAAGGCAGACCCTGAAGGGTCTCCCATCTGCAACAGCCAGTGCAGCAGGCATGACCTGGCCCCTGCAGCTCTGCGCACTCTTGAATCCAGGTAGAAGAGCCTTTCTCCAGCCACGCAGGAACAGCGCAAGCAAAGCCTACAGACTTGAGAGGGCAAGACCTAATGAGAGATGTCCAAAGATGGTGGAGATGGAGGCAATGCCCAAAACAACAGGGGGGATGAGTCTAGAACAACGCAGTCCTGGGAGCCTGAATGGAGCTTGGTGCTCTGGAGCACCAGCCTTCCAAGGTGGGTCTTTATGGGCATCACTCATATACCCAGCAGCCAGATACGATGCCTGTCTTGGTTTTACCTTGTTCCCTATGATGCAGGGGCAGGCTGGAGTTCAGAAGCATCTTATCCCAAGCCAGTACTTCTTACCCTTGAGGAATCAAAATCATCCTGCCTAAAATGCATATCCCCAGGCCCTTCCTAGGTGGGGTTGTTAGTGGCTTAGGGACAGGAATCTATATAAAATTATGGCTTTGGTAATTCTATTAACAAGAAATACACATTAAATCCCCCCAGAAGACTCCAGCAGGCCTCCCCACCCCTTACCCCCCTGCAGGAGGCTGACCCCACCCCCAGGCAGCACACCTGTGCACTTGCTCAGGGATCAGGCTCAGCTCAAGTTTGCATAGTTGACCTTTTTCCCTGCCCTCCTCAGACCTGAATTCTAGAAGCTGGACCTACAGCTCACTCCTGGAACCCCAGGCTGTCGCTTCAGGCCTGGCTACTCTTGCTTGCTGGGCTATCCACCCACAAGGCCCCTGGCCCTACTCTGAACCAGACAGGATCCTGTAGTAGAGAAAAGCACATGACGGGGTACTCTGTGCACCTGTGGGTTTTGGAAAATGTCATGAATGGCCCAGGAGGAAAGCACTTGTCAATATCATGACAAAAGGCTTTATGAGGATGTTTTTCTTTTTTTAATATTTATTTTAGTTGTCAATGGACCTTTATTTATTTATATGCAGTGCTGAGAATTGTACCCAGTGCCTCACACATGCAAGCGCTCTACCACTGAGCCACAACCCAGCCCCATGAGGATGTTTTTCAGTGACCCACAATTACATCTCCCCTTCGGAAAGTGGATTCCCTACATGGGAGTACGCATCCGGCCTTCTCATATCCTGCCTCTTCTAGGAGGTCAAGGAGAAGCATCAAGGCCACATGCATCAGGGGTCCTGCATACCATCACCTCAGCCAACACCCCTGGCTAGGCCATGAGGACATGAGGGCCCTGTCCCTGGTTCTAACCAGGACAGCAGCAGACTAAGGGGCCCTCTCCCAGGGTACCCTTTGACTTAAGTATTCTGAAAGGTTGGGCTGGGCTCCTCAAGGAAGAAGAAAAGGCCCAGGTGCTTGGAGTACTTGTCCCCAAGGCCAACCTGCTCTTCACAGGCATGAAAAAGGCCACAGCCCCTCAAAGCAGGCAGGTACAATGTCCAGTAGCTGAGTACTGGAGCCAGCGGAGGCTCCCAGCCCTGCCTGCTGCTGTGGGGCACAGCACCCACTCTGCCGAGGGCAAGCACTGGAATACGAAGTGCCCCAAGAGACACCCCCTGCCCCGGCCCTTCTGGTGGTCTCAGTCTCTTCCAGCACCCTCCTCTGAAGGAACTCACCCAAACTCCTTAGATCAACATGGAACCAGCCTTTCACCATAATTCTAACAGATTTGACCCCTCTTTCTGACTGTCACATTGTGCCTGATCCAGCATAGGGGTCTGGTTCTCACCACTGTGTCACATCACCCGTCAAAACTCAGCACAGCCAGGCACCGAAGGGACCCCTCAGGGTGGGAGAGTTTTATGGTTTAGATATGAGGTGTCCCCCAAAAGTTCATGTGTTGTCATGTAAAACTAAAAAGAAAATTTTTAAAAAAATAACATAAAAATCTCATGTGTAAGACAATGCAAGAAGTTTCAGAGATGAAATGATTAGATTATAAGAGCTCTGACCCAATTAGCTGATGCATCCACTGATATGGATTAACTGGATGGTAACAGTAGGCAGGTAGCATGTGGCTGAAGGAAGTAGGTCACTGAGGGCATGCTTTGGGGCTCATAATTTGTCCCTAGTGAGTGAAGCTCTCTCTGCTTCCTGGCTGTCATGTCCTGAGCTGCTTTCCTCCACCATGCCCTTCCGCCAAGATGTTCACCTTGGGCACAGAGCTATGAAGTTGGCCAACCATGAATTAAAACTCTGAAACTATGAGCCAAAATAAACTTGCCCTCCTCTACATTGCTCTTGTCAGTTATATTGGTCACAGTGATGCAAAAGCTGAGTAAAGCAGAGAGCTACAGGGGAGGGGCTTTAGGATCAAGAGACACGCAAGAACTAAGTACCCAGTTCCCTAGTGTCTATTGAATAATGGAACACAGCTGACCCCAGAAATCCATTCCCTCACTCTGGTTTAACTCTTCATATTGCACTTAACGAGGACATGGTCATGACCACTGCTGCCACATAGAAGCCATGACAGGGCTGCCTCTGAGCTCTGCCCCAACAGCTCTGCCACCAAGCCTCAGCCTGCTAGAGCCAGTCCACACAGGGAGTCCATGCAGGCTGGTGGGCTGGGTATAAAGCACAGACTGCTACGCCCTCCTGCTATGCAAAACCCTGCTTTGATATCTTAGGGACATTCTGGAAGCTGAAAGACAGGTAAACACAAGTGGACTAAGCCTAGGGTCCTGACTGTCCATTCCCTGCTGGGACACATCTGAGCCAGGGGTGGGCCTGAGGACAAGGCAGAAGAAGGGGGTGTGTGAGAGGAAAGAATTCACTCTTGCTGAGAGTCTACCATAGTCAGGACAACTTGGTAGTTAGACACATTCCCTCTCCATTCATTCATGCACTCACTCAATGAATACCCAACGGGAACCAAATAGTTCACATTCATCTGAGAACCAAACAGACTTGGACCCCATTCTCATGAAACTTACATTCTAGCAGGAGAGAAGGCATGAAAAAGCAAACAAGTAAATATGTGTACAGATTGTCAGAGGTGAGATGCTCCATGGGAAATATAGAGCAGGAGAAAAGGAACTGGGGCTGGGAAGGGGGGTTAATGTAACATGAGGAGTTAAGGTAGGTCTCACTGATGGGTGACACAGGGGCCCACACGTGGAGAAGGTAGGGAGCCATTCAGGTATCCTGGAAAGGGTGCTGTAGGCACAGGGAACAAGAGTGCCAAGGCCCTGAGGCTGGGTCATGCCTGGGGAGCTGGAGGAACAGCAGAAGGCCAGGGCACTGAAGCAGAAGGAGCACAGGGAGAGAGGGAGGAGAGGAGGGCCAAGAGGGGCAAGCTCATAAGGGCCTCATGGGGTTCAACTCCAAGGAAAATGGGGAGCCATGGTAGGTTATAAGCACAGAGTAACCATCTGACTAAAGGCTCACCATGACAGCTGTTTTGGAATCAGAAGCCTCACCCAACCTGTCACAATCCGGAGGTTTTATAGTGACAGTGTGGCTAAAGTTCAGAGAGGTTAAGAGCTGATCCCAGGTAACTCAGCCAGGGTTACAGAGCCTTGAAGCCAATCAAGGTTTTCCAGTTTGTTGTCCCCAGAGACCTGCAAAGACGGTGTCCACCCTCCCCTGGATGACCTGGCCTGGCACTTTCCCCAGGCAGCCGCTGCACTGAGCAGGAGGGAGGGTGGGACATCTGAACTAGCTGAGCCCTGCCATCCCTTCAGGCCTGCTCCTGGAGCCCCAGGGAGTGAGCAGCAGGAGTGTGTGGGAAGAGGGGATGGGCTGCCTCCTCCCTGCCTGGAAACTCACTCCTGTGAACACAGCACCCGCCTGCCACAAGGAGTAAACCTGAGCTGTGACCTTGGGGAATGAGGTCTCATTGAACATCTAGGGAAGGAAATCCTGTCACTTGCAACAAGGAGGTTGGAACTGGATGACATTAAGTGAAATAAGCCAAGCATGGAAAGACAAATATTGTATGATCTCAATTGTATGTAAATCTAAAAAAATCGATGTCATTAAAAAAAAAAAAAAACATAGTAGAAAGATGGTTTCCTGGGACTGGGGAGAAGAGGGAAAGATGGGGAAAGGGAAGATATTGATCAAAGGATACAAAATTTCTGTTAGCCTGGAGGAGTAAGTTCTAGTGAGCTATTGCACCGACATGGTGACCACAGTCAAAATGAGCATACTGTATGTTTCAAAATTGCTCCAAGAAGAGTTATTAAATGTTTCTTCACCAGAAATATAAGCTGATGAAGTGACAGATATATTAAGTGTCCTGATTCAATCTTTTTACAATGTATACACAGATCAAAGCATCATATTGTATCCAAAAGTATACAATTATTTTTTGTCAATTAAAAATAAATTAGCAGGCTGGGGATGTGGCTCAAGCGGTAACGCGCTCACCTGGCATGAGCAAGGCGCTGGGTTCGATCCTCAGCACCACATAAAAATAAAACAAAGATGTGTCCACCGAAAACTGCAAAAATAAATATTAAAAAATTCTCCTCTCTCTCTCTCTTCTCTCTCTTTAAAAAAAAATCGTAATAAATAAATAAATAAATAAACCAGGTGCAGTGGCACATGCCTATAATCTCAGTGGCTCAAGAGACTGAGGTGGAAGGATCCCAAATTCAAAGCCAGCATCTGCAATTTAGCCAGGTACTAAGCAACTTAGAGAGATCTTGTCTCAAATTTTTAAAAAAATAAAATAAAATAAAAAGGGCTGTGGATGTGGCTCAGTAGTTAAGTGCCCCTGGGTCCAATCCCCAGAACTAAAACTAAAAATAAATTGAAGAATGGTCATATTAAATGGCTCCCTCAGAGAGTTACATGAAATAATCTGGGAGGTGGGCCATCTTGGTGCCTGCAGAAGTCACTGACAAGGACACAGACACTGACAAGTGGCAAGACATTACTGAGATCTGGTGCCCAAGATGTTACAGGGTCTGCCGCCGCCTCCTCCTCCTCCTCCTCCTCCTCCTCCTCCCCCTCCTCCTCCTCCTCCTCCCCCTCCCCTTTCTCTTCTACTCTATCAAAGTCCCTCCTAGGATCAGACATAACAGCATGAACTACAGTGAGGAGAAGCAGAGTACTGGAGCTCTCCAGATCCCTTGGTGACAGCAGCAGCAGGAATCAAGGAACAAAAATGCAATTACATGTTTAACCTCACACCATCACCACCACCACGGCTACCATGCCACTACCCTACCTCACCCCCCTCCCGTCACTGTGACCACTCCCCAGTCCCCACCCCTTGGGCACTGGAGTCCTGGGGCCTCCCTCCAACACCTGGGTCCAAAGGCCCAAACACATCCAGCAGAGGTGAGAGAAACAGAGCAGGCAAGTCCAAAAACTCAATTTATAGATTTCTGTTAAGCAAGTTTATGAGCACAAACTTTCAGACCAGCCCTGCTGGGAATGCAATTCCATTTCATTTGGCTCTGGCTCTGAGATGAATCACTGAGCAAATGAGGAGGGCAGTCTCCTGGAAGAGCCCTTCTGCATGCAAATAAAGAGAGTGACACAGGCCACCTCCAGGGGGAAGACCAAATGTGGAGGGGAAGACCCGGGGGAGCCTCAAGGAGGAAGCGGGACAGATGGACATTTAAAACACACCTTTACAACATGGATGAACTTTGAGGACATTATGCTAAGTGAGAGAAGCCAGTCATAAAAGAACAAATGCTATAGGGTTCCTCTTATGTGGGGTGCCTGGAATGGTCAAATTCATAGGGACAGAAAGGAGAGTGGGGTCTACTGGAGCTGAAGGAAAAGGAATGGAGAGTTCCCGTCCAATGGGAATAATGTCTCTGTTTAGGAAAAAAGTTCTGAAAATGGATGGAGGTAATTCACAGCAATGTGAACATACTGCACACCACTCAACTATACCCTCAAAAATGACTGAATTACCCTAATAAATACAGACACACACATTGACCTTCTTAGGACTCTACCTTAAGAAAACAGTCTCAAAGGTAGACAAAGTTTCAAGCACACAATGTGCACTGCAACATTTTTTATCACAGTAAAATATTGGGAAGGAAAGAGGAATAGTTAGATCAATTAAGCTACAGGCAACCAGTGATTACAAAGAAGTTTTAATGACCCAGAAAATAATTATCATATCATGGTAATTACATGGAATGGCATGCCATATTTTAAGTTCCTAATGGAACAAGGTCATCCATAAACAATAAGTAGAGATTGAAACAAAACAGTGGCTTAACAACATGTTCAGCCTCTTCTTCCCAACACAAAACTCAAAAAAATAACAAAATCGAAGGGAAAAAAATGTTTTAATCTGTAACAGAATTAGAAAACAAGAATGGGGTTCTTAGGAGCACAGAAATCATAAGGATGCTTGAAAGGATGCTGACGGATACAGATTGGAAATGGCACCCTAACCCAAAACACAGCAGAAAGGGCTACCCTGCAGGTATCAGCTCCATACGTGGAAGCTGAGGAAATGTGGCCACACAGGAGCCCTGGATCAAATATCAGTGTAGCTGATGGTGGGGCCACAATCCCCAGCAATGGACTGCAAGGGTGGTTGTGCATAGGTAGGAGTAGGGACACTCGGTTTCCAGGAGGAGGAAGTTCACCCCTACCCCCGTGGCACCAACACCCAGGAGAAAAGTGGAATCCCCACACCCCAACCACTAGAATCTGCAGCAGACCAGGGACCCTTCCCAGCCATTGCAACCCAAAATCACTCACCTTATCAAGATCCGCATATAAAAACAGGCACCGCTGAGGACTTAGAGGTACTAGGACAAGACCACACTTTCAAACCTGAACACTCAGAGAAATGGGAGAAGGGATTACTTCCTTTAAAAAGAATTTACTGAAGAATATTCCATTGTGTATGTATACCCCATTTTCTTTATCCATTCATCTACTGAAGGGCATCTAGGTTGGTTCCTCAGTTTAGCTATTGTGAATTGAGCTGCTATAAACATTGATGTGGCTTCGTCACTGCAGTATGCTGTTTTTAAGTCCTTTCTGTATAGACTGAGGAGTGGGATAGCTGGGTCAATTGGTGGTTCCATTCCCAGTTTCCTAAGGAATCTCCAAACTCTTTTCCATATTGGCTGCACCAGTTTGCAGTCCCACCAGCAATGTATGAGTGCCTTTTTTCCCCACATCCTCTCCAACACTTATTATTCTTAATAGCTGCCATTCTGACGGGAGTGAGATGAAATCTTAGAGCAGTTTTGATTTGCATTTCTCTAATTGCTAGAGATGAACATTTTTTCATATACTTGTTGATTGATAGTACATCTTCTTCTGAGAAGTGTCTGTTCAGTTTCTTTGCCCATTTATTGATTGGGTTGTTTGGTTGTTTTTTTGTTTTTGTTTTTTTGTGTGTGTGTTAAGATTTTTGAGTTCTTTATATATCCCAGAGATTAGTGCTCTGTTGTGCATGTGCTAAAAATGTGTTCCCAAATTGCAGGCTCTCTATTCACCTCACTGATTGTTTCTTTTGCCGAGAAGAAACTTTTTAGTTTGAGTTCATCCCATTTATTGATTCTTGATTTTAATTCTTGCACCACAGGAGTCTTATTAAGGAAGTTGGGGCCTAATCCCACATAATGAAGATTAGGGCCTACTTTTTCTTCTAATAGATACATTGTCTCTGGTTTAATTTCTAGGTCCTTGATCCACTTTGAGTTGAGATTCATGTGTGGTGAGAGATAGGGGTTTAATTTCATTATGTTGCATATGGATTTCCAGTTTTCCAAGCACCATTTGTTGAAGAGGCTATCTTTTCTCCAATTTACGTTTTTGGTGCCTTCGTCTAATATAAGATAACTGTAATTATGTGGGTTAGTTTGTGTCCTCTAATCTGTATCATTTGTCTACAAGTCTATTTTGGTGTCAATACCATGCTGTTTTTGTTACTATTGCTCTGTGGTATAGTTTAAGGTCTGGTGTAGGGATGCCATCTGCTTTTCTCTTCTTGTTAAGGATTGCTTTAGCTATTCTGGGTCTCTTATTTTTCCAGATGAATTTCATGACTAATTTTTCTATCTCTATGAGAAATGTCATTGGGATTTTGAATGAAATTGCATTAAATCTATATATGCACTATGGAATATTATTCAGCATTAAAATAGTATTAAATGATTTTATTCATTTTTTATTCATTTTATTCATGGCATTTACAGGTAAATTGATGGAGTTGGAGAATACAATGCTAAATGAAGTTAGCCAATCCCAAAAAATCAAATGCCAAATGTTTTCTCAGATTTAAGGATGGTGATTCATATCGTGGTGGGGGTGGGGCATGGGACGATTAGATGAACTCTAGATAGTGCAAAGGGGAGGAAGGGGAAGGGGGTATGGGGGTAGGAAAGATGGTGGACTGAGATAGACATCATTACCCTAAGTACATGTATGAAGACAAAAATGGTGTGATTCTACTTTGTATACATCCAGAGACACTAGAAATTGTGCTTTATATGTGTAATATGAATTGAATTAATTGAATTAATATGAATTACACATTCTGCTGTCATAAATAATGAATTAAAATAAAATAAAATAAATTCAGATTTTAAAAAAAGAGAGAGAGGAAGAAGAATTAACTGCCAGGCATAGTGGCACATGCTTGTAATCCTAGCAACTTAGGAGGCTAAGGAGGATAGAAAGTTCAAAGCCAGCCTCAGCAACTTAGTGAAACCCTGTCTCAATATAAAAAATAAAAAGGGCTGGGGATGTGGCTCAGTGGTTAATCACCCCTGGGTTCAATCCCCAGTACCAAAAAATAAATTAACTGAGGCTAGGGATGTAGCTCAGTGATAGAGCGCTTGCCTAGCATGTGGGTTCAGTCCCTAGCACCAAAAAAAAAAAAAAAAAAAAAAAAAGAACTTGATCTTGGAACCAAACATTTCATCATTAAATTTTGAAAAGGGGCTGAATAACAGCATGGAGCAGATGAAGATCAAATTAGTGGCCTGAAGGACTGAGAGCAAAATTCTTCCAGATGGTGGCACAAAAGCCCAGAAATGTGAAGAATAAAAGAAAATTGGGGGATAGAAGCTCTAAACACCACCTGAAAAGAATTTCAAAAAGAAACCCTAGAGAAATTGTTTTGTTTTTTAATACCCATTACAAAAAGACACAAGTCCTCACATTGAGAGAACTAACCATGTGCAAAGTAGGGTCATACAAAAATATAATATTTAAGCATAGAGTAGTGAAATTTTAGAACCCTAGGTGAAGAGGAAAAGTGCCAAAATCTTTCAGCAAGAAAACAACACAAACTGCCTGGAGGAGAACAAAGTCAGAGTGATAAACAGCAATTTTTTTTAAGGGCCAAGCAACCTAGGTGTAAACCACAGCCCCTCTTTTCTACCATGGGGTTCACTGTGCCTCACTTTCCCCACCTGTGTGAAGAGCTGTACCTACCTCATAGGGTTGACCTGGAAACTGACAAAGTAAAGCCCTAGCACAGAGCACTTACTAGTCACTTAGCTATTACCAGAATATCAGGTGAGTGCAAATCAACAAAACAGTTATCTTAAAAGAGCCCAGGAGGAAAATGGCGTGAACCTTGAATTCTTATACTTAGTCTTTGGGAAAGAAACAGGCATTATCTGAAAGGTGAGGACACAGTTCACCACCCACAAACCTGCTTGGAAAGAACTACCAAATGGTGTGCTCCAGCAATCAGAAAAAATTAATTCAGAATAAGTAAGTATTGCCAAGAGCTGGAGGGAGGAAAAGGTTGGTAAGGAACTGTTTAGTCATGGGTTTGTTTGTTTGTTTGTTTGTTTTGGGAGGGGCGGGGAGTAATGACAAATGTTCTGAATTAGATAACAGTGATAGTTGCACAACTTTGCAAATGTACTAGAAGTCACTGAAAGAAACACTTTAAAATTTTAAATATGAATCTTCTCTCAATTAAAAAAAATCCAAGAACAGAACAGGAATCCAAATACAGTAGTAAGAAAAAATTAAAATTAATTGTTAAAACTATTATTGACCCTTATTAAGTATTAAAATTTGGAGGTAAAATCACAGTTGGTCTCATCTTAGCCAGTGATAAGGTTCAGGTTTAGAAAGCAATGAAGGCACACAGAATAATGTCTTGCTTTGCTCAGGGAGCCATTTGAACATTGATTAAAACAAAAGTGATTGCTAGCAAACAAAAAAATACATTCTTTTGAACCTACCAACTAGGAGAAGAGAAGAGAGACACTTCTGGCTGTCACAATGACAGGTGGGATCTGCTGTCACTTAGTGTCCAGGGTCAAGGACTCAAGTGTCCATGCCACAAGGAACAGTCCTGCCCAAAGACAGCAGTGCTACTTCTGAGAAAATTTCTTTAAGGAACAAAAACTGAGACCAAGACATCCAACAAGAGGCAGGAACAGGCAACAACAGCCCAAGAAAGATCAGTAAATAAGAAATACAAAATAAAATGGCAAGAAAAAAGTCTAAGCATATCAGCAATCTCAATAAATACAAATAGGTTAAATTTCCCTAACTAAAATCTTCCATAAACTGATAAGACATTTTTCATTATGACACTACTTACTACAAAAGATAGAAATAGAAGCATCTACAGAGGTTAAAAATAATATAGTGAGAAAAGCAACACTCTGCAAAAGATAACCCACAGGGGCCAAAAAAGGTATTTATCAGATAAAATACAAAGTCAAAGGGGAAAACATTCAGAAGAAAAGGGAGATTCCATATTGATAAAAGACACAGTTCCACACCAAAGACACAATAGTCACGACACTTTCTGAACTTTACAGCACAACTTCAAAATAAAACAAAACTGATAATAATTAAAGAGGAAAATGAAAATTCTTCGATTGTAAAGATGATTTCAATATTTTTCTTCCAGATTCAGTAGGAGAAAGATAATAAGATTTACACAACTCATCTGTAAGTTTATCAAATAATATTCATTTTATTAAATAAGTATTAAATTCCAAGTTCTGCAAACATTAACTAATGTATTTACAGTTTTGCACATATTAACAAATTTAATCCTTATATAATACTATAAAGTAGGCACTATTATCAAGTTCATTTTACACATAGTGAAATTGATCCCCTGCAACATGCCCTGCATCAGTAAGATGGTGGTTAGCCTGCCCTGTGACCTATCACAGAGGCATAGAGGACACCCTGGGCACCAGCGGAGACAGCACAGCTGGGAAGATTCAGAACACATCAAGTATTCCCACACCAGGGCTCCTGTAGGTCATTGATTCTGTTATTGTTGTATGCTTTTGATTAAAAATCATACAAATGATTAAAATAAATAAATAAAATAAAATAAATAAATAAAAACATGCCCTGCATCATGCAGCCAATAGGAATGTTCAAGTCAGGCGCTGCCCCCAACTACTGAGAGCCACCCCCCTCATCACCCCCATCCTGGTTACCCTCAACCTCCACTTCTTCTCCCTCTCATGAGACCCAACAAAGATGTCACAGTCTTTTTCATTCACATCTAACTTTCCACAGTGGAAATCTCAGTAAGATCCTGAAAGGAAAAAGTATTCAAAAATTTTTATACATTACCGGGGTTCAATGCCATAAGATTCAAAATTAATGACTAAAGGAATCCCCCTCCAAATATCAACTTAGAATATGTAAAACATTCTTCTTTTTATAACTGCTGACTTAAGATCATATCACAACAGAAATTCTAAACTACTTAGAAATAAATTTGAATTAAGATCCTTATTGAGCTTAACCAAAACAGTACCCTTAGTAAAACCCTTAGTAACTTTTGATAAACCGGGGATCACAAGAAATCAACTTAGCTGAAAAGAACATCTAGAAACTTACTGCAAACATCATACTTACTTATGAAACTCTAGAATTTTATACCACTGTCAATATTTAACATTATCCTAGACAATGGGATGAACCTGAAAAAAAAATAAGGATGAATGTTGAAACAGATGAGACAAAATTGTCAAAATTTGTAGAAAATCTGAGTATCTAATGAGCTCAAAGAGAAACCACTAATAAACTTTTCAAACTCATGTGAGAGTTCAGCAAAACACCTCAATATAAAATCAATATGCAAAAATCAATAGCTTTTGTGTATGCCAGCACTCCCAATTAGAAAATGTAATCCAAAAGAAAGTTCGTTCACATTGGAAGCAAAAATCTATAAAATCCCTGGGGATGAGCTTAATGAGAGATATGCAAGACCTATACAAAGAAGACTTTGAAACTTTGCTAAAAGCATTAAGGAAACCCCAAATAAAGGAGACACACTATGTCCCTGGATGGTACTGTCATTATTATGAAATGATAGTTCTTGCCTTATTAATCTATATATTCAAAGCCTCCCATGACAAAGACATGTTTGCATTTATAACTGGCACATAACACATAGCTAATGATTATTCATAAAAATTACATGCCCTCCAAGCATTTATTTACTTAATCAAATATTTGAAAGTTTTAAGAAGGGTAACAAGGTCTGAACCACATGAGAAATCAGAGGGGAAAAAAATTAATGAAAGAGTAGAAGGCAATTTAAATACACCATGAAGCGGAATTAAAATCCAGGACCACAGAGACACCAAAGGACATAAAAGAAAGAAAAGAATAATGCCAAGAGATGGAGCACTGTTGAGCCAAGCAAACGGTGCCAGGTTCCAGCAACCAGGGAGCTCAAAGTCCCACGGATGCTCCTACCATGGGGAGTGGGGCACAACATGGGTTAAACTAGAGACAAGAGCATGTGCCAGGTTACCCAGGAGGCCACACACAAAGTGGGACTCAAAACGAGAGCACATTTGAAAAAGAATTTGGTTTCAAAATAAGTCATCCCAAGCAAACTAACACCTTTGTTGGACATCTTTATATTTATGCTGTGGTTTGGTGCTGTTGTTATTTTGAAAGACATGGAGGTAGGGCAGCCTAAAATCCTAATGCTTAGATGGCCCAATGGTCTCACTATCACCCTAATAATATACTAGTTATCTATGCTCAGAGTGCTACCAACAGGATGGCAGAGTTTATGACATCCATGGCATGAGACTCCCTTGGACCATAGCATCTTGAAGAATTTACAGGGCTCAGTGATAGAGGGTTGATCTAGCATGTTTAAGGTCCTGGATTCAAATCCCACTGAAGAAGAAAAAGAAGAAGAAGTGAGAGTTTACTAAGCTGGGCATGGTGGTACAAGTCTGTAATCCCAGGTACGTGGGATCCTAAGGCATGAGGATCAAGAGCTCAAGGTTAACCTGGGCAAATTGGTGAGACCCTTTCCAAAAAAATGAGAACAGCAATCACAATCAATCGATGAACCACAGACAACTACATACTTCTCATTTACAAGTTTTACCACTGGGCTCTCATTAAGTAATAGAGGAAAATGCCATTGTTAATTGTGTTTGCAATGAATTTCTTGCATAAATAAGTTAATGGGACAATACTTCTTATTAACAATTAAGATTTGCTAGGATGACATACATTACATAGGTAAAAGAAAGACTCACAGTAATTAGGGATATGCACATTAAAATAACAATGAAGTACTGCCTGTGAGCCACCGGATTGACAAAAATTAAAAGGCTGATAATATCAAGTGTTGGCAAGAATGAAATACAGTGGGTGCTCTTCTTACACAGGTGGGTGGGAGTGCAAATTTATTCAGCTCTCTGGAGGGCAATTTGACAGAAGCTATTTAAAAATTTAAATGTTCATGCTGTTCAGCCAAGCAATTCTACATCTTAGAATCTACTAGATAAATACTCATAGGCCTGTATGTGAATTTTCATCTCAATATGGTTTGTAATCATGAAAACTTAGAACGAACCTAAATATCTATTAGGAGGGGAGTCTGTTAAATATCTATTAACAAGAAAACACACTTTAAGATTCTATGTAGAATGCAATAGTTTTGTATTAGTTTTGCAATAGTTTTGTATATAGCCAGGCAAGCTCACCAAAACAGATTGGTGAGTGAAAATAAGCAAGGTGCACTGTAGTATGTGTAGTCGGCATTCTTTGTCTATTTGAAACACAAAGCACAAAAACAAAGCAAAACTCCATATTCCATCATGTGGGTAGATAAATGTAAATACAGGAATTTTCTAGAAGGGTATACCTGATCTCAGTTTTCTTTCTAAAGAGGGAAATGGGGCTATTTATTTTAATTATTTAAATATTTCATAACAACATGTATTTGTGTATTAATCTATGATATTTAAAGAAATAAAAGTGTTAAGGTTGAAGGCTCAAGGAAAAAACTGGGTGATTGGTATGTGCCCAACAGCGTGAAGAAGCTGCAGAGAGGAGCAGCTGGACGCTGTGAACAGAGGTTTCCTGCAAGGCTGGATTCCTGGCAACATTTATCTTGCCAGGTACTGAAAGCAATTTCTTCCGCTTTTCAGGACGTCCTGATTTTTTTTTTCATGATGCCCGTGTATTGCTTTTACATCAGAAAAAAAATCAGGAAGCACTTTATGTGCAAATGGTCAATGCCTCACTCTCCCACGGGGAGGGACTCCCTATAGATTCTCTCCACATTCTTAGCATTGACTCCGGGATAAGAGAGAACCCCAGAATTCTGCACACACCTGGCAAGACCCCCACCCCACACTCTGACCCACTTAGACTCACCATTCCTGTTGGCCACAAGACTTAACTGGACTTGGACTCACTGGAGGCATGAGGCCCAATACCTCTGTTTATGTCCCTCCCCACTCCCAGAGGGCCCTTGCCCCTGCCTCTATCTCCCTGTACTCCCCAGCACATGACAAGAGAATGAGTGCAAGGCCTGAGGTATGAGGGCTAAAGTAGGGACCCTGAGGCTATACAGGTATATCTCCCAACCCCCCAAGGCCTGTCACTGTGGGATGAGTGGACAAACCCAAAAAAACCAAGTAGGGGTGTAGGATCCTAGCCAATCACCATCCTCTCCTCACACAAGTGGGGAGAGCTTGAAGCCACCCCTCCCAACCCCTCAGAAATGAGCTGCCTAGTTCCCACCCCAAACACAGACATGCACACTGCCCCCTGGGGGACCCTCCAGCTGTCAAGGATAGGCTGCCTCAGCCCCAGCTATGGTCCCCCCACATCCTTGAATATCTCCAACCACATCAGGACTGTAAGAAGCCTCCAGCCTCATCCAAGGACCCCCGAGCAAGCAGATGCACCGTAGTTACACATAGCCACCAACTCCTAATAAGCCAGGGGTGTAAAGCTTATATGTACCCAAGTTCCCCCACATTGTCACCATGAAAGCCAGGAGGAAGGGAGACTGATCTGGTTTCTAAGAACAGAGTCTGTGGGGCCATCTGCCCTGGGAGAGATCTCAGGCAAGGACCAACTGTCTATTGAACAGAGAATGGGGCAAACCCCAGTAGGAAATCCCTTCATCTAGCAAAAAGAGAACAACAGCTCAAAAGACCCTTCAGCACCTATATGCCACCACCTTCTGTGCCCATCCCCTTCCCTGTGCCACTGACCAACCACCAACTTCCTGACAAGTCACCTAAACCTGGAGGTTCCTCTGCAAAGCCTCAGAAAAGAGGGCTCTACAGGGGGGTCTCTCTGCTCAGCTCAGCCTTCCAGCTCCTCCCTGCGCACACTTAGGACAACACAGGATTCAATGCCAAGGACCTGGAGCCTCGATGTTCATGGGGAAATTGCGGGGAGCCTCTTCCAAAGCCAAAAGAGAGCTGGTCCAACCTGGAGGCCACACCATCAGCTCCTCACTGCTCTGGGGTTCAGCCCAGCACCCTGAGTTCCTTGACCCAGCCTGTGAGGTCACATGTGACCCGCCCCAATTAACTTTTCCTTGGCTCCTGTCTTAGTTTCCTCATCTGCAATCAAGTCACCCTGAGAAAAAACAATGCTGAGTGCTTGTTGTAAAGGGCCTGGCACAAAATAGGTGCTCAAGAAAACAAGCTGCTGCCTCTTCTCCAGAAACAGGCATCAAGGCCAGTCACCACAGGATCTGATTAGGTGTGTGTGGTGGACTGTGATGACCCAAACATGGGCCACTGCCCACAACATCAGCCCTCCTATTGGACATGGAAGACACAGAAAACAGAAATGGGCAGGCAGGGGGCAGGCCAGTTGGAGACCAGGGAGCACAAGGCAGACCTGAAACACCAGAGTCGCCTGCAAAAGTGAGAACACCTGGATCCACTGGCTTCAGAGAGGGAAAGGCTGGAGCCCAGGGGAAGGTGACTTCCCCAAGGCCACACAGCTGGCGCGTGGCAGGGTGGAACACAGAATCGGTGGGCCCTGGACTTCAGCCCCGTGTCTGGACTGGCTCCTCCATGGCCCTTACCTTCAGACCTCCCCCTGCAGGAGGAGGGGAGGCCGTCCCAGGACAGGGAAGAATGGGAGGGGACCCTGGACAGGGAGAGAAGCAGTCCAGTAGGACAATACGAGATGGCCGGGGGCCTGAGAAGCAGGGGGTGACAAGGGACTGGAAGCTGGACTGGGCACCCTTGTCAATGCCCCGTGTGGTGGCACTGCCTTCAGATGGCCCTTTGCTGTCCACCTGGTGAGAAATGCTGCTCCCAAGCCATATCCTGTCCCTGGGGCAGCAGCCTCCAGGACTGAGCACCTTCCAGGGCCATGGCCTGACCCTCCACCTAGCCCAGCACCTCTTCAGAGCTCCTGGACCTGTACCAGGGCCGACCTGGGCTGGCCTCACCCCTCGACAGTCCTCAGCCCAGCCTGACTTCTGCTCCTGGTGTCCCCAGGTGAGGACCCAATAAGCACCATGGAGCCAAACTCCCCCTCCAGTCAGGCTCTGCCACAGTCCGGCTGCAGCAAAATAACCAGGGGGTGATGAGCAACTTGTGTACCTTGATACAGCAGGAGTGGGAGCCGTTTATTGTAGCACAGGAGGGGTATATATACATTCCACACAGCTTATCTCAATTAACATAAACTAGATACAGCAGTCAACCAATCAGGAATCTCCACACTTAATGGCTCCCTGGCCTTACTTCACAAACCACTCCCTCTGGCAAAATGCCAGGCGCCATCCTGACTTGTTTACAGACCCTAACAAGGATCCAGGGTCTGACAGTTTCCCAGGCCTCTGCTTCATCCCCATGGACCCTTATCCTGGCTCCACGCCCCACCACCTGCCTCTGCCTTCCACCCAGAACCTCCCAAGTGCTGCCTCCCCTCCCCACAGGTACCCCAAACTCCACAGTCTACAGCAACCCCACATCCTCCTTTCTCCTCCCTGACTCCCCAAATCAAGGATGGCCTTCCCTGAGGCCCAAGTCCAGACTTAACCTTCACCCTGAACCTGCCCTTCCCTCTCTCCAGTGTCTAGGAGCTAGCTCCTGCACTCCTGCTGGGCCTCCTCCTCCCCCCCAGCTGCATGGTCAGCTTCTGTAGCCCATCTTCCTGAAAACACAGACCTCATCACATGACCTGCGGCTTCAAATCCTCCCATGCTCCTCTGCCATCAGGATGAGGTCTGGCTCCTCTCTTTGGGAGACTCTCCACCACTCAAATCTCCAGCCTCATTCCCTGCCTGATCCTCCTTTGGACTAACCTCCAGGCACTTTGTGCACAGAGGTTTTCTACCTATGCTTGAAGTGTCATCCCCCACAACCAGCTCCTACTCCTTGTTCTACAACTTAGGCAACCTGGTCAACTCCTATTCACACTTCAAAACCCCAACTCAAGCTTCCTACAGGAAGCCTTCTTTGACTTCACTAGAGAGCAAAACCTTCCCTGAGTCTCTGCTGGTTCTGTGATAACTTCCCACTTAGCACATGAACTATGATTATTTGTTTCCATATCTACCCACCTTCCTCTAGACTAGGGGAGTTTTGAGGGAAGGCGTTGTGTTCGAGTCACTCTGGAATCCCCTGCAGTTAGCACAGAGTAAGCTCTGCACAAATGTTTGTTGAAAGTAGAGCTGACTGAATAAATGAATCAATCCAACCTGACATTGGATGCCAGCCAACGACTTCTCCAAATCCTCTTCTCTCCTGTTGTGCTCTGTCCAGCAGAAGCCCCTCAGCTCCTGCCCGGCTCAAGGCAAAGACTGCTTCCCCTCCCCTTTGTCCCTTGCCCCTGCACCCCGGCCCCCTGGCAGCCCCTCTAGCCCATCCATCTGCTTGACTAATGAACAGAACAACCTGTGCTCCTTTTCCAGGGAATACGCCTGCCTTAAACTGCTTTGAAGAGCACAGCACCTGCTCACATATCAATTAAAATTATAATTAGGTGGTGAAAGTATATAATTAAAATAACACGTTCCATCTCCCTCATTTACTGCTGCTGCTGGATGTCAGGATGAAGCAAACCCGTTCTCAAGAATGGGGTGGGGGTAGGGATCGCTCTCATCTCTGTACGCGCCAGGCATCTCTTCTGACACAGAAAGCAGATCTCCAAGGTTGCCCTGACCAACAGGACTGGAAAGGATTTTCTGTCACTTGCTGGGTTGGAACTAACACATCTCTCTGTCTGGTTAGGGTTCATATCACGATGTCAGACTTTTTCAGGTCTCCATACCTTTGGATGTGAAATACTATCTGCCTAGAATACCCTTCTCCTCCTATATGCATGTGCGACTCCAATTCATCCTTCGAAACCCAGTCCTGATTTTCACTGACACTGGGCTCTGGGGACACAGGAGAGAAAGATGCAGTTCCTGTTTCAAGGCCCCTACAACACCAGGCAAAATGATCTCCATGTTCCACAAGAGGAAACTGAGGCTCCCTGATCACTCTGAGACAGAATGGATCATTCGCATGAAGTTGAGGATGTGGATGGATCTGCAGAGCCCTCCCAGGGTCTCAGTCCCTCCCCATTTTGGTGGCCACAGGGACAGGTCTCCTAGAACACAAGCATGTTAAATCTGCTGCCATTTTCTGTGCCAGCAGGTCATTCTGTCAAATGGCATGTCCTGCTAACAAGAACAGACGTGTGGCTTGGGAGGAGCCATTTGCTACTAGATGGTGCTGTTTTGCAGAGAATTTGCCCATCCAGGAGATCTGCCCAGCACCCAGCATAGCCGGCTGCAATATTTATGAAGTCTCATTTTGGCGGAGCATGGGAGAAATTACTTCTTGCCTTTTAAAATTAAACTCACTTTGACTTTTGTTGCTGTAACCATTAAAACCTAAGCGTGTTAGCTATTGTCAGGTCCACCAGGCTGATTTGTAGCCAGCCAGGGCTGCCTTGTCCCTGAGCCTCCTTCAGGATGCCGAGTTGGGGAGCGACACACAGTTATTGAGTGCCTCCCAGGTGCCGGCCACTCTGCAGGTTATTTTACATATGCTGCCTTGGCGTTTCCAAAATGGGTTTTGCTAAGCAGTAATTACCCAGGATGCTAATAGGTGCTCTGCCAAAGAAAGTTCTTTGTTCAACTGAGCCTGCAAATGCTGACTTCACAAAAGTTAATGGGCTTCTTTACTACAGGACTTCTCAGAGCCTTACACATGCTGATGTGCATGCTGATGCCGCCGGGAGACACATCTGGCTGCATCACGGGTTTTCAGCCACAGCGTTTGTCTCTCCAACATCGTGTGGAACTAGTTGTGCCAACAGCAGTTCGGGATAGGCTATTATTTCATTTCATTCCTCACCAGCCCTGGAGGTGGCTACTGCTGTCCCCCACTTAAGAGATGATGAGCAGGCCCATGGGGTCCCTGCCATTCACTGCTGTGACCCCCCTGCTGTGCCTCCCAGCACCCAGCACATGACAGCTCTTGGCTAGCAGTGGAGAGCCACATGAAGAGAGCCATGCAGGGGACAGCTGGGGCACTCTGGAACTGAGATAGGAATCTGGGAAGGATACCGAAACTCAAAGGAAGTGCCCACAAACCACCGAGATGCAGAAAGCACCTGTAAACAATGCAACTGCTGAGCAATATGCACTTGACACGCACCCTTGACCCATGTCTCCAGCTATAGCCCAACCCCTCAGCACAGACCCATGGCTGTGCTCCCTCTGGAGATGATCCACATGCTCCCTTGAATGCGTATTCCTAGCTTTACCCTAAAGGGGGTCTCAAGGATGCCCTTATTCTCCCTTGAATATGTATCTACTTTCCTAAAGTAACCTGTTTGTGTGCCTTTGACTGGAACGTGCTGAAATTTTTTTCCATCCCATAAGCCAAGAACCCCACTGGCCCTGAGTCAGGCAACCCCTTCTCTCTGGGAGCTCCTCAGACCCTTGTTCAGAGAAGTGTCTTCTCTGCAACAGGACTATCTGGCTTCAAACTCATTACACTGTCCATAGTCACTTCTCCAAATATGAGGAGAGGGTCCCTCCCCCATCCCACCCAAACCCTGAGAAGACAGTCACCTGACCTGCTGCTGGCCCAGGGCAAACCCTTCAGAGGCCTCCCCTGCCTTCAGCTGAGCATGGTTTCTCTGGGGCCTGGGCAGCCAGGGGTCACATGACCATCACACATGCTGATGGCAAATGCTGGGGGCAGGAGGGCAGCAAGCTGTTCCACCTTTCTGAATCTGTATCAGTCCTGGACGACCCGAGGCGGCCCACCCTGGAGTTTGATCATTGGACTTAGTCCAATGTTGTGTAGAAGAGGAGATTTTCTTTTTCCATGTTTACAGTAAAATGTGCACATACGTAGAAATGCTAAAGGGACACATCATAGCAGGTTCAAGTTAGTCTCCACTGTCACCCCTCTCCCCTGGCCTCAGATCAAGCACACATTTAGGCTCTGGAAAGAATTTGGTGATGGAGTGGAGAAAAAACACAACATTCAGTACAGAGGAAGGGCACGGGTGGGGCCCAGGATCATGAGTGCTCCTACAGAGGGGACACAGCCGGCCATGTGCAATCTACTGGCCCAGGGGCTCTTCTAGAGCCCAATCAGGCTGCTGAAGCAGAAATCCAAGCGGGTGTCCACATCTGGCCTTCTCCCCTGTGACAACAAGGGCTGCTTCCCATCCATACAGGCCCCTCCCCACCTCCTCATACTCTCATCATCCCGAGTGCCTGGAGCCCCATGGTGCCCCCAACCAGCCAGCTCCGGGGCTGGCTTTCATAACAGGTACTAAAGCACAATGATTAGGTGACAAACCTCATTTTCCAGGAGGCAACCCGCAGAGTTGTAACCAGGCCTGGCTCCATGGGAACATGACTATAAATTGTTTCTGACAGTTGTATTATTTCATAGGAGCGTCACCCACTCCTCCATTTACATTTCTAGAAAGATCCTGACACACAGCCCTGCTGACTACCTGCCCCACAAACCGACAAACCACAAGCCAGTCACCAGGAACACAGCCTGTCCTCTGCCAGAGAGGTAGCCACACACACCCCCAAGAGCCCACCAGTCCCTCCAACCTGAGTGTAGACAGGACAAGCCCAGGGGCTACCTCAGGGTGTAGCTGCACTGCCCGGGCAGGAGCTGCCAGGCTCTGACCCTCCACTTTGTAGACCCAGGTGTCTGTGGCCAGGGGCTCCCCAGAGGCAGGCAGCTCCCACCACACTAGGCCAGCTGTGACGCCACAGAAACCTGGGCTGAAATGAGGGCAGAACCCACTACTAGGAATGACCCTGGTAGTCCTGAACACAGCACGGGGAGAACGAGGCTGGTGACCAGAACAGCCCAGGAGGAAGTGCTCCTCATAGTGGATGGGCACTTACAGTCTGAATGAGCACCACATTGCTCATTGGCCTCAGTCTTCTAACAGCCTCCCCTTTCCTCTGTGGGAATATTTTCCCAATTCCACAGGGGCCTTAAAAGGAGTAAGGCACATGGCTCAAGCTGGTCAGTAAAAATGGCTTTCTTGATAATGTTGATTAGTTCTTAGGTTCAACTAATCAGGTTGCCCCTGGCCTGGGTAGCACAGATTGGTTAACAGGTGGGCATATAATCCAGGCTGGGCCAACTGGGATATCCTTGTACCTTTCAGCACTAGTTGCTTCATGACCCAAACTGGGCCAAATCAGAGTCCTCTAAAGACCTCTTCCATGGACTAGATAGGGAACATGTTCTCTTTCCCATCTTTGCTAAGCAGGAAGACTGGCTGACTGACATATGGAAGGAACATGGCAAAAAATGAAGTCAGGCAGAAGCACAAAAAGATACCCGACTGCTCAACATCCAGCCTTTCCTGAATCCCCTTTGGGTAAAGGCCAAGATAAGTTGGATCCTCATCCCACACAACTAAAGGAGCCCTGGCTGGTGTCCATGTCCAAAGTTTGCTGGTCCTAAGGGGCCAGGAGCCCACAGCACAGGCCTCAGGAGGCCAGCTCTCCATGAGAGCACATGGTTATGCACCCACAGGCCGCTTCCCCTGCTGTCCTTTTTCAAGCCCAGCTCAACCTTCAAAGTCCTACACTGTGGGCGTCACCGTCAGGAGGGACCCTCGAGGCTCTGGCTAGCCCAGGACCACTCAACTGTGTCCTGCTCCTTCACTCTTGGCCAGCACAGCCCTCCCCTTGCCCTCCCCCTTCCTCTTCACTCCCACTGTGAGTCCTGGGATTCTGAGGCCAGGTTAGAGACACCCCACCTTCCTCATAGTGCCAGGCACATGGCAGGTGCCTGCACAGGCTGACTGCCCTGACACGCCTAAGGAAGGAGCCCAGGCCATCCACAGTGAGCAGCTCCTAGCATGGCACGTCCTGCACCTGTTCTAATTCACACAATAGCCTGGGTGGCCGGTTCCGTGCGTATCCCCATTTCACAGATAAGGAAAGTGAAGCTCAGGAATCTTTAGAATGTTACTCAAGGTCGAAAGTTGGTAGGTGGCAGAGCTAGGACTCAGATCTGGCTGGTCTGCCTCAAAGCTGTCTCTCTGCTCCTCTCTCTGTGCAAAGGCAAGCTCCATTCACTCGTCACGTCTACCGCGTACCCCAACATGCACCTGGTCCGTGACACACCCCGAGTGGCTGTAAAAGTGAGCAAATGCCCCTGCAGTACCTGGGTATTTCCGAGGTGCCTCTAGGAGTCTTGAACTCCTCAAAGTTCTCCTGAGCTGCTGGGAAAGGGGAGGAGGAGGCATGGAATGAGAGAAGTTTCTGAGGCTGGCAGAGGACAGGCCAGGGCACCTCAGAGCCCCTCTCAGGGGGACTGGGGTAGGCACATGCTTGACCTTGGGGAGCGGATTCAGTGATTACCCAGTGCTGGCTCCCGCCACACTCATTAACTCGAGGCTCCCAGGGGTGTAATAGTTCCTGCTGCACCGGGTGGCTGGGCCAGACAGGCAGAGCCGCTCTGCAGGATGCACACCAGGGAGAAATCTCTGGCCCTGGCCCGTGCCTCACTCTGGGGAGGAGGACCTAAAGGCAGCCCTCAGGGGTGGCCACACCGTGCACCCTGAGGGGCCTGCTGAAGAACAAAAGAGGAGAGAAGCATGGGGGGAAGGCTAGGAGTCAGCAGACCAGAGGTGACCTCAGGAGAACGTACCAAGGGTCCTCCAGGGGCCATGCAGGCACATGACAGTGCCACCCAACAGGCTAGGCAGCCAGCTCGGAGGTATTCAGTCATCCGTGCAACCTGCACTGATTGAGCACCTGCTGTGTGTCAGGCACAGTGCTGGAGAAGAGGGAAGCTAAAGACAGTGATGCCCGCCCTCCCAAAGCTTCCACCTGGGATGGAGAGGGACAGCAGGGCAGGGAGTCGTCTAGATGGGACACGTTGTAAGGAGAGGACTGCTGTGCAGAAAAGTGGGGCAAGGCAGTGTGACAGGAAAGAGGATGGAATGCTACATGAGGAGCTCACCAGAGGTGCGCCTATGGGAGGGGACAGGGAGCCTCACAGATGCATGAGGGAGGTGACCAGCAGCAGCAGGAAGGCTCCAGGGGAATCAGGTCACAAGGTGGAAGAGAAACTGCAGGATGCGCCGGAGGAGGAACACGTTCGCAGGAAACACGCAAGATCCCTCTGACTCTGGCCAAACTCTGAAGCACTGACATTCCACGCCAGGAGGAGGAGAGATGAGCCGTGTGCAGGGACAGAAGAGGAGAGCCCTGATGGCTTGCCTTCTTCCAGAGTGAGAGGCCAGTGCAGGCGTGCACACCTGGAATGTCGAGGTGTGAGCCAAGCCTGCTCCCAAGGCCAAGCCTGCACGTGCGTGCACACACACACACACACACACTCACACGCTCCTGCCTTTACTTCCTCCAGGACACACATTCTTTTGCCTCTGGCCTTTGTACATGTTGTCCCCACCCCATTGCTGTTCCATCGTGTCCCTCAAAAAGTCCTCCTCCTTATCCCTCAGTCCCTACTCTAGGGACTGTTCCTGATCTCCCAGGTCCATCTTTAAACATAAGCCAATAAAATTCAAGTAAAGGAGAAGCATACTTCAAGGATAGATGGAAAACCCTTCTGCCATCCTGAATGCAGACACAACATGCTGGAGGATGCCTGAGGGCCTCTACTGCCCACTGGGCAAGCCAGAAGGGTGGCAGAGAACACGCTGGACAGGGACAATGTCCTGTGTCAGCCCCTGGGGCTCACAAGAGCCTGCTCAGAGCACTGCTTAGCCCCAAAAGCCTCCCAGGTGGCCTCTCTGCAGGCTCCCTGCAGGACTCCCAGCGCAGCTCCTCCTTCAGCCTGAGCACCAGCCCTCGCACAGCTTCTACAGCCACTCAGTGCCTCACCAGCTGTAAATACCAGACACACGATGAGAGACCCCGTCTCGTGAGACCTTGGTCACATTTCACAACAGGTGGTCCCTCACTGTGAGCCTGGCATTTACATGGGTGGAGATGGTGCCCCTGCAGTGGGGTGGTAGGCCATGGTGAGCGCTGCCCCTCTTCCCACCCCTGCCTGCCCAGAGAGGGGACCTCAGCTTGGGAGGTCTGGGCTGGGGGCTTCCAAACGGAGTTTCCAGGCTTGAGAGCTTTGGGCCTGCAGTTCATCCTGTGAGGATCCTAGATTTAGAGACCTGAATTGTGCATGAAGAATCTTAACCTGGGATTTTTGTGCCAGGGCTTCTAAACCTAGCCAGGAGTCCAACTTTTATAACACTGAAGTTCTATCACTGGGTAGGACAGGGATGCTGAGTCTCAAGTTCTTGTCTAAGAAGGTTTGCAAAAAAAAGCAACTCTGGGATTTTCCAAGCAAGAGTCTGAGCCTTGCCCACCCAGCCTTCTCCTGAGCCTCTAAGGAGACTCTAGTCATCCCACAACACCATTTTTAAGAGGCTTTTGCCCAGTGGGAGGGTCTAAGCCCAATGTCCTGTGTATTCCAGGAGCAGGAACAGGAATAGAGTCCTGAAGGGTTGAACATCCCTCAGGTTGGAGGGCACATCCCTCTGAGAAGTGATGTGGAGGCCCAACTACATCTAATGCCACCGCCAACATTAAAAAACAGAGAGAGTAGCAACTGGCAAGGGTCACACAGCACTAACAGTCTACCTCCAGGTCTGAGTCCTGGTCCTAGTGATACCTTAGCCCCAGGTCAAAGGAACCAAGGGGAAGTCAAGGTGGAAATCAAGACTGAATTCCACCCTCCCTCCCAACACACACACACACACACACACACACACCATATACTGGATTCTCACCCAATGGCCATTAGGACAAAATCTATTGACCTGAATGGGGCAGTACCATTAAGAGAGGCCAGCTGGACACTAGTGGGTACCACAAGCTGGCCTGTGGGGCATCAGGATGGGCTGACCAGAGATGGGGGCCTGCTCCTCAGTTGGGTTGGGCCAGGGCCTCAGGACAGAGTGGGGAAAGCAGAGAAAGGAGATTTTCCTGGGCCCAGCCCACCCTCCAGGAATTTCTGGGGAGCCACACTGCTTCCCCATGTCGGGGCAGCCTGAATCACTGGTGGTACAGCCACTCTGCATTACCGAGCATCACCAGTGCCCAGCCCCAGGTGCAGCCCGATTCTAAGAAGCACTGAACCATTAAAAAGGTCTTATTTGGGCTGTGGTTATAGCTCAGAGGCAGAGCACTTGCCTAGCATGTGTGAGGCCCTGGGTTCGATCCTCAGCACCACATAAAAATAAATAAATAAAATAAAGGTAAAAAAAATACAATAACATTTTTTAAAGGGTCTTATTGGTGGGGTTGGGGATATAGCTCAGTTGGTAGAATGCTTGCCTTGCATGCACAAGGTCCTGGGTTCAATCCCCAGCACCACAAAAAAAAAAAAAAAGTCTTATTTTAGAGTCATGTGTGTAAATGTTTGCTCCTCCGGAAAGCACAAGTCCTTGGAAAATAAAGACCACCAGAAACGAAGAAGAGGAAGAAGAAAGACCATGGTTTTCCAGGCTGTGCATGCTGAAGTTCAGGGCCAGGTCCACAGCAGGGACTCAGAAAATGAACGAACGGACAGACCTTCCCTTTTCTCTGAAGCAGCAATAGAGGACTTCATACAGCAGCACTTCAGCTGCATGCCATTCTCTCCACACTGAACTTCACTTGGACTTTTTAGAGACAGGGTCTCACTGAGTTGCTTAGTGCCTCACTGTTGCTGAGGCTGGCTTTGAACTCATGATCCTCCTGCCTCAGCCTCCCCAGCTGCTGGGACTAGAGGCGTATACCACCAGCCCAGCTCTCACATGGACTTTAAAGCCATGTTTCAGAGACAAAATGCTCAGAATTCTATGAAGGAGCTCAGGTTGGGGTTTCAGCAGACAAGTGTTCACCTCCTTCTAACATAACACAGTCTCCCAATACTCATCTTAAACTACCTTAATGCTAATTTTCTGGATTTCTATATGTAAAATAAATCATTTTAATAAAAAAATCTGTATCCACAGTATATGGAACAAAAGAAGATTTCAAAGCCCATTAACTCCCAGAGATGGTATGTTACTGGGAGAATATGGGCTGTATAATTAAAACAATTTAAATCCGATTATAAAAAGACAGTGGGCTTCACCGCCTGCCACTATCTCACTAATGGAAAGAAAACCAATATCTTGAGTTTTTTGTTAAATTACTGTAAAATTATGAATTAGAACACACACACACACCACCGCTTCACCGCTCTGTGTTACTGATGAGATGAAATATTCCTCACAGGGAAATGTTGCTTTAAGCCATCAGCAGCACAGGGCTCTGCTGGGGGCACGCAGCAGTGTCTGGTAGCTAAGGCCCCTGACAGCAATGTGAGGGATGTCCTCTTTGGAGACCCCCTTTTGGAGTTAGTAATGCCCGGCTCCCCACATCCTCTCTCCACTGAACCATGGAGTCCTGTGTCTGGTGAGTAAGAACTGCCCAGGGCAGAGAAATGGATCAAAGACAGTTCATGGCCTAGCAAGGGATGGGGGCCATGTGGCCACACCTAGACCTCTGCACCCTATGTCTCCATCACGAAGGGCTGCCCATGATTGCCTGGTCCTGGCTGCACCGTCCAGGAAGCGTTTAATACCAGTGTCTGGTCCCCAGCTGGGCTTGTGCAGTCTGGCTCTCTGGTTACAGCCTGGACACTGATACTTGTCTGAGTTTCCCAGGCTGAGACCAGGGTCTGCTGTGCCCACACATGCCTAGCACAATGACTGGAACAGGGCCCACCCTCCAAGGACGTGTGGGCAGATAATAAATGGGCACCTACTTTATGCATGTCCTGTATATATATTATTCTTTCAGAGTATCTAAATAATTCTTCAAAGTAGATGTGGGTGTTTTCACCTTACAGATAGGAAAACTGGGGTTCAGAAGCATAACTGAGCATGTCCTGAATCACACAGCCAATAAGAGACAGACCTATAATCCCAGTGACTTGAGAGGCTGAGGCAAGAGGATCACAAGTTCAAGGCTATCCTCGGCAACTTAGCAAGAGTGTCTCAAAAGGAAAAATGCAAAAGAGCTGGGGATATAGAGCACCCCTGGGTCTAATCTCCAATACTGCAAAAAGAAAAAAGGTAGAGGAGGGATTCAGCCCAGCCAGAGTATAGTCCAGTGTTAAAGGCCACTCAGGAATTTCCCACTATTCTACAGGCCCCACTTCCCACCTCCCCCACATGTGCCCCACACCAGGCCAGAAGCAGGGGGAAGATCAGAAAAGAGCAAGAGCTAGTTGCTGCTCCTGAGTCCCTCCAAGTCTAGCAATGACATCAAGTGTCAGGGGGGACTACGGCAGTAGCCTCTCCTACACCAGCCTCTTTCAGGGCAGAAATATACTTGCAGGGATATGATTTCCACACACCCTGAAACTCATACATCTGAATTCCACCATTAGGCATTTGGGTCCCTTGAGAACTTTAGTAGTCCACATCACATCCTCTCAGCCCACCTTTTAACATGCTGCTGTGGCAACCAGCTGTGTGCACGTGTAACGGGGAAGCACCTCACCTCTGCTCACCAGGGGCTTCTCTGCTGGCACCGGATAAGAACCCACCCAGCTTGGATATGATCAAATTATATTACACACATGTATGAAATTATCACAGTGAAATCCATCATTTTATAAAATTAATATGGACTCATAATAATAACAATAATAATATTTAAAAAGGAGCAGGCATAGCCAACCTGCTGTGTAAACCTGAAACAGCTGCATGAGAGACCCCCCCCCCCAGGCCACTGTCCAGTGCAGAGTGGGCTGGGTGGGCTAGAAGGTAACTAATGCCCTTTCTTTTTTTTTCTTTTTGGTGGCGGGGGTAACCAGGGATTGTACTTGGGAGCACTCAACCACTGAGCCACATCCCCAGCCCTATTTTGTATTTTATTTAGAGTCAGGGTCTCACTGAGTTGCTTAGTGCCTCACTTTTGCTAAGGCTGGCTTTGCACTCGTGATCCTCCTGCCTCAGCCTCCCCAGCCACTGGGATTACAGGCAAGCGCCACTGTGCCTGGCTTAACCCCCTTTAGCCAGATGGACAATCCAAGAGGCATTGTTCACGGCTCCCAGGGAATCCCCCAGAACAAATAAGCCCCAGTTGCCCATGGCCATGACCAGCTCAGACTGGCTTTCCCTCCTGCCCTGATTCACACTTCCTATTCTTTCAGAACATGTTCCAAAGAACACTACTGAAGCATGTGGTCCTTTGTCTCTGGCTCTGGTCTGGGTAGACAGCGGCCTGTGATGTCATATAATATGCCAATATGCCGACACCCCAGTCAGAAGCCATCGCCATCTCAACAGTGTATTACTAAAGTGACTCCGAGTGGCCCAACTTGGATGAGAAGGAGCAGGGACCCCAGGAGGGGAGAAGAGGGGGACCGAGGCTACCAGACCTACCACCAGGCTTTGGGTGAACTGGGGGTTCTGGCCCTACTCCCCAACCAGGGTGAGGGCCAGGCGGCATTCCCAGAATGGCCTGGCAGTCTATTCCTTCTGTCCCCCTCCCCATGATGCCCAGAGAGTCGTGGGCATGTGAGGCCAGAGTCAGCCAATAGGGGTAGGCCACAGCTGTATAGAAATCCTGGAACCTCCATGAACCCCAGCTGTTCCTGAGTCCACAGCACAGAGGCCTTCAGAGGCAGGGGTGGGAAGCTGACCATTTCCATAGCTTCCCCATCTCCATGGGCCTCTCAGCTTAGGCCTAGCTCCAGGTGTGTATGAGTCTGGGTTCTGACGTCTTCTCTACGGTCCACAGCCTGCACCCCTCAGTGGGCTCAGTCTCCAGAACCTGGGTTACTTCTGTCAGGCCAGTGGAGAGGAAGCCCCTACAGACCATGCCAGGCCAGTTTTCTTATGCCCAGCAGCCCTGGGCAGCTCCCCTTCACCACAGATACTCTGTTGCCCACTTTGGAGCCTTCACTTCAGCATCCCATCCCCTGGAGCCCTGCTTCCTTTTCTTTACCTGGCCAATCCCCCTCCCACATTTAGAAGAGCTCAGGTGCTCTTCTTCCAGGAAGCCTCCCCTGGTTGCCTCCAACCCAGGCTAAATTAGGCTTGTCCTCCCATGGCCTCTGGACTGCCTTCATTCTCTTGTGGAACAGATCACATTCTTGACCCATCTAGCTGCCCTGCTACACCCAGCTCTGTGTCCATAGCACATGGAGCAGGCAGCCATGAGCACCAGATGCCAACCAACACTGGACAGCCTGACCCAGAGATTGGTTTCTGCAGGGATATGAAACATGCTCTCAGCCCCATGAGGAGGCTCACATCCCTTCCTGGGCCACCACCAGCCGCTTTCTCCAGCTGAAGTTAATAATTTTAAAGTAATTAAGTTCAGCAAACCGTAACTGATGAAATAAGGACTGGTGGTGGCTGGCAGAGCTGTCACAGTCTCGCCCCCTCCCAGGCCAGGGTTTAGAAGGCAGTGGGTAGGCCTAACCATCCCATGGCAGAAACAACCTCTCCTAGCAGCCAGCCACCTAATGAGACGTCAGGGGATTTGTTAATGATATTAGGAGGGCTCAGCTCTGCCTCACGGTGCAGAGGATTTTTGTTCAATTATTTGTGGGTGGCAGGAGCCAGCCCCTTGCTGATAAGGCAGACCCTCCAGGTACTACTGCTGCAGCCAGAGTCTCAAGGTCCTCAGCAGTCCTGGGCAGTGTCCTCACTGGCAGAAGGATAATCAGAGGCAGATGGAGCAAGGCCAGGCCTCATGCTGCAGACCAGGGCTCCTTTCCATCCCTTGGAACCTGGGGCCCCCACCAATGGGCCCATCCAAGGGAAGGGAGCAGAGATCTCTGACACGACGTGATGGGGCAGGAAAGACCCACTCGGGTGGGGAAGGCTGAGACAGGAGCCAAGGGCCTGGGCTGCAACTGCATACAAAGCGAGCACCAGTGTGTGGGGCCAGACCCCATGCCCTGCCCCTCTCCAGCAAAAAGGCCTGTACTTCGCACATGGTGCCCGGGCAGAGGGCTGCTGCTTGTCAAGCCCAGCAGGAAAGGGCTCCTGCAGCCACTTCAGGAGCTGAAGGAGCCCAAGGAGCAGCAAGCTCTACCTCCTGGGTATTGGGCCCTATCTCCTGTTGGGACCTGGGATTTAAAGTGAAATTAGGGCACATACCACACCCAGAGAGACCCTCAACATGGGGGTGAGGCAAGGTACTAAGTTCCCATTCCCCCTTCCCACTCCCCAAACCTCTGCCCCACCAGCCTGGCCCCAAACCTTCCCTCCCTGTCCTCACACCCCTCTTCCCCCCCAATTCGGCTGACTGTGCCCTGAAACACAAGCTCTCCCATCCAAAGCCTCTTGGCCAGAAGCCTGGCACAAGTGTCCCTCCTCCAGAAAGCCTTCCTACTGCCCCAAACTCCTGTCCTCACACGCACATCTGTGTGCACACCACAGTACCCGCCACAGGGCCTTTTCCTCCCCACCTTGAAGGCCTCAAAAAGAGGTTTCCCATCAGCAGTGTCTGGGGCTCCTAGAACCCACTGGGAAGGCACGTCCTCTCAGGGGGTGCAGCCCTAGGGCTCCAGGCCACTTCCCCTCAGCTCTTCCTAGCTGCCTGTGGGCAGAGAAGAACATGCTGAGCAGCTGCCTCAGACGAGGCCACACTGTTGTTCTGTGGGCCTGACACCCTTTCTCTTCCTTAGTTAGCCCACCCATGTCTGCTATGCCCCTCTCAATCTGTCCAGTGCCAAGGCAGCCCCCCAAACCTGGCCAAGCAGTCCACTCCTCTGGAACCAGGATTGATTTGGGGAGGAAACTGATTAGTCCCCCTGCCAGGTCAATGAGCAGTAATCCTGAGACTCTAAGAACTCTTCTGTGTGTGTGTGTGTGTGTGTGTGTGTGTGTGTGTGTGTGTGTGTGTGTTAGTGGGGATTGAACCCGGAACCTTGCACATGATAGGCAGGTGCTCTACCACTGAGCTATATCCATAGCCCTATTTTTTTTTTTTTAATTTGGAGACAAGGTTTCACTGAGTTGCCCAGGCTGGCCTCAAACTTGCAATCCTCCTGCTTCAGCCTCCCAAGTAGTTGGAATTACAGGCATGAACCACTGCACCTGGCCCATGAAAACCCTTGTAAAATAATCCCCCTCTTCCCATGGTGTGGTACCAGGAGGCTGAGCTGAGTAGACTTCAGCCTGCAGTAGCCAGGATGCCGCCTGGGAAGGAACCCATGCAGGGCTCAAGAGGAATAAAGGATGTGAAGATTAAGGTGGGGTTCCATGCATGGATACCCCTGGATCTGCCCACACCTGAGGTTCACAGCCTCTGTCTTTTACACTCCATGGCTTAATAAATGTCCCTATTTTACTTAGGCCAGTTTAAAGGTCTCTGACACCTACATAGCCAACTGGACTCTTATGAAGAATGATTGCAGATCCATGGCAGGTTTTCCCTGGTATGAAGCTAGGGGCTGGAATTCTCAGATGGTCTGACTTCGCATTCCAACAAACACACATGTGAGCAACAACTTTCTGATGGACCATGAAAGGCAGACACCCTCCCTGCTGATCACAGCACCGTGGCTCAGTCACCTGCTCCACAGTCCCAGTGGGCTCTTCCTAGCCTCTCCACAGCACATCACCAAACAGGCTCCTCAAGGAGGGAGAGAAACCCCAGACTGACTCACCGCCCATCTACAGGTATGTGCCTCGAGCTCATCAGGTCACAGGAATATGCACACCTGTGTCTGTGTAGGCCCACACGTGTGCATGCTCGACACTCACTCCACCCTGCAGGTGTCAAGGCTGTAGACACTTACTAACCCTGAGATGCTGAATCTGTGTCACTGGTGCTCACAGACCTTTAAAGGCATATGTGGGGCTGGTTGCCCACCAAGACAGGATGGGCTGGACGGTGATGAGGTGGACCCAGTCCTGCAGGAGCTGTAGGAAAAGGCTAAGGAGGACACATGGTGGTGAGGTCCAGGGGTGTGTGGGTGGAGGCAGTCAGGGGAGACTGGGGACAGAGCTGGGTACCCCACTAGGGACAAGATCCCGAGGCCTTTAAGGCTGAGCACAGATGTCATCCTGCGGCCCCAGGAACCACAGGACCCTGGGCAGACACAAATGTCAGGAAGATGCCCTGGGACCCAAGCATATACATGCAATAGCACATCCGTGAGACACACAGTGTCCCAGAGATGAAGCTACCTGGCCTTCAGGAGTGCCCCCACCCTCAGCTCTTGCCATTACCAATCCATCAGTGGGTGCTGAGCCTCATTACTGACCTCACCGTCCTCCTTTTAATGAGATTAATTTTCTTGGCAGGAGCTAAGTAGCCTGGCACAGTCAGACCCCCCACCCAAGCTGTGCTCCAGCGGGTTTCTCTTGATGAGATTTTGATCATGAACAACACAGCTTCAAAGCCTCTCCACCCCTGCTCCCCAGGAGGGGTGAAAATCCTACTTCCTCAGAGGTCAGTGTGACAGTTCCCAAGGTACATGAGCACCCCTCACCAGCTCCTGGAGCACCTGCCAAGGGCAGCCCTGGCAGGAGCATATGGACAGCGCCCACTCACCATGCTCAGAGCTGCCATGCTGGCTGGCCCCAGGTGCTCCCCCAGGGGCCTTTCTCCTGTCCTAACCTGGAAGAGCAGAGGACAGCACAATGCCAGCCCATTTCACACATGTGGACACTAAGACTGTGGTGCTCAGGGGATGGGGGGCAGCTCCCAAGCCACTGGGGGATTCCCAGGCTGAAGAGGAAATGGAAACTTAGATTCTAGAGCCCAGGCAGCCCCAAAAGGTGACATCTAGAGCACAGGGACATTGCTATTTCCCCTGCACAGCCTCCCTGTCATACCACCCTCCCCTGGCCACACAGGCACCCAGCAGGCATGCAGAGGGGTGGGGAGAACAAAACTTTCTCACTCCACCCTGTGATCACGGGAAACATCTCTTACTAATCCTTTACACAGGGCCTTGGAAGGAAGCAGGTGACCACTGCCAAGGAGAGGCAATGCCACTGGCTCCCATCTTCAAAACCAGAAGCTGACCAGGAGGAAGTGCAGCTCAAGTTGCCTTTAGGTGGCAGGTAGGGCTGCTGGCCATGCAGCAAGCCTCCAGGCCCCACGAGCCACCCGCCCCTGGGTAGCCCTGAGGATGAAGGCAGAACCACAAACAGCAGCTTGCAGAGGTCACAGAGAACAATCTCATATGTCTGCCTGTCCCATCACTCATCCAGGGACATTTTCTGAGTACCTACAATGAGCCACACACCAGGCTCAGCTCTGAGGACTTAGCAGTGAAGAAAACAGACCGCCTCTGCCCTTGTGGTCCTGATGAACAAGTAAATTAATAATATGACTGCAGGTGGGGGAGCAAAAAAAAAAGAGGAGGGGGAATGCTTTGACATGGGATAACAGGGGCCACATTTGGGAGCCTCTGAAGGCTCAGAAGGAGTCCATTTTACAAAAGGCCTTTCACATGGTAGGAAGAGCATGTGGAAAGGTTCTGGGGTAGATGCATGCTTAGCCTGTTGGAAGGAAGAAATGAAAAAGGCCAATGCAGTCAGAGAAGAGAGGACCAATGAAGTGTCAACAAAGAAACAGTTAAGGTAAGCTTTTGTCCGTGTACTTGAAAATTTACAGGCCCTGGTAAATAAAGGGTCTGGATTTTATTCTTTAGTTCAGTAGGGAGCCATTGAATGGTTCAGCAGGAAAAACAGAGGTGATCAGATTGATTTTTCAGATAATCTGGCTGCTGCATGGACAGCAGCCTGGAGGGGAAGACAAAGGCAGGGAATAAGGAAGAAGTGACCTCAGGAGTGCAGGCCAGGACTAGGGGGACAGGAGTGGATATGGGAGTGCTGGTGACAGCCAGGGATCCAGGGAGAGTCACATGCACAGCAGGAGGCTAGGCAGGGAATAGCAGAGTGCTGGCATGGCTGCCCACCCTTCACTTTTCCTAAGCAATCCATGCTTTGCTCTGCTCTCTGGGTAATTCTCTGTGCGGCCCAGGGCTGTTCTGAGATGGTGCACATGCAGCCCCAGACACAGTGTGTGACTTCAGGTATCAATAGATACCTCTGCTGCTTAACAGGCAATCCCAGGAACCTGCAGTAGAATAAATGCTGCCTGACCCACCCCATCCCTGTCCCTGATGAGATTCATGGGCTGACTCCAAGCACCACCTGGGGAATGTCCATGAGGCTCCAGTGGAGGGAGGGCTCCAGGCGCCAGCAGACTCTGGCACCTATGATGCCATGAAACACAGAGGAGAGTGTATATGGACAGAAACAGTGCACAAGACTGACAGGTGCAGAAATGCACCAGCCCGTGGTGTGTTCATGATTCTCATAGATGCAACCCTGTGCCCATGTGTGCTGGCCCATTGCCCAGAATTGAGCCACAGAGCAGTCAGGGGAGCCAGGCTGAGGGGTCAGGCCCGGGCATAGCCTGCTTAGCATTCCTGAGGTCAATGAAGGCAGCATAGACCCCTGTAGGGGCTGTTTTGAGGTTGGGAAGGAGAATGAACCCTCTGAGAGGCAGGAGTAAGGTTGCTCAAGCTCTAAACTGACAGAACATTAAAGGAGTTGGTTGTTTACAGTCCACACTTGCAGCCAAATCACCAACTGCAAAAGCATCAAGTGGGGGTGTCTAATGCATCCCCCTTTCTTGAGAAAAGGTTCCAGAGTCACAGCAGAAGACGACAATGACAGCCAGTGTCCACTTGGGCTTCCTGAATGTCAGCAGAGCATCCAGAATGAGCAGTGATCATCTCCATTCCTCTGCACTGGTCAGACGACATTATGAGGAAAATAACCTCCTTACAGAGCACCTCCTTGGTGCCAGGCACGGACTCAGTTCTTCATGTTCATTACTTCGTCTGGTCCTTAAGACAACATATTAAGAGAAGCACCATCATCCCCATTTTATAGGCAAGAACGCTGAGACTCAGCAAGATAAGTCCTCATGAAGAGACATCAGAGGCACTGTGTGTTAAGAGGGGCAGTGACAAAAATGCATGTATACAAAAGAGAACAGGGAAAAAAAAGAAAAACAAGCTCCATAATGTATAGCCTGAAAATTCTTTGACGGGCACACAACTGCACTTAAAGGTACAGGACAGAGACAATCTGGGCTCAGCGTCAAGATCTGTCAGAGATGAGAATCATTCATCCTCAGAGGCACACAGATCTTCAGCTTCAAAGATCTTCTGGTCCAAGTGCCTGATTTGAGGCACTAAGGCCCAGGAAGGGCAGGACTGGCCTGTACGTCTTGGGTTAGGTCTAGGCCCAGGCCAGGTTCTCCGCAGGCCTTCCCCCTTCTGTCTTAGCCAGCTGGGTCTGCTATAACAAAAGGCCATAGGCCGAGTGCCTTAAACAGCATAAATGTATTCTCACTGTTCTGAAGGCTAGAAGTCAGTGATCAAGGTGTCAGCACGGTCATTTCCTGGGGAGGGCTCTCTTCCTGGCTTGTTCATGGCCACCTTCTCACTATGTCTTCACACGGCAGAAAGAGAGAGAGCAAGCTCTTTGGTGTCTCTTCTTGTAAGGACACTAATCCCATGACGAGGGCCCCACCCTCATGACCTCTTCTAAACGTAATTTTTACCCAGGCCCCATCACCAAATGCCATCATATTGGGAGTCAGGGCCTCAGTGAATGGATTTGGGGATATAACTATTCTGTACATAGGACCTTTAGACTTTCCCTCAACCCAGCCTTGGCTTTGCAAAGCCCTCTTGGCTCTGGACGTCAGAACTCCATGCTCTTGCTGACCTGCACACTGAAAAGGATCCCTGGGGATGACACATCTGAACTGAGACTTCAGAAAGCTCCAGAAAGAGGGTGACAAGTGAGAGGGCTAGTGGAGCTCCAAGCAGCCCCTAGAAGAGGGGCTGCTGAATGTGCCCAGGCAGCATGAGAATCTGCAGCAGTGCCCCTCATGTGTGCATGTACACACACACACACACACACACACACACACACCCCACACACACAAGGAAGCTCTGCCCAGATCCCAAGGACCTGATTCATCCCTCCTAAACAGTCTTCTGCACTGCCCATCACATCACCAACCCCCTGGACATGTCACCGTCCAGCCTGCCTATCTCTGGGAACAACAGAAACAGGTGGCCTGTGAGCACCAGCTCAGTGCTACCGACCATGCAGTGCTGAACATTGGCCCTTGAACATCTTTACAAGGTGCCCAGGAGAAGCTGCGAGCTGAGGTTTAGGTTCTCATGCAGAGCAAGGCCCCCATCAGCCATTCCTGGGCCAACTCCAGTCCAGGACTCTGTGATCAGGAAAGAACCACCCTTAGAGTGCTAGCCCCAGACTGAGAACATGCAGGACTGGATTGTTTAGGCTACCAGAGTCCTGTGGGAGAGACAAGGGAGGGCAGGTGCCCTGGGAGATTCCCGGGGAAGAGAGTCTGGAGCCACCCACGACTGAGGAAAGCAGCATTTGATGTTTGAAGCCATGACAGGGAAGGAGGCATAAGCCAAGTCAAGTCAGAGCAATTTCAGCATCTGGTACCAGAGATGGGGAACCACTGAGACAAGCGCAGCACAGAGGTTTCAGAGGTTAGGGGCCCAGAGCCCAAACCAGAGACCTCTCTTGCTCACCATGCCTCCGAGCTCACCTATGAATAGATAAAAGAAAGCCCACTTCTCCAGTACAGGAGCTGAACCAGGCAAGACCCCAAGTGTCTGCTTTTGCACCAAGCAAGACAAGCACCATCCGGAGCAGGAGCCAGCTGTTCAGGCCAGGCTGAGTTAGTACCACTTCACAGACATTAAAACTCAGGCTCCGAGAGAAGTGACCTTTTCAGGACCACACAGCTAATCAGTCACAAAATTGGGAATCAAACCCAGACCTGCCTGACCCCTTTCCATCAAATAGGTGGTCAGGTCTTAGGGGACTAGGCCAGGACAGTTAGATTTTGGCCATTCTGTGAAGTTGGAGCACGCAGGATTAAAATACCATGCAGTGACAGGGCACAGGTGCCCAGAGCCCCAGACTGCACAGATGGCTCTGAGCAGCCTCCATATGAGCCACATCGTCAGTACCAACCTCCTTCCCTGCTCTCCTGAGACACCCAGAAAGGCCAGGGCTAAACTCCAAGCCACAGGCTTCATCTGTCCAAAGAGGGGCGGAAGCTGCAGGAGTGTGCCCATACAGCCAAGCAGGGACAGGAAGAGAGGAAGGCCAAGAGCCCCTTCGGGAACCACTGAGGCCAATCATATAACAGCCATCCCTTCCTCTTCACCCAGCCGCTACTCAGCGCCTGGCCCTTAGGTAGGTATCTTAGTGCATTTCCTCAACCCACCCTCCACGGTCCTGTGTTGCCATCCAGGGAAACTGAAATACCCATCCAGAGTCACGGCAGAGCAGAGACAAGACCTCCAGTCTGCATGAGGGAAAGTGACCCACCCCTGCTCAGCTCCTGGACACCACTGTCTGTTCTCAGGCAGAGTGGAGAAGGGCCAGAAGTGGAGAAAACAGGTACAGAGGCAGGGAGAGATGTGGGGACAGGTGGAGGTACAGCTGCAGTGTCTGGTGCCTCAGTTTGGGTCTGGCAAAAGCCAGAGTGAAGGAGGCAAACTGGAAAGAGAGACTGGCCAGGGCCACATGGACAAAGTACAGCCTGGACTGAGGACTACCCTGGACCTAGCTAGCAGCTCCCAGGTTTCACCCCTAGAAGCCTGCCCACAGCGTGGGCCCAGGAACAAGTAGAAGGAGGCCACCTAGTCACCCCCAGTGCTAGTACTCCATCTAGTCCTCTCCCAGTGCTTCAACTCCAAAATGGAGACCTCTGGGCCTTTCTCTTCCCAGCCTATGACCATCAGCCAGGAAACTCACTGTTTACAGGCTAAGAAAAAGGACTTAAAGAACCCAGAAGATGAACTACTGAACACAGATCTAGCCCCTTCCAGTGCCCAACAGAGAGGTCAGCACCCCAGAGAAAGGATTTGTCACAAACCAGCCCATGGCAGAAATATGAGGGGTCTCTGCCCCAACCCAGTGCTGCTATGTGAGAAAGTGGGTGCAAAGGGTCAGGAAAATCAGTAGAGGAACAAGGCCATAGGGCTGAGATTGTAGGAAATACAGACTCACCAAAATCCAGCTACAGACGCTGATGCTGGCTCCACTGGTGGTCAGGCTTGGAAACAATTCTTTTTTTTTTTTTCAAACTCACATTATTGACATACAAAATTGTATGTATTTACCATGCACAACATAATGGTTATATATGTGCAATGTGGGGTTGTTAAATCTAGCTAATTGACCAATACATTACCTAACACAGTTTACGTTTTATAGTGGGAACACTTAATATCCACTACTGAAGCATTTTTCAGAGATCCAATATATCATCATTAACTATACTGGCCACCCTGTGCAACAGACCTCTTGAACTTATTTCTCCTAACTATAATTCTATATCCTCAGACCCAGTCTCCATTATATATCCATTCCCCAAATCCTTCACCCCCACACCCAAGTACCCCAGCCTCTTCACTTCATTGCTTAGGAAACATCTAGCTCAAGGGTCCTGAGAGCCGAGCCTGTCCAGGGCCAAGTTTAGAAAGTATGAGATTGGTAGACACAAAAAAAGTATAAGTGAGAACCAGTCGGGCCTGGGGACCCAGGCTTCCTGACTGACACCATATCAGGGAGCCACCCCCAAGACACAGAGAAGACATGTAAATAAGAGTACCAAGAGAACTGATGGGAGAAACAGGTTTGGCCCAACATAAAGTGGTTTTATATATTTCATTTCTTGGTTGCTGTTGTTTTAGGGAATCACCAATGAAATAAGAAGCCTGTTTTGGCATGAATAGGAAGTAGGCATGGGTGTTGTTCATCAGACATTTTCAGTTCTCCCTTCTCCTCTAGTCACATAGTAGGACTGTGCTTCCTGGACACCTTGTGAATGGCTGGGGCAACATGACACCTTTTGGCTGAAGACATGTAAGCAGAAGAGATGTGGGTCACATCCAAACTGAACTCTCCTGCTCCCTGCAAAACTACTTTCCCTCTGGAACAGCAACTGGCAATGATCAGGCAGAATGATGATAAGGAGCCAGGTTTCCAGCTGACCAATGATGGACATACAACACGGGCAGGAAATAAACTACTGTCACATGAAGCCACTAAAATTTGGGGGTTGTTTGTTACTGAAGTATAACTCAGTAGTCCCTGAGTGATACAATGAAAAATGCAGGAAAAACACCAAAGACTAAAGACAAATGGGCACAGCCTAGCTAGGAAGTCCAAAAAGAATCATATCCAGGGATCAGACTGGGTTAGATATGTTTGAGAAAAAGTAGTGCAGATCCAACACTTTGTGATTTTAGGTGACAGCATTTTCTAGGGAGTTGTGTTAGCTTTCATTTACTGTGACAAAATACCTAACATAAACAAAAGAAAAAAGAAGATTTCTTTTGGCTCAGGGTTTCCGAGGTTTCAGACCTCAATCAGTTGGCCTGTTACTTTAGGCCTGTGGCAGCACAGGACATCACCGTGGGAGCACATGATAGAAATGGCTGCTTATTCCATGGTAGCCAGGAAGCAAAGAAAGAGGAGGGGTTGGGATCCCAATATTCCCTTCAAGGGTACACCCCCAATGACCCAACTCGCTTCCACTAGGCTCATCTCCTAAAGATTCCACCATCTCCCAACAGCGCCACAGGCTGATGACATCAGGGCCTTTCAGGGACATTCAAGATCCAAACTGTCAGGAGAAACAGTTTGGATCCTATAACAGGAGTGAAAGTTTAAGGGAAGAGGAAGGACACATGTTGGAGGGTACAAAGCTGGGGGTTCTCAACCTGGCTGCTATAAGAATTTAAAAAGTTAGTCTGCCTGCTCCTCAAAGATGTGTCTGTGAGTGCTAAGAGATAGTCTGAGCTGACCTCCAAGAGAAACCTGGAGAAATGACCCCAGTATGCTGCTTCAGGTGGGTTGGGTGTTAAAGGGCCTTGGTTCCCACGGAATGAGAGCAGTTTCTTGAGGCAACAAGAAAAGATGGATGTGGCCAGACCCATGGCCTCCTACCCACAAACCTGGCATGAGGTGCAACTACTCACTGCCAGATAAGCCCCACCTCTCAATCTGGGGAGCAGGGCGAGGGCAATAGGGAAAACTGAAGGGAGTTTCCTGAACCCAAAATAAGAGGAGGTGGGTAGGGCAAGAGCACAGTCTATAAACTGAGAAAGTGTGTATACTCACATATATATGTACACAGGTGTTCATGCATTAACGTGCATGTATGTGCATGTGTGTGTGTACATCTTAGAGGTAACCCTAAGATGAACCCTGAAGCTGTGGGAAGGTTGTAGGCATTCCTTTACTCAGCCATGGGCTTATGGGAAATCCAGAGACAGGACTACAACAGACAGTGCCCGGCCAAATTCTAGCAAGGGATCACCCATGCCTGAGCCTCATCCACAGCCACCTTCAGGCTTGGAACATCTCTTGACCCTGAGGGGCCAAGAAAAGCACCTTTCTGCGAGACATAGGGCCACAAAGCAAGACAGACCTCAACTAGGACCCCAGGTGGGCACATGGGGGAGCCAGGAGAGTGAGGCTCTGCAGAATCTTCCCAGGCAGAAAATGAGGCTGTGGGTTGGTAGGATGGCCTCAAGTTATAGTTCGGCTATTCCAACGACAGATTCCTCCAGGAAGATCTTTATATACGAGAAGCATCTGGATCCAGGAAGGAAATCTCTCACAGAGAAACTCACAGGAGGTATATAGAGGCCTTTCAGGCCCGCAGTGTGACACCTCCAAGATGATCTTTGTGGAATGGTGGCACAGCTGGTCTGACTGGAACCAGGGGATGCTACCCAGCAAACAAGAGTGCAGCCAGCCTGCAGAAGACTATCAAAGTAGAAAGAAAGTTCAAGGTAACACTATGCTCTGGCTAGAATGGGCAAAGAAGGGTATGCCAATGTGGTGACAGAATAATGGCCTACAAAGACATCCATGTCCTATTCCCCCAAACTATGACTAAGTTAGGCTATGTGGCAAAGAAAAATAAAGGTTGCAACTAACCTTAAACAGGGAAGTCACCCTGGACTACCTTGGTGGACCCAATCCAATCACAGGGGTTCTTGAAAGAAGGAGGCAGAAGAGTGAGAGAAGGAGAGTGATTGATGACTAAGCAAGGTCAGATGGACCCCAAGGTCAGGGGACCCAGCTGAGGAGTCCTGCAGCCTCTGAAAGTTGGAAAAGGCAAGGAAGCAATTTTTTCCTAGGCTCTCCCTAAGAAACCAGCCCTAACGACACCTTGGTTTTAGCCCCGTGGGACTCTGTCAGGCTTCTGAACTGCAGAACTCTAAGCTAATAAGTTGGTGTTGTTTGACCCAGCTAAATTTGGGGTAAACCTTGTTTTAATGCCAAAAGAAAAGTAATATAGCTGAGTGGACCGAACAATGGCAGTAGGCCTAGAGGCCTCTTTACAATGACAGAAGCATCACACTCAGAGCCCTTGACAGTGTCTCGGTGAAGCTGCCAGCAGGGCTGTGAGGGCATGGCCTCAACGGAACAGATAATTCTGAATGGAAGTGAAAGAAGACACCAGAGGTCAGAGAGGGAGACTCTAGCTTGAGACCTAGATACCAACATAGTGAGTGAGGGACAGGGGAACCACCTAGGAGGTGACCCATATGAACTGACCAAGACCTTCAGAAATGGGCATCAACAAGTTTGTTGTGTTTCTTTTTGGTTTTTTTGCTTTGGTTTGGTTTGGGGTTTTTTTTAATCTCATTATTTCACTCTGTGAAGAACAAGCTATCCCTGAATCCTTTTTACCTTGTTTTCTTCTCTTTTTGGTGATAGTGCTGGGGTCCAAACCCAGGGCCTTGCAGACGCTGGGCAAGCTCTCTACCACTGAGCTACATCCCCAGCCCTCACCTTGTCTTCTTAAAACACATTTGTGCTCATCATAGCTAAAAGGAATATTATTGCCTCACATACATTCCTTTTTTCCTGCCTCTTCTTTAAATTGTTATCCTTCTACACTATGACAGATATATCTACAGCATATCCAATAACTCACATCTTTTACTCACAGTAAAAGATAATACTGTGAAAAGAGAAGACTTGTGTTCAGTCAGTTCTTTTATGCACTTATATAATCTTCTACTTGAGCAAGCACTTTAAAACAATATGAAATTTTTCTATTTAACAAATTAATATCTCTTATCTAGAAGACAAATTTTCATACTTATTATTAATATGGACTTGGCCAGCTAAGTCTAGGATGCAATATTTTAGAGATTTAAATGTCCTTTCTGTTATCATTTACTAATTTTAAATCCTTGCATCAAATGCATATTTTATGGAATATGATCCATTCTTTTACATAAAAGAATTTCTTCAAAGGTAGTGTTTGAAAGGCACTTGTACAAAACCAATCTGAAGAAATCCTACATATAAATCTTCGGACCAACACACCCAACTGGAGTTTCTTATTTTCTCCAGAAGTTATTCCATTTCTTAAAAACATTTTTTGCATTTGGAAAACATATGCATCCACTGAAAGCAATGTTTATAGCTGGGCAAAGTGGGTGCCTACCTGTAATCCCAGCGACTCAGTTGCTGAAGCTCTGAGGATCACAAGCGTGAGGCCTGCCTTGGCAATTTAGCAAGACCCTGTCTCAAAACTGAAAAGGGGCTTGGGGATGTAGCTCAGTGAAAGAGCTGTACTAAGTTTAATCCCTAGTACCATACAGAAGAAAAAGGGATGTTTACAAATAATTCCCAGTGGTTGCAGAAAAAGCTAATGATAAGGTAAATGAAAGTAGCAAGCCATGCAAATGAACAGAATGGGAGCCCTTTGCATTTATAAAATTCAATGGTGGGAAGGATTAGAAGGAAATAACAGTAGTAGAACTCAGAACAATTTTGCTTTGCTTCTTGGTGCCTTCCTGCACCTTCCACGTTTTATATAATGAGCATGCATTGCCCTCTTTCTCTTATACATTTTTAAAGTAACACATGCTCATTGTACCAATGCATTTCTTTTATAATTGGGGGGAAAAAAGTAAAAGCTAAAAATGAAAAGGTCACTTAGGGTCTCCTCTCAAGGAATTCACCAGCTTAAGAGATGATGTAGCTAGAAATATCAATAGCCTTAAAAGAAACTGAAATGGATTCACAGCTGGGTCAGGGAACAGGGAAGGAATTAGTGTTTACTGAACACCTACTGAAAGCCTTATGCAGACAGTTTATACATGTCTCATCTCATTTAATCCTCACAATGATCCCATGAGGCAGGTACTTTGATTATTCCCTTTTAACAGATCTGGAAACAGAAGCTCAGAGTAGAACCAAGACTCTCCCAGGGTCATTTAGCCAGTGAAGCAAGCAGGACCTTAGCTAGATCTACTTGGACTCCAACGATCAAGCTCTTACCCCAGCATGGGCTGCCTCTCAGACCTAAACTGGACAGCACCACTACAATCCCAGGTGCAACCAAAGGTCCCTGGGGGCTTGTTCATTCTACAAAGAATATGGAGCCCCAGGGTACCATTGCTCTTTATCTCTGGTCAGCACCACCCCCGCAAACTGTGCCTACCATCCATGTCCTACTGCAATGAATGTCCAGGCTCAGAGAAAAGAGAGAAGGTAACCATCAAGCAAGGGTCAAGCCAGGGATGGACAAACATCCCACAGAATACAGAAAAAGGATACTCAGCAAATTGAATACCTGTTCACTGAGCCCCAGACAAAGGGAAAGGAGCTTGCTGCGCCTAGCTCTGCCCTTCCCAGAAGCCCTCCAGGGCCTAGCTCCTTACATCCCTTGTAGGCATCCAAGGGCTATGCAAGGTCATGGGATAACTATGTCGATTTCTGCTCCTGCAACTTATAAGATAGAAGCACATGCCAGCTTTAACCACCTTCTGGGCAGCAGGCAGCCTAGCAACAACACCTGGCCAGAATCACTCTACCTGAATAACTATTGCCAGCCCTCAGACTCTAACTCCCTAACTCCAGATGTGCAGAAACACTCCTTTCTCATACCCTTCTGAGACTGTGTCAACCTGCCATCCTGGGAGACTGAGACATTTTTCCAATTATACAAATAGAGAAACTGAGACCCAGAAAAGCAAGGGGTCTAGTTTATCAACCTGAAAAGGCCCCTTGTTGGAGACTTTACCTCCAGGACAAAGTTGCATTTGGGCCTGAAGGTCAAATAACCCACAGCTATGTTTTGTTTTGTTTGTGCTGAGTGTTTAAATTGTTTCATTAATTGGCAATGGTTAAAAAATCAGATTTTACACTGAAGTCCAGATTGGGACTCCTTTTTAAAAACAAAAAGCAGATACATCTACAACACCTAGATTTTTCAATCCCAAATGGCAAAATCAACTGAAACTGTGTGATAGATATTCCTTTTAACAGAGATGACCTCTCCAGGGGACCAGCTGCATGCTTCATCCATGTGTGTTAATCTGCCCGTGTAAGAGCATCACCTTCCATCTCTAGTGAGCTGCTGACGGGGATTGGTGGGCATCATTCAGGGGCAAAATGAATAAGCATTAGACATTCAACACTGCAGAAGGATAGCTGGCAGAACAGAAGCAAGGAATATCAACAGAAGTATAGAAATCTAATGTAGGGGCTGGGTTGTAGCTCAATGGCGAAGCACTTGCCTTGTACATTCGAGGCACTGGGTTCTATTCTCAGCACCTCATGAAAATAAATAAAATAAAGGTGTTGTGTCTATCTACAACTAAAAATATTTTTTGAAAAAGAAATCTAATGTGTACAGCAGGTAGGGTTTCCAAGACTGGGACCTGCAAGGAACTGTCATAGAGGCATAAAGAAGAAATCCAGGAGCAAGGGACATCTACAGACAGAAATTACTATTAGGACATAACCACACACTCTTTCTCATACTTCAGCTGACATCAGACTATGGATGTCCAGATTGGCGCTCTGTAAAGACAGCTCCACTATAAGCACTGCCAGCCTCACCCCATTCAACACCATCCCAAAAGCAGTACTTGGTACTCCAAGTTTATACAGCCACCTCAAGACATCCTTGGACCTTCAGGTTTCAAAGCCAGGTATCCCTTCCCCAAGAGCTACTACCTCTCCTTCCACTGCTATACCCCAAAACAGGAGACCCTCAAAAGACCACCCTCCTGCACAAGGATCTTCATAGCAATAGCTCTGACCTTCTGGACCACATCCATGTATAACTGAGTCACCCTATCTCTATACTTGCAAGCACCAGGAAACTGGCAGCCAACGTATAACCCCAGGGCAACAGGAGAGAGAATACTGGACCCAGAGTGCTGGGAAACACAATGCTAACAAGTGCGAACCCCTCAGTCTGCCCACTTTTTCCCTACACCCACTGCCCTGACAATTCCTCCTGCAAACAATCCCTGCATCCGGTGCCTCCAGCTGTGCCCCTCTATCCTCAGCGCTCCAAAGCGCAGACCTCAGAGTCTAACGTGGTTGTGGGGAGCAAGACAAAGGGGAAGAATAAGGACCAAAACTGGGCAGGTGTCAGGGGTAGAAACAGAAGCCCAGGAAGCCGCAGGCATGGGAGGAGGAGCCAAGTTTCGGAAGCAGCAAGCCAGGAGAAAGGGGAGGGAAAAGAAGAGGAAGAAAAAGCTGAGGAAGATGCTGTTGCTAATGCCCTCGCCACACACCTGTAGCCCCTGCCACGGAGCCGCCGGGAGTGACAGCGGCTGCAAACAACCATGGCCCAGGCGCGGGCTAGGATTTCCCCGCAGCAGGACCTGGCCCAGCTAGGCTCCTTTTCTGGGCAAACAGCGCCCACCTCCGGCCCAGGCGGCAGTGCCTCCGCCCGCCGCCGCACGAGCAGCAAGAGAGAAAACAGCTGCTCTAAACCTGGAGGAGCAAGGCTGAGAAGCCCCGCCAAAGCACTGTGGGGCCGTGGGGCGCGAAACTTGGCGCCAGACAGGTTGTGCTCGAGAAAAGGCAACCAGGGCAGGTTGCAGTCGCTGGGGGCTCATTGATTCAAGGCGAGAATAACGCAGGTCCACCAAGATCGGCGGATGGGTTTGCAACACAGGTACCCCCCAGCACTCAGACACGCCCACCCAATACTCGAGAAACAAAGACCGCCCGGAGCCACAGGCCTGCGCAGCGGAAGAGAGGCGCACACAAGCGCCCACCCAGCAGGAAAGGAGCCACCCAACCCTTCCAGGAGCCCAGCTAGTGATGCGCACGGAGTCTCCACTCCGCAGCAAAGAGCAGTCCTAGCACCATAGCCTTGCTGGGCCCCAGAAGGCTCGACACTGCAAGTGGCACCCGGGCGAACAGGAGGCTCCGCTCAATCCAGTCTGTCACAACCTTGCCGGTCCCCATTGCTGCGCCACTTCACAGGCCACTGCCCAGTGAGCCTTGGGCGCAGCGGTCACTCACCTTCCTGTACAGCCTGGAACGGATTGTTGGCCTCGATGACCTTGATGGAGTAGGTGATCTTCTCACTCTGCAGGATGTCATCGTTGAGGCTCAGGTCGGATACAGCCAATTGGAACACCCTGTCGTCCTTGGCTGCGTTCTCCTCGAAGATGGCACCTGGAGGAAAGGAGGGGTCAAGACCAGATTTAGAAAGAAATCCTACCCACCCTCCCTTGGCCCTGGAACAGGGTGCTGGCAGGACCGCAGGTTACCAAGTGGTGGAAGGTTTGGTCTGGGGTTTCATTTTGACGGGGTAGTTTAATGCTTTCCCACATAATCCACACACAAGATGTGCTCTCCTATCCTCCCCCAGCGCACACGTGCACATAGTTGACATGAGTTACACATGAACATCCCACATGCTGCCACCAGGTTACACACGTGTCTCACAACCAAAGCCCCACATGTCCCAGCCATGCTCCATTCAATGGACTCAGCCAATCTGGGATGGCCTAAGGCAGTACCCAAATGCTCCTAACATGGTCACATAAATCCCATCCCAGAAAGTTCCCGGGAGATCAGTTCCCCAACCCCAATCCCTGAATGGAATTGGCTCCTTTCTGCTGTGTGCGTGCCCTGCTTAGTGAAGCTGGGCGAAGAAGGTCCACAGTTGGCTTTCCTGCACCAAAGGGTCTTCTTTAGGCATAGGGCATTCCATGGCCAGCAACTTGGATGGCCGCGACGCTACACGGTCTGGCGACTTGTACTCGCGTCCCTGCTCTCCTTCCCTCCCGTTTCCTCTTCCTGTGTGTATGTCGGAGGGAGTGGGGGGAGGGGAATGCCTCCTAGACCCCTCCACGTTCTAATCTAGCAGAACGGAGTGTCCCAGAAGAAGCCGCTCTTGAAAAGGCCTTCTAGAACCGCGGACAGTTCCTCCTGGGCGCCCTCCGACTGGCGCTTTGCGCGCGTTTCGCCGCTTTGGCCCACCCTGCGCTAGCAGTCCAGATCGGTGCGACTCGCCAGAGCCTGGCCCTGCAGCCTGGGCAGCTCCGGAGTCCCCACCCCCACCCCACCAAGCCAGGCCGGGAGGGTCTCAGAGGTCCCAGCGTTTTGACGGGTAATCCCCCGGAGCTGAGAGTTGAGTGGGCGGAGGGAGGCCCTGCTCCTAGGTTCTTCTCTACATCCGAAACCGCAATGCTGACTGCGAGACCCGCGCCCGCTTCAGGGCGGGAAGCAGGTTTGCCCCAAAAGCCCTGAGAAGGATATTGCAGTTCTCCAAGCTAGGACCCTCACTACCCCTCTCCACCTTCCGCCCTTCTGTCCCATCATTCTCCCCTTCTCACCTCCCAACCCCCAGGTTTTCTGTGCTCTCTGGTCTTTCCCAACTTCCGGAAAGGCGACTGCGGAGGGGCTTCCCCAAAGCAACCGCTGTCAGCCCCTCAACCTGGCCTAACTTCCCAGGATTTCAGCAGTGCTGCTCCCAACTCCCGCCCACTCCCCCTACGAGCGCCCCTTCCTCTTCTGCTCTCTCATCTTTTCTCTGGGTTCTCTTCCTCCATCCATCTCTTCCCATTCAGCTCCCCCCACACCGCTGCCCACGCTTCTTCTCTCAATCTAACCACCCAGGATACTGCCCCCCAAGACTTGGACCAGGAGAAACTCTGGGACTGTCCAGGATTGGGCTGCAGTCGCCACAACCAGATTACACACACCCCCACATATACACCCAGAGCTATACAGACACACACCGGGGAAACAGGCAGACACTGTGTCCACTCTAACAGGCTGACAGACCATCGTGCTCGCACCAACACACGCTCAAATGGCCCCACACACCCAACGCCCTCTCTCAGTGACACCAAAACGTTACCAGGTGCACACACAGCGAAACACGCTGACAACACCCATCCATAGTCACACATGGTTCCGGTCCGGCCTCTTTGATCTTGCCCTGCCAACTTGGCGAGCACCCCCCCACCGCCAGCCCGCCCCTTGGCCCCGGCTGCTCTGAGCTGCGCTGAAGGGCCCAACCCGCCGACGGCCGGATCAGGGGCGCGGGTCTTGATGTGCGTCCAACCCCGTGTTTTCTGCAGCTGCGGCCCTAAGTGTCATCAGAGGCCGCGGAGCCCCGCGCGGAGACAGGAGCCCCCGGGAGCACCAAGAAGCCCACGGGAGCTCGGCGCGGCCCCTGCACAGCTCCTCCGCGGGGCGGCGCGGCGCGGCCCTTCGGGGGAGCACCGCCTGCCGAGCCCCTCTGCCCGGGGAACCGCCAAGTTTGGACGCCGCGCACCCCTAGCTCTGTTGGGGCCCCCGCCCAGCCTCGGCCCGGCCGCCCGCCGCGCTCACCGATGTGGATGATGGAGTCGGCCCGCACGGTAACGCACTGGCATATCCAGGGGAGAAGCCACAGCGTCAGCGCTTCCATGTCCCCCGGGCGCGCGGCTCATCCGCCCGGGCCCGGGGCGAGGCCGAGGGCAGCGCGGAGCGGGGAGGCGCCGGTCCGGGTGCAGTCCCGGGCCGCTCCCCGGGAGAGCCGAGCCCGCCCGTGCGTCTTCCCCCGCGCGCCCGCCCCTGCGCCCTGCGCCCGCCCCAGCCCAGCCCAGCCCAGCCCAGCGCGATTGGGCTCCCGCGCCGGCTCCGGTGGCGGTTGCGGCGGCGCTGGCAGCCGGAGCCCAGGCCCGCGCGGCGGGGGCGGCCCGCGGCGGTGGCGGCGGTGCTTCCCGCGGCTAGATCGGCTCTGGGGGCGGCAAAGGAGGTAGCAGCGGCTGCCCGGCCGGCGCGGCGGCTCCGGGCTAGCTGTGTGTCTGAGCCCGGGCGAGGAGCGAACTGCGGAGGACGCCCCCTCCCCTCCCCCTCCCCCTCGGCTCTGCTCCCCCTCCCCTCCCTCCCCGCCTCCCTCCCCTCCGCCCTCCTCTCCACCACGTGACTGCGGAGCCTCAGCCTCTCCGCTCGGCTCTCGCCCGCTCGCGGCTCGGAGGGGGCGCCGGGTGCTCAGCTCTCCCAGCCAGAGGGACGATCGGAAGCCCTCTAGGCGGCGGGGACCGATCTGGGCTGCGGAGCGCAGAGACGTAGCAGTCCTAGCCTCGCTTCCCAGATTCGCCGGGGCTGGAGAATGGAGGAGCACGGCTGCCAACTGCCCTCCGGGGGGACTCCGAGCGCCCTGGCGCTGAAAGACCTCAGCCTCCGAGCATCTTGAGTCAGGCCCCTGGCCCGAACACACAACCCCTCGTGGAGCGGGACCTCGGACGCAGTAGCCTGGAGAGAGCCGGGGGCGGGGCCGAGCCAGACACCGTGAGTCTAGGGGGCCGGCGTCGGGCTCGAACCCTGGCAGGCTGTGCGGACCTCGGCGAGCGCCCATCCCCCGCCTCGCGGGCGGTGCGCTTAGACCGGAGTCGGGCAGGAGGCTCGGACTCTGAAGCCCAATTCATGGCCGGAAACCGGCGCAGCCGTGACCGCGGCGCCTGGACGTGAGGAGCCTTCCAAGCGGCAGGCGGGCTCAGACACCGACCCTGCACGGAGCCTTCACTCCCGAGCCCGGGCGGAGAGCCCGCTCCCAAGAGGCCAGAGCAAAGCAGGGCTTCCTCTGCCGCCGGGTGCGTGCCTCTCCCGCCACCACCAAATATAACATTAAGCTGTTGAGGGATCAAGGTGGAGGCGAGTCGGGCTAACACTCCCAACACCCAGGTCCCAGTTGAACTCTGCTCCACGTGACACACCCAAGATTTCGGGGAGACAGCTGAGCCATCCCGGACCCGGATTCCACGGAAGCTGGGTCTGGGAGCGCCTGGCAGAGCCTTGTTAGGGAGTTGCCAGAAGCTGTGTGTCAGGCTGTGCACTGGATGTGAAGGACCTGGAGAGGCTCAGGCTTGGCCTTGCCTAGAGCTGCCAGTGCAGTGGGAAACAGACACCTAAACAGTCATAAAAAGATGTGGAGAAGACTATGAATGAGCTATGTCCACACAGTCCCGGTCTGTAACTCAGCCTGGGAGGATGGCTTCTTGGAGGAGGTGACAATTCTAAAGGCTGAGTGGAGGTTACCAAGGGAGAAGGAGAGGCTTCCAGGCATTTGGCACTGGTGAGTGAGCCAAGGCAGGAAGAGAAGAAAGGATCGTATGGGGCGTGTGTATGTGTGTCCCTGTGTCTCAAGTTGCCAGCCACAGAGTAGTCATTGGTGAATTTTACTTTGGAAAAGTTGGGAGAAGACTGCAGAAGGGACCAGTAGAGGCATGGAGAGCTGTGAGGAAGTGTCTCAGCTGAGCAGAGGCAACCTGGGGGTAAAGAGCAACTGGGCTGCAGATATATCAAGGAACCCCCATTGGCAGGCAAGGTGACTTCTAGAATGAGGGGACCAACAGGCAGAAGAGAGGAAATACCCACAGCTGGAGCTGATTATGGTCCCATATACTTCCTCTAGAAATCTGTCTTAGGAGACTTGCATGGTGTTTTAGTCAGCTTTTTGCTGATGTGACCAAAAGACCTGACAAGAACAATTTTAGAGGAGGAAAAGTTTATTCAGCACTCAAGCCATAAACAGCTGGCTCCATTGCTTTGTGACCTAAGTGATGCAGAACATCATGGCGGAAGAGTGCAGTAGAGGAAAGCCACTCAGGACATACTCACCAGGAATCAGAGAGAGCTCTCACTCACCAGGACCAAAATATATACCCCAGCTATTCAACTCCTCAAGCCAAGTTCTACCTGCCTACAGTTACCACCCAGTTGATCCATTCAACTGGATTCTTACACTGATTATGTTAAGGTTTTCAAAACCCAAATATTTCATTTCTAGATTTTCTTTGTCTCACATATGGAGAGGACATAGGGGACACCTCATATCTAAACCATAACACATGGTAAAAACATGCATCACTCAACTGCTTTAACCCCCACCCCATGTCTCAATGCTTATTGCTACAAAATTCCACCATTCACTGGCTGAAAAAAAATGTAGGGAGAAGGGAAATAAGGGATGGGTTTCATTATGTAGCAATTTAGTTCCTATGGGGACTGTGTCCACCTTGGAAGACAGTGGGTGTGGTCACATCTTAGGGGCTCAAACCTTAGGTCAACAGGCACAGAAGCAAGAATCCCCCTAAGAGTCTTCCTGTTAGATCCCTGCAAAGTATTGGCACAGTGGGCATGATATGCCCAGTTGGAAGCCATCTTTGATGTGTGTGTACTTTGTTGGGCAGAGGTAAAATGATTACAGTGGGACAAGCCTTGAGACCCTTTTCCAAATATGGAGAAGACAACCCACCAACACAGTTTGGGGAAGATGTCTATCAAATTCTAGTTTGGATGATGAGGTCACTATGGTTAGGGGCCTGAGGGTCACAACTAAAATTGAAGCCTCCCTGGAACCTGTTGGCCTAGAGTAACCTCACCTCCTATCCCAAGAACCCCCTTACCTTTCAGCTTCCAGCCTGTGAGTTTGGATACCCAGCCCCTGACACTGATTCTCAGAAAACTCCACCCAGCCAGACCTGTTTTCCTGGCCAGAATACAATGTCCTGGATACCCCTTTGCATGGTATCCATGGTATCTTGTGGCCCCTCTGCATGGCTTTCATTTCTATAAAGCAAGCACAGAGACCTCTAGTGATCAATGCAGACTTACCTCTAGGTAGGACAATTTCGATCCTCTCTGCCACCTAAATTTGGAATTATCAGGTTCCAGGAGCATTGGCTATTATTGGGGGCTTGTTCTCTAATCTCTTAATTTTTTTTTTGTTCCTGGCCCAGCCCAGCCCCTTTTGTGGCTACAAAAGCTTCCTACTAAAGGCCAGGCCCCCCAAAACCAGAAGAAGCAACTCTATTCAATGAACAAGTTCACCCATACTGCAATACCTGGCTGAAGAAGATAAATTAGCAATCTCTGGGTCATATGATGCACACCCTTTTTCACAGAGGGTAAGACAGACTCAGAAAAAGGCATGAGTTGCCCAAAGCACCAGCTGAATTGTTGACAGACCCAGGATTCAGTCATCTTGGTTTGCTCCTCACTACACAAAGGTGTATTCACAGAAAACAAAACTAAGTCGATCAATCCTTCTTTTGCAGAGTTCAGTCAGCATGGGTGATTGCTTTTTCTAAAGAGCTCTTCAGTTTTACTGGTTCTATCTACATTTGTTTAGCACTTACAATATGCAGGCACTGTACTCAGCACCTTACATTTTACCTAGGAAATGGGATTCCCATTTCACACACAAGGCACAAAGAAACTGAACAAGGGTGCAACCATCAAGAATCTCCACTCAAGCACCATGGAAAGTGAGCAATTTGCTGCCAAAGCTTTGGGTAAAATGTCATGTCAAAGAAAGAGGCCTGAGGGTCCACTTGGAAGCCATAATCCTTGTGATTTAAGGTTGTGTCATCCCAATGCAAACCTCTCATTTCTCCATCACCTTCTTTTTCACCCCAGCCAATAACTGGACTAAGGAAAGGCTAAGACCTGTAACCCTGGCACAGCCCCCTGGAGCCACTGGCACGGTGCAGAACCACCAGTACCCTCCTAGAGAGCCCCACTAGATGAGACCTGATCACTATGTCTTTCTCCTCCTTCCCTCCCCAGCACAGAGTCCTCCAGGGATTTCTAAGACAATTCAGTTCTAAGCTTGCCTGAAGGGTGCTGCTGGCAGAGACCAAGGCCCAGCCTGGCAGATTCTTAGCAGGTTTTGGCATGGAAGACCTGCTCTCCTGTGTACACAGGGAGAGAGCCAACCCCAGTGCTGGGGTCAAACCCTAGAGAGGGGTCAGCTGGCATCTAGGAAGGAGCCTGAATGCCAAGTTCAGCCCTACCCGTGGACCCCAAGGAACCTGCCCTGTGCCAGGACCCAAGCTCCAAAGACCTTACTACCAACTTCCTCTCCTAAACTATTGAGTTTTTCATTTAAAAAAAAAAAAACACACTTATTCATTGCTTGTTTCCTCTGTTCCCTCAGTAGTTGCCTTTAGCTCATCTGTTGAATGTTAATTGCCCATCTCTACTTTGTCTTCCTTACCCCCTCTTGCCAACCTCTTTCATCTCGCTTTTAGTGTTTTATCAACTTATATTTATTTGATCTTCTTTTATATTGCTGTATTTTTTAGTTTATTTTTTTACTCTTGGTAGCCCTCTTGGGTTTTTACTTTTAAATTTCCCAAGCCGGCAATCTTTGGCATTGCTCCTTCTATTATTGCAGCATCTATTGATTCAGTCCTTGGTTTTCTTGAGGGTTGGGGGAGGGGAGAAAGTGAGCCTGATAGTGGTCTCCCTGTACCAGCTTGCCTGAGCCTCAAGGGCAGGACCCCCTGGCTTGGTCCCTGCCCTCACCTTTTTGCACTCTTTCCCTGGCACTATTAAGGGCAGAGGTAGTGGCCGGGAGCCCAGATGGGAAACACCTTTAGCTTATTGGAACCACACCCTACATGTCAATGAAAAGGAAGGTGATCACATACAGTGTATCCTCTCTAAATAGAAACACTCATCTTCACAGGACAAGGGCCTCTCTTTACCCCTATTTTTCAGTCAGGAGGCAGACAGAACAGCGTGCTCATTCTGCTTAGAACGGACTAATTCAAAAAGTTATCTGGGGGAAAAAATGTCTTCCTTGGAAAATCAAGCCAGAATCCCAGAGGTCTGACCAAGGGACCCAGGATCTCCAGGTGAAGAGAGTGGCAGTGCCAAACAGCAGCTAAAGCACTCTGGGGCCCTAACACTAACATCCAAATATCCCCTTGGCCCACTGGACATTAGCAAGGTCCATCCATTCTCTAGGGCTTTATGAAGGTCAAATGGAGCAAACTAGAATTTGCACAAAGCTCTCACAAAGACCAAAGGAGAGCAAAAGGCAAGTAAGACTCCAGTCCCTGAAAGGACCCTTATGAACTGTCATCAGTCTCAGGTCTCTTACAGCAGTATGTGCTCAACAGCCTCCTAAACCAGAGATTCTCCAATCTAGAAACCTGGATCTAGTAACTCCTTCAAAAGAGGCTCAGGGATTCTGAGGCCCTGGATCCCACCCTGCTTCCACCATCAACCTTGTACAAGGGTCCTCTGAGTCCAACAGTATGAAGAAAGAACACTGCTGCTGCCATTCAAATGTTTGGAACCACAACACTTAAAGGCTCTCCCTGGATTCAGAGGCTAGCCCAGTGCCCTCTTGGTTGCTTGCTAGATTCCCTGCTTCCCCACTTTTTCCTACCCATAGGCCCTATGACTCTGCCCATTTCGCACTTTGGGGAGCACCCAATTCCCCAGTGACTGCAAGAACCAAATGGCAGGGATCTGAGTCCTAACCTGTGTAACTGCCCTCAGAGCTGAACTCAGGCTCCCATATCCTCCCCAGCCCTACTGACCCAGGACACAGAACACCAGAGAGCCCCTGCCCCTCCTACCATTCCCCAGGACTCCTCCTGCTACGTGTCATCTGTTACAGTGGAACTTGGGTAGAGCGAGATCCTGAGCTGAATCTGGGAAAGGGGTTTGCATTCTAAGCAAAGAGAACAGCAAGAGGAAAGGAATGGAGGCAGATGCAGGCAAAGGGGACCAGAGGGAAAAACAGAAAGAAGTTAAGTAGGATTTGGCAGGGGGGGCAGGGTGGTTACCAGAATGATCCTGGTGGGAAATGCTGTGGCCAGACACAACCCTACAGAGCAGGCCTAGGGTCACCACATGGCAGACAGGGACTCATTAACCATCACAGCTTCAGTGGGCATTCTGGGGAAGACAGAGGGCTACTATTCACAAAAGGTAATCCAAACAGAAAATTAAAAGGCCTTTGTCCCCTGGCCACCCGGGAGATCATAGGAGACTGCCCCACCCTAGCTCTACAGAAGATAGTCTGTGCCAGTCATATGTCCCCTGCCCTTTTCCTGAGGCTGCAGGTATCCACAAGTGGAGTGGGGCCTTGGGGGCATCAGACAACAGACCCAGCCTACTCCTGTCTGAGATGCAGCAACTGAATGTCATCCTGCACAGCAGGCTAGGAGCTGCACAGTGCAGTTCCCATCATGACCCTCCTCATTCCATGCTAAGCAAGGTGCAGCCCACCAGCTCCCACCAGCACAGGCCTGCAGCTGCTGAGAACCAAACCCCCAACTTCTCCAGGGGAGCAGGGATAAAGGGAACTGCATTTGCCTGGAGCCCTGGCCCATCCTACAGATAGCCCCACTCTAGACCTGGCCCTCCAGCTAGATACAGTCCCTAAAAGATCTGAGCACCCTGCCCATGAACATGCTCATTTCCAAGAGCAGGTTTTCTGGCCTGTTAATCTCTTCTCTTATCCAGAAATGAAATGAAATTGTGATTGATTTTCTCTGTCTGGGTGTCACAGTGCATTTAGCACCCCATAAACCTGAAGAGATTGGGTGCTGCCTCCTAGGAAGGTTCCTGGAGTTTGGGCTTGGAGCAAGAGCTGCCCATTGCTCCTTCAGATGAGGCAGGGAGACAGCACCAGACCAGTGACATACTACTGGGAACCTTAGGCAAAGTTCTAATTTCTCAGAAATTCATCTGGAATACAGAAAAGGAACTAGGATTTTGGTGTAGGGACACAGAGAAGGAGTATGAGAAGTCAGGGGAGGTAAGAAGAAGAAACCTGCATGTACCTAACCCTTGCCAAAGAACACTGTGGGGACAGGCAGTGCAAGGTGGAGAAGGAGACAAGGATATGTATGCAGATTGTAAGCCTCAGGCTGGATGCCACTGAGGTCCTCTGAAACTGTCTCCAGGGTCATGACAAATCAATGATAAAGAAGGAGGGAGGGAGAAGCAGCCCTCGAGATCAAAGAGGAGGAGCAGGGCTCAACCATGGGAGGCATACACGTCATCCTGTCACTCGCTGGCTACCTGCTCAGTGCATGTTAGTGACCCCACAAGACCTTGTCAGAACAGGGTTCTTATCCTCACTCCCCACTCTACAGAGGAGATCACTGAGGCTCAGAGCAATAAGGTCGCTGGAGTGTTTGTGGGTGCAGCAGGATAAAACATGGCTCCCCAAAAGATGTCCACATTCTGATTCCTAGAACTTGTGACTTTATTTGAAAAAAAAAAAAGTACAGATTTAAGGATCTCGAGATGAGGAGATTGTCCTAGATTGTCCAGGTAGACCCTTGTCCAGATACCCCAAATTCCATTATGACTGTGATGAGTCTTATGAAAGAGAGGCTAAGAGAGACTACACCATGTGACCACAGAGGCAGAGATTGAGTGATGTGGCCCCAGGTCAAGGAGTTCTAGAAGAAGCTGAAAGAGGCAAGAACAGATTCTCCCCTGTGGCCTCTGGAGGGAATATGGCTCTACCAGACTTTAGGCCCCATGGCCTTTAAACTGTGACAGAATAAATGTCTATTGTTTCAAAGGACAGATTTGTAGTAATTTAACTGAGCAGACACAGGAAGTGAGCACAAAGAAGCCAGGACACAAACCCAGATCAGCCTGGCCTAGGGCCAGAGGCCCCATCCTTGGGAACAAACTCTAGTGCCTTTGAAAGCACTGCCCTCTAGAAGACCAGGCTGCAAACACCCCCATAGCAGCCACACAAGCACCCCTCCTCAAGAGCAGCTAACAGAGAGAGCAAGGGTAAGCCAACAAGAGAGCAGTTCTCACTGGAGCAGCCATGGGCCTGCACTTCACCATGTCCACTCCAGACCATGCCAGCCTGCTGGAGCCCACAGAACCAAAGAGGACAGAGATCCTTGAGAGAGGTCTCTGGAGCCAGAACACCGAGCAACAGGTGTGTCTGAGACTAGCTGCAGCTGCCTGTGCTCTGCTCCCCATTCCCATGTGGCAAGCCACCCCAACTCTGTTTCTTAAAACATTAAAAAAAAAAAACCTTTGTTGCCCATATATGAAAGCTTCTTTTAATGTTTGGTTTGGTTTAGAAAATGCATGGTACCATATCCATGTACTTCTCAACCGTCCTGCAGCCAAGGGGTGGCCATGTGGCCCCTTCCAACTGATGAGATGTTGTTGAAGCTCTGCTCCCAGAGCCTCAGAAGGAGAAAACTGCCTTCCTGCCTTGTCCCTTCTTCCTACCTGGAATGTAGACAAGAGATCCAGAAAGAGGCTGCCATCTTGGGACCTTGAGAAGTCATGGTAGATGGCACTAACAACTTACTTTACACAACAGGAGAGCAATCGGTTACAAGCTCCGTCTGTGCCAACTACTGCAGTGATGTTCTTGGTTATTCATACCTGACCACAAATCCTAACTGATCCACCAACCAGAAATAACCCCCATTGACATAATTCTTGTCCTTTTTTCTATTTGGGTATAGAAACAGATGAAAGTATCACTACCTAGAATTTATTCATCTCTCACTTTTTTATTGCCTGCCTCTTCTTAGAGAAGGTAAGCCTGATAAGGAGAGAATTTATCTCATTTATGATTTTATTCCAAGTACCTAGAACCATACCTGGCATGTCTAGTAGATATTCAATAAATGTTTAATTAATGAATGAAGTAATGAGAATTTTTAATGAAATTGTTTCCTGAAAACACCACATTTAATGGCTGATTAGAGTTCTATCCCATGGATCTATCATACTTGATTTAATCAGTCACTTACTGTTGGACACTTTTTTCTCAGGGGGCAGCATTAGAAGCAACGCTACTGTAAAAGTACTTATACATGCATTTTCAGCTCTTATGCAATTATTTTCTTAGGATAAATGCCCAGAATTGTAATTACTGGGTCAAAGGTTACAGAAAATTTAAGTCTTTTAGCATATATTTCCAAAATTGCCCTCCAAAACTATTTTTTAAACCAATTTACACTCCCATGAGCAATTCATGAAAGCATTTTCTGCACCTTCACCAAGACTAGTCGTTCTAAATTTCTTTTTTTTTTTTTCATTCTGATAAGTGGAAAATTGTAGCTCAATTCTTTTAATGTGCATTTACTTCTCACCGGGAATACTGAGCATTCTTCAGCATTTGTGGATCTTTGGCAGGTCCCCTCTGGAAAGTGACCTGCATCTGCCATCATCTGTTGCAGGTGTATGACCACAGATGGTGATAGTAGGGTCTCCTTGGCCAGTGTTGAAGCGCCTTCAGGAAATGTGGGAGAGTGCTGCCAAGGGCTAGAAAGCTTGGAGTCTGAGAGATTCTAGAAGCAGAATCATTGAGCTGAGATGTCTTTTATATGAAGCTTGGACCCCACTCCCCGCCCGCCTAGGACCATCATGGATGGAAAAGACACATGTTCTAATGTGAGGGAGGCAACATTTTGATAGACATAGGCGAGAACGGAGCCCTCACTGCCAGGCCCTGAGAGACCTAGAAAGCTGTTACTGCCTTCTGAGACCACCAAGAAGTGTTCAAATAAAGAGGGAGGAACTGGGAGGGGTGGTGGGCATGGGGGATTTCGGGAGGCAGCCCCGCACAGGTGAAAGCACTGAGCAGGTTGAGCTCTAGCCCAGATGAGCCCTCTTTGAGAACTACACGGCCTCAGGCGGAAACCCGCACATCCTCAAGCTGGCACCCGGGGTCAGTGGTCCCACGCGCCCAGATATTTCTACAGTCAGCTGTGGAGGGGTCAGCCAGCCTGCCCACCTGGCTAAGCCCATCCCCTAGGAAAGCCATTGTGGCGTCTGTTAAAACATCTCCAGCCCCTCACTCAGCCCCGCCTGCGCCAAGCCACGAGACCCTGCGCAGTTACCCTCATTTCACAGATGGAGGGATTGCGAGTGGGCTAGGGTTAGGGTTAGGTTAGGATTCTCGAGAGACCAAGAAAGAGTTACTCAGGAACTTGGGAGTCTCGAGGAGGAGGCAGTGGAGGGGAGCCAGACCCTGAGAGAGCCCAAGCAGGGCTCCCATCCCCTGCTGCGGATTCACAGGCTACAAGGGCGGCCCCTCTGCAGCGGTACTGGACCGCACGAGGTCTGGCGCAAGAGCAGCGCGGGTTTCCCAAGCTGAACCAACTGCAGCCTTGGGGCAGCCGTGGTGCGATGCTGCCCCCTGCCGGCATCCTGGGGAAACCAGGCTGCAGCCACCGCAAAGATAGAGGATGGATCCTAGATACCCCAGGTTGACAAGGATTTGGTCTCAGTGAAAATACCACCACCTATAATCAACAACGTTTACACAGCATTTTCCATGGGCGGGGCACTGTTTAATATTTTATGTGCATTAACTCATTCAATCTTCATTCATTCTTCCTAAAGGAGGCACTTAGTCCATTTACTGTTGTTATAACAAAATATCTGAAACCAGATAATTTATAAAGAACAGAGATTTATTTAACTCATGATTCTGAAGCCTGAGAAGTTCAAAAGCATGGCTCCAGGCATCTGTTCAGCATCTGTTGAGGGACTTCTTGATGCTTCTAACATGGCTAGGAAGCAAGCATGCTAGCTTGGATCTCTTCCTATGAAGCCACTAATGCCTCAATGGCATTAGTGACCCTATCTAATACTAATTACCCCCCAAAAGCCAAACTCCAAATACTATTGGCACGTGAATTTTGGAATTAAGTTACCAACACATGGCTTTTGGGAGGACACATTCAAGTCCCAGCACAGTTTTTCCCATTATATGGAGGATAACACTGAGGTACAGGAAGGTTGTACATCAGGCATACTAGGCCCACAGTCATGAATCTGAACAATCGGCCAACCAAAAGGGTCGGGAGGAAAGTCAGACTTTACATATTCCAACATGGTGTCACTTTCTATGGATTTCTAGAGCCCAACTCCCAGAGCAATGTCACTGCTACAAAACAGCAAGCAGGTGTCCTATAGCGTACATCACTACTCATTCTCTACTTGGGTCACATGGGTGAACGGGGAGGTCCTGGATTTTCCATAGATCTACTGGGGACTACCCTGGGAGATTTTAAAGGCCAAGATTTCAGCAGATCCCAGAATCCAAAGTAGTGAGCTGGATGCCCTCTTCCAAGGCCACCCAAGATCCTAAACAGGAAGAGGACCTGGATGGCCTCAGTCTTTGTGAAAAGCCCACTCTTCACAGTGTCCATCTTGGCAGCCCACAGTTTCAGCCTCCTCCCTTCTTATCCTAGTTACTGCTAAAGTTTCAAGATCAGCTCCCTCCCAATCTTAGGTCAAATTAAGACAGTACTGCCTAAAATCTTTTCTACAACTCAACAAGAGCCCCAAAAGAAAACCCCAGTTTAAAAAAAAAGGCAGAGGATATGAATATATATTTCTCCAAAGAAAACATACGAGTGGCCAATGAGCACTTGAAAAGATGTTCAACATCACCCATCATTAGAGAAATTCAAATCAAAACCACGATGAGATACCACCTCTCACCCATTAAGATGGCTACTCTCTCAAAAATGAACAAGTCAATGAATAAATAAGTGCTGAGAAGCATGAGGAGAAATTGGAACTCTTGTCGACTATCACAGGGAATGTAAAAATGTGAAAGTTTGAAAACAGCATGTAATCCCTAAAAAAATTAAAAATAGAACTACCACATGACCCAGCAATCTCAAAAGTGGGTATATATCCAAAAGAACTGAAAGTAGGACTTCGAAGAGATCTTTCTACCTCCTGTTCATAGTATTCACAACAAACAAAAAGTATAAACAACCCAAGTCCCCATAGACACTTGAATGGATAAAGAAAAATGTAGTCCATATATGCAATGGAACATTATTCAGTCTTGAAAAGGAAGGACATTCTGACACATACTACAACACAGATGAGCCTGAGGACATTATGCTGAGTCAATCAAGCTACTCACAAAACGACAGTGTATGATTCACTCAAAATTTGCTCAATTTCTAGAGACAGAAGGTAGAATGGTGGTTGTTATTTAATGGGAAGAGACTTTCAGTTTGAGAAAATAAAAAGATTCCAGAGATGGATGGTTATCATGGCGGCACTATTCAACAATGCCACTAAATTGTTCAGTTGAAAATGGCTGATAGTAAAGTTTGTCATATGTGTTTTATGGTAATTAAGTAAATAAAATAAAATTAAGTAAAATAAAGTAAAATGAACCCTCAACTGGCTCCTCTGCCTAGAGAACCAGGGTCAGACTCCTCAACTTCTAAGCTGTAGTGAACACTTGCAGGACGGGCCCTCAGGAATGCCCCATCCCCTGAGAACTGCATCAATCCAAAAGCACAGGGCCGTAGGAGGAGGAACCAGCCCTCTACCTTGCCTGGTTGGTCCGGCCACCTACTCAAACTAGCCCAATCAGCACCCTCTTCCAGAAGGCTTTTAACTACAGTAAAGAGAACCAGGCTCTCTTGGGTGATGGGAATGTAAGATGTGAATTCAGGCAAAGTGGGCAGACATGATGGCTGCTCAGGGAGGAAACCTGACAGGCAGAAACAAGAGGTGGTGGCTGCTCCCCCGCCCTGCCCACTGTTGCAGTGTGAATTTCTTCCTTGTGTTCTGGTCACTAGCACCAAAGATTACTGCCCAGAACTGACCCTTCAAAGGGCTCCCAATCTCCCAATATAAACAATTTAGCAACACTAATGATGCAGTCCCCCCCAACCCAGCCCTTATTCAGCTGTTCCCTCTCCTAGGAATGCCTTCTCTCCTGTGTGAGCCAGTGAAAATGCTCTCAGCTGGTAAGATAAAGTTCAAGCTCACCAACCAGGAAGACTTTGTGACCCACAGCCCAACCACTCATAGAAGTGGCTCATCCTTGTGTCCCTATGGCTGTAGCACCCACCATCGCACCTGTTTCCACATCTGTCTCCCCATTGAACTGGAAGGACCCCGAAAGCTGAGGTTCATCTTTGTATCCTCACCACCCAGCACAGGGTCTGGCTCCTACTAGGTGTTCATAAATGTTTCCTGGAGGAATACATAGATTCAAAGCAAATAGGCTCAGAGATGGAATTCCAGGTCATCCCCCTACAAACTCTATGCATACCCTCGTCTGATTCTGTATCAGTCAGCTTTTCATTCCTGTGACCAAAATACCTGACATGAACAGGTGGAGGAGGAAACATTTATTTGGGCTCATGGTTTCAGAGGCTCAGTCCATAGTGAGATTACTCCATTGCTTTGGGCCCAAAGGTGAGGCAGAAGGTCACAGTGGAAGGGCATGTCAGAGGACCTGCTCCACTCATGGCAGCCAGGGAGCAGAGAGAGCAAGAGGCAAGGGCTCAGGAAAGATGCAACTTCCAAGGCACACTCCCAGTGACTCAGCTTCCCCAGCCACGCCCCCACATACCTGGCCCACGTACCTGCAGTTACCACCCAGTTAGTCCATTCAAACTAGGACAGACTGATTATGTCGCAACTCTCATAATCCAATCATTTCACTCTGACTATTTCTACAGTAACAGAGGAGCTTTGTGGGGACACCTTATATCCAAACAATAACAGATCTCATCTCCAGCCTTCCCCAACTCCTGAGACCCATCCACTACGTCCTTGGAACTCTTGGTCAGCAGGAAGTTCATTCCTGGACGCATCATGGTGAATCATCAGAAAACCAAAGACACAGAGGAAAATCACAGAAGCAGCTGGAGAAAAAAAAGATAGATGTCTTAGACTGACATACACACAGAAAAACAAGAGATAATGGAACGATGCCTTCAAAGAGCCAAAAGAATATTTCTACTCTAGAATTCCAGATGGAGAGGAAAAAATATCTTCTAAGAATGAAGATGAAATAAAGATTTTTTTTTAAGGCAAACAAAAAGAGAGTTCATTTAGAAACAAATATTCACTAAAGAAAATGCTAAAGGAGATATTTCAGGCGAAAGGAATGTAATTCCAGATGGAGGGACCTATACACAACAAGAGTAATGTCTAAGGAGTTAAAAAAAATCAGAATTGAAATATATGACAATGGTAAAGTGCAGATTGACTGTAGACTTTGGTAAATTCGGTGTACAGATTTTAATTTTGAGGGAAGTTGAAGAGAGACAGGATAACTTATAAGATAAGTGGTATGATAAAATATAGTTATACCCAAAAAAAGTGAGGAAAAAAGAAAGATAAAACAGGTGGCAAATAGCACATAATAAAACTGTATTTTTAAAACACAAATACATTTGTAAGTATATGAAATATGAGAAGTGTTTTAGTTGAGTGGCAAAATGACAGTGAACAGGAGTTTTTTGCAATCCAACTACATGTTGTTTAAAAAGTAAATTTTAAAATACATTTTCAAGGGAAAAATGAGAGCAAGAGGAATAAGAGCTGTTCACTATGTGAACATTAATCAAAAAAAGAACTAGTGTGGTTACATCAAAATATCAAGAAAATAGGCCTACCATGCACAAGGCCCTGGGTTCAATCTTCAGCTGGCAAAAATAAAAAACTCAGAAAAATAATTTTAAAGTAAATATACATATGTATATATATGATTATTATGTGAAAATAAAAGGTTTGATTTACCAAGGAGACATAACAATTTTAAATTTGTATGCACTTAATAACATAGTCTCAAAATACATAAAGCCTAGTTGGGCACAGTGGGGCATGCCTGTAACCCCAGAGGCTCAGGAGGCTGAGGCAGGAGGATCAAATTTTTCGAAGCCAGCCTCAAAAACTTAGCAAGGTGATAAGGAATTTACTGAGAATCTGTCTCAAAATTAAAAAAAAAAAAAAATTAAAGGTTGGAATGTGGCTCAGTGGTTAAGTACCTCTGGATTCAATCCCTGATGCCCCCCCCCAAAAAAAAAAAAAAAACACAAAACCTAAAATGTATATTTACAAAAAGAGACTAAGAAATCCAAAATCATAGTGATTGATTTTCACAAAAGTGTCTCAGTATAGATAGGACAAACAGTCAAAAGCAATCGAAGTTCAGTGAAGAAATGAACAATTAATAAAGTATTATATCATATTCAATTGTTGTAGGGCAGGTTGCTCAGAAAACACACCAAGTCCCAGTTATGTCCAAATTGAAGAGTCTTTATTCCGACCGGCAGGGACTGCTCCCTACAGGACCAAGTTGTCTCTGCAGGAAACAGCCCGGAGCCTAAGCATTTTAGGATATTTAAAGGCAAAAACCACATCTGGTACAGCTACAAGCAAGCAAGTACAGAAGCTGAATTGAGCAGTTAGCGAGACAATGCAGTGGGTACATTGGTGTTTCCCATGAGACTTTCCAGGTTGGCATAGCAGCAAGCAAGCAAGGGAAGAGGGTCAAAATAACCCTAGTTCAGTATAAGTTAGAGAATGGTTACTAAGGTGTAGACAATCAACTCTGATACATTGCCCAAGAACAATGGAAACCAAAGAGAACAATTTTACATTGTATAAGAATTGCTATTTTGTGTTGCCAAGTAATGGGCACAGAAGTGGGGCTTTCCCATGGGAGAGGCATTTCTTACATGATATGAGTTTCAGGGTAAAATGGAGAATGCTTGGTCATTGCCCATATAGCCTGGCCCATAACACTATCTATTGGACACATATAGAATTCTGCATTCCACAAGAGCAGATTATACATTCTTTTCAAGTATAGATAAACATTTACAAAAACACCATGCCTAGTTGAAACAGTATTAAATAATAATTAACTTGGTAATTGATAGTAAAAGAATAATTAGAAAATTTCCATATATTTGAAAATGAAGAAATACTTTTCTAAACAATCCTGTGGGCAAAAAGGAAATGACAATTGGAAATTAGAAAATATTTAGAATAGAGTAATAATTAAAATATATTACATGTCAAAACTTGTGCTTCTCGATAAGCAGTTCAGCTGCTCAGAGACCATCACCCTTGTAGTTTTGAAGGAAAAAGCGCAGAAAATTAATGAGAAACTGTTCATTTCAGACATTATGGGGGAAAAAAACTCTAAAAATTAGGAGACTAAAGAAAATAGCATAGTATAAATTAATATGAAAATACAAAATACCCTTAAAATTCTTAAACAAAACATGAATATATAGCTTATAATACATATAATAAAATATAAATAACTTATGCAAGTGGAAGGATTATAACAAAAGGGCAAAAGTTGTTTCTTTGAAATGACAGACAAAGTTGAAATATTGGTCAACTCTGACAATATTGGTCAACGTGGGAGAAAGAGGGAGCAATAAGACAGAGGGGAAGAGAGAACAAAATAACCAAGAAAAATAGAAGTTAAATAAGGATCCTACAGACATTATAGATAGAACAGGTGGCAAATAGCACATAATAAAATTGTATTTTTAAGACACAAATACATTTGTAAGTATATGAAATATAAGAGAAGTAAATGCTTTAGAGAGTAAATTAGTAAATGCTTTATGAGAAAACAGGAACATACACTTGAAAGTTCAGATGAAATTGAATTTTAAAATTAAGTAAATTTCTTTCCAAAGTATAATTTATCAAAACATACTAGAAGAAGTGGAAAATCTGGCAAGTCTTGTAATTATCAAAGAAATGTAAATCCTCCAGACCCAGATGGCTTTATTGGTGAATTCCACCTAACACTTAAGGAAGAAATAATTACATAAAGCTTCTAGAAAACAGATAAAAGGAGAGCTTTCCCCACCTCTGTGTGAAGCCAGCCTAACCTTAATACTGAAATTTGACAGAGACACTAAAGAAATAAAAATTACAAGCCAATCACCTCTGGGAAAGTAAGTTTAAAACTTCTAAACCAGACATTAGCCAGCCAAGTAAAACAAATATAAATAAAATATGAAGCTATTTAAATACATATGGTATAATATGCAATTAATTGTGACCAAATTTTATTTAATCTAGTAAAGTAAGTTGGTTTAACATTAATCAGTCCATGATATTTCCATATTGTAATGGATTGAAGGAAGAAAAGATATAGCCTTTATAGTACCATCAAAAAGTATAAAACTTGTGGATTGTATGGAAAATAAATCTGTAGGGAGAAAACTATAAAATTTTACTGAGAAGTATTAAAGAATACCTAGGTAGATAGAGAGGAGGACTATGAATAAATATGAGAAGAGTAAATATGATACAGATGTCAATCACAATCAAAATCTCAACATATATTTCTGTGCAATCTGTCAGGTGATTTCTAAAATTTGTAGAGAGCAGTATGGGGTAGCACAGGCCTGTAATCCCAGCTACTCAAGGTAGGAGGATTCAAAGTTCAAGCCCAGCCTCGGCAATTTAGTGAGACACGCAAATAAAATAAAAAGAGCTGGGATGTAGCTCTGTGATAGACCACCCCTAGGTTCAATTCCCAGTACTGAAAAAAAGAAAAAGAATTGTAGAGAAGCATAAAGGACCAAGATAGCCAAGACACTTTTAAGGAAGAACAATATAGAAAGACTCATTCTACCAGATATCAATAATTATATTGCAAAATAATAATGCAAAAGAAATTCAGACAGTGTAACATTGACCCAATGCTGGAAATAGAATGGAGTGCCCAGAAAGGACACAGACATTTACCATCTAGCATAAATGGCACTGGCACTGCAGAAGAGGGGGGTGGATTACATTTTTCTCAACAAATGGCACTTAGATATTCATATGGGGAAAAAATTAAATTGGATCCCTACTTCACACCACACACTAAATTCCAGGTGGATTAAACACCTAAATAGAAAAGACAAATTTAGAAAGCTTTGGAAGATTAGAAAGTTTGGAAGCTTTCAAGAAAATATTGTCATGACCTTGATGGAGAGGAAAACTTCTTAAACAAGATTCAGAAAGCATTAATCACAAAAGGGAACAAGCCATAAAGAGTAAAATCAAATCCATGATGGGATATTTCCAAAATATGCAGCTGACTGTAGATTATAATAGAGTATAAAGAACTCCTACAAATCAATACAAAAGCTATAAAACCATAGGAGTCAAAGAATGACCAAAAAAATTATTTGCTCTCTTCTCATTGAAAGATGGAACCTAATTCCTTTTCCCTTGGGTCTGGGCTGGCCTACTGACACAAGAACACACCTGGGACAATCAAGACCAGATCAGCAGAAGCCCTACAGCTTCTGTTCAAGTTTCTTGTGAGGTTTGCTCTAGGGAAAGCAGCTGCTATGAGACTACCATGCTGTGAGAAAGTCATTCTCCATCAATCCCAATTTCTGATCTATTCTTTCTATGGAACACCTTGCAGCCATGAAAATGAAAGTGATAAAACTACAGAAAGCATGGATGATATTCACAAACACAGTGTTGAACAAAAGAAGACAAAAGCAAAATAAAGCAAAGCAAAAAAATTCTATGCAGTAGGCATCCATTCAAAGGAAGTTAAATAGCCAAAACAGTTTAGAAATGCATTTGGATGGTAAAATTATTTTTTAAAAAATATTATCAGTGAAGCCAATTTGGTTCCATCTAAAACAGAAAGAAAGGATTAGGATTGAGAAGGAACACTGAGAAGATTGGGGGATGTTAACAATGGCCTTTCTTTTTCTTTTTCTTTTTTTTTTTTTTTTTAGGGTGATGGGTTATATAGTACCTACTTATTCATTCATAAAATGGTATATTAGTATATATACCAAGTATGCATATTTAGTATTAACACACTTTTTGGTAAATATTTTACAGCTCATAAGTTTAAGAGAAAAAGAAAATCTGGCTCCTGGCTGCATCTGTGGGCATGTGATCTGCCATCTCTCTCCTGCCACAGGGGTAACAGTGCATTGGCTCAGAAAGTCAAGCTCTCCTCCACCCAAGACCTAATTGCATCAGCTCTCCGGGATTAACAGGTTCATCTCTCTGCTGGATCTGGAATCCCATCTCCCTTCAGATTCTCATTAATTCATATCCTCTACCACCACCCCCAAACACACACACACACAACCATCTCTCGCCCTCCCTCCCCAGGGATTCCTTTTTACTTATTTATTTTTTTCAATTTTGAGACATGCTGTCACTAAGTTGCTGAGGGCCTCTCTAAATGTACAATCCTCCTGCCTCAGCCTCAGGAGTCACTAGAATCATTACAGGTGTGCACCATGACTCCCCGTTTCCCATTTCGTCTTGATCCCACTCCAATCAAGCTTCACCCCCCACCATTTTACCCAAAGTGCTCCGTCAAAGTCACCAATAACCTCACTTTGCTAAATCCAGTAGTCACTTCCCAATCCTCCTCTTGTCTTTCCAGTGCATTGTGTGCAGCTGGCCATTCTCTCCTCTTAGCTTGACTTTAGGGAGCCCCTCCCCCTCTCCCAGCCTCTGCCTAGTTGCCTCTGTCTAGTCCCCTCCGCTCTTCCCGCCCCTTCCACATACATACCCTTGCTAAGCCACTCTGGAGGATGTGTTTGAGTTCCCGCACTTTAAGAAACATTCTTCATGACCCTCCAGTCTTGATTTCCAGTTATGCCTTCCACGAATTTCTTGTTCTCCGGTCAGCCTCTAACCAGCATTCCCACTTGGAGGTGCAATACTCATTTCTAACCCCGCAAGTCCAAAAGGGAGCTTCCTCTCTCTCCACCCCAAACCTGCTTCTTCTGCAGCCTCGCCCATCTCAGGGACTTAGGTCAAAAACCTTGTCCCTCGAACCCTACATCCAATCCAACAGCAAATCCTACCCCCTCTAGCTACTACACAGAGCAGGAATCCAGCTCCTTCTCACCCCTTGACCACCAACTCTCCCCACTGGTTGCAATAGTCCCTAACTGGACTTAGAGTTCCACCTTGTCCCTTGCAATCTCTTTTCAACAATGACACCCTGTGAAACTCAAAAGGTGTGTCACATCCTGTTGCTCCTCTTCTGAGAACCTCTAGCTTCCCACCTCATGCAGAGAAAAAGCCCATGTCCTCCCAAGGTTTTCTACTCTGGCCTCAACTCCCAGCCTCCTCCCTCTTGAACCCCCAACCTCCTCCCTCTTCTGCCTCCAGCTCCCTGGTCTGTTTATTTGTACCCTCTGAACAACTTTGAGCGTTCCTTTTGCACTTCTGGGAAGTCTCACACACACACACACACACACATACACACACACACACTCACCCCCAGATATCTGTGTTTTCACGTTTTTATTTTTATTTTTATTTATTGTGGCTCTGGAAGTTGAATTCAGGGGTATTCTACCACTGGGCTACATTCCCAGCCCTTTTTATTTTTTTATTTTGAGACAGGGTCTCACTAAATTTGTGAGGTTGGCCTTGAACTTGCAATCCTCCTACCTCAGCCTCCTGAGTCACTGGGATTTACGGGCGTGCACCAACTCTCCTGGCTTCACGTTTTTATTCACAAGCCTATCTCAGCAAAACTTAAAATGACTTATAACCCCTCTTTCTATTTTCCTCTATCTAACATCCTAGGCTTCTTTTTTCCCAACGCCCAGTGCCTGGAATAGTACTTGCATGCAGGGGGAGATGAGATTTGCACCCTGGTGTCTCTGACCACAGGTCCAGCAGAGACCCATCCGGTTACCACAAGGAAACCAAAAGGGGCGGGGCGAGGTGGGCGAGGCCTGTGTCGGGAAGCCGGGCCCCAGTTGCAGGCTTTCTTTCTGCGGGTTTTGGGCGTTGGGATTCTCTGATTTCCCGAGGAATGCCAACGGTGTGGCGGGAAGCGCATGGCGTCGGGGGCCGGAGAGACTGCGCTTTGGGTCAGTTGGACTGCGCCGCGCCGTGCTAGGCTTCCTGGGGGGACGAGAGGGCCAGAACTCCTGCCGCCAGGGGGAGACAGAGCCCACTGCGTGCACCCGAGTGCTGGATGCGGGCAGAGCTGGGTGCTCTACGCCAGAGGTTGCCCCCACCCCTGGGCTAGTTCCCTGCCAGGTCCGAATGCCACTGTAGCAGCGCGAAAAAGACCGACTGCCGCAGCAGCCACCGGGGACCACGGCGTCCAGGAGGATCTGCAGGCCCGGGTCGGAAGGACCTCAGACATTTGAGCTAAAAACTGAAGGATGAGTCATCATCCAAGCAAAGAGGGAAGAGATGTCCCGGCCTGGAGCCTTTGAAGGCGGGAGCGGGTGGCGGGGGCGGTTCTTTGGAAAGTCAGGTTGGCTGCACTTGGAAGAGCACGACCAGGAGGGAAAGAGCAGGTGCTCGAGGCCTGGCTGAGGATGTGGGCTTTTCCCCAAAGTGCCGTTGATATTTTGTTTGTCCGCAGAGAACAGAATCATATTTGTCTTTTAAACATCTGCTTTTTGGATGGAATAGGGTGAGAAATGAAAGCAAAGAGCAAAGGTGCCTTGGATTTGGGAGCGGAGGCAGGCCATAGAGGCATCAAAACATCTTGGAGTTAGAATCACTAGGACATGGAGATGGGTTCATTGCACTTGGGAGTGGGGAACAAAACAGAGTCCCTGAATTCTGGAGAGAGAAGCTGCTACCGCAGGAAAGGGGAGAGGGTAGTTCCTGAAGATAACTTGGGTCCATTAAAACTAGAAACGTGAGATTATGTACAGCCGATTTCATACTCGAGTCACTGGGAAAAACTGTTTATCAGGGAATTTCCAGTGAAGTAGAGATCTTGTCATTCCAGGGTCACAAGAGGCTGAGGCAGGAGGATCGTGAATTCTGGATGAGGCCAACCTCAGCAACTTTAGGAGACCTCCAGCAACTTAACAAGACACTGTCTCAAATTTTTAAAAATAAAAATGCTATGTGCCTGGTGAAGATGAACTCTGTGTGCTGGGACTAGGCTGGTGGAACTTAATGTTCCAGCCAGCCTCAGTCCTGGGGAGAGGTATTTAAGGACAGGTATATAAAAACCTCAGCAAATGAGACTGTCAAAATGTATCTAGTACTGGCAGTCCATGTCTGCGTACCTATCCCTGGGCCACTGTGTACTCACCCAGAGGAACTGACCCTGCCCAGTAGCTGTCCCCTAAGTCTCCACCGTCCAGCCCTACCTGCCTGAGTTTGTAATCCCAGCGCCGCCTCCTGCCACTTACATGATTATGAACAAATTTCTGTGCCTCCGTTTCCTTTTCTGTAAAATGAGAATAAAATGTCTATGGCATTTGATTGTGGTGAGGTACTTACCACATTAAAAATGATTGATTATTGATTAGGAAGAACCACAAGCCTGTGGAGCTGCGGGTCCCTTGGGCCAGCTCCAACTGCAACCACAGATTCTTTAATAGACTCACTGGCTTGGGAGGGAGGGGGCGGGGACAGGAGCTGGGGATTGAATTCAGGGACTCGACCATTGAGCCACATCCTCAGTCTTATTTCTGTCTTTTATTTAGTTGTTTAGCGCCTCGCTTTTGCTGAGGCTGGCTTTGAACTCAATCCTCCTGCCTCAGCCGCTGGGACTATAGGCGTGCGCCACCCAGCCCGGCCCCTTCTTTGGATTTTTAAGTAACTTTTTCCCCCTCTCTTCTCACGCCAGGTGGAGCTATCACACCGGCAGCTGGGGCCCAGCCGAGGGGACAGACTGGGAGGGGAACTTGGCATTCATCTGGGGGCCAGGTGCACTAAAACTACCTGAAATGTGGCCACAGTATCAGTGGCTCTACTACTCCCAGGAGGCCGACGAGGACCTGGGCATCCACACTTTACAGAGCTTTCCCGGCGAGTCCAGTATGCTGCGAGGGAGGTCAAGCAGAGAAGAAAGGGCCAAGCCGAGGTGGGGAGAAGATCGAGGGCGCAATTTTAAAGGCCAGGCTGAAGAAGAGGAGGGGGAGCGGAGACTGAGGCCAAGCAGCGGTGAGGTAGGAACAGATAAAGGAGCCGATCAGACGGAGGAGATGTGGTGGACGGTCGCGCGGGAGTGCGCTGATTTCGCGCGGCCGCGGGGGGGGGGGGGGGGGGGGGGGGTCCCCTGGTAACTTCTGCAGACCTGACACTAGGTGGAGTAAATCGCCAAACCTGCGTTGTAGAGGCACCGAGCAAGACTGGAGCCAGAGAGGGAAGTGCAAGCAAATCCTCTTAGGAGCCTGCAGGGGAAATCTGGGAAGAGAGGCGACTGCCGCGGAAGGGAGTTGCAGAGTGAGGGGAGTTTGGTACGTTTTATATAGGGGGGCGGGGCCTCCTGGGAGAGTTGGGAAGTTAGGGGAAGCCTCGGGAGAAAGGGAGGAGAGAGCAGAGGAGCAGGTCCCTGAGAACTCGAAGATGGGACCTTGTGGGGACTTGAGAGAGTGAGCAAAGAGGGAGGTGCCGTGGTGGCCTCACGTCGTCCTGAAGTCAGTGGAAATTGACAGTCCCGGGGGATGAAAAGAGGGAACGCCTGGAGGAAAGAAATGTTCCAAAATGGCACTCCAGGTTGATGGTGGGGCGGGGCAGGGGGACAGGGAGTAGCCGCACTTTGAGAAGGTTGCAAAGAGGGCTAAGCCCAAGCTAGTCACCGGTCTATTAAGGCAGTGGGGTGAAATGCACAGAAAATAATGGGACAGAGCGGATTGGGGACCCAGAGCCCCTGAGGATGCCCTGAAAGGGAGAGCGGAGATGGAGCAAGGGGAGGAGCTGCAAGAGGCAGGCTGAGGACCAGAAGGGAAGCCTGCTCAGGATGAAGCCCCACCCCTGAGACTGGACTGGACAATGGAACCAACCTTCCTTCATACCTGGCCAGCTGCCCCAATGCCTCTCCCTACCGGACCCAGCCAGGCACCTCTTTCTCTCGGAAATCTCCCATGCACTCCCCCAAGAGAGTAGATTCTCCTTCCAGTCTGTCCTCCATAACCTGAGCACACCTTGATAGAGCCCTCTGAAATCTTCCTACTGAATCACTCCAGGTATCTGCCTGGAACCCAGGTCTGACTTGGCACAATTTGGGCAGGAATGGACAGATGAACAAAATGAATAAGTATAATTTGCTTAAAAATAATATTTGGGTGTCCCAGAGAGTCCATTAAGCAGAATGGGTAAAAGCAACAAGAATCTTAGAGTCAAATGAAATGGGAAGAAAGTCCTGATCCCTGTCAGCCTTTGAGAAGGAACCCATAACCACTCTGCCTGAGTGGACTGAAGCTGCAGGAAAGTGTGCAAGGGATATATGGTCAATGAACACACCTTCATTGAAGAACAGGATGCAGGGCCAGGAATGTGTGCTGTTGAGGTTGGGGTAGAGGGGGTTCCCACTTTTCTAGAATGATCCATAGCAACACACTGAAGATCTGGATACTTGTATCCCTTTGACTCCAAGACAGCGCTTCTCTAGCATGGACACTTAAAAAACATCTCCTTAACAGTATGCAAAGGTCTAAGTAGGATTACCAAATTGCTTCCCACATAGTGGACTATGTGGGACTAGTTACCATTTCCTGTTTCCACCAGTCTCACCTGCTTTTATTTTAAAAACAGCTTTTAAAAACACTTGTTATTGCATTCTAACAGTAGGATTCTCAATGACATTGCACATGTGTTTATAGCACTGTTTGGGATATGACAAGGATGTGCAAGGGAGGAACAAAGGGAAGGCCCTGGTGGGGGTTGCTGTAGCCAAGATAGGGAGGGTGTCACCATATCATGGTGGACAAGAAGAAAGAAAAGCAAGGAAAACACCTGCTGGGCAAGAGTTAGAGGCTCTCAATGTCACCTCTGAGGCTTTTCTCAAGGCTGGTAGGGTAGAAGATTTCCAAATAGGGATGAAATGTTAAATAACACTGAACTGCAAAAAGATAAGGTTATCTCCTACTTATTTCTTTTTCAATTCTTCCAATTATTTCAAGAGGCAAAAAGGATCCAGGTAGTTAATATATTTTACTTACAAAATTATTAAACATGCAGAGAAGCAAAATTGTGAAACACCCTTTTCCCATTGCGCAAAAATATATCAGGACATCCTTATGCTGCAGAGCTCTTCTCTATAAAACAGACATAAGTCATTAGACAGCTAAAGCCCAACCCCACCCTTCCCCCTTCCCAGCCTCCTGCGGCCCTGCTGTTGATATGCAGTCTGCCTTAAGGTCTAATTGACTTCCCTACACTTTAATATTTGTATATTACAGTTTCCCTGTGCTTTTCACTTTACATAGATTGTTATCATGCAGTGCATATCATGCTGCAACTTGCTTTTTCTTGCATCACACTTTTTGATATTTAGATGCCTTGGCAGAAGGAGTTCTTATTCCCTGGCTTTGTATTTTAGAGTATTTGATGATACATCAATTTCAAAGTTCACTCACCCACTGGCCTGCCCAGGTTTTGTTGCATGGTTCCCACTTTTCTAGAATGATCCATAGCAACACACTGAAGATCTGGGTACTTGTATCCCTTTGACTCCAAGAAAGGGCTTCTCTAGAGTGGACACTTAAGAAACATCTCCTTAACAAGGTATGCAAAGGTCTAAGCAGGATTACCAAATTGCTTCCCATATGGTAGACTATGTGGGACTAGTACCATTTCCTGTTTCCACCAGTCTCACCTGCTTGATGTATTATCAGACCTTTTGAATCCTGCAAATCTTATGGGTGTGTAAAAGTATATCATATTTTAAATGAACATTTCCTTATCATTAGGAGTTTGAGATTCTTCATAGCCAGTCATGTTCTTTTGCATATTTCTTACTCTTGTCCTTCACATATTTTTAATGGAGTAGTTTGTCCTTTTATCAATTTTGTAGGACTTTGTTATAAATCTGTATACTAATAATCAGTCATATACGTTGGAAATAACTTCTACCTTCTCCTGCTTTTTTTTTATTTTGGGTTTTTAAATCAAATAGAAAAAAAATTTGGGGCTGGGGATGTGGCTCAAGCGGTAGCGCTCTCGCCTGGCATGCGTGCGGCCCAGGTTCGATCCTCAGCACCACATACAAACAAAGATGTTGTGTCTGCCAAAAACTAAATAATAAATATTAAAAATTTTAAAAAAAAATTTTATCCTTCTTTTACCAGTTTTGCTTTTTACATCTTGTTCTTCCCTACCTCCAGTATCATAATGCAGTTTCCTTTGTTTTCTTATTAAATATTTTATGAGTTTTCTTTCTACCTGGAAATATTTTATCCACAATAAATTGTCCCTAAAGCCACCACTTTATATGCATGCCACAGGTTTTCCTTTGTAGGAGTCACATTCCCAGACCATTTTATTTTGAGACAGGATCTCATTTGTTTAGGGCCTCACCAAATTGCTAAGGCTACCTTTAAATGTGTGATGCTCCTGCCTCAGCCTCCTGAGTGTCTGGAATTACAGGCATGCACCACCATGCCCAGCTAATTTTAAATGTTTTCTAATATCCATTATGATTTCTTTTTCAACCCCTATATTATTTAGAAAAATGTTTTTAATTTCCTGGTGGATGGGAATTTTCACTATTTTTTTATGTGTATATATATCTTTTTTTTTATTGTTGGTCGTTCAAAACATTACATAGTTCTTAATACATCATATTTCACAATTTGATTCAAGTGGGTTATGAACTCCCAATTATACCCCATATACAGATTGCTGAATCACATCAGTTACCCTTCCATTGATTGACAAATTGCCTTTCTAGTGTCTGATGTATTCTGCTGTACTATTTTTTATTTTTAACTTTTATTAGCACTTACATGTTTGTGATTTCAGCTATTTGGGATTTGTTGATACTTACTTTGTTGCCCAGTATATGATGAACTTTTTGTGTTTCATATGGGTTATGTATTATATTTCTATTTTGTACTGATTATCCTTAGATTTTTAATATGCTTAGATTTTTAATAGCAAAAGTTAAATTAATCAGTATTTCTTCCTCCCACAAACAACAAAAAAGACTTGATAAAGCTTTAACTTCCATCAGCCCTTCCCCACTTTACCTGTTTTCTTTGTCTAGCATTTTTAATTCCACTTCATTTATATATATATATATATATATATATATATATATATATATATATATATTTAGGTGTAGATAGACACAACACAATGCGTTTATTTTTATGTGGTGCCCACAATCCCAGCCCCTAGTTCCACTTCATTTTTATGCCTTCTAAATTAGTCAGTGTCATTTTTACTCCTCCTCCTATTGGACTTGGCCATGTACTGGCCCATTTCCCCATGTTCCTCATACTGTATTCCCCCTTCAATATTTTTTTTAATGTTTATTTTTTAAACACAACATCTTTGTATGTGGTGCTGAGGATCAAACCCAGGCCGCATGCATGCCAGGTGAGAGTGCGCTACCGCTTGAGCCACATCCCCAGCCCCTCCCCCTTCAATATTTAATTGACTCCTTCCTTAAATATGTCCTTTCATGCTCTCAGGGAGACCTGTAAGTAGCAAATTCTCTTAGAAATTACTTACCTAAAAATATTTTGTCCTTACTTCCAAAGGATGGATTAAACTAAAACAAATTTGGAACATTTCTGTGCTTAGCCCTTGCACTCTGAAGATATTATTCCTGGTTTTCTGCCCTTAATTGTTGCTGTAGTCTCTTGTTTAATTGTTCTTTTGTATAGTCAACCTTTACTCCCCTGTTGTGAATTAAGTTATTATTTGTCTTTCATATTCTAAAGCTTCAGTACCATATGTCAATGGTGTGGTTTGGATAGGATTTGCATGTGTTCCCCACCAAAGTTCACATGATTGAAGCTTGGTACCCAGTGTGGTGTTGAGATGGTGGAACCTTTAAGAGGCTGGGCCTAGAGGGAGGTATTACATCTTGGGGGAATTGCCCTTGGAAGGGATTAATGCTGGTCTCAAGGAGTGAATTCTCTAGAGAATGAGTTGTTATAAAGCAAATTCCCGTTTCTGCTCTCCCTCTTGCTTCCTGTTACCTCTTCCTCATATGCTACCACCATTGTGATGCCATGATCCCTCACCAGAGCAAAGCAGAATCTAGCACCATGCTCTTGAACCTCCAGAACTGAGTTACATAAATTTCTTTCTTCACATATTACTCAGAATCAAGTATTTTATTATAGTAACACAAATTGACTAAGACAGTCAAGGTTTGAGTTAATTTTTCCTGCTCAAAATCTGAATCTGGAGATGCATGTCTTTCAATAATTCTAAAAATTTTTAAAGACCCCCCTCTTCACAAAGCTGGGGAGGTAGCTTAGTGGTAGAATGCCTGCCTAGCATTCATGAAGCCCTGGATCCAACCCCCAGTTCCAGAAAGAGAAAAAAATAAAATAAAATCACCTCTTCACCATTCCTTCCGATTTTTCATCCTAAAATTATGATGCATATTATATTCTCTTTTTTTACCCAAACTTCTTTCTGTATTTATTCCCTTTCTTGTTTTCTGTTATGTTCTCTGCCACGTCCTATTTCACAAATTCTTTCTTCCTATGTAGTTAATCCACTATTTAACCCATTGAGTGGAGTTCTCCTTTATAAATGGCATTGTCTTTTCAATTCCAGTTCTTTTTTCCTAATTTCTTTTTTCTAATTTTCCTGTTCCTTTTTATAATATTATTTAATGGTTTCAATGCAATCTCCTTGGTCTTGAGCCAATTAAGAGAAACTTATATTATAGTGTCATCAGATTGTTCTATTTTCTAAAGTTTTTGGATTCTAATTCCTATTTATGTTATCTGCTGATGTTTGTTTATGATGAAGTACTTCAGGGTAAGTTTTGGTTATGGATCCTTGTTGGTTTGGAGTTGAGGTATTTTTTGTTTGTTTGTTTTTGCTAAAGAAATTTCTTTTTTACTTGGAGGGACTGGACTCTGATCACTGAAGCCCAGGAATTCAGAGCTATGCTGGGGAACATAGTAAGACTCCATTTCTTAAAAAGAAAGAAAGGGAAAAATTTCTATATATTCCCAGTTTCTAAGTGTTATTTTTTAATCATAAAAGTATATTGAGGGGCTGGGGTTGTGGCTCAGTGGTAGAGTACTCACCTAGCATGCATGAGGCACTGGATTCGATCCTCAGCACCACATAAAAATAAAATAAAGATGTCCACCTAAAACTAAAAAATAAATATTTTTTTAAAAAGTATATTGAATTTTCTTAAATGCATTTTCAGGCTCTATGGAGCTGATCATGACCAAATTCTTCTGCAATATCATTTCCCTCATTTTCCCCCTGGCACATAGACTTCAATTATTGCCTTAATTATAATGGCTCCACTCTCTACCATCCTTTCTCTGTTTTATTTTCCTCCATAAAAGTTATCACCATCTGACATAATTAAGAACTATTAAGGTGTTTTTTTTTTCATTGCTGTATTTTCAGTGGCTAAAATCCCTAACATTTTATTTAGAATGTTTGTGTTGTTTGGATAGGGAGATTGATTTGCAGTTTTCTTTGGGGAGGGGTTATGTTTGTTGAACCAATTTTTTTTGCAGGACCCTATGTAGGGAATGTTTCAAGCTGGCAAAATTACTTTAAGACCTAGAGTTTTCTCTACGAGTTATTTTAGTCTTTACCTCCCCTGAGCCAATGAAGAGGAGCTGGGAAGTGCTGTAGGGCTCCTGGAAGCAAAAGTCTTTCTTCTTTTCTCTACAGAGCAGTTCTGCTCCCTGTAAATATGACATCTCTCTGTGTACTTCTTTATTGGACTTCAACTTCTCTCTTTTTGGAACCACACCAACTCCAGGGAAGGTCCTGTCCACAGTCTGGATTCCTACTTTTGCAAGAGAATTTGATTTTACACTCAATAGTGTGCCCTTTGCATTGACGCTGTGTGCTCTGCCAGCTTTGTAGTTCCTTGCAAGTTTGTCTCCACTTTCTCTTTTGAATTGAATCCTTGCTTCCTTTAGCAGTCTTCCCACCTACTTTTGTAGATCAGAATGTTAGCTGATGCCTAATCTAATTGAAGACCAAGTCTGTATTTCTGTTTCTTGTTCCCTATTTGGTCTTAGAAAATCTTGAGGAGGGGAGGGAGAGGTGATCTTATTCCTTGCAAGCCTGGAAGACTTCAAGCACTCTGTATAAGCCTGCCAGCTTCCTGCCATGGGGCGTTCTCTGTGGGACTCTGAAACATCTGGGTAATGGCAGTGGATCTCTGCAGTGGTTTTATGTTAGCTTCTGTGAGGTGACTGCAGAACCAACATCAGACAAAACTTGTATGAAGCTCTTGGATGTTTTTTAAAAAAAAAAAAATCTTGTCCTCAACCTAGCATCACAGGCCTAGGGTTTATTTTTCCTCAAAGAAGGATTTTCTTCCTCATCCAGAGCCTAGACAAAAAAGTTTCCTAGGGCTACAACCCACCAGGGACCAACCTGTGTGTGTGTGTGTGTCCATCCCTAATTCCTGCCTCCACATGTCACAACCAAGTCTTCCTGGAGAATTAGTTGATCTAAATGTGGAGCAATAAATATACAAGATGAACTTGAAACATCTTGTCATAACAGGTAGCAAGGCAGCATTCAAAGACAACTGGGGTCACATCAAAAGGACAAGAGTTATCCTGAAGACACTCCAACTAGACAAAAATGAGAGAGTTGGAGAATCAATAATGATAATAACTAAAATGTTATTATATATTAAATATATAACATATATATTTAAATCTTTATCAACTTTTTTTTCTGGTACTGGGGATTGAACCCAGGGATACTTAAACATTGAGCTACATCCCCAGACCTTTTTTGTATTTTATTAGAGACAGTGTCTTGTTGAATTGCTTAGGGCCTTTCTAAGTTTCTTAGGCTGTCTTTCAACTTGCAATCCTCCTGCCTTAGCCTCCCAAGTCACTGGGACTATAGGCGTGCACCACTACACCCAACTAGCTCATCAACTTAGAAAGATAACAGATAGCAATTCATTATCTTGAAAATGGATAAATAAATGCAAAGAAACAAGCATTTATCCTGCCTTTCCTCTATGAACTGTTCCACTAAGTGACCACATAGATGAGAAGTGTCTCTACAAAATTTATCCATCTGATAAATAAAAAATAAATGGCATAATTAGAACATTACCATTTCCATCCCCCAAAGAATTAGCAAATGTTAGCATTAAACATCTCTGCTGTGGTTTAGATAAGTGACTCCCAAAGGCCCATGTGTTGGAGGCTTGGTCACCAGCCTGTGGCACTACTGGAAGGTGGTAGAACCTTTAAGAGGTGAAGCTAGTGCAAGGAAGTTAGGTCACTGGGGGTATGCCCTTAAAAGGGATAATGAAATCCTGCCCCTTCCTCTTTTTGCTTCCTGACAGCCATAAGGTAAGTAGTTTCCTCCAATATGTAGTCCTACCATCATATACTACCTAGCCACAGACCCAAAACCAATGGGCCAACTGACAGAAGACTGAAACCATGAGCCAAAATAAATCTGTTTTTAAGTTGTCTATCTGAGGTATATTGTCACAGTAATGAAAGTTCATTAACACAATCTCAAAAAAAAATTGAACTTTGTATTACATATCTCCTTATAAAAGGGCACCCCACAACCTAGAGTCTAACTGAAAACTTTGAACCTAAGGTCTGATAGAACCTCCAGATCCAGTTTTCAACTTGCAGGAAATACAGAGAACAGAGGGGTGTATTGTACTGCACCATGAAAATGCAATCAGAGAAATCCAGACTTGAAAATCTTTACAGAGAAATGATTCAACTTCTTCCATGGATGCGTTATAAGAAAAAGAGAGAAGGAACCTATGGATTAAAAGAGCAAGACTAATCTTTAATGTCTAGAGAGTCACACTTGGGTGATAAAAACCATAAAGAACCCAAGGAAATAATTATTGCAAAATCGAAGACCATGAGCATTTTGGGGAGGAGGGGGCAGTTGGGACTGGAATGGGACGCAGAAGGGCAGTATGGGGTGCCTGGGAAAGTACTATTTCTTAGCCTGGATGATGGTTATGTGGGTGTTTATATTATAATTCAGTAAGCTTTACATTTTCCTTGTTTTCTCTAAGAAGCCTAACTCTGAGGCCCCAGGCAAACAGAGCCAGAGGCGAGGCCAAGTGGGCCTGGTGGAAGAAAGGTAAGGCAAGGGGCCTCTAGATACAGCTCCATTTGGGAACGCGTCCTGCGCTGCCGTGCAGGAGACGCACTGCAGGGGGCGCTGCAGACACACTAGGACCTAGGAGAGGAAGGCAATTCCCGGCCAGGTCCCAGAGACACGCAAAGGACTCTGTCTCGAGTCTGACCGGGAAAGAAGAGCGGAGAGGACACATCCCTCCCAATGAAAGGGCGGGGGGGAGGCAGGCGGCGGTACTTTTAGCACCTGCGCGGTGGGCGCAGAGCTGGAGATCAGTGTTGAACTTGGGCTTGGCCCCGCGGGACCCGCGCGAGTCAGAAGTCGGCGGAGCCAGGGGGACACAGGCGTTCTCGGGAAGCCAAGCCAGGGCTCCGGGCCCCGCGGGGGTTGGCGCGGCCCTGGATCCCGCGAGAAGACTCAGGCGGTAATCCGCCGAGCCCCGCAGGCAGCTGGCATCGGAGCAGCAGGCCTTTAGCCGGTGTCCGCGTGGCCTAGCGCCTGGAGGGGTCGGGTCCACTCCGACTTTCTACCGCCCAGCTCACGCTCGCCTCCGAAAAACCTTTGCGGCCTAACCTGAGTCCGGCTCTGGAGGGGGCCCAACCTGGCTCAGGTTCCGGAGCTGGCGGCGCTGGATTTGGGTCGGCCTTGCCTCCGGTCCTCCCCCGCTTCCCCCCACACCTGCACTTTTCAAGCTGGGAGGGAACGCGGAGGCCTCTGGCAGCTGAACGCCCACCTGCCGGGTTTCGGGAGGATCGAGGTCAGGGCGCCCCACGCTCCCACCACCCTACATCACGACCAGGAGAGCCAGGGCTGGGGGCGCGTGGGTGCAAGAGAGCAGGACTAGGGCTGGTGGGCTTCCCTAAAGGACCACAGTAAGTCTAAGACGCGGGGGTCGCTGCCCACCCACTTGGCAGATAGGGAGACTGAGGCTTCCGGCGAAAGCGAGGGCGTCCGAGAGCGTGCGTCTCCCGAGGCGGCGCCTGCCTTTGCCACCGGAAGCTCCCGGGCCGAGGGCGCTGGGGAAGCTGCTCCCACGCCCGGATGCGTCACTCCGCCCACTTACTTATCCACGCAGGTGACACCCTTTAACCACGGCCCCGCGCCACCCGCCCCAGGATGCTGGCGGGACATCAGGAGAGGGCAAAAAAGGACAGGCCCAAGGCCGTGTCCCCAACGCCCACCAGCCCCAACCTCCTCTCCAGGTAGCAGGTGGGCGGCGGGCCCTTCCCAGGCCTCGGAGTCTGCAGCTGGCAAAGGGCGCAAAGTCGAGGCAGTTGCCTGCGCGGGCTGGGTTCCGAGATGAGGTTTCCCCCGCGATGCAGCCGTTGTAAGACGTGTCCAGGGACAGGAGCCGGACGTAGAGTCCACTGAAGGCAATCTCCCTCCACCCTGCTCCCAGCCAAGTTCGAGGTGTTCTTGGGGCAGAAGGGCCAGTTAGCCCAGCTTGACAGGCCTCTAAGAGGTCACAGTATCCGGGAGGCCCCGAGGGAGCGAAAAGCCAAGTGGGACCCGCAGTCTGACTCCGCGCAGGGGCTCTCTCCACCCAACTCGCAACGCCCTCCTGACGCGGGATCCTTTCCTTTCTTCTTCCCCCTTGGACTTCTGCCCTCAACTAATGTCATCTTTCTCAAAAGATACCCCTCCACTCCCAGGACTGTCGCTACCAGTTCCCAGTGTCCGACACAGAACGCTGCTCCCAGTAAAGACTCAGAGACCCGTCGCAACCAGATGCGGGCGCAGTTTTGGAAATGCTGGTGGCGAAGGGAACACACTGGTCCTTTCTCTCTGAGGGCTTCCAAACAGTGAGGAAGAATGTGGCACTTCTATTTATGCCAGCCGTCGACAAGTATCCAGAGAACCTAAGTTAAGGGATACGGAGGCTCCTTTGGAGACATCCTCTGTCAAATGAGGGAAAGTAGGCTTTTCCTGTTCGTCGTTTCCATCTTTTTCGTATTGTGCCATGGGAGTATATGTTTCTATTGAAACTAACTTTTCAAAGAAAAAAAATATTCCAAGATAACAAATCAGGTGATGGAAGTCAACAATACACAAAACATGATACAATTTATGGTTAAAGATGTAGCAAAAGTTTATTTCTGTGATCTTAAACCAAAAGACACCCAAATGGTTATGAAGTTATCTGCTAAAGGGATGCCACACTGGGGGCAGGCCATCATCAATGGGATTCTGTCACTGTGGTTTTTATTTTTACAATAAAAGAGGGGATATATTTTATACATTGATTGTGAAACTGAGTAAATACTGATATATAGATATCCAATGGGGAACCTGAAGGAAGCAGAAAACACATTTTGTCTTGGAGGGATACCACTGGAAGGGGTGCACAGGTCCTTCTAAGGAAGGATGGAGGAAACAGCAGGTTTGGTCTCTGGTTCCAAGATGGTGCATTTTTTTTAAGAGAGAGAGAGAGAATTTTTTAATATTTATTTTATTTTTATGTGGTGCCCAGGATTGAACCCAGCGCATGCGAGCGCACTACTGCTTGAGCCACATCCCCAGCCCCAAGATGGTGCATTTTTGCTGCCTCCTATGGGGAGTATGAACTCTCATCTCACAGACGGTGGGGCAAACCCACTCCTGCAAGCCCTTTTTATAGCACTAACCCATTCATGAAGGCAAAATGCTCCTGTACTAAACACACCTCCTCTTAAGTTCATGTTTTCAACATTGTTATATTGTGAATTATCTTTTGCATAAATTGGGGGTACACATTCAAACCAATGAAAAGATATATTCATGTTAGCTAATATTATTTTTAAAAGCATAAGAATGTTAAACACACAATGTAAGGTAAAAGTTACCTCTGAGGAAGTAGGGAGGGAAGAGGAGATTGACTTAAGGAGGAGCATGCTACTCCACAGTAGGGGTCACATGTTAGATCTAAAGTGTGGGGTAGATTTGCAGCATTCATTATATTATCATTATAACTTTACATATATACACATTTTTAAGGTAAATCCTGGTTCATTAAAATTATTTATGTTAAGCAAAAGACATCATTAATAGGCAATTCAGAGACAGAGATATGACAAAAGGTTCATATCTAGAATATATAAAGAACTGCTATAATCCAGGTGTGGTGATGCATACCTGTAATCTCAGTGACTCAGGAGGCTGAGGCATGAGATTCACAAGTTGTAGGACAGCCTCAGCAGCTTAGAGTAACTGTCTAAAAATTAAAAAAAAAATGGGAAAGGGGGGGCAGCAGGGCTAGGGATGTAGCTCAGTAGTAAAGTGCCTCTGGATTCAATCCTCTATACAAAAATAAAAATAAAATAAAACACCTTTATATCAATAAAAAGACAAGTCAATTAGAAAATGGGCAAATGACTTCAACAGGCACCTTGGAAAGAGAATATCCAAATGTCCAATAAGTCCATGAAAAAGTATTCAACCTCATAATTCATGGTGAAAATGTACATTGAAACCACCATGAGATACCACTATGTACCAGATAGGATGGCTAAAATAAGGAAGACTGAGAATATTAAGTGTTGACAATGCTATAGAGCATCTGGAAATCATTAATTGCCAGAGAGAGTATATAAGTTTACTGACTTTGTAAAACTTTCAGACAATACCCATTAAATGTATGTCCAACCCTATGACCCAGTAATTTCACTTCTAGATACTTACCAAAGTGAAATATATGCATATATCCATAAATGACATGTACAAAAATGTCCATGACAGTTTTATTTATAATAGCCCCAAACTGGAACAAATAGTCATCAACAAGATAAATAAATTGTGATATAGTCCTTCAATTAAAAATAACAAATTATGGGGTTTGGGGATGTTGCTCAATTGGTAGAGTGCTTGCCTTGCATGCACAAGTCCCTGGGTTCTAATCCCCAGCATCACACACCAAAAAAAAAAAAAAAAAAAAAATTAAGGATATACCCAACAACATGGATGACTCCCAAATTATGTTGTAACATAAGGTTATGATATAAGATCAGATGCATATGTGCTGCAAGATTTCATATATATAACATTTAAGAGCAAGTTAATAAAATCATAATAATAGAAGTCAGTGGAGTGGTTGTCTCAGAAGGCGGAAGTCTCACCTGAGAATGAGCAGAAGGGAATGAACCTTCAGGAATGATGGAAACATTCCAGAATTTTATCTGAAGGGTGCTTTTATTGTGTATACATTTTTTTTTTGATACCAGGGATTGAACCCAGAAACTGTAAACAAAAAACATCCCCGGCCTCTTTTATTTATTTATTTATTTATTGTTTATTTTGTGACAGGGTCTCACTAAATTGCTGAGACTGGCTTTGAACTTGTGATCCTCCTGTCTCAGCTTCTGAAGCCACTGAGATTATAGTTGTGGGCCACCATGCCTAGCTACAGATGAAAACTTTTATTGAGTTGTACAATTAAGGTTTTGTATTCTACTATATATGTTATGTATTTAAAAAAAAAACTAGAACTGAGGATGTAGCTCAAGTGGTAGAGTGCTTACATAGAATATATGAGGCCCTGGGTTCACTCCCTAGCACAACAGTAATAAATAAATAAATAAACATCCCTTAAGACTCTCTTTCAGGGCTGGGGATGTGGCTCAAGCGGTAGTGCGCTCACCTGGCATGCGTGTGGCCCGGGTTCGATCCTCAGCACCACATACCAACAAAGATGTTGTGTCCGCCGAGAACTAAAAAAATAAATAAATAAATATTAAAAAAAATTCTCTCTCTCTCTCTCTCTCTCTCTCTCTCTCTCTCTCTCTCTCTCCTCTCCCCCTCTCTCTCTCTCCCCCTCTCTCACTCTCCCCCTCTCTCACTCTCTCTTAAAAAAAAAGAAAAAAAAAAGACTCTCTTTCAATCAGTATCCCTCTCCCAGTATGCCCTGTATAAGAATTCTATAATCCTTGACATTTTCCTCAGGGAAAACCACTTCAATCACAGTGAACAAACACAGCAAAGAAGTATTATTAGAAGCACAAGGTGGCTCACAAGATAAACAAGAAAACAGCTGACACAGTTGAGAGGAATGTATTTTGCCCATGGAATGGAGATAAGTAGAACAGGAAAGCCAACTGTCTCATGAATTCATTTGTTTATTCAACAAATACTTTTTTGCACATGTGCACACGTCATGCAAATTTCTTCTCTAAAGACCAAGCTATCTTACTGATCCCTTGGGCACAGAACTAGCTCCATCTTTCTCTCCATATTGAATTGGTTTCCTTCTGCACCTGCCTCTTACCTTCTCTTCTCCTCTGTGGGCTTTTTTTTGGGGGGGTGGGGGAGCAGCTACTCATATACCCTTGACGGAAGAACGGTCCTCCTCTATTGGAGAAGGTCGTCCTCTTCAACCAACCGAGCACTCAGCTTCCGGAGGGACACACATGGAACCGTGAGGGAGGAAGGGGACACCCGCCTAGCCAGCCAGATCAGCCGAATCTGATCTGGCAATCAAAGGGGTGACAGAGGTCACAGCCAGATCGCTCTCATATCCATGAGTTTAGCATTCTTGGATTCAACCATGGACTATGAGTCTATGAATCTTTCCAACTTGGGCTATTCCTAGTAAGTGTGTCTTGGTCAGCCACAGCTGTGTAACAGAGTACACCAAAACTCAAAACAGCAATCCTTTTGATCCCTCATAATTCTGTGTGTTAAGAATCTGGGCAGGGCCCAATGGGCTCACATGATATCATCTGGGTTGGTGTCTCACACAGTAGGACTGGTAGATCCAACAGTGCTCACTCTCTGTGTGGGCCCTGTGATGGCTGTCATTAAACCACACCTCAGTTCTCAGATGAAAGAGAATGATGACTCAGCCTTCTGGGTTTGGGGTTTTTGTTGTTGTTGTTTGTTTGTTTTTGTTTGTTTTGTTTTGTTTTAATCAAACCTAGGGCCTTGGGCATATGAAGCCTGAATGAGCCTTAGCCCTCATTTAATCCCTAAAAACAAAATGCCAAATGTCTTCTCTGATATAAGGGAGGTGACTCAAAACAGAGTAGGAAGGAAGAGCATGAGAAGATTACCAAGGAAAAGAGGAGGGAGGGAAAGGGAAGGAGAAGGGGAATTGCATGGAAGACAGAAGGAGACCCTCATGGGTTCACAAAATACATATACAATGGTGTGAGGGGGAAGAGAAGAAAAGAGAGAGAGAGAGAGAGAGAGAGAGAGAAGTGTCACAGTAGAATAGGTAGAGAATAGTGATAAATAAATATCCCTTAAGGAGGGGAGGGGAGGGGGGATAGGGAGGGCAGCAGAATACAACTGACACTAGGATTGCTGTATGTAAACACATGGATGTATAACCAATGTGATCCTACATTCTGTACATGTGGAAAAATGAGAATTCATACCCTATTTGAATCAAATGTATGATATGTCAAGATCAATGTATTGTCTTGAGCAACTAATAAAAAAAAAAAGCCAACTCATTAAGATGGCTTTGTCACAACCTCTCCTTTTCCACTGAGCTCTTATAAAACCTCACATAATGGCTGCCACAATTCCTAAGAAAAACATAAACAAATGCAAACCAGAACAGTTAGGCTTTTCACAAATATCAGAGGACCTGTTTCTAAGAATACATGCTTAAAGAAATGCTAAGCAATATTGTCCAGTCTATGATTAGAAGACTACTGTGGTGTAAAAATAGTTTCTTTTCTTTCTGTTAAGAAAAAAAGAGAATCTCAGCAACTCAGGAAGCTGAGACAGGAAGATCTTAACTTCAAGGTCAACTTCAGGGGCTGGGGATGTGGCTCAAGCGGTAGCGCGCTCGCCTGGCATGCGTGCGGCCCGGGTTCGATCCCCAGCACCACATACCAAACAAAGATGTTGTGTCCACCGATAACTAAAAAGAAATAATAAATAAAAAATATTAAAAAAAAAAAAAAAGGTCAACTTCAGCAATTTAGTGAGGCCCTGAGCAACTTTAAGCAATTTTGTCTCAAAATTAAGAATAAAAAGAGCTGGGAATGTAGCTCCATGGGTAAGCACCCCTAGGTCCAATCCCCAGTACTGGGGGTGGAGGAAAGAAGGGAGGAAGAAAGGAGGATTGGTGGAGGGAGGATGGTTGGATGACGGACTGGAGATACATTTCAGTGATAGAGCTCAGGCCTAGTATTCCAGAGTTCCTTGGTTCAATCCCTAACACCGAAAGGGAGGGAAGGAAGGGAAACTTTATCTTGAATAAACTCCAAGCTGCCTAAATAAACCAGTCCCTTCTGTCAACACCAGCTTCTTCCCGGATTCTCCATTCAGGCTAGATCATCACAAATCCAAAGCTTCTGTACAAATATAGGTGGAGCAAAACAGAAATAAATGTCAAAGACAGCACAGCTAACCTACCTGTTTCTGACCTGGCAGATTATTTTAGGAAACACCCACAGCGCTCAGACAGGAAGTTCTGTGTACTTCTGAGCTGTCAGTCACAGATACAGAGAGCATCCCTGCTACAGCCCAGATTTGGAGAACTGGGCAGGGGTAGAACTGATTTAGCCCTGATTTGTTAGCAACGATATTTGACTTCTCTAGGTCTCAGTCCCTCTATAAAAAGGGACAGAACCTCCTTCACAGAGTTACTGTGACAATAAGTGACACAGTGCATATGAAGCCCCTAGCATGGTATGTACCAGCAGTAGGTCTTCAATAGAATAGACATTGGCTTCCACCGGAACAACTGCAGTGGCACAGTCCACAGAACACTGGTCCTCTTCCTTCACTTGATTAACTGGAACCAGGCCCATATGGGCTGTCGCCACCTGGCATTGCCCATGTAAAGGGTTTGTCCATTTTTCTCTCACAAGGATGTATACACCTGTGGTTCACAGGTATGTTACATCACTGTCAAGTCTTTTTTACCAGGTACCAAATATTTTATTAAAATGCTGTTCTATTAATTAGGTATTCATGAGAATTCTGTTATATCATAAACCACTCCAACTTTCAGGCAGGGCCTGAAGTAAGCCTCTGTTTGTTTTTTTTTGTTTATTTGTTTGTTTTTGTTTTAACTTCATACTGCCTTGAAAAGTAAGGCAAGAGTTAATTTGTTCACAGTTTATAAACTCTTCAAGTATAGACCTGGAGCCTCCTAACAGAAACTTTTCTGGAATCTCCCCAAATTGAAGACTATATCAGTCTCATCCTACATGCCCAAGAAATGTTAGAGATTAATTAAATCATCCTGCAAAATGTCAAAATGTCCTAGGATAGAAAGGCAAGAGCAGATAGCAGTTGGAACAATAACAGGTGCTCAAGTAAGATGGTTTATTTTACTCCATTTTAATTTCTCTTTTACATAATTTCACTATGCCACTCCTAAAACCCTAAAAATAAATGTTGTATTTAATATTAGTCCACTTAAACTATTTTTGTCCAGACATGGTAGATCATACAGTAATTCATGCTCACTATTTCAGAAACTGTTAAGTGATCCAAAGGTTAAATGCAGGATGTGGTTTCAACAGGGTCTGGCATATATATATATATAGTGAATTTTTAGTACTGACAAGCTATTTTTATGAAACCATGCTTAAATTTTCACCTTGAATGATTTCACCATCAAATAGAAGAGGCTAGAGAAGCTATCTATGATTCGGTAATATTTCATTTATACTGTTTCATTTTCTATGGTATGCTAAGTTACTACGATACTAACAACTACAATACTGTAATCCTGCAAATTTATTTTTTATTTCAGTTTAGTCACCAAAAATTACTTGATGCATCACATGGCCAATCATGCAAGAATTCACACTTAAGTACTTCAGAAACTGTTCCATGGTCTGAAGGTTCAACACAGGATGTGGTTTTTCACCCTGAAGCCAATCCCAGCTGCCAATCACTCTACTGAAGTTATAAACTTCAGTTTAATCTCTGTCAAAGCAATATGTGTATGTACCTTAAAAAGTCAAAAATTTTACAATGAAAAATAAAGGTCCCCAAAAGCATCTACTTCTAGTTATTTCTTCTGCCAGTTAGCTGTATATTTCTAAGCAAAGTTTATTCCGAAATTTTATGATTTTTCCACTGACCATCAACCCAAGAAGACTAGATTTTTCTTCTCCTATGCCCTCCACATATTTACCCCACAGTACAGCTTTTACACAAGTTTTGGTGAGGTCAGTATTCAATATTCACTATTTGAACTGTGTAAATATTACCTCACAGGAGTCATATTTATTTTCTGGTGCAACTTTGTTACCTACAAGTTAATAATTTGCTTGGTTTTCTAAATACTTAGATCTAATTCACCACTAAGTGCCAAAAAACACCTAAATTGCTCCTCAAAAATCTCAAAGCCATGAGGTCTCCTGTTAGATTAATTTCTTGGCTTTACTATGTTCCTCCTAGAGTCCTCCTGCCTCTAATTACTGCCTCCTTGGAGCTTTAAACAGTTTCTTCCTTGCTGTGAGGAATCAGAATTTATTTTAGCAATTGGTTAGAATAAAAATAGAAAGTTATTTTAAGATAGTTTCATTAGGATGCTGAGTGTTTGATCATAAATAAAACCAGCTTCCTGCCCTCAACAAACTCTAGATGGGCAATCTATGGGACAGAAAGACACAGGGACGCTTTAAAAAGCAGGGCTATGGAGTGGGGAGGAAGGCATGGAGTGGTGGGAGGAAGGCATGGAGATGTGGGACCCCCACCTTGGGTATCTGGGTTCAATTTCTGTGTCACTGTAATCCAAAGCAATGGGTCTGCTCCTTGGTGAGTGGAAAGCTCAGAAGAGCAACTAGGAAATAAAAGTTAAAAGTTTATTATTTGTGTCAAGTAAGGAGAGCTCTAGGGATAATTTCCAAATCATTGTTTCCCCAAAGGAAGAATTACCAGCCAGCTCAGTGGATTCTTGTGCTCTCCAGCAGAAGACTCAGAAGTACAACTGGAGCAGGAATAAGACTCTTGATAGGGATTTCTTACTGCAGCAGAAGGGAGACACAGCACTGACCAAGAGACAGTCAAGATGAGCCCACAAAAAAGAAGGAACTGTTTTTCTTCATGTTTAAAAGTGGGCTAGAGTGCTCGCTTCGGCAGCACATGTACTAAAATTGGAACGATACAGAGAAGATTAGCATGGCCCCTGCGCAAGAATGACATGCAAATTCGTGAAGCATTCCATATTTTTGTGTATGCAATTCTAGGCCATAAGAGTTGATAATTTTATGTATGATTTTATAGGTTAAGTTATTTACGTATGAAGCAAAATAGGAAAAAATATTGAGAAAGGATTATGTTTATAGAGGCCTTCTTAATGTGTCATATTTCTTAAATGTTTTTTTGGTGATACTGGGGATTGAACCCTGGTGCATTCCACTAAATCACATCCCCAACCCTTTTTATTTATATATATTTATTTGAGACTGGGTCTGGTGATATTGTTCAGGCTAACCTTGAACTTGTGATCTTCTTGCCTCAGCCTCCCAGATAGTTGGGATTAGGTGTGTGTCACTGCTGCTGGCTTTAAATGTACTAGTAACTTTTTAATGCATACTCCAATAATATTTAAGAAATAAAATAAAATGACACAACTCCAATGCTGTACATGTTGACAATGGCAAAAATAAAACCATATTGGTGGTTAAAAAAAAAAAAAAAGTGGGCTAGAGTTCAGAACTATTAATTGGCTTTTGGTGTACTTTTTTTTGGGGGGAGGGCTATCGGGGATTGAACTTAGTGACACTCGACCAGTGAGCCATATCCTCAGCCCTATTTAGTGTTTTATTTTTAGAGATAGGGTCTCACTGAGTTGCTTAGCATCTCTCCAAATTGCTGAGGCTGGCTTTGAACTTGCGATCATCCTGTCAGCCTTCTGAGCCGCTGGGATTACAGGTGTGCAGGCTTTAGGTGCACTTTTTTTTTTTTTTTTTAGTTTTAGATGAACACAATACTTTTATTTATTTATTTATTTTTATGTGGTGCTGAGGATCGAACCCAGTGCCTCACACATGTGAGACAAGCACTCTGCCACTGAGCCACAATATCAGCCCTTTAGATGTACTTTTTTTTTTAAATATTTATTTTTTTAGTTATAGGTGGACACAATTTTATTTATTTTCATGTGGTGCTGAGAATCGAACCCAGTGCCTCACGTGTGCTAGGCAAGCGCTCTACCACTGAGCCACAACCCCAGCCCCATTTAGATGTACTTTTAAAGGTGCTTTTCTTTTCCTGCATGAGCACTTCAAACCTGAGGGAGGAGTAGTCAGTGGTCAAATGTCACCAGCGCCAAATGTCACCTCTCTCCTCTGAAGCCTCTTCCTACATAAACCTCTATGCTCTGTAATCAGGATGAGTTGCTGTAGCAGTCAAGAGAACACAGAGGTGGGGGGTAAGCAACAAGTGCAGAGTTCTGGGAATTTGCTGTCTCGGTGATGCCTGAACAGTCTTTTCCTTTCTGTTGTTTGTCCCTGGAGACTCTTGGCCAGGCCTTTAATGATGCACCTGGTTTCTGAGGCTGAAAATACAGAATGAATGAGTGAGCGGGTAGGGAAAGGCAAATATCATGCTTTAATAACAAGTCACATGTTAAGGTCCCTAGAGTGATTTGGCTTCTGAAGGGAGCAGGGGCTGACTGTCTCATTCCCCACTGAGTTTTTACTCTCTTAGTCTTAAAGGGGTTTCCTGGCAGTCTCCAAAGCAAGGGGATTTCATTGGGATTACCTTTCATATGCCTGTTGGAAGGGCTTGTCACACATAGAAGCACATTCCTGAGCATTCTCAGTTTAAGATTATGCTTCTTTATATATCACAGGTTCAATGGTCGTGGGCAGGAACACCTCTAGGGTGGAGAACTTAGTAAACTAATGAGTTTATAATGAGCAAAGTTTACTCTAGGTCACCTAAAGAGGGGCTGGGTGGCTTTGGCTGGTTGAAACTGGTTCCTTGTGGATTTCTCCGAAGGCCTTATCTGAAACAACTTCATTTAAAGGGTTGGCAGCTTCTTGCCCTGCAAACACTGGTGCTTGTAGCTCTCTGAGTTCCTGCCTAGCCATCAATAAACTCAGGTTATTACCCTACCCTCATAGAGCTTGGGTTTATTTATCTGTGAAACACAGACACCTTCTATTCTTCTCCGATGATGTAGATTATATCAGAGAAGGGAGCTGTCAAGGCATTCAGAAGCAGACCCTTGAAATGCTCCATCCTTGTCTCTTAAACAGTTGACTTTGAAGCAGGTGGGGAGACAACTCTTCACATAAAATCTGAGTTACACACCTCAGGATTTGTGCCAATTTTAATTCTACATTGCAATTGTTCTCTCCCCAAATCACCATATCATATTTGAGCATTTTCACAGTTTTGTGACCAAGAAAAGGAAAAGCTCAATTTACTGGAAGATAATAACTTTATTTCAGTCCATGTCCATTTCAGAGCTGGACTTGCAAGTTTCACATGTCAGAAATTCCTTGTAGTGGCTGTAAGAAAAACCTCATGCGAGTGAGGTTCTGGGTTCAATCCTCAGAACTACATAAAAGTAAAATAAAGGTATTGTGTTCCTGTATGACTAAAAATATATATATTTAAAAATTTTGGATATGGCATATTCTAGGAGAAGTATAAATTACAAAGCATTGATTAATATTACATGAAAGTTAAAAGAACATTTTGAGGGTGGGGCTGTATCTTAGGGGTGGGACACTTGCCTAGCACTCATAAAAAATGTGATCCTCAGCACCACATAAAAAAATAAAATAAAGGTATTATGTCCATCTACAACTAAAAAAAATTTTTTTTTTAAAAAGACAGTTCTTTAATTTTACTTGTTTGTTTTTTGATGCTAGGGATGGAACCCAGGATCTCACTAAGTACGTACTAGACCACTAAACTACACCCAGCCCTAAAGTTAGGACGGGTTTGTTTGTTTGTTTGTTTTCATTAGGGCATTATAGTTACACATAATACTGCACTTTATTTTGACATAATTATGTAAGCATGGAATATAATTCGCTCTAATTCAATCCCCAGTCCTTCTCCTTGCCTTCTTCTCCCAATCTCTTTTCCCTTTCCTCTATAGTCTTCTTTCTATGTATTTATTTTATTATTATTATTATTTTACTTAGTGCTTTATAGATACACATAAAAGAGACAGTTATTGTTGCTTTTTTTTTTTTTTTTGGTGATACTGGGGATTAAACCTGGGATGCTTTACCACTCGGTTACATCCCCAGCTCTTTAAAAAAAATTTTTTTAGGACACTTTCATTAACATTCTGAGGCTGGCCTCAAACTTGCTTCTTCTGCCTTAGTCTCCTGAGTTGCTGGGGTTACAGACATGTGTGACACCACACCCTGTAACTCTCTGAGTTCCTGCCTAGCCATCAATAAACTCAGGTGATTAACCTACCCTCATAGAGCCTGGGTTTATTTAATCTGTGAAACACAGATACCTTCCATTCTGCAATGGACAGTTTTTAAAGTGCAGGTTTCCTCTGGGCTGGATTCTACAGCAGAGCTTGGACTTGCCTGCTCAGACCTGCTGCTCCCAAAGTCTTGGTTGTGAACCAGCAGACAGTGAGAGACCAGGTTCTCACAATGTCATTGCACAGAGTTAATTGCACGCCAGCTCTTGATGTTTTTAAACATTTGGAATACCTTAAACAGATTCTTTTGGAAATCAGCTGTTTTCAATAGTATTCACTCTTTTCTAGCACTCTTTGAGAGATTTAAGACATTTAGTCAAAAGATCTGTCTTCCTAAGTCTGCTGGTATCCTGAATAAGTGGTCTCATTTAAGCATCAATCTATTTATCCGATGCTTGTTGAAATACATATTACCTATTAATCAATCCCTCAGGAACTCTTATTTGCTGAACACAAGATAATTACATGCATTGCCTGCTTTCTGGCAATAAAGAATAATAATCTGCTCCCATGATGGTTGGGTTTCCATTGACCTATTAGGACTATTTTAACTAAACTAAGTGTGGTTTGAAAGGATACTCTCCAATGTACCCAGATCATCAATTAGGTGCGTCCCCTTATTTAACATCCTCTGCAGAAGGCTTCTAAGCAGCGGTGTCACAGTAACAATTTTTGGTCTGTTTCTTTAATTCTTTTCTTAAAAATTATTTTTCTAAACTTTTATATTTTTGTGCTGGGTATGGAACCCAGGACCTCATGCCTGCTAAGCACGAATTCTATCACTGAGCCATACCCCAAGCCCCTTTTAAATTTTATTTATTTATTTATCTATCTACCTACCTATCTTTTTGGTACCAGGGATTGAACTCAGGGCCACTTAACCACTGAGCCACATCCCCAGCCTTTTTTGTACTTTATTTAGAGAAAGGGTCTCACTGAGTTGCTTGGGGGTTCACTAATTTGCTGAAGCTGGCTTTGAACTCTGGATCCTCCTCCTCCTCCTCCTCCTCCTGAGCCACTGGGATTACAGGTTTGTGCCACCACACCCAGCTCTCTTAAAATTTATTTCTAATGCTTATAATAAATATATTGTCACTTAAAAGAAATCCAAATAAATTTATAACTGAACACAGTAGGTTCACCACTGGGTGAGTGCAAAGCTAATGTGAATAACCAGGAGACAATAGAGCGAAGAGAGGTTTATTCCAGCATGTAAGGAGAGCACTGGAGGTCATTCCCAAGGCAGTGTCTCTCCAAGCTGAGCAAGGGACTTTTATTGGAGACACTCATACATATTCGTGCATTACAGATTGGTCATTGCATTCTTGAGCTTGCTCAGTTCCATGTCATGTCTCTTCACACATCACATGTTCAAAAATGGAAAATGGAAAGACCCCTGTATGGAGAATTTGATAATGCAATAAATAGAGTTATACTTCTAGGTCACTTGAAAGGTCAGGATGACTTTGCAAATGTAATCGAAGACTTCACTGGTAGGTAGTCTTGTAAGTTTCTCTGGGGGCCTTGCCTGGGACAAAAACAATTTAAGAGGCAAGCTTAAGGGTCACTTGAAAGGATTGCATCTATTTGTCAGCAAGCTTAGGGACTGTGCTTAAAAGTACTGTCTAGCAATTAATAAATACAGAATAAATAAAATTTGACACCTGCCCTCATCTCATTGCCTTCTAGAATTATTCTCACAAGATGGCTTTAGTCAGCTTTTGTGTGCTGTGACCAAAATACTCAATGGAAAACTCAACTGAAAAAACAAACAAAAACTAATTAAAGGAGGAAAAGTTTATTTTGGCTCACAGTATCGGAAGTCTCAGTCCATAGGTAGCTGATTCCAATGCTTGGGGCTCAAGGAGAGGCGGAATATCATGGGGGAAGGGCATGATGGAGGGAACTGCTCCCCTCATGGCAGCAAGGAAGGAGAGGGAGAGGGAAGGGGCTGCAGAGCACAGCCAGGGACCTACCTCCTCCAGCCATGCCCCACTTGCCTATAGTAGTCACCCAGTTAGTCCATTTAAACTAGAATGGACACTGTCATAATGTACTCTTTTTACCTTTAAGTATTAACAGGAGCTTTTTGAGGACACCTCATATCCAAACCATAACAAGTGTGTGTGTGTGTGTGTGTGTGTGTGTGTGTGTGTGTGTGTGTGTGTATGTGTGTGTGTATGACTTTCTCATATATAATATGACTTTCCTTGTCAACACAATACTGCTGCATGAATGTAGGGAAGGACCACACTTCATTCAGTACAATATCCTCCGTCAGGAACTTTCAGGTAGTTTTAGTTTTTCACTATTATGATGTTGCAGAAAACACATTCACGTTCATCTCTGTGTATGATACAAGTGTTTTCTCCAGCGGATTGCTCGAAATAAGATTTCTGGGTCAGAACCTGTACATCCTTAAAATCTCAATAGACACCATGAAATTGACCTCTAAAAAGACTGGAGCAGTGAGAGAGGGAGGAATAGTTAGAGCACAGAGGATTTTTAGGGCAGCAACAATAATCTCTATGATACTACAATGGAGTACATGTTATTAGGCCTTTGTCACTATGCTAGAGAGAATGTACAACATTAAGAGTCAATCCTATTATAAACTTGGTGATAATGGTGTGTCCAGTGATACTGGAGACAGGAAACGTCTGACCTGGTAACCGTAGAAATGAAATCAGGGCAAAGAGTCCAGACACACAGGAAAGGCTTTAATTGGGGCTTTCAGCTGAAGGGAGACAGCACAGAACAAGAAGGAGGTCAGACTGCTCAAAGGACAAAGGTGCACAGCTTTTGTGGCATCTGGAGGGTAGACAGGGACCCAGTCTTTTCCTGTCATCACATGTAGAGCATGTAGAGGTTGGTTTTTTTTTTTTTTTTTTGACCAGGGATTGGACCCAGGCATGCTTAACCTCTGAGCAACATCCCCAGCCCTCTTTAAAATTATCTTATTTAGAAACAGGGTGTCACTGAATTGCTTAAGGCCTAGCTAAATTGCTGAGGCTGGCTTTGAACTTGCAATCCTCCTGTCTTGGCCTCTGGAGCCTCTGGGATTACAGGTGTGCCATCACACCCAGTCAGAAGTAGATATTTTTTTTCCCCCACAATACCTTTATTTATTTATTTTTTTTTTAATATTTATTTTTCAGTTCTCGGCGGACACAACATCTTTGTTGGTATGTGGTGCTGGGGATCGAACCCGGGCCGCACGCATGCCAGGCGAGCGCGCTACCGCTGAGCCACATCTCCAGCCCCTTTTATTTGTTTTTTTAAAATTTTATGTGGTACTTGCTGAGGATCAAACCCAGGGCCTCGCATGTGCTAGGCGAGTGCTCTACCGCTGAGCCACAATCCCAGACCAGAGGTAGGGTTTTAACTGCACCTACATCTTCTTCATCATGCTTCTTCGTGCACCTTCATGCTTCTTCATGGTCTCATAACCATCTTAAGTCTCCATCTGGGGAGGGTTAGTATGCTAATAAGGTAACTGAATTTCTTTAATGACTATTCTATACATGTGTTTCCCTATTCCCCACCTTCTGTTTCTTACCATCTGAGAGTCCCTAATATTATTTTCAGGACAGGGCAGCCCCTCAGTGGGACTGTCTTAGTGACTGTTTTGTCTGTATCTGGCCTTTTTTTTTTTTTTTCTGTTGATCACTGAGTCTCAGAAGGCTGAGCTGACTTCTCAAATTCCCATCTCCAGGTGCATTATCTCAATTTCATACCCTTAAAGACTGGTTCACTTCATTTAACTTCTAATTTTCCAGTACATCTGTTAAGCCTATAAGACTGTGAGCTAGTTTTCTTATCTCCATCCCTTCTAATTTTATTCACCTAATATTAAAAGGTCCTGTCCTTTATGGGGTAGAGGTGTCCCTGTCTTAAATGTAGGTTTGTGAATTGTAACAAACATACAAATATGGTAGGGACTGTTGATAGTGGGGGAGGCCATGAATGTGGTGGTAGTGGTAAGGGATGTCTCGAGCATGGACCCTTAACCTTGAGCGACATTGATGGAGATGTGAGTCTAGAGACAAGTGGATCTCATCTCCACTCTGGGAGTGGACATCATCCAATGAGACTGGGCTACATACCCCTGAAACCCAATTCCTTGCCTCATTTGGGTGGAACACAGTGTCTTCCCCTCAATAAACAGGGCTTCTGATTGTAGCTGTGCATGGTGGCACTCATCTGTAAAGCCTGTGATTTGGGAGACTGAGGCAAGAGGATAGCAAGTTCAAGGCCAGCCTCAGCAATCTAGCAAGGCTCTAAGCAACTTAGTGAAACCCTGTCTCAAAAAAACAAAAGGGGTTGGGAATGTGGTTCAGTAAGTGTCCCTAGGTTTAATCTCTGGTACAAAAAAAAAAAAGGATTATATATATATATATATATAAAATATCTCATTGTTTCTATTTCCATGGCAATTAATATTGTTGAAAGTTTTTGTGTATATTAGTTTATATATCATTATGAAGTACCTGTTCAAGATTTTTGTCCATTTAAAAACTGGATTTTAGGGGAGGAAGAGGGAAATGCTGGGGAGTGATATTAACCAAATTATATTGCTACATTATGTGCATGTGCAAACATGGAACAAGTGCCATCATTATGTAAAACTATAATGCACCAATAAAATGTGGAAAAAAATGGATTTTAAAAATTGAGATGTGGACTGGGGTTGTGGCTCAGTGGTAGAACGCTCGCCTTGCACGTGCAAGACCCTGGGTTCGATCCTCTGCACCACATAAAAATAAAAAAGTGTGAGCTGGGGATGTGGCTCAAGCGGTAGCGTGCTCGCCTGGCATGCGTGCAGCCCAGGTTCAATCCTCAGCACCACATACAAACAAAAGATGTTGTGTCCACCGAAAAAACTAAAAAATAAACATTAAAAAAATTAAAAAGTGAAATAAAGGTAAAAAAAAAAATTCCATGACTGAAATCCCTGAAAATTAAAAGAACTTTAAAAAAAATTGAGATGTAATTCTTTATTTTAGAGACAAATCCATCCATAATATTTAAAATGTGAATACTTTTTCCCAGTCCAAGCCTCTTTAATGGTGACTTGAAGAACATAAAGCCTAATAAATCTTGTTTTTCTTTAATGGTTATTAATTTCTGTATCCTATCTAAAAAAATCTTTCCAATTCATGAAGATATTATTCATGAATTGGATACTACTCATTCTTTCTTCTAAATGCTTTATAGTTTTATCTGTTAACATGGATATTTTTTAACATGGATATTCATTTGTTTCAGAATTATTTGTTAAATACTCTCATTTCTGCATTGAACTTTTTGGTGTCTGCCAAAAATCAGTTGACTGTATACACACCAGCCTATTTCTAGGCTGCCTTCCTTGTATTGATCTTATGCCAGTATCATATGGTGTTGGCTACTGTGGTTTTGTAATGAAGCCTAAAGTTCAATACCTGTCCTCCAGCTGTTATCCTTCAAGATTATTTTGACTACTTTAGGTTCTTTGCATTTCCTTGTGAATTTTAGAATCAGATCTTCAATTTTACTATAAAACAAACAGACATTGGACATCCCTGGTTTTTTTTGGTACCAGGTATTGAACTCAGGAGCAATCAACCACCAAGCCACATCCCCAGGCTTTTTTTGTTTTATTAAAGATGGTCTCGCCGAGTTGCTTAGGACCTTGCTAAATTGCTGAGGCTGGCTTTGAAATTAACATCATCCTGCCTCAGCTTCCCAAGTCACTGGGATTATAGACGTGTGCCACTAAGCACGTTTCCCTGCCTGTTCCTTTTTTTTTAAACTGTAATTTAAAAAAAAAATTTTTTTAGTTGTAGATGGACACAATACCTTTATTTTATTTATTTACTTATGTGGGTCTGAGGATATGGAACCTAGTGCTCCATGCATGCGAGACAAGCACTCTACCATTGAGCCACAACCCAAGTATAGCCTTGCCTGTGTTCTTAATCTTAGGAGTCAATTCATGACTCACCCTGAGTATATGCCTTTTTTTTTTTTTTTAAACAACATTGTATCTTTTTTTTAAAGTTTTTTTTTTTTTTTTTTTAGTTGTAGATGGACACAATAACTCTATTTTTGTGTGATGCTGAGGATTGAACCCAGTGCCTCACACATGCTAGGCAAGCACTCTTACCTACCACTGAGCTACAACCCCAACCCAAATATGATTTTTATATGTTCCTTATTTGATTAGGTTATTTGCACCTACATAAAATATTGATCTGTAGGGCTTTTTTCCCCGTTTGTGATCTTTTTGCCTTTTGTGTTAGATACATAAAAGTAAGCCTCATAATGTTGACTCAAAAGTATTACCTTCTTTGCTAAGTCTCTGTAGAATTGATATTCTTTCTTAAATGTTTTATATAATGAAGCAATAATGTCTCCTTGGTCAGGACTTTTATTTGTAGAAAGATATTTAAATATAAATCCAATTCATTAAAAAAAATTTTGGGGGGGATACCCAGGGGCTCTTTAACCATCATCCCCACCTTCTTTTTCTAACATTTTGAGACAGGGTCTCCATAAGTTGCTTAGGGAGGGCCTTGCTAAATTGCTGAGGCTGGTTTTGAATTTATGATCCTCCTGTCTCAGCCTCCCAAAATGCTGGAATTATAGGTGTGCCCCGCCACTCCACACTAAATTCAATTAACTTTTATAGATATTGGAATAATCAGGGTTCCTACTTATCACTTTTGACTTTCAAGAAATTTATAAAATTATAAGATAGACTTGTTTTTATATTACCTTTTCAATGTAAGATCTGTAGTTTATTTCATCTTTAATTCCTGACATTGTAATTTTTTTCTTGATTAGTCTTACTAAGGATTTATCAACTTTATTGACTTTTTGAAGAATTAACTTTTTTGGTAGAATTTCTTGGGTTTTATTTACTTTCTGCTCTTATTTTTTCCCCCTTAAGCTTATTTTGGACTTAATCATTCTTTCTAGCTTCTTTAGTTACAAATTAAGAAAAATTAATTTTAAGCCTTAATTCTAAACACTGCCTTAGATGCATCCCACAAACTTTTTTTTTTTTTAAAGAGTGAGAGAGGAGGGAGGGAGGGAGGGAGGGAGGGAGGGAGGGAGAGAGAGAGAGAGAGAGAGAGAGAGAGAGAGAGAGAGAATTTTTTTTTTAATATTTATTTTTTAGTTCTCGGGGGACACAACATCTTTGTTGGTATGTGGTGCTGAGGATTGAACCTGGGTCGCACGCATGCAAGGCGAGCGCGCTACCGCTTGAGCCACATCCCCAGCCCATCCCACAAACTTTGATGTTTTATTTTATTGTCTTTCAGATAAAAGTACATTCTAATCCCTATTTTCTTATTGAATCATAAGTTACTTTTAATATCTGAAAGTTGCTTTCTAGATATTGTTATTGATTTCTGATTACAGGTATATCTCCTTGATAAAATTTCAACAATCTGAAATACATTGACATGGAGTCTATCTTGGTGAAAATTTCATGTACATTCAGAAGACATGTTCAGTGTAATGTTCTATAAATGTCAATTAGGTTAAGGTAGCTGACATCGTCATTCAGATCTTTACTCTTTAAAAAAATATATATCCCAATAAACTGGACATGGTAGCATACACCTGCAATCCTAGAGACTAGGGAATATGAGGCCAAAAGATTCTAAGTTTGGGGCCAGCATGGGCAATTTAGTGAGGCCCTGTATAAAAAACACAGCTGGACACATAAGCATATGTCTGTAATCTCAATGACTTGGGAGGCTGAGGACCCTGTGGCAAAATAAAAAATAACAAGGGCTGGAAATGCAGCCCAGTGGTAAAGTTTTCCCTGGATTTAATCCCCAGCACCATAAAAATAAATAGAAAAATATTAAAAATAGATCCCATTAAGATACTATACCATAGAGATACTTGCATACCCATGTTTATGAAGGCACAATTCCCAATAGCCAAGTTATGGAATCAGCTACTAGTACTAGTAATGGATGAATGGATTAACAAAATGTGATATACACAGTGGAATATTATTCAGCCTTAAAGGACCAAATTATCTCATTTACAGGAAAATGGATGGAACTGAAGATTGTTAGAAGAAATAAACCAGACTGTTTTTCTAACAGGTATCACATTTGCCCTCATATGTGGTATTTAGGGGATGGGAAAAAAACGCAACATAAAAGTAGGAGGGAGACTACAGAAGAGGAAGAAAGGGGATGTGGGAGAGTGTAATGGAGGACGAATACGATCAAAGTGTTATTTATGTATACAAAATATGAAAAAGAGACCCACTCTTCTATATATTAAAATGTACTAATAGAACCATATCCTAATGCCTGAGGTGGCATTAAAATACCAAACTATGATTGTAACTATTTGTTAACTTTTAAAAACATTTTAATACCTATATTTATTTTTTTATGTGGTGCTGAGGATCAAACCCAGGGCCTCACACGCTAGGTGAGTGCTCCACTGCTGAGCCAAAACCCCTGCCCTCCTCTTATATTTTTAGATTCCCACAAATACCACAAAAATCCCAGTTAGGAATTAGATGCATAGATGTCATTTCTGAGATACCACCTGCCATCACCATGATAGGCTCTTTCAGACCTGGTAACATTCCCTTGTCTTAATTTCTACGTTGTCTGTTAATAACCAGCCCCACCCATGGCATTAATTTTTTGCATGGTCTTTCCCTTTTACTTATGTGATATTCTTATATTTTAACTTAGTGTGTCATCCTGGTTGTTCAGTTTGACAATGTGTGCTCACATTTAATATAATTATTGGTATAATTCTATTTAATGGACATCTTTGGTTTCTTTTTCAAGAGAAAACATTTTTTGCTTATTTATATTTACTTTGCTATTTGCTTCCTACTTTTATTATTGTTACTCCTTCTTTGCTCACCTTTGGCTAGTCAAATACTTTCAGTGTTTCATTTTGATTCCTGTAGTAGTTCTAGATTATATTTGCTTTACTTTTTACTGGTTGCTCTAGGGATTATTACATGTACCTTTATCACAACCTACTTGGTGTACTATACACTAAAATCAATGAGTCTTGTTACAGAGTAATTCTATTTGTCCATAGTCTGTAATACAATTCTGAATAGATAGGTTCATGAACGAAAACTAGGTAGTATACACATTTTCTTATTTTTGCTTAAGCCAGCACATCAAGTTTTGAATATTAAAACCACACACACGTTAGATAGGGATAGGGGTTTGACCAAACAATTGTAGTTATTAAATTCTTTGTCCAGAGATATGTTACCCATCTATATATGCAATATCAGGGGCAATTAACAGTCATACAAACCTCTTTTAATACATTCTTCTAATGTATGAAAAATTTGAAGGCTGGAGTTGTATGTAGCTCAGTGGTAGAGCGCTTGCCTAGCATGTATGAATCACATTAAAAAAAATAAAAAGTATTGTGTCCATCTACAATTAAAAAAAGACTTGAAAGATATCATTGAAACATTCTAATAATCACTGAAGTGTTCTTAATTTCCTCCTGGCTTTATTAGCTATTACCAAGATATTAACAAGACCAATCTGGAAAACGGCAATTTTGGAGACACGGTGCTAACAAAACCAAAAGCCACTGATCTGGTATCCTTACCAGTCACAGAATTCTACTCCATTGTTGAAAACATTTTAATTTCCCAAGAGTGAAAATGCCAAAGCAGTAACATGGTAAAGGCTACCACTTACCAAGACCTTACTAAATTTGGAACACTGCTAATTCTTCACATATACTTGTTTAATTTTTACTATCATGAGGTACTGTACCATTTCTCCATAGAAAAACAGTGCAAGAGCTAGTTTCAAAAGTTTGCTAAAAAATCTAACAAATAGGGCTGGGGTTGTGGCTCAGTGGCAGAGCACTTGCCTCGCACATGTGAGGAACTAGGTTGGATCCTTAGCACCACATAAAAATGGAATAAACAAAATAAAGATATTGCATCCATCTATAACTATAAAATATATTTAAAAAATGTAACAGGTATCAGGGCATAGAGTCAAAATCTGCGCATGATTTAGGTCTTTCTGTATCCACTGCCTGTATAATTAAACCATACTTACATGTTGTGATTTTACGTAAGTGGGGAGAATAGATTGAAAGGTCTTTCCTAGGAGCTTCCATCTACTTATGTGGTTAAAACTAGTAAGGAAAGGTGTCAAGGAATCTATCTGTAAATGCAGGAGGACTGCTGGCTGACAAGTAGGAAAGCTGAAAAAAATTAGAAGCAGCTATAAAACCTCAAAAGCAAACTGGCTCATATTTGGTGAGGCAAAAGATTTAAAAAATAACATAGTAAGTGTGCTAAAGGCCTAACCAGACAACCAGAAAAGCACCATCCATAACCAGCCTAGGTTGTTAAAAGTTTACATTCTATTCAGATGAGTATTTACAAGTACATAATAAAATATATACTCAACAAAAAATGGGTTAAACTGTACATTTAAAGTGGAAATTCATTCAAGTGGCACACTTTGTTGGCCATTAGAGCTGGCCATATCAAGTTTGAGACTTCTTTCTCCAAAACAGGCCAATAGACTTATGTTAAAGACAACATGTGTATTGAAAGTAGCAATTTTATTTGAGTTAAAATTATTTACAAAAACCCAAAGACATACTTCATGAAACTGGTACAAACTATTTTTTCCTGCCGTTGGCTTTTTGCTCCAAAGATCACAGCTGAGAAATACTGTATAAAATAAAAATAGGATTGGATTCAGAAAAGTACTCTACTGTTCTAATTTCCAATTGGTAGTATTTACAGAAATATTTACAATGGAAAAAAAGGTTACTTTAAAACTTTAGTTAATTTGCAAGTCAGCCTCAAGTACCCTAAAATGCAGAGTTCTCTGAGGGTTAAAAACACACAAATGCACTGCAGCTGGTGAGGTGGTATCTTCCCTCACCCCCACCCCCAACCAAAATCTGCATCTCTATCAGTGCTTGACAATTAGTTATTATTTAAAAAACAAAACAAAACAAAAACCTGTTAAACACTGAGGTAAACCAATTCCCAAATGATTACCAGTGTAACAGAAAAATGTAGTTCACCCTGATTGATCTCACCCAAATATTTTATAATATCCCTTACCATCTGCCACAAGTCAGTTTTACCAAAAAATCTGTTTTCTCTAAATCCAATGATTAATAAATATCAATTTATTTAAAAATAATTAAACAAATATATCTATAACTAATTTAATTTTATGGGTATAATTTACCAATGTTTTCAACAGTTTGCTAAGCTAGCTTTTATACTCAGGGCAAATACAATCTTAAATCTTTCCCATGTTACACTGGCATACTTACTATGTTCTTAAAAGGTGATGGGGTAAAGGGGGGGTCTGGGGTAGCAGGAAGAAAATTTGCCTGGAATGAGTTACTTCCTTATAGATTTCCCAACAATCTGCATTATCAAAAATAGGAAGACAATAGAAGGCAGCCACTGCATTAAAAAACATTACAGCTGGCACTGATACAAGAGCCCCGGTTTGTCACTTTATACAAGGAAATAACAAAGTCTAAATGGGTAAAAGTTAGACTTCTAGTTATTTTCCCCAATACACACCAAACCAATATTTTTATGGCTTCAAGTTTTACAAATCCAATAAAGAAACATGATTTAACTACCAGTACCTGAAAGGTAATTAAAAGTATTAATGAAATTGATCTCTGAAAAAGCCTGTCTTCAGGCCCAATTAAAAAAAAAAAGTATAATCAGTGGTTTGAACAATACAAGAAAAATTTGCAATGTTGTAAAATCAAATCTATAAAACATGTTCTCTGTGTTCCACAACTGTTTTCCAAATGACAACTGTTCTATGAACAAAGAATCTGGATGGAAAAAGGGTCTTCTCTAAACCAGCAATTTTAAGGCTTTGCGCTTATGTAATTGATCCTGTCACTCTATAGAAGAATATACACGTTATCTGGAAACATGAATTCAACATTGGTGTTTTAGCTTCCTTATATTTACTGTACTGAATATTAGAAAATATATCCAGAGAGCTTCCCTCAAAATGATGTTTCAAGAGCCTCCCTAGCATTAAGTGTAAACTACCCTGGGTTTGTCTACTTTGCTTAATCATTTAACAGGGCACATCAATATAATATTCCCTCAAACTGTTGTTTTCTTGCGTCTATAGCTATGACACATTATGGTATGATATTGAATATGGTTATGGTCTCAAAAGTGAAAAATAGTCCAACACCCAAACCTAATCAAGAATAAAAAAATATACTATTATCCCTTGTATCTTTGGATTCCATCTAATTTTAAATATAGACAGTAGTTCAGGGAACAACAACAAAAAAATTCACAAAATTATTAAAAGCTTTATTTACGATTGGAATCATTCAACAAAAAAGCAAAAGCAAATGAGCCTGAAAAAGGAACTAAGCTGTTGTCTAGAATGTCCTCAGAACATTCGATACCTCAGTAGCTAAGCTGCCTTTGCACCTGGCTGGCATGACAACAGTGGCTCAACATACACAGCAGTTGCACTAACAGCAGCACAAATTTTCCCCTTAAAACTTGCCCAGAATAGAGCAAGAAAAAAAGGGGAGGATATAAACTCTGCCAAATAAGTGTTTTTAAATACTGCATGGAATTGTTAACAGCCTGAACCTTTTCCCTCATTTTTGATAGTTGCAGATTGATGTAGTAACTGTCATTTAGCAAATGCAGAATGCATGACGAAGAAATCAGATGGTCTTAAAAATCCAAACATGAATGATACTGATGAATGTTCTTGATATATCTTCAAGGACTTCTTTCATGACTTTTCTTTGTCTAAGGATAGCTCCAGCATTACCGAGCACCTGAAGCAAAGGTAAAGCAGCTAGCAATGTTCCAAATATTCAATCACTCTAGAGATAGACTTCTGGCCTGTTGTTCCAACAGCACACTGAAAGAGGAGGGAAAGAAGTAATGGTTAATATTTAACAAAACTGTGAAAATATTAAATCAAAGTTTAACTTCTAAAGACATTATTAACCTAAACACTACAAATCAAAGTACACTGAGATTAAACTGTGGCTTTTATAATAAATAGTGTTTTGCCATAATAATTGTTAACTTGAAAAATAAAACAGTTATTTAAACTTTAAAGAGAATCTGCTTTTTCTTTCAGTCACCATGGCCATACTAGTTTTATGTCTGTCAATGTATTATACTTAGGTTTAAATTCATAGACTAAATAAAACAACTTACAGTAAGATTCATGAAGCTCAGGAATTTTTTGAGCATCTCTGTCATTATTGAGAAGTCTCCTTCTGGCAGGTATTCCCGCACAGTGGTTACATTGATCTGAGGAAACAGATTTAAGAAAATAAAATCGGTCAACTAGCAGAAAACATGAAATTACACCTTATCCTGTGTTGATGGTTAAGGCATACATCATACTGCAAACTTCTACAGGGTGATTGGAACACCTTGGTTATTTCACTTACATGTGACTACACTCTGTTCTAGTGAGTTTGTCTACCTCCTACCCCCCCACCCCCATCCCCGCCACCGGAAAGAAAGGGAAAAAGGCAAAGTTGATAAAGAAACATTTCTGGGCAAAGCTATTTTTGTAAATGCACAGAGAAAAGGCCTGGAATAACAAACTGCACCGCTGAGTATGTGTGTATGAGGTGGGAGAGGTTTATACTTCAGGATATACTCATAGAGTTGTTTATGAAATAAAGATCAAAGAAAATTTCTCATGCTGCATAAATGAATTATTCAGAATAGGAATTAATTAGATCTTTCCAAAATACAATATGACATAGAGATTCTGTGCCAATGCCAGGAGAGTAGATTAAGGTGTTCTTTATTATTAACAGGCAGCAGCCAAGCTATATATAAACAAACCTTTACAAGGAAAATGCTGCATGATCTACTTTAACACTGTTTCATTTAATTACATTTAGAAATGCTTAATTTAAAGCTTCAGAAAGAATAAGGAAAAGTTTTCTTAGTAAAGACTCAATTATAATGAAGACCACAAAATCATGTCTTCCAAAGTCTGGATATACAAGATAAAGGTGTGTGTGTGTGGGAGGCGGATGGAGGCTGCAAAAGAATGCTTCTAATTTGACATTAGTTGATGGGGGCAAGGAAGGAGAGACGACATCTTACTCTCTAAGGAAATTCCCCTTTATTTTCTTCTATTTCTCCACCAGGGTACTTAGGAAATTATAAAGCAACAGTCAGATGAATAGTTAGTAGGCAGTACCAATCATCCACAATCAAACTAAGCATCCCCACCAAAAGCCATGACAGTGGTGGGCACTGTAGTGACTGGTGTCTCTGGAGGACTGTTCAGTAGAAAAGGACACCTCTGTAACACAGAATAAATTATCAGCTATTATGCTTTGAATGGAAGTCCCTCATTAATCCAAATTTAATCCATCTCTATCAACAATCCAGAGAATACAACATTTATAGTGGCTAAGGCAATGGGAAGGACAGTTACAGCACTTGTTTTAAACAAAGGGCAGCAGGCACAAAAACAAGAGGCACGATACAGCATAGACAATTTGGGAAATGTAAAAAGTATCCAAACTATGGTATATTAGGTTGGGGAGCGGTGAAACAGTCTTGGGGCCTGCTAACAGTAAAAAAGCCATTATTCTCTTAATGACAGCAAGCCAAGGAGGATTCAAAGACAGGAGGCTACATGATCAGCAAGTGCTCCCTACAAGAAGCTAGCTCTGGTGGCAGCGTGCAAATTTCAGGAATGGAGAAAGGCAAGAGAACTGGAAGGGCAGTGAGACGACACACTGCCATGCATAATATTCAAACTGGTAGTAAGGATGGGTATCAGAAATTGAGTGCACTCTTCTGAGCTTCCTAATAAGTATGCTGTCTTTGTCTACAGGCAGGATTTTTTTTTTTTTTTCAAATGAGCACAAACACATGGGTTTATTTCTGAACTCTAAGTTACATTCTTTTGGTCTATTTGTCTGTCTAAAGGTTGGTCCCACACAGTCTTTGATTATTGTAGCTTTGCATTAAGTCTTGGAATCATGGGGCTGGGGCTGTAGCTCAGTGGCAGAGCACTTGCCTCTCATGTGAGAGTCACTGGGTTCAATCCTCAGCACCACAGAAAAACAAATAAATAAAATAATCTATTTATCTGTCTATATATCTTGGAATCAGGAGCTATGAGCCTCCAAATTTGTCCTTTTCCTTATTCTTTTGGCTATTAGGGGTTCCTTCCATCTCCATGTGAATTTTAGGATCAGCTGGACCACAAGGATCTGTAAGCCTGTGATTCTTATGTTTTTTTTTAAACACCTTTCAAAGGCCATGATGTCTGTCTGATAATTCTCTGTTGTCTTTTGTTTGTGCTGATAATCTTGCTCATGGGGTCTTGTCTCCTTGTTTTTTTTTTTTTTTTTTTTTTAAAGAGAGAGTGAGAGAGGAGAGAGAGAGAGAATTTTTTTAATATTTATTTTTTAGTTCTCGGCGGACACAACATCTCTGTTGGTATGTGGTGCTGAGGATCGAACCCGGGCCGCACGCATGGCAGGCGAGCGCGCTACCGCTTGAGCCACATCCCCAGCCCCCAGGTCTTGTCTCCTTGTATGCCTGGTTATCTTTGTGCTCTGCTCACCATATCACTCAGTGTGTTCAAGTTTGGGAAGGAGGGGCAGAGAGAGCCATGGGTTCATCCAAGATCCAACCCGGGGAGGCTTCTTGGAGGAGTACAGGCAGGATTTTCTAACTCTTCTACATCGGGCAATCCGATTTCCTTTACATTTTGTATTATCATCTAGATTTTAGGGTTAATTTCAGTGATCCTCCAAAGCAACACACATATATAGGACTCTATGAATTCACAATACTGCTCACGACTTAAGAATCTTATAATCTCTTTAGAGATGAGAGAGCTACAAACAAGAATATGAATTAACATGGGGAAAAAATAACCCAAGATAAATCACATGGTACTAACACAATTTAATGAACCCTTAATAATCATAATTAAATACAAATGAAACTAGGGCATATGAGAAACAAATACCTAAAACTATCCCCCCTCCCCCACAGTCCTAGAGTCTAAATCTAGAACCTCACACACGCTAGACAGACTTTCTATCACCGTGCTGCATCCCCCTAATTTAAGTATTATGTTCATTGTTTTTATTTGAAACCCGCCTCTTCCTTCTTTCCTTTGTATGGTATTCCTCATTTACTTTCAAAATCTTGTCATTCAAAATAAGTTAAAAAGCTGAACCAAGAAGATTAGAGGTAAGGGGGATAAAGATCTTGCAGGAATTCCAAAGCCATGATGAGAACTCTGGTCTGGATACTGAAAGCAGTGGTGCCTGGAGGGTGCCACATGGAGTTGGCTAGTGTGCATTTAGATCGACAATGGAAAAGATAGACAAGCAAGACTGATTAGAAAGTCACGTAGGACTCAGACGAGTGGATATACAGAAAGTGCAAAAAGGCAACAATTCAATGGCTAAAATTAAGAAAAAGAGTGGATAGATGGACCATTACACAAAAGCCAGCAAAGTGTCCCCTTAAATGAAACCATCATTTTATCATTGCATTCTTTCTTCCAACCCTCTTTCAAAAGAGAGATGACCTCCATTTTAAAACAAGTTTCAGAATATAGATGGCCCTTGCTTTCTCTTGAATCTAACCCTCTCACTATAGATCTCTACTGTTTCCTGAAAGCCCTTGTTCCTAGAGAAAATCCTCCTTTACTTACTTTAAAATCTGGCTTTACAACTTAACTTTCACTTAAGAATATCCACCTGTGCCCCACAGTTTATAAAGAGATTCACAATGACTCTGACATCTCCTTCATGTACTATTTTTCTTTACTACACATCTTTGTTTTTCCCATCATAGCAGACTATTCAATAGCCATAACCATCTACTTTGTGCTCAAAAGTAGTCACAGAAGTACCTAGACACTCGTATTTCTCATAGGTAAATTCTGATGATCTAAATCATTCACAGTAATACTATCTGCTTGAACAGTGACTGTTTCAGACAAAGCAGGACTCAATGCTGGCCAAGACTGGGGAAAGACTACTTGGTAAAGAGTAGATAGGGAGGGTGAGAAAAATGTCTTAAGAAACAGGAGAAGGGACCTACTAGTGCTGAATATTGTACTGTTAAACTAGATAACCCTAGCTACAGTCAGCTGATGGCTATGAGGAGCACTTTCAGCAATGGACAACATAACATACCAAGGACAGTAGTTAAGGTAGAAATGATCTAAGTCCCCCAATAACCTAAAATACTTAAATAATCCAATGTACTCTTACTTTGTAATGTACCTTGAAAACTGCAACAAACATGTAAAAAATCTCTAACCTTAGATGCTATCTTAATTTTCATGTATGCAAAGTTTCTTTTTTCTAAAGATTAAAAACACTCTGACTAGTTTGTTATTCCCATCTGCCCTCCTCTTTTGAGATCTCAAATAGCCTGATTCTGACAGGCATATCATTCTAATAAAGCCATAAAAATCAACAATTCACTTCACTCCGAACCTTATTTGGAAAGGAAATAAAGATGTCAGGGGTACATAAAAAAAGAAAACTATTTGAGAAACTTATAAAGGAAAACTACTGCAAGGGTAGACATTTGCTTGCTTTTTTTTCTTCAATAGGGAGGAAATACAATTGTTTAAATAATTCTATAATCAACTAAAAGCCTTTCTGGAATAAAGTAGATGTAACTGGAGAAAAAATTAAAGAAATAAATAAGTGAATTAGGCAATGGTAATAAAACTGTTATACTGAATCTTTGTAAAGATAGATAAAAATCTCTTAACTATTTACTTACTGGACTTTCCTGGCAGAGACATCCAAGAAGTAGAGCGGTGTAGGAGGCCACAATGCAATCCTCCATGTGTTTGCCAGCATGCTGAAGGGCTGAGGGTATTTAAAAAGAGTTTTAACAGTGTACCAAATAATACAACACCACAAAAACCAACCATTCTTTTACTTTTCTTAAAAAAAAAAAAAAAAAAAAAATCAACAAATGGTTGAATAATATATTCCAAATTAATAAAAATTAACTCAAAATGGCAGATTCCCAAATATAAGAATTAAAACCATAAACTCTTATCAGATTATATAAAGAATTCTTACAGCTTAGTAACAAAAAAACAGTACAATTGAAAAGTGCGTAGAGAACCTGAATAGACATTTCTAGAGCATACAAAAGGCCAACACAATTGGTGCAGCCAATTTGGAAAGCAGTATGGAGATTTCTTGGAAAGCTGGGAATGGAACCACCATTTGACCCAGTTATTCCCCTTCTCGGTCTATTCCCTAAAGACCTAAAAAGAGCATGCTACAGGGACACTGCTACATCGATGTTCATAGCAGCACAATTCACAATAGCAAGACAGTGGAACCAACCCAGATGCCCTTCAATAGACGAATGGATAAAAAAAATGTGGCATTTATACACAATGGAGTATTACTCTGCATTAAAAAATGACAAAATCATAGAATTTGGAGGGAAATGGATGGCATTAGAGCAGATTATGCTAAGTGAAGCCAGCCAATCCCTAAAAAACAAATGCCAAATGTCTTCTTTGATATAAGGAGAGTAACTAAGAACAGAGTAGGGATGAAGAGCATGAGAAGAAGATTAACATTAAACAGGGATGAGAGGTGGGAGGGAAAGGGAGAGAGAAGGGAAACTACATGGAAATGGAAGGAGACCCTCAGGGTTATACAAAATTACATACAAGAGGAAGTGAGGGGAAAGGGAAAAATAATACAAGGGGGAGAAATGAATTACAGTAGAGGGGGTAGAGAGAGAAGAGGGGAGGGGAGGGGAGGGGGGACAGTAGAGGATAGGAAAGGCAGCAGAATACAACAGATACTAGTATGGCAATATGTAAATCAATGGAAGTGTAACTGATGTGATTCTGCAATCTGTATACGGGGTAAAAATGGGAGTTCATAACCCACTTGAATCAAAGTGTGAAATATGATATATCAAGAACTATGTAATGTTTTGAACAACCAACAATAAAAATAATAATAATAAAAAAAGCCAACACATAAAAGATGTTCCACATCATTAGATATCAGGAAATTGTAAATGAAACCCCAACAAGGAATCACTAGGTATATACTCTAAATGTTTTCAGACAATTTTTGAAGGTGCAGAGAAAATGGAACCCTCATATACTGCAGATGGGAATGTAAAATGGTACAATTACATTGGGAAACAGATTAGCATTACATTAAAATGTTAAATAGAGTTAATGTATAATCTAAAGATTCCACTCTTAGGTACTGGGGGTTGAACCCAGGGGCACTTTACCACTGAACAACATGCCCAACCGTTTTGTTTTTTGAGACAAGATCTCGCTAAGTTGTTGAGGCTAGTCTCAAATTTGCAATCCTCCTGCCTCAGCCTCCAGAATTGTGGGATCTCAGGTGTGCACCACCACATGCCTACAAATGGGGAATGAGGCAAGAGGATCCCAAGTTTGAAGACTTTGTTTTTTGTTTTTTTAAATAGGACTGGGGCTGTAGCTCAGTAGTAGACTACCTCTAAGTTCAATTTCAGGCACCACAAAAGGGAGAGGGGGGTAAAAGAGGTAAAAACAACCTATCAGCAGAAAAATGGATAAACAATATGTGGTACAACGATAAAAATAAAACATTTTTGACTATACAAATAAGGAATATCTTATTAACACATGATATAACATATAGCAGACATAGAAGCATGTCACAAAAGGCCATATATTATAAGATTTTTTTTTTTTTGGTGGTGATGGTGGTGCTGAGGATCAAGCCCAAGGTCTTGTGCATGGGATGCAAGCACTTTACCAACTAAGCTATATCCCCAGCCTCCCATGTATGATTCTTTTTCTATGAAATGTGGGACACAGGAAAATCTAGAGAAAGTAGATAAGCGGTTGCCAGTGACTGGGGGAGAAAATGGTGGTGATGGCTGCTAGTGGGTATGCTGTTTCTTTCAAGCTGATGAAAACTCTAGCATTAGATAGCGGTACAATTTTGTAAATATACTAAAAACTACAACATTTATTTACTTTAAAGAGGTAACTTTATATAGTATATAAATTATCTTTTTTTGGGGGGGGGGGTACTGGGAAAAATAAACTCAGGGGCACTGAACCACTGAGCTACATCCCCAACCCTATTCTGTATTTTATTTTGAGTTGATTAGTGACTCACTAAGTTGCTGAGGCTGGCTTTGAACTTTCGAACCTTGGGTCTCAGCCTCCCAAGCCGCTGAGATTACAGGTATACACCACCACACCCAGCTACAAATTATATCTTGATAGAGCTACCATTAAAAAAAAGACTACTAAACAACCAAAAATATTATTATACCAATTGAAACATCAAAACTTAGTAGCCGAGCTTCTTAGGAACAGACTTTGTTCAATATTAGAACTAATGGCATGAGGAAACAGAAAGAAACAAAAAGAAAGGCTCATATTCAGATATTGCTATAGACTACTTCCTAGCCAGGTGAAGCTGAACATATTAAATTTCAAATCTTACGGACATGAAATTACAAACTGCTATTCTACAGAATTTGTATGAATGGTAAATCCAAGATCACAATTCCTGACAACAGTAGACATCTAATAAACATTTGATTAGCGAAGATATTACCTCTAGTGTTATTTCTTACTGCATTTGTGAACTAGTAGTACTTACTCTTTCAAAACTAATACTGTAATTTATGACAAAAGATCTCAAGTTTAAAGTGAGGCTGATAAAAGAATCTAAAAATTCAAAACTGGAAAAACCATAATGTTCACATTTTACCAAAGAATAAAGGAGAGAGGGCCCAAGAAGGAACCATATTTTTCCCATTAGTCAGTCTGCCACTGACATGCACCTTCCTCATTGCTAGGAAGAACTATCAAGCACTGAACTATCAAACCTTATTTAGATTGTACTTGAGAGGCTCTGAAGTAATAGCTAGAATTAAAATATATTTTGAAGAAAAAAACAAGCAAACTCAAACCATTACTGTCAGTTTGAATACACCACTCAAAATAAACATACCTTTATTGAGGTCAAGTTCTTCATCATCCTCCTCCTTCTTATGTTTCTCATCTGCACCATCAGTCTTTTCAGCTGATACCCACTGTATTTCTCCACTTGTTTCTTGCCATTCTCCACTCTTATCATGCTGAGTGGTGGGAGCATCTTTGATCAACTCATCTGTTTTACTTTCTGCCAATTGGGCTGCTCGTTCTCGCTCAAGGAAAAGCTGATAAAATTATTTTGAAAACCATTAAAAAGCTATCACTGATATTTATATACTCAATATTTCGCCTTAAATAAAGAGGTCTGGGGATGTAGCTCACTAGGACACTGTTTGCCTAGCATGCCCAATGTCTTTGGTTCAGTCATCAGCATCACAATCAAAAACAAACAGGAAAAAAAAAAAGAAGAAGAGGGTTTGATTGAGCTTAAGTAACAGATTTTGTTCTACAACCCATGGAAAGCCAAAATAACAAAATGCGGCTGGGATTCATTTAAGTAATCTACTAATGACACAGGCACTGTTTGCAAGAATAAAAGTCTCCATAATGTTTTATAATTGGATAACTTGAATTCAAACAAAAAAGAGGAAGAACCTTGAATAAAACTTCATAATATTAAGGCAGAAACAACATAACCTCTTACATAGGGAAAAACTTACTTGTATACTGTGTGTTCCCTATAGTCAAAAGGAAACATACTAAATTCCTTGCCTTCACTTACTTTATTTTCCTATGATGCTTCAGTACTGAACACACAGAAAGCATCTAATATACTTGCTGACATGATTTGGGAAATGGTCCAAGTTACTAATGAGAAACTACCTGAATATCAAATGCCAAGCAGGCCTCCAAAAACTGTTGAGTATTCAGAAGAGGAAAACATAAACTTCAAAGAGAGCATGCATAAGACAATATCCTTGGAAAAATTAAAAAAAAAAAAAACAATTTTCAAAACTGGTCTAAGAATCCCTGGGTGTCCCCGAGACTCTATCAGGAAGTCTGAAAGGTCAAGACTGAATTCTTCATACAATAGTTGCAGGTCAGCAAACTTCCTTCATTCTCTCTGAATACACAAAGAAACTCTGTAGAATCTATATGCCATACGATTATACACCCTTGTTCTAGTGGTTAATATAATTCCCCCCAGATTTTCTTTATAAATTCAGTAAATTAAGATGGATATAGCACTTGAGAGTATAAGAAAAATCCTGAGATAAAAAATATCTGAAAAAGGAATGAAGAACTTCTAGTTATATCTCAGGTAAGGATCAAGTTATAGATTACTTCATGAAGAAGTGAACCATTATTAGTCCAAAAAAGGTGGATAGTTAATAGTTAGCAAGACCTTTAGAAAAATTAAAAGGATGGCCCATTACTGTTTCTGGACTTATAGGACTTAAACTGCTGTGACAAGTATAAATCAAGGTGAAAGGAAGCATATGGTTCGTGATGGCTGAGTATCAAATTTTAAATGTTCATTCTCTGCCACAACAATTTCTAAGTCAGAAAATTACTACACACACTTAGGGAAAATATGGCTTCAGATTTAGTGTTACTTATTTCTGTAACAAAAGAAAACCAAAAAAACAAAATATTCAAAAGTGTATTGGTAGAGGATTGGTTAACTACTGAAGAGCACTGCACTCATTACAAAGATTGAGATAAATATGTGTGCTGATATAAAAAAAATTTAAGAACAACAAGTATAGATAAAAAAAAGTGTGTATAGGAAGATTCTATTTACTTAGAAATTATTGCACATTTGACATAAAAACTAATTTCTCCAAACAGAGACAAAATTTACAAATGGTAACTTTTTAGAAAATGGATAAATGCATTTTAACCTTTCTGATTGGAATTTTAAAAATATGTATTTTTAAAATTAGTTGATGGATCAGTTTTTTTAAAGTAGCTGAGAGCAACTAGAAAGAAGGAAGTTCAGGTTAGTAACTAGAACTACCTAATTTGAAAATAACTGAATTAAGGTCAGTGTTAGTATAAAAGGTATGAATCTGACCATGAATTTTTCTACTACATCTTAGTCATTATCCCAAAGATATTACAATCTAAAAACAAAAACTTTGTGGCCTCATTTAAAAAATGACAAACCCCAGCAGACAAAATAAAACCAGACAAAACACAGAATGATATCCTGATGATAAGGATAGGTACAAAACAGAAATGCTGGGTTGGATGTATTAAACATTCCCAGATGAATCAGACACCAAAGAAAATTTTGAAGCTATCTCTAGAATAACTTGGGGTGTGGGATGGCTTCTGAAAATTAACTCCTCCTATGGAAGTGAAACAGATCAATCATCTATTTCTTGAAAAATAACTGCTGGGGACATTCATTATTCACTATTGGTTCCATCTGAACACAAGTTAACTTTTAAAGGCAGGAACCAGAATGACTGAGAAAACTGTGGTATAATCACAATCATATGGGGGAATACTACTTAGTTATAAAGAGGAATAAACTATTGATATGTGTAACAACATGGATAGAACTCAAAAGCATGTGCTTAGTGAAAAAAGTCAATCTCAAAAGGTTATACATTCTATGGGCTGGGGATGTGGCTCAAGTGGTAGCGCGCTCGCCTGGCATGCGTGCGACCCAGGTTCGACCCTCAGCACCACATACCAACAAAGATGTTGTGTCTGCCGAAAACTAAAAAATAAATATTAAAAAAAAAAATTAAAAGGTTATACATTCTAGAGGATTCCATTCATGTAACACTCTGAAAAAGAAACTTGGAACTGGTAGGTAGAAGACAGGAAGGGCAGGTAAGATGGGTAGTGGGCAGCACAAGGGAATTCTTCTGTGGTTCCTTAATGTAATGGTGGAGAATATAAATTTATACATGGAATAAATTGCACAGAAATAGATATTAAACACACAAATGAATGCAGGTTAAAAATGGTGACACTGAATAAGGTATGAAGACTAGTTATCAGTAATGTACCAATGTTAATATCTTGTTTTAGATACTGTGCTATAGTTATATGAGATGTCATCATTAGAAGAATCTGGGTAAAAGGTATATAGGAGTCTTGGTACTATATAATTTCCCAGGAGGCTAAAATTATTTCAAAATGCAAAGTTTTAAATCACAACAACAAATTACCCTGCAACATCCCTAGCCATGACAAATTACAAAGGGAAGAAACGCTTCTTTTAGCAGAAAAATGTGTCAATAGGTTCTATAACTTAAGATACCAAATGTAACATAAATTAAGCATTAAATAAATCCCTAAATGATACTGATTATTAGTAATTAGTACTACTATTTATTTACTATTACAGTTATTGATAAGTAACATGAAAATTTCTCACTGGTTTTATATACTTTTGTTCTAAATAACAAAGATAAATTTCAATGTCACTAAAGACTGAGTATTCTGTGTCCTACAGGAAAAAAGCCTGTGGATGATGTTTTATCTGTGGTCAACACTCAATTATACATGATTGAGAACAATAAGATATGGGCTGGGATGTAGCTCAGTGGCAAAGCGTCTGCCTTGCATTCGCAAAGCCCTGGGTTCGACCCCCAGTTCCAAAAAAAGACAAAAAAAAGAACCCCACCAAAAAAAAAAAAAAAAAAAAAGAGAATAAGATAATAGAAAATATGGATTTAAGTAACTCAATGAAACTATCTCATTTGATTATCTTCCATGCTCAGCTATTTGCCACTTTCCAGACCTATTATGGGTTTCCAGTTTTTTCTATGGTCCAACGGGCCTAAGAGAGTCCTAGACATGTATAACTGAGGATACATTCAATGTTATCAATACTCGTAATTCCTAAAACAAATGTGCCTTGTCACTGGTTTTCTGCTATCAGTGTCTCTTTTTGCTAATAATCCTTAAAGAGTGATTAAAACTTAAGAAAAGTCAGCAGAATGAAGTGGGAGTACATGCTAAACCAGTGTGCCTCTTACTGACCTATAGAGAAATCATACCACATTTTTAACTAGTTAAAAATCTGGTTTAAAATAAAGTTTCATCTTATAAATTATGAATATTTAAGCATTTGTCAGCTCTGAAAGATATTCCCTATACACAACAGCAAAGAGATGCTTCAGGAGTTCTAAACCAAAAAAGGAGAAAAAAAGAGGTGGAGGGTTAAAAAGTTTAATTGATAAAGGAACTGGATAGATATAACAAAACTGCAGATGTCAGTTTAAGTCATTGCTTACCTGTACTAAAGCCTGAACAGCATGAACTTGTCCAGCTATCCTTAAACTATCATCTCCTTCTCCACTACAGAAGGAAGAATCAAAAGAACAGGATGTTTCCATGTTGACAAGACAGTGCCGATTCCGAGCACTATACTCCACTAGATTAATCAGTAGACCCAAGCCCTACAAAAAATTTTAAAAGTGCATATTATCACAGTTGAGAACTTAAACATATACCACACACTTTTATCATAAATAAAAACTTAATCATTGTTTTCTATCTACAAAGGCAAAAAAAAAAAAAAAAAAGGTAAGATATCAGTCTTCCCAAAGAATGATTCCTTTAGTTTTTAATCATCATTTTCAGCTTGTACACTTTTTTTTTAATTGCCATGGTCTTTTCTAAGAAAAGGAAAATATATGAAGGCATTCATTGGAAATTCATTGAAACAATTCACAATGTATTAAAAAAATGATTATTAAACCCAAACTAAGATAAAGTTTTCATCATCAACTAGATAAAATACTCATGAAATGAAACAGTCATTTCAACTCACCAGTACTCGAATATCAAATCTCTGCTCCTGAGGTAGGTACTTTGGAACCTGAAGCACACAGTTCATTGCTGTGCCTATAAGGCCATCCTGTTCTCCTGTTTTTGTGCTGCCCCACTCTGAAGAAGGAAACAGAAATAGGGAAAAGTGTTACTGATTCCTCCTGATGACACTAATAACTACATTTATTAAAATGAATATTAGAATTGCATGGCTATTTCTTTATTGAAATACACTGTTGATATTTCCAGGCCAACCTACTAGGTTGATTATAATAAAAGTATTAACTCCTAAAAGTAGTTTTCACCTGCTGGAGTAAGTCAATTACATTATGAAAACTTTTAAATTCACTACATCAAGAAAAGAAGTAACTTGGGGGCTGGGGTTGTGGCTCAGTGGTAGAGTGCTCGCCTAGCACATGCGAGGCTCTGGGTTCGATCCCCAGCACCACATAAAAAATAAATAAATAAAATAAAGGTGTTTTATCCAACTACAACAAATATACAAAACAAACAAACAAATAAACAAGAAAAGAAATAACAAAAGGTAACAATTTATTTTTTCTGTGTAATAACAAAATTTCAATGAGAAAATATTACTTACCATTATCATTAGTTAAGTTGAGCAACACCCCAATGATGGCCCTCATGCAGTCCTCCACTGCTTTGCCAACGTGGTTAGTTACATTTTGGTGAGGCAGAGGCTTACTATCAACTACACATATGCTGTTCTCAGCACGGTTATATTGCTGAATCAGTTCTTCACAATGCTGTAATGCTCTTAAGAGAAAATAAAATGTATCTCAAGATCATTGTATTGTCATGAGCAACGAATAAATAAAAATAAAAATTAAAAAAGGAAGAAAATAAAATGTACACCATTATGGCAAAAACCATTATACACCAATTTTCTATCTACTTGGGCCTAAAAACTGGCAGATTATATTTTTCCTTCCTATTCTGGAAGTTGTTTTAACTATTCAATCATATACCAAGAATGGGATGTTTCCTTTTATTTTGGAAAAATTAATAATTAAAAAAACTAACTTTTCTAGTGAAGATAAGTATTAATTACTTAGAGAGTAAATCATTTTTTAAAAAACTTGATATCATTTAAATTGACATATCTCCTGGCAGTAATAAAAAGATATGAGCAATACCCAAGAATTCTCAAGATTCTACCCAAAATAACCAGGAAATAAAATCCTTAAATAAGTCTAGTACTTCTAAAGGCTTTACTTAAATCACTAAATCCATTATTTTTTTTTTAAAAAAAGTCCAATAAAGAATCAAATTAGCAGTGAGGTGATTCTTTATGTATTATATACCATATAAAACTCTTAAGAGGAAATTCTACCATATTTAACTCATCCTTAGCTGCTGTATGAAATATATGGAGGAAATTTGATAAGGCTCTTTATACGGCTGGGGATGTGGCTCAGTGGTCTAGTGCCCCTGAGTTCAATCCCTGGTATTCCTCCCACCGTCCCAAAAAAGGTGTTCCTCATGATGTCTAACCCCAATTTGTTCTTCTGATGCTTGCAGATGCTGGCAGAATTACTCTGTTGTTGTTGGTAACTCAATTTTCTTAAGTAGAACTGAGCTAAACTGTGGTTATGAAAGGAGGGAAAAAACTATATATATACATTGTTGAATCTTTCCACGATATCCCTGCAACTATCCTGGTTCTATTGAAAAGCTCAAATGCCACATGAATGCTTTTTCACTAACACCGAATTCTGACCTCTACTGTCACTTATAAGACATTTGACCCAAATTTCCTAATCAAAATGAAAGAGCTGAAATCTGTCAAAGTAAATACCTCCTTTCCAAGGAACTTGTGAAGGGTTAAGAAGTATACCACCCCCCGCCTCCCGTAAGGGAGAATAATACATGGTTAACAACTGTAATGTATGTGTTAAGGGTATTAAATGTAATATAAAATACATAAAGACAAAAAAGGAAATAGAGGTGATTAGACATTTAAGTTTGCTTCAAAATATTATAGAATAGGGAAAAAAGAAGGTACAGATGGACACAACCGGTAATTATTAAAGTAATGTATACAAGAGATTACCACATTTTGTCTACTTAATTTAAGTTTGAAATTATCCTAAATAAAAAGAGGTTAAAACAGACATATTGGGAGTCAGACTGTAATAGGTTTTCCTTTGATTCGGAAATTGGACATATATCCACAACAATAAGGAATTAGAGACTTGGAGTTTAAGATCATTTTTTTCAAAGCAGAGACCTAGAGAAAGTTAACTCCCTGTAGTATTGTGCTGGCTAGGCTAAAGGCCAGAGAACTAGGGCACAGAGATAAACTAGGACAGAGATATCAAAAAGAGGCTGTTGTAATAAGATAGAACCAGTACTGGAGACATACATACACTCAGGTTAGAGCATTAGCCTAATTGTGATAAAGGTTGGGCAGGGAGAGTGTGGAATGAAGAAAGGGACATAAGAGAGAAGGGGGAAAAGTATAATTGAAGAGCAGCAAAAGAGAGCCAGGAGAGTCTGCTTACAACAAAACTATGGAATATGTAGGCTTATAGCTCAGTGGTAGAGCATGTCTGAGGCACTGGGATAGATCCTAAGCATCACATAAAAACAAATAAATAAAGGTATTGTGTCCATCTATAGCAACAACAAAAACAAAGAAAAGCAAAACCCTGAGGACTAATAATATTTAGTGTTTACTATATGATGAAAATAGTTCTTTGCCTAAAAGATAGTTTAACCAATTCATTAGTATATATCATAATTTCAAAAGACTTTTTAAATGAACTTAAAATTATTTACACAAATATTTTTATATATACATTTGAAATACATGTGTGTGTGTGTATATATATATATATATATATAAAAAATATATTACTAAATATATCAACTAATTTTATTGTACCAACCACCCTAGATAGATAATAGATACAATTATTACCCACACCTTTTAAAGAACCTGCACCAATTAAGTAACCTGTCTAAAGTTATACAGCAAATGTTATAAAGCTGGACTTCATACCCAGCAATTTTGGCTCCAGAATCTGTATTCCAAACTTTTGCTCTATAATGTATTCTGATTTACAGAAGTTAAAAGAATATTTTATGAAGGAAAGTAAGATGACCTTAATTCCTTTTGGTCAATCCAAGTTATTTTAAACAAATAACATGAGATTTTAGAAAAACTTACTTAGCTGATGAAATAATGAGTTGTGAATCTTTATATGCTATCAAGTAGCTCTGATTCTCTGGATTATGCACTGTTACCTAAAAGGGAAAAATAAAAAATGATTTTGGCAATCCCCAACTTTCTCATTGATGCAAACAATACCACTCTACATTGTACCATAAAAGATACAAAGATGAGGAAGAAAAGTCATTGTCATCTAAGTAGGTTCCAGATTTGAAATAACAGCAACCAATTTATTATGAAATTTAGACATCACTATCTTAATTGCTCATTCATAATTAATGTATTTACATTTATTGTAATAAAATGCCAACCACTTTGAATCAGAAATCTTCAGCTTATAAATCAACTAATGCTTTATAAAGTTCCTAAGTGGATTAATTTAGCATAGCTTATAATGAAGAAATGACATCTGTATATCTAATGTACCTGAAGCCCTCTAGAAGATAAAAGGGACAATTTTAATTTCCTCTGTGCCAGGAGCTCCTGTAGTTATTTTTAAAAGTACCTAGCTAATTCAACCTTATAAACAAATTATGCATTCAGAAATTTATTGGCAGTAAAATTCTATTCTGTACTGGATTAGGTTTAGTCATTCATAAGAGCCAAAGAACAAAATATACTTAACTGCAGTTAAATACTGTCATCCACCAAAGCCAAATACTATAATTAAGTTGTGCCTATAATCTGACTTTAAAAAAAAAAAGGCTTAAGAAATTGCTTATCAATTAAAATGAAACAAAAAACTTGCATACTCAAGGCCCTAAATTCAATCTTCAAAACCCAAAACCAAAACAATTTTCTGTGTTTAACTGCTGTTTTCTGCAAATAAGTTAATGTACTTGAGCAGAATTCCACATTAAGAGTAGAATAAACTTTGGCACATGTTTTTAAAAAACCCTGCAGGGCTAGGCACAGTGGTACATGCCTATAATACTAGTGGCTTGGGAGGCTGAGGCAGGAGGATCACAAGTTCAAAGCCAGCCTCAGCAACTTAGTAACATGTTGTCTCAAAATAAAATATAGCCAGGAATGGATGGTGGTGCACACCTGTAATCCCAGCAGCCACAGGCTGAGGCAGGAGGATCAAGAACTCAAATCCAGCCTCAGTAAAAGCGAGGCACTAAGCAACTCAGTAGTTGTCTCTAAATACAATAGGGCTGGGAATGTGGCTCAGTAGTTGAGTGCTCAGAGTTCAATCCCTGGTACCCCTCACCCCCAAATAATAAAATATAAAAAGTACCAGGGATGTGGCCCAGTGGTTAAGAACCCCTGGATTCAACCCCTGGTACACAAACAAACAAACAAACTAAAAACCCTGTATGCAAGGCTTTATTTGGGGCAATGATACATGTATTCTTTTTAATAATAAACTGCTCATTTAAATGTTCATTAAGAATTGGTTGCTAGAAGAATGTACTAATGTTAATTTGAATTAACAAATGTAAAACTCTAGGAGATATATAAAATATTTGGCAGTTACACACAAACACACACATGCACATGCATCCAAACACAATTGAGTAATGTTGGAACTGGAGCTCAGTGGCAGAGCACTTGACTAGCATTCTGAGGCACTGGCTTTGATCCTTAGCACCACATAAAAAACTAAACAAATAAAGGCGTGCTGTGGATCTACAACTATAAAAATAAAAAAAGACTGAGTAATAGCCAGAGAGCAGTGGGGCTGGGGATGTGGCTCAAGCCTGGCATGCGTGCAGCCCGGGTTCAATCCTCAGCACCACATACAAACAAAGATGCTGTGTCCACCGAAAACTGAAAAATAAATATTAAAAATTCTCTCTAAAAAAGAAAAAAAAAATAGCCAGAGAGCAGTGATGCAACCCTGTAATCCCAGCTACCCAGGAGGCTATGGCAGGATGATTTCAAGTGTAAGGCCAGCTTGGCCAACTTATGAAGTCAATCTAAAAATAAAATAAAAAGGGCTGGAATGTACTCCAGTGGTAGAGCACTTACCACCTACAATATGTGAGGCCTGGATTCAAACCCCAGTATAGTAACGCAGGGAGATGGGGGATAGTGAATAATTTTCCCAAATAGTTAACCATACTTACACTTTCTAAAACTCGTAAACATCTCTCTGCTCCCCATAATGAAGCTACTAGTTTCTCTTCATCCTCATCTTTACTTAAATGATCCACACATTCTTTTACTAGATTAAAAAAAAAAAGAATATGTTAATACTTCTTATCACCTCAATACTTACCCTTAGCTAAGACTAAAAGTCATCTGTTACATGCTATGAATATGCTGGAACCTATGAGAACATTGTTTATTCTGTTTGATTTATGAGATTTTTTAATGTATGATAACTCTTATTATTTCCACAAACCCTTAATATCAAAGTATTGCTGGTCTCTGCTTCAAAAGTTAGATTTTTCAAGATAGTACTAAAGGAACAGACCTTTTACAATTAACAAAGTAATTTTTACGTATATAAGTAGAATAGTTTCTTCAGACTTTAAATAATACATAAAAACATTATGCATGTACATATCCATACCTTTATCTACAATATGATCCAGACCGCCCAAAAGCCGGAGTTCTTCTTTAAACCAGTCTCCTGCTCGTTTAGAAGTAAGGGACAGCAATGTCTCCATAGCTAAATGCCCAGTCTAAAAATCAGAAGCACCATTAATGAATACAGACTCTTAACAATAATTCTGAGGCAGAATTTTAGAGCCTGTTTTCCTTTACAAAATTTACTGCATACTACCAACACACAAAGTTTGCTTACTTTTTAACAGAATACTAAGTGCTTTTATATCTAAGGGCTTTTTATAAGTAAAGTTGGACCAACTTTTATTAGAATTGTCTACACTGAAGAAATATTTTTAACTACATGACTTATTTTTATAGGGGGGAAAAAAGTAGTTTATTTTTTGTCAGTTCAATGTAATATATTGTTATTATATTTCTATAGTACCGAGGATCAAGTGTAGGACTGTGGACTCAAAGTAGGTACATGTACCTATACATATACATTTAATCATAAATCAATATATTAATTTACCACAAAGGATATAACAAATAACCACTTTCCAAAGCAAATTATAGGAATGCCACTTAAACACTTTAAAAAACCTAAGGGTAGAAAATGGTAATTTGAACCCTGTGTTCACCCAAGGGCTGCAGACTGACCAGACTTAAATTTTTATACTGCAAGGCCGCATGTGCCCACCACGAGAAAATATACTCTGGAAATAACTGATGCTTCAGGACCACAGGCAGAAGAAGCATAAAAGGTAAGAGCCATACATACAGCCTTGATAGTGTTTTTTTTCTCTCTGTATTTGACTTTAACTATTGTTTTTCTTTTTTAAAGCATGTAGTAACTTCCAAACAAAGAGCAATCTGGTTCTTGATGTAATAAAGGAACTTTAGCATAACAGAAGAAATGCTTTAATTAGCAAGACTAAAAAGACCTGGTTTTCTTTCCACAGCTTCTGCCCTTCAAAAGATGCAAATTTACAACCTGGCCTAAATTATATTTGGAACTGAATATAAATTAGATATTTACAAATACAAACAAAAGATCTTAGCAGAGAAAATCTTAGTATTACAAAATTAGAAGAGGGATCTAGAATATTATCTAGTTTTTATAAAAAAAACAAAATTTTTGTTCAAGGTGACAAATGCAGAACGAGAATCCAATACCACAAAAACAGATTCACTTGTTCCCAGTTCTCATCCTAATAACCTCAAAGAATAATTTAATGACCAAATTTAATTGGTCAGTTCATGAGTCATAGGAGTGAAACTAAAGTCCAATGAGGCATTCTTTCTTTAGCAAAAAAGGATATAATTTAATATTAAAGAAAACTTTCTTATTTTATTAGAAAGGATCTTTACTATTTGTTTCTAATAGCATAAAAAAGAATCTTTGATATTTTAGGTTAAATTAGTATATTATAAATAGCCTATTATTTAAGCATTTTATTTGAAAATTGAAATAGTCTTCCAAAGCCAAATCACTACTCTGAAACTGTTAGCTCTCGGCTATTTAATATATCTGAAAACAATGTTATTGCTTTAAATTATTTTTCAGTGGCACATCAGAAGTAAAAAAAAAAATCCTTATTTTTGTTCCAGGGAATTAAACTCAGGTACTTTACCACTGAGCTACATCTCCAGCAACCCCACCCCTACCCCACCCTCTAATTTTTATTTTGAGACAGGGTCTCACTAAGCTGCTGAGCCTGGCCTGAAACTTGCAATCCTCCTACCTCAGCTTCTAAGTCACTGGGATCATAGGCGAGTGCCACCGTGCCTGTCATTAACGATATATTTCAAGGCAGAACTGAAGCAATTTATGTAACAGACAAAACTAATGTGTAGGGGACAGTTTTTGAACAAAACCACTTATCTACTATACAATTTTAAGACAAACATATTAGTAAAGAATAGCTGGCACTGGGGGGATAAAAGAAGTATCCTAAAATTAGCCACGATGCTTTGGTTTAACCATGCAAGTCAAGTAATTAATACATAGTAGGACAATTTTTATACTCATATTTCATCCTAATAAACTCAATGAAACATGGCACAAATTCATTGAACAAGTTTATCATCATGTTAATAGTGGATACCTAAACTGAGCCTTAAGGTTGAGCAATACAGAAAACATGAATAAACAAACAAATAAAAGCACATTCAGGGGCTGGGGATGTGGCTCAAGCGGTAGCGCGCTCGCCTGCCATGCGTGCGACCAGGGTTCGATCCTCAGCACCACATACCAACAAAGATGTTGTGTCCGCCGAGAACCAAAAAAATAAATAAATAAATATTAAAAATTCTCTCTTTCTCTCCTCTCCTCTCTCACTCTCTCTTTAAAAAAAAAAAAAAGCACATTCAATCATGCAGCAAATAAAAATTACAGGCACAAATTTACTCTCTGATAACTTCAAAAAATTAGTAGCATAAATAAAAATTACAAATAAGTTTTAAAGGTAGTATAGTATATATAGAGTATGATAATGTGGAAGAAACATCGATGTGCCATCTGAGCACAAGACTTATTTTTCCAATTCTAGTATGTGAAGAGTACTGAATGTATGTTATTCTGTACATTACCACTTAAAGTTAGTTTGCTCTCCTCCTACCCCAACCCCTTTGCCAGAATCCATTACCAACTCTACCTTAACTAAATAGAGTTAAGTGTCAAATGGTGCAGTATTCAGTTGAGTAGGCAATAAGTGAAAATGTTTTACACTTAAAAGACAGGTTATATAATGAACAAATCTTGTGGTAGTGCCTGCCTGCAATCCCAGAGACTCAGGAGGCTGAGTCAAAGAGGATTCCAAGTTCAAGGTCAGCATCAGCAACCTTATTGAGACCCTGCCTCAAAACAAAAAATAAAAAGGGCTGGGAATGTAGTTCAGCCATAACATATCCCTAGGTTCAATTCCCAGTATCAAAAAAAAAAAAAAAAAAGGCAAGAACCTAGCAATCTTCCTTATAAGACTTCAGAGCTCTTCAAGGTTCCTTAAAGCATTTATTGAGACACTCTGAAATAAACAGTTGCTTCCTACTGAAAAATAGCTCTTGTAAATCCTCTGAAATTTAATTCCTGAAATTCAGAGAATAAAAATTCAAACTGCTAATAACCTAAAGTAGGAGGAAGGATGAAAGAGGAAGGGAAAACATGAGAAAAGGATTAGACAAAATGTATTTATTGGCAAAGAAACAAAAACAAAAACCCTACACATAGATGAGCTAGTTTCAAAATTTCAGAGAGGAAGTGCTTAAATTTGGCAAGCTGTAAATCAAGGTTAGAATGGTTAAATTATTAGTTAAAAGCCAAAAAGTCATCCTTACTTTATAATGAAAGAAAGGAAAAAACCCACCGTTATATTTTCTAGATCAAGATGCTTATTGTGTACAGTTTCACACAGTCTTCGGATTTTTTCTTTTATTTTGTTCATGTCTTTTTCATTCAGTAGCTTAGCTGATGAAGCATCTTGTTCCAGTTCCAAAAGTCGAATCATTAGATCTAGGCTTGCTCTATCAAGATCCATGTTTAAACGATCTCTACTTAATATGTACATGAGGGCAGCTGTGCAGAGAGATAGATTCTTCAACAGATGGAAAAAAAAAAAGAATAAGAAAAAAAAAGCAATTACCAACAATCTCATTTAAGAAATAAGACCGTTATTGCCATTTATTTAAAAGTTAAAAAGTGGACTGGGCATATAGCACGATTGGTAGAGTACTTGCCTTGCACTGGCCCTGGGTTCAATCAGATAGATAGATAAGATTAAAATGTACCAGGTGCCACCAGCCTGCAAAGCCAGCTATTTGGGAAGCTGAAGCAGGAAAACTTGCAACTTTGAGCCTCAACTTAACAAGCAATTAAAAAGGGGTTGGGGGGCTGGGGATGTGGCTCAAGCGGTAGTGCGCTGGCCTGGCATGCGTGCGGCCCAGGTTTGATCCTCAGCACCACATACAAAGATGTTGTGTCCGCCGAAAACTAAAAAATAAATATAAAAAAAGGGGGGGGGTTGGGGGGTTGAAGCTCAGTGGTAGAGTACCCCTGGGTTTAATTCCCCGTATGACCAAAAAAAAGTTTAGTAAGCCTAAAACTCATTATTCATTGTTTTAGAAACTTTGAAAATGTCTGATTCAGTGGTATCCCTAAAATTCTAGGGAAGCATTAAATAAAGTAAATAAATTTAGAAAACACTGTTTCTTAAAGTATTCCTCTTGATGGATGTTCCCTATGTAAATGTTCCCAAACTGAAAGAATATATGTTGAATTACAGATTTCTTTGGCCATTTTCTGCTAAATAAAAAGTTTACAACAGTTTTTTAGACATATACACATATATGTAAAACCTATTACAATCTTTTTATTCTCTATGATATAGACAAAATTTTAGTTCAAAATTGGTATATAATCATGTTTCCAAAACTTAGCATACCTTTTCCCTGCAAAACACACACAGATCAGTTTGCATCAATGTACATTAACTTACAATGCTGAAATAAACATTTACAGTAGGTGCCACAATCTACAAATATTCAACCAACCATGGAGCCAAAAATATCAGAAGGGGAAAAAAAAAAAAAAATCCAAGGTTACTGAATACCTACCTACAACCCCTTTTCCTTGTTATTGTTCCCTAAATAGTAGAATTTACACTGTATCACGTATTTTAAATAATCTAGAGATGATTTAAAGCATAAAGGAGGATGTGCATAAGTTACACGCAAATACCACACAATTTTATATATCGGACCTAAGGATTTTATCATCTGTGGAGGTCCTGGAACCAATTTCCCACAGATATCAAGGGATGACTATGTAACAAAATGCCTTATACTTGAGATATTCTGATATTTGAGATATTCTCTATTATTTCAATGTATAGAAACAAAATGTACCATCTGAAGATTTAAACTTTTTGAACTAGTTAATATTCCAGGCTAAAAAATAATCAAAAATAAAAATAAAAAGATTAAAATTTGAAACTCCCAAAGTAGAGAAACTTAAGACATTTAATTATGCAAGTGATGAAATGTTTAAATCAATTAAATTATTTGCAAAAATTAAGATGCCAAGTAAAGGCCTCGAGGAATCCACTGATCCTGACTAAACACAATAACATTTCAGAGTCCATTCTTCTTCTCCTTTTTAATCTTTTTTTTTTTAGTTGTTGATGGTACTTTATTTTATTTGCTTATTTATATGTGGTGCAAGTGTACAAGGCAAGTGCTCTACCGCTGAGCTACAACTCCAGCCCCTCAGAGTCTATTCTTAAACCCAACAAAGCAAACTACTTCTTAATTTTCATCTCTTCTCCCTTCTTATTTTCTGTGCTACAAACATAACAGAGTTATTTAGGCCTACTCAAGGTTAAGCACATTACTTTTGGTCTCAGAAGACTCAGACTGTGTCACCCAATCTGTAGTAGGGACATAATGTCCTTGAAAAGAAATATAATAAGGCAATCAATCTTAAAATACCACTATTGATAATGATTAGCAATGAAGTTTATTCTCTTCCATTTCTGAACATTAAAACTGATATTAGTACTTATGCTTTACTACTGAGAAAAAGCATCAAAGACAATAAAGTGAAGAATTTAATCCCTTCAACAATTCAGCTATCTTTCAGATTCAACACTGGACAAAATGTTTAAAAATTAGGTTCTATTTCAGAACTTTTTTATTCATACTATTCATACTATTAATATCAAACTACATTAGAAGATTTTTCACAGTAGTCCTTAGTAGAGGAAATCATGCTTACAGAATTAAATAACCAGTATGGAATATTAGCTATTATAAGTAAAATTTTAGCATAAATTGATGTATTAAGAAAAAAATAGGGGGATGTGGCTCAAGCGGTAAGTAACACGCTCGCCTGTCATGCGTGCGGCCCGGGTTCAATCCTTAGCACCACATACAAAGATGTTGTGTCCGCCGAAAACTAAAAAATAAATATTAAAATTCTCTCTCTTTTTAAAAAAAAAGGGAGAAAAAAAAATGCTGGGCTGAAGTTGTGGCTCAGCAGTAGAGCGTGCATCTAGCATGCGCGAGGCCGTAGGTTCGATCTTCAGCACCACATAAAAATAAGTAAATAAAATTAAAAAAAGAAAGAAAAGAAAAAGAAAAAAAATACTGCCGAGAACATAATCCAAGTGAAATGTTAAACAAAAAGTTACAACATTAAATTCTACATGTTCGGCAAATAAAATGAACCTAAGTATAATTAGGATATATTTATAAGAATATTCAGTGAGGGTATTTTTTATAGTCCATCAGACCAAAATTTCTCAATAATGTTTCCCAATCTCAGAAACTTAAAATACCTGATGGTGCTGGGAATCATCCAAAGTTTTAAAGACCATGGCGACCATTCCATGTGCTCTCAGGTGCATTCGAAAACTGGGCATGGCACATTTAGTAGCCAAGCTAATAACACTAGAAGAAAATAGACAATGTTCAGAAACATGAAAAGAGCTATATTAGTTTTTGTTTGCATAATGTCTAAACAAGGGAGAAAAAAAAAAGGAGGAATCAGAGTCAAAGTTTTGCCCATATCAATTCTAATAGAAAAACCATAAGCAAGGTTGGAGGTGGTGAGAATATTTGCCTAGCATGCTACAGGTCCTGGGTTCAATAACTAGCACCAAAAAACCCCAACAAAACAAAACAACAAAAAAAACTAAAACCCATGGGCAAAATCAAATTATTAATATACCGATGCTTAGTATGTGATTGGGTATAGTTATTTTTAAAACAATGACTGTCTATTCCTTACATTACTACTATCATAAAAAGCATGATGACCCAGCTACATTTCATAAAGCTTCTGATATGAAAACTATAAATAATTACACTTGATTGGATATACTACAACTGAACAGATAATTCAACCAAACCATGACATTTGATCAATTATACTATGCAAAAGATGATTCATATCACAGGATACTTAAGTTCTCACCTAATTCATTACTTGATGCTTGAAATTGAGATGGCAGGGAAAAAAAAAAAACTTTAGTACACTATTTTTTTAAGCATCTAGAAATTACACTTATACTATGCTAAAAAGACTGATCACTGGGGCTGGGGATGCGGCTCAAGAGGTAGTGCGCTCACCTGGCATGCATGAGGCACTGGGTTAGATCCTCAGCACCACATAAAAATAAGATATTGTGTCCACCCAAAACTATAAAATAAATTAAAAAAAAAAAAGACTGATCACCCAGTTTTCTCTATATTATATATAACCAGATTCTTTATAAGAAACTGATTACATTTTAATACATTGTTGGCTATACACGATGAAAAAATGTCTGGCTTTTTCTGGCAATACCCAGGTGAAAAAAATTAGTAAATATAACATGCACATAGTTATAAGATCTTACCTAAGGCAACGTGTGTTTAGAGGCTGAGTGCTCTTTAAGCCACTTAACAAGTACTCAATGTCATCAGTGAATTCTTGATTTTCACCAAATTCCACCACATCATTGAAGTGCTTCACGTGCTGAACAACAGTATATAACTGCCAAGAAAAAAAAAATAAGTCCACCTCTTTTGTAACTATGAACTAGCATACTTGCATCTACAGGTCCACTATATTTCACATCAAACTATATACATCAGTTTGTTAGATGGCAACAAAAATATTTTTTTAAAACACTGGTATGTTGTAGGACAAGATAATTTTGTGGTTCAAACTGCTGCTATCAGGGTACTGATATTTGTTCAAGACATTAAAATGCTAAATGTTACATACAAAAATCTATCCACGTGCAGTAAAACTGTATTTGGCTGCTTACTTCTTTGTCTTCTTTTCTGCATTTCAGTGCAGTAACTATATCTTGGTAGGGCTGAGTAGGTATTGTCACAGTTTTTATCACTTTGAGTGGTGGTGCAGGAGCCTTAAAAACTCCATCATCTTTTTGATTTGGTTCCTTTGAAGACAGCCTCACCTATTAATAAAGTTGTATTCAATTAGTTGGTCTAAGTAAATATATTTTTAAAAAGTAACATCTTGCCTATCTGACAAATTTAGTTTTTTAAAAATAAGAGTTTTTTTAAAAGGGGGAGGAAGGGAGGCTTCTAAAAGGTCCTAAGAGATACTTTAAATTCCATGCACTACTAGGTAAGACTTGATTTACACACAAAAGAACCACTCAGAAATTGCTTCTGGTCTTTTAAATCTTTTAACCTTTAAATATAACTTGTTATTTGTCTCCAGGACCATTCAAAGAATTAAGAACCACAATTGCATGCATAAATAGCAGCTAGGGATGGGATGGAAAAAACAAAACAGACCAAAGAATCCTGGAAATATAGGAAGCTGAAGTAGTTTAGAGTAGAAATAAACAGCTATCAATAACATAGCATACATCAACATGGTAGATAATTATTAATACACATAATGATGAGTTTATACTATCAAAAGGAATTTTAATATAATCAACTTAAGAAAGGAAAAGTATACAATGAGTTTTAGAAATATCGCTATTCCTAAAACTGGGGATAAGGCTCAGTGGTCGAGTGTTTCCCTACCATACACAAGGCCCTAGGTTCACTCCCCAGCATCAAAAAACAAACAAAACAAAAAACAAACAAACAACCCCCCCCAAAATATTCTTTATCCTCAATATTGTTGTTGTTTTTTATAAATAAGTCATTCCTTGACAATAGCTTTAGATGACTAAAGCCTTAGTTGTTAACCTGGTAGTTTTAATGTCTGATATTCTGAAGCAAACGTTTCAATAATAATCTTTCTTCAATTCAGTTTTTGAATTGAAAAGAAATGCTAGATGGAGTACAGAAGGGCTTCCCTTCTGAAAAGTAAATTAAGAAGAGAAAGCCACTTTGATATCCATGTAGAATATAATTGACAGAATAGCTGTTAGTGGTCAATACAAATTTCAAATAAGGAAAATATGTTCCTAAATACTAATTCCTATAATTTTTTTAAAATGTGGGTCATAAGTAAAAAGATCCTTATCTTTTAAGGCTTTCATTTATGACCTATAAAGGCATAAGTATTCTACTACTCTACCCACAATCCTCACTTTTCTCAATTATTTAAATTGAAGCTACTAAATTTCAGTGAGGGAGACCAAAATACACAGATAAATACAAAAGTCAAAGACTTACACATTAGAAATATAAGACAGTAACTGCTTAAGATAGGAATTTACAACTTTAATATTAAAGAACACAAAATAAAAAACTTTGGTACACTTACTGTGACACTCTGAGGTTTTACTGCTGGTGGCCCAGGTAGTTCTTCTGAGTCTGGATGGTTCCAATGTCTAGCATTGTATACAGCTTTTGTAGGTGACTAGAGAAATAAGAAAAAGATTAACTGCCTCCATTTTACTTTGCATCCTTATGAATAAACATATATCCCAGAGGAGGAAAGATGAGTGCTATTACCATCAGGCTCCCATTTGTATGGCAGACATACTCACTGTGGTATTTGGTCATAAAACTGGGCAGCTGGTGCGCTGTGCAAATATACCCAAAAGGTGGCACTTGAGTGTGAACCTCTTGCCATGCTTGTATTAACTTAATTCAATAATATTTAGTTCAATATCTGGCAAATTTTATTCCTCACACTATATGTTCAATCTTCCAAAAATAAGAATCAAGCAGCTTATTACAGGCAATAAAGGTCCATACCCATTTCCATGAAATGATTGAGCCCAGCTGTGTACATCATTTGAAGTTTTCAAATTTCATAAAGGTAAAATATGGGACATACACCTTACAAGAAACAGTGGAGGTTTAAAGGAGTACCATGTAATAATATTCATGAATTCTGCAGCAAAATGTTTTAAGTGTTCACACTAAAATCAGATAATAATGTAAATTGCCTTGCATTAATTCAGGTTACTCTGTTGTCAAATCAATTTATTAAAGCTTATGAAAAAAAATTGTTTTGAAACTATAAATTTCAAGAATTAAGAATAACTAAATCTATAAAAATCAATCCATAGGATTAAATCTGCATAAAAGAAAAAAAAACCTTTCAAAAGAAAACTGATTAAACAAAGACTGACAACAAAAAAAGTCCTCAGCATACATCCAAAGGATTTAAAATCAGCATACTACAGCAATGCAGCCACATCAATGTTTACAGCAGCACAAATCACAAAAACTAAGCTATGGAGCCAACCTAGTTGCCCTTCAACAGATGAAAAGATAAAGCAATTGTGATATATATGTAAAATGGAATATTGCTCAGCCATAAAGAATGACTTTATGGCATTTGCAAGTAAATGGATGTATCTGGAGACTATTGTGCTAAGTGAAATAAGCCAATCCCCCAAACCAAAGGTTGAAAATAAATCCATCCCCCCCCCATGGGGAGTAGTTCAGTAGATTAGACAAAGGGGAATGAAAAGGGAGAGGGGACAGAAATAGGAAAGAGAGTAGAATGAACATAAAATAAATTTTCCTATGTACATATATGAAAATACTTCAGTGAATCCTACCATCATGTACACCCACAAGAATGGGGTCCCAATTAGAATTAAGATATTACATGTTTGTGTAATTATATAATAATGGATTCTATTGTCATTATAAATAAAAAGAACCAGCAAAAAAAGTAACAACTCATCTTTTCTGTCCTTTACGAAAGTGAAATGATCTCTTTTAAATTTGAAATAAATTTGATTTTTTACCAGATTTTCTGTTTATATTTTAAGTACTATACATAAAAAATAAGAGAAAAAAAGGGAAAGCATACTTCAAGACTGATGAAAAATCTACATTCTCATTATTCATATATACCAAGTTTACATAAACTGGTGATTCATTAGTAGTCTAAAAAATTTAATCACTTATACAATGACTTGATCAGGTCTTTCAATGCACAAGGCACAGATATAGACAAAAGATTTTAAAACCTAGCTCTTTATTACTTTTTATACTCCTCTTGAACATCACCTATATTAGATCCTTGATTTGAGCAAATTCTAATACCCCCAGTCCAGTCAGAGCTCAGGCTTTTGTTAAGAATAGGTATCACACGCTGGGGTTGTAACTCAGTGACAGAATGCTTGCTTAGCATGTGCAAGGCCCTGGCTTCTATCTCTAGCACACACTCTCACCACCACAAAAAGAAAAAAGAACAGGTGTCTCAAAACTAAATCATTTTCTTTCCTTCTAGAAAGTATTGACTCTAGATAATGATTTTTTAGTTAATAAAAAGGTTGTCTAGTTCCACACATAACAAAATTAGCACAGCAGCTCATGGTTCTAAATTAAAAAACAAGAAGAGTACACTAAACAATAGATGCCATGTTAAGTATTAAATATCACTGTTAACTGTTATGTTGCACCATGCAGTGTGACACATAAGAAAACTAAGTAGTGGTCTATCCACCTCACAGGGACTGGGATCAACAAATGGAAAACCTGACATAAAAACACTGTTAACAAATGTTATTACAAAGAACAGCAGACTGGCGGAACATTATTCTAGTCATCTCAAAAGCCCCTGAGGCACAATAGCATGCAGAAAAACGGAATACCATATATATTAAAAGGTCATATTAAAATTAACTTTGTTTACTCTGTTCAACAATCAATTTGATAAAAACTATTATATTTAAAAAGTTTTTGGTGATGTTTTGCCATTTTAATGTTAATGAGTAATTCTAAGAAAAACGGATTCACTTAGAACTTTTCCTTCAGTTCTACTTTAAAGTCTACAAAGTTATAGGGCTTATTATGGAGGAGGAGAGCTAATGAAGATCTACCTAAAAATTAAATAACATCCGATATGTAGAGCAGTACACACACAAGGGAGAGAAGAGTTAAAAACAGGAAAGGAGAAAAAGAAGGCACAATCACTCACTCTAAGCTCCTCACTTGATTCTAAAATGATACAAGAGCTGGACATGGTGGCACCACCTTCAATCCTAGTGTCTCAGGTTGAGTCAGGAGGATGAAAAGTTCATGACTAGCCTTGGAATTTAAAGAGACTCCTCTCAAAATAGAAAATAAAAGAGGGGGGGCGAGTTGGAGATACAGCTCAGTGGTAAAGTGCTGCTGGGTTCAATCCCCACAACAAAAATACATAAATAAATAAAATGACACAAGAATTCTACATTCTCCTAAGTGAACTATGTAAGCTATACAACACAGATGTCACATTCTAACTTCATTCAAAGTTTCAAAAGTATTTGAAAATACCAAACAGCAATTAAATTTCATGGAAAATCAAAATCATCTATATTGAAATAGAAGAATAAAAGGTAAATAGGAAACACAAAGAAGAACAAGGAGAATGTAATTTTAATCTGAAAACCTGTAAGTTCCTTGAATCTTTACACAAAGATGTATGCCTCCTAGGCCTACTGTTCCCCAAGCCACTTTTTCCTCAGGTCTGTCATTTCCAAAATTTCCCGAAATCTACAAATCTTTACTCACAATCTTAAGTAACTGGAAATTCAGCCATGTAAGAAAAATGGCCTGTGCACTGTTAATTAGCCCCCCAATAATATGTATTTTTAGAATAGATGAGCAAAACCTACAATATAGGATACTTTCTCAATGTCATCTATTATCAGATAATGGAGAAAAAAAAATCAACTTAAGGGTCCTGAGAACAGTCAGACCACCATAAGCCCTCTCACTACCACCAGACTGATGACATTCCCACATCTTTTCACACCCCCTCTCAGTTTCCCTTAATACAAGCCCGAGACTCCAAAAGGTATGCCTCATTCTCAATCTGCTTTCTCCTGTGAATGTGTACTTCTTGCTTTTCTAAATTAATTTCTACTTGTGTCTTTTACCTGACACATCTAGAAATTCTTTCTTTACTTTTGTCCTAAGTTGATTTCATTTCTACTTGATATAATATCTAGATGTTATTTAATTTTTAGATAGATGTATCCATAGCAGTTCCCCTCCCCCATATTAAGACATATAACTTCATAAGACCTTGAAATAAAACCCAAGGTCTCATTCTCCAGAACCTCCTTGGATCACCTCTGGTGACTACCATTTTAAATCTAGCTAAGGTAGCATACTCCTATAGTCCCATAAACTCTGGAGGCTGTGGCAAGAGGATCACAAGTTCAAAACCAACCTCAAGAACTTCGCAAGACCTTGTCTAAAAATAATTTTTTAAAAAGAGAGCTAGAGATGTGGCTCAGTGCTTAACAACCCCTGGGTTCCATTCCTCAAAAATCTAGCTAAGCTTTAACTGGGTCATTCTGAGTACATCACCAGGTATGTTTGTCTTTAATCTTATTGACTTTATTTTGGTTTAAAAAGCAGATAAATAGCATAATCCAGATTCCTTGACCTTTCTTTTTGTTAAAAGAATTTGTGACTTGTTTGCTTTGCAAGCTAATGACAATATCTGGAATAACAACAACAAAACCCTTTTAAATACTCTTTAACATTCTAAAGATTTCAAAACATTTTAGCACATTTCAAGTACTAGTTATCTTAAACATCCTCTATCCTCTATTGTTCAGTTGTCCAGGGGCACAACAAAAAAAAAAAGATGAATTTCAAATGTAATCCTCCATTAAAATCTAGCTAAGGTGGCACTTATCTATAGGAGATAATCTAGTTTCTATGAAAACAATGGATAAAAATTGGTCCTTACAATTAGGATACCAAGACAGTCAAAATAGTGATAAACAGATTGGCTTGTTGAATTACAATCATAAACCAGAAGAAGAGTTCCTTTCTGAAAACCTAAGGAGAAATGACAATATTATGCTATTCTCAATTGAACTGGATCCTAAAGGGGAAAAAATTTGGCTGTTTTTAAGTCATATTAATTAAAAAAAAAAAAAACAGAACCAAGTTTATTTATAAATTTTAAACAAGACTATGTACTAAGTGAGGACAAAAACAGTAAGCCGATTAAAATTCATCCAGCCTTATCCACAAGAGACTTCATGAAAACAGAAATGCACTCTCATTAGTAATTCAACCAGCATGAAGTACAACTAAAAAACTCTATACAGTGCTGAAATGCATAACTGTGTGTATATGGTATTTTAGTGCCAATTCAAAAATGGGGAAGGAAAGGGGGAAAAAAAAAATCAATCTGGAGCTTTTTTTTCCCCTTTAGAAAATTTTCAAGATGGGTGGCAAAAGCAGTAGAATAATGAAGAAGAAAGTGTTACAAAGATTATCTTTTAGCTCTATAATCTCAAATTATCCTAAACTAAGGGAAAAACCTCACATTAGATATTCAAAGCATTAAATTACTTAAGAGAAAACTACAAAAATCCCTAAATAAAACCTACCATGTCTATTTTAGTTACTACACTCTGTAAAATGTAATATAGAAGACTGTGTGAAAAATTTACAGCTAAAGGAAAAGAAGGGAAATAAGAGACATCTGGCTATTACTATAAAAAAAAAAATGAAAGGGAAGAGTAGAAAACAATAAAGTCCATTCCCTCCAAGGGGTGGATAATAGGCTGGAACAGATCTTGGATGAAGTCACTCTTCACTGAACTCAGCTTTTTGTATAGTTCTGACTTTTGGAACCATGCTAATGTCTATATATTCAACCAAATATAAATTAGATCAATAAGAATAGAAGGAAAAAAAAAACTCAATGTGCTCCTGTTGCCCACCACAAAGAAGAGGGAAGGAAACAAAGAATCTTTTGAAGATGGGATGAGGGGCTGGGGATGTGGCTCAAGCGGTAGTGCGCTCGCCTGCCATGCGTGCGGCCCGGGTTCGATCCTCAGCACCACATACCAACAAAGATGTTGTGTCCGCCGAGAACTAAAAAATAAATATTAAAAATTCTCTCTCTCTCTCTCTCCTCTCTCTTAAAAAAAAAAAAACAAAAAGAAGATGGGATGATATTGTAGGTATCTGTGTGAACTCATTACTTCTAGAATAGACATGTACATATGCATCAATCTACTACATGCATATGTGTATATTTATATGTATGTAAATGTATATGCATATGCATGCATGTTCTTTATCTCAGTCTGCTAAAAAGGCCAAGAAGCAACAAGCACTCCCACTGCCATAATCTTCATCTGTAATACCATTCATCTCCAACTAGAATGAATAAGTACCCATCAGAAAATAGGCCTGATTCCAGGAGTTGAGCAGGTACAGAATAAATATGGAATATCATGTTATGCCAGAAAGCAAGGAATGACAAGGACTTAAAAAGGCTCCCCCAGGCCAATCAGGGTAAATTTAGCTCCAAAATAAATACTGTATAAATAATGAGCTATTCAGGAAAAAGAGGGATTCATTAAAGAAGTAAAATTCACAGAAACAAAGTAGAAAGGTGTTTGCCAGTGGCTAGGGAATGGGACTTTGGTACAAGGGTAGAAACTTTCAGCTGATCCAGTTCTAGATGTCTAAGTATGATGACTACAGTTAATAAGCATAGAAATTTGCTAAAAGGCCAGATGTTGTGGCTTACGCTTGTAATCCCAGCCTCTTGGGATGCTGAGGCAGGAGGATCACAAGTTCAAAGCCAGCCTCAGCAAAAGTGAGGAGCTAAGCAACTCAGTGAGACCCTGTCTTTAAACAGACTACAAAATAGGGCTGGGGATGTGGCTTAGTGGTCAAGTGCCCCTGAGTTCAATCCCCAGGACAAAAAAAATTTGCTATGAGATCTTAAGCATCTTAACCAAGAATACACATCCACAGAAAATGGCAACTATGTGAAATGATGGATATGTTAAATCACCTTGATGCTGGTGATGTATATTTACATCAAAACACCACATTGTATACTACATACAAATACAGATATACACACATATACACTTTTTGTCTAGTTTAATCTCAATCAAATCAGGAGGAAAAAAATGAGCTCATATTGACAAAAGAAACAGATAAATAGTGTATCCTCATGCTTACAGAACTTCAGAAGAACTTTGGAATGTAAAGGGAGTACATGATTTGGACAATTATCATTTTACAACCAATGTAGTAAGCATTGGAACAGGAAAGGATCAACAACTGTACACATACCAAATAAGCACATATTCTAATAAAGAACAGGACATTTATTAGTATTCTTTATACAGATTGCTTTTTAGTTACAAGTGAAAAAAAAATAGTGATTATACAGTGGAGAAATGGACAATGCCCAACATCCCTGAGAGTGGCATCTTGATAAGGACACAAAAAAGACATCTACCTCATACACCACAGTTTGGAATACACAATCTGAATTAATCAGGAAAACATATTCAACTGGCTGGGCGAGGTGGTGCACACCATAATCCCAGTGACTCTGAAGGCTGACAGGATTACAAGTTTAAAGCCAGCCTCAATAATTTAGCGAGACTCTGTCTCAAAATAAAAAACAAAAAGAGCAGGGTACATGGCTCAGTGATTAAGCATCCCTGGGTTCCACTGCTGGTACCCAATAATAATAATAGTAAGAGAAGAAGAAAATATCAGAACAAACCAAAACTGAGGAGCTCTTTCTAAGAGGATGAAGAAGACTAATGAATAAAGACCAAAAAAAAGAGCTGTGGAAACGCTCTAGATAAAAGGAGACTAGTGACATATAATCACGAAATTCAATATCTCCCCCTAACTAGATCATGTAATAAAAAATAACAAAACAGATTAGGTAAATAATGTAAAACAATATTATATTCACTAAAGTTGATAACAGTGTGATGTGAATATGTAACTGATTAGGAAATACAAAATATTGAGGAATAAAGGACTACGATATATAGCCTTTACCTGTATATTCAAGAAAAATATGTAGGTATATGCATTTGGGTGCTGGGGAGGGATGAAGTATATCCTCATGCTTCATCAAAGTGAAAAAAAAATGTCAACAGAATAATCAGGAGAAAAGGTGTTTGTATTTTACATTATTTAATTTTGTAAGTTCTCTAGAGAGAGAAGAGGAAGGAAGAAAAGAGATAAAAAAGGAATTACCCAAAATAAAATTTAAAGGGGAAAAAAAGGTAGAATATCAGAATGCATTGGGACATTCATGTGGCCCAATAAACATATGAGTAAGTAAAAATTCACTGTGACTCTAAAAATCTGGTTAAAATGACAGATAAAAGCCAGCTGTAAAGCCTGCTGTAGGGCTGGGCATATAGCTCAGTTGGTAGAGTGTTTGCCTCAAATACACAAGGCCCTGGGTTCAATCCTCAGCACCACCAAAAAAAAAAAAAAAAGAGGGGGGGAGAGAGAGGGGGAGAGAGGGGGGGAGAGAGGGGGGGAGAGAGAGGGGGAGAGGGGGGGGGGAGAGAGGGAGAGGGAGAGAGAGAGAGGGAGAGAGGGAGAGGGAGAGGGAGAGGGAGAGGGAGAGGGAGAGGGAGAGAAGGAGAGAGAGGGAGAGAGGGGGAGAGAAGTGACTGCTTTCTTCTAGTGAAACTAAAATCAGACTATCAGAAAACTCTGAAGTTTCATTCATGCTCCTCCAGATTCTTTCTTTCTGCCAGCACTGACCATAAAATATGGCATCCTAAAACCATGACCTAGCCATTGTCCATGAAAAAGCTAACCCCCCGTCAGCCGTGGTAGTGTATACCTGTAATTCCAGGAGTTCAGGTGGCTGAGGCAGGAGGATCATGAGTTCAAAGCCAGCCTCAGCAACTCAGTGAAACCCTGTCTCTAAATAAAACACACACACAAAAAGGGCTGGGATGTGGCTCAGTAATTAAGTGCCTCTGAGTTCAATCCCAAGTACCCCCTAAAAAAAGCTGATCCCAGTGGGAATGTCACCCAGGGTTGTGTGAGCAAGGGGCTACTGCAGGAGCTAATGACTCTCATGATATCCACTGACAAAGGACTATCTGCCTTCCCTAATCAGAGAAATTTCTCAAATGGGCAGGGACCAACCATGGAACAGTTAACAGAAGTATACAGAGACCCAAGATTAAGCTCTCTCTACAATTCCTCATTGGACCCATAGTCAAGTTTCTCACACCCTGTTACAACCCCAACATGGACACCCAAGGTACCATCTGCCTGAACATTTTAAATGACAAGTGTTCCATCTGCATGATATCAGAACCCTCTTGTTCTTTATCTAGAGCTTCTTAAGAGAACCCAACATCGGCAGCTCTTTGAATGTGTATTCACACATGCTACCAACATTAAAAACCAAAAACAGAACAAAACAAAACAAAACAACAACAACAACAACAAAAAAAAAAAACACACCTCGTAGCTTTTAAATATCTGCAAGAAACCTACTCAAAGCAGATCTCTGGCCAAGTACCTCTTACCTCTTTCCTTGATTTCTATGCAGGACTCTGTATTTTGAACTGTGGGGATTTTTGTTTTGTTTTGTGTTTTTTTAAAACTATCTCTTGTGATACAAATTAAACGAACACATTTGTTTTTTTATAAAAAGATAAAAGAAACGCTGCTGTTTAAAATCGTATCAGTGAGAATAAAATACCTCACACACTAGCCTGGAGGATTTAAGTCACTTGATATGGATAGAATCTTGATTTAAGACCCAGACCTGGAGCTTCAAATAAGATTTACTGACAGAATATTCCACAATTATATTAACTTCATAGTTTCCAAGAAAATAGGACCCACAGTGCAGTCTATAGCCCAGATCTTACATCTACATACATCAAATTTAAACACAGCACTTCTTTGCTATGAGTATTAAATACTGTTAATTCAAATTTCACATAAACTCCAAGTTCTTTCAAAATCTTGTAAAAACTACCACAGTAAGATGCCTCACATTTCCTCTGTTGTGCATTATCTTTTATTGTAATAAGTTAATAAACCACACTGTCAGATTACACGTTTTACCTGCTGACTTTAAGACACTCAAATCGGGATAGGTGTAATTAGAATCTCCAAAGGGGATCAGAGAGGCAAGAAAAATATTAGAAGAAAAGCTGAGTGAAATTTTTCCAAATTTAATGGGGTGACCAATTTTCAAATAGTAAGAAAAGCAAATATTAAATACTAAACAAAGACTTTCTGGTGAAAGATATTTCAAGATCCCCAGAAATCAACATTTATAAACATTTCTGTCTCAGACTCTTGGAATTTAATGGTAAAAATCTATGGTCACCATCTTCAAAAAGTTTCCAGTATTGGGCTGGGGTTGTGTCTCAGCGGTAGAGCACTCGCCTAGCATGTGCTGGGGCCCTGGGTTCCATCCTCAGCACCACACAAAAATAAATGAATAAAAATAAAGGTATTGTGTGCAACTACAACTAAAAAGTAAATATATATATATATATATATATATATATGTAATATATAAAAATTCCCAGTATTATGATTAGTATTTACTACTATCATTATATAGGTTGAGTACCCGTTATTCAAAATGCTTAGGATCAGAAGTGCATCAGACTTTTAAATATCTGCATAAATAATGAAAGATCTTGGGGGGAAAAAATTCAAGCCTTAAACATGAAATTCATTTACGTTTCATATACATCTTATACACATAGCTTGAAGGTGATTTTAAACAATAATTTCATAGGAAAAAAAAAAGCTTCATGGTTAAAAATTTCCACTGTGGTATGTCAGCACAAACAAGTTTCAGATTTTGAAGCAGGGATTCCAGCTATTATGTCAATGAATGGTCACATTAGCAGGAAGTCAATATCAAGAAACCAAATTCAGTAAACTGTTTTTCAGATGTCTGAATTCTAAATGACCTCTAAAATATATTACAAGATGGAAAAATAAATGAAGCTACAAACTATGAACACCCTAACGCATGGAATATGCATGAGTACGTGTAGTCCTCTCAGTCTGTTAATGTATGACCTAATTGACTTATGGCTACAGTTTTCATTTCAAGGCTCATTTTCTGATAATGAATTTACAGTGAAGTGTTTTGGACTTTCAAACTTTAGGGGTACCTAAAGAAAATTCAAAGACAAATAGCACTTTTTATTCCTTATTGAAATCTTTTCAAATTAAACACACAAGAATTAGATAGTATAGAGAAAATATTCTCTTCTTATTCCTTTTTGTATACCCCCAATCAGCTAGCACACTGAAAGTAATGCAGAATATACTGCATAAAGTGACAAAACCTAATTAAGGGCTGTGGTTGTGGCTCATTGGTAGAGCTCTTGCCTAGCACATGTGAGGCACTGAGTTTGATTCTTAGCACCACATATAAACAAATAAATAATTAAAACTGACTCTTTTCCATACCTAAGCTCAGCCAGAACCCACTTACCTTCAATAATCTTTGCATCATCAACCTAGGAGGTATAAATGGATAACAGTGGCTTTTAACCTTTATACTTTGGTTAATATCACTAAACCAATGATGCAGTCTTTTTTCAGGCTGCATATTCATTAATGTCTCAGGTTTCTAGTCCTTGGGAATATAATGGATCTCATATTACTATCTTGATGACTGGGTCCCAAGATGTTAGGGGAATACCCAAACAGAGCAAAACTAACACTGGAGAAATCAGAAAGAAAAATAAGGTGTTTCACAGAGAGTGAATTCTACCTGCTAATGAAGATATTGTATGGAAAGAACATTTGTTCTTGGGTAAGACATGGGAGGATTTGTCCTTTAAACTTCTTCATGTTGTAACATTGTTTTTAAGTTGGCAACCTACATAAATTCACTTTATAAAATGAAAATGAATTCACAGAACTACAAAGCTATATTAAACTTTAAAATTCCAACTTTATGCAATTAAAATGTTCTAATAGAACTGAATATGCAATCATGATTTGTATCAACAAATAAATTTTAATTCAATTGCTCAAAAGCTTACTATCCAGTGTCATACTGAATGACAGAAGGAAAGAAAAAATTTAAGTTCAGAATGTTCCTTGAGAGTCAGACAAAAGACAGGACCAGATGGGCTCAGCATTAAACAACAGGGAAATGATGAAGTAAAAGCATAATACTTGAGACCTGAAACTAAAGTTGAATTTATGTTAATATTTCCTCAATGATCAAGCATAACAGCAGCCTTAACTGCAAAACAAGATGGCCAACATCCCAGGTAAAACACTGAAGGTTAAACTGACTGTACAAACAATGCCTTAAAAGTAGGCAAGAAAAGGCAGCAGCTGAATGGAAAGGCAGAAATAAAATCATGAGCAAGGAGGGCATAAGAAATGTTCTTAAGTTTATCAGCCTATATAACAGATGCAAATAATGATACAGAAAAACAGAAATCAGAAGCAAAAACGGTAAAACTGACAAATGATCACTAAAACCTTAATTAGAAACCATAGGTACTTCAATTCAGATATGCTCCAACCCAATCCTTTAAAGTCTCTATTTTCCCTAACAAATGACAACATTTCTGAGTCATTATTTCAACACTGTTCTTAAAAGTTTTCCTTGCCCTCCTCATCTTCTTTCTGCCACACCTATTCTCCCAACTAGCTCTCAAGCCTATCAAAGAGCCTTCTCTACATTCTAGGTAAGGTGTTAAAAAATTCTGACAGATGGCATGCTTAAGTTAGTATTTTCTAACGTGGAGGTGGGAAGAATGAAAGTTGAACTCTTCGATAGGCTTTGTCAATGGCACTAATGTGAGATGACCTGTATGGTCAAGAAACTGGTTACACATGAGGATTGAACAAGTAAGTAAGTAATCATGTTGAAGACAATGAAAGGCAGATGTCTCACTGTTAGAAAAGGGAAGTAAAATACAGAAATTGAGAAAGCTAGAATAAAACAGTGTTGGACCAGAACTGGAAGTATCAATGTGAACTCATGGTTCTAAATATACAGAGAATGTCTAAAAAATAAGTATGTGTTTGCGCAAGTGATAAAGACAGCATATGCATGTTTTAACATGTTTTCTAGCTTTGTATACTCAAAAAGGACCTAGAAGCAGAAGTCATAATGGTACCTAGTGACTAGAAATACCATTCTCCTGATTCCAGAACTGGGTAAGTACAGGATGAAACTGAAACATCTTAGGGTATCAGTAAAGAAATGTAAAATAATTGCACATGTCAAACACCAGCAGGAAGAAACAAGTTTTGACCAAATCTAGAAAAATAAGATACTGTTTAAATAAACAACAGTAACAAACAACCGAATAAAGCAGAGATCCAAATTTATACTGATGTATGTGAATGAATGAATATTCACATACATAGAGGGGAAGAAAAGATCTACCTTATAATAGAGGGCCAACTAGGAATAACTGTAGCCAAGGCTAGAATGTAACTCAGTAGCAGAGCTTGGCCAGCATGCACAAGGCCCCAGGTTCAATTCCCAAATTCATGGGGGGGGGGGGGGGGATAATACTGTAAAAGGAAATAGGCAATTACAAAACCACACGTGTAATCTCAGAGGCTTGGGACAATAAGGCAGGAGGATGGTGAGTTCAAAGCCAGCCTCAGCAAAAGTAAGGCACTAAGCAACTCAGTGAGACCCTGTCTATTTTTCTAAATAAAATACAGAATACGGCTGGGGATGTGGCTTAGTGGTGGAGTGCCCCTGGGTTCAATTCCAGGTACCAAAAAGAAAAAAAAGAGAAACACACCTTGAATCCATCAAACTAAAAACTGATTAAGGCTAGGAGTTGGGAGTACTTGCCTCACATGCAAAAGGCCCTGGGTTTAATCCCCAGCACCACAAAAAAGAAAATAAAAGAAAGAAATCAATGCTATAACTAGTAGGTGAATGAAAACAAAAGAGTGGAGAGGAATAGAGGAAGGGGACTGAGGGACGAAGAGTGGAAAGGTGGAACACAGAGATCTTTTATGTATTTCTATAAAGTACCAATAATAAATAAATAAATAAAATTTAAAAGCCTAATAGGTAAAAAGTTTGATTAGAAAATGACATAAATTGGGATTCCACCTCTTGGGTCCCCTTCTTCCTCCGGGAGAAGTTTTTTCTGCTGTCCTTTAATAAACTTCTAATTTAATTAAGAAAAGAAAATGACATAAATTGATACAGTGCACCCATCTCCTCTGATACTTCCACCAAAAACCTGCCACCTCCTCTGATACTTCCACCAAAAACATGTTTTTGGTGGAAGTATCAGAGGAGATACGTGCACAGAAAAACACAACTAGAGGAGCATTCTACAAAATAACTGACCTTATGAATGCCAAAACCACCAAAAAAAAAAAAAGAAAAAAAAGAAAGAAACAGATACAGTATCAGACTGAAAGAGAGTAGAGAATTGTGACAACTAAATGCAATGTATGATTCTGGATTCGATCATCAGCTCTTTGTTTATGAGAAGCAGTTTGTTTTGCTATAAAGGGCATTACCAGAATAGATAAAATTTGAATGAGATATCCAGATTAGATTAGATTATTTCATCAGTGTTAATCCCTGGTTTTGATAGGTATTCTGCCACTATGTAGGACAATGCTCTTGTTTTTACAAAGTACATACTAAGGCATTTATGAGTAAATTCATCATGTCTGAATTTACTCAAGATCATCTCTTTCTCTTTCACTAATGGGAGGGGGCACATTTACTCCCCAGAGGATACTTTGCAATGTCTGGAAGACAACTTTGCATATAATAACTGCAGAGGAAGAAACTGTGACTGGCATTTAGTGGATAGAGTATCTCCTAACATAGAGGATCACCCTCCACAACCAAGAATTATTCAATATAATATATTAATAGTGCTTCAGGTTGAGAAACTCTGAAGGGAAGAAAATTCTTGCTATTACAAGGTATGCACTACTACCTCTTGACTACTTAGAAATGGGGTCATCGATGTCTTTAATCAGTTAGAGACCCAATCCCAGATATTCATACTACATGAAGACATTTCTACTATAATGAAGGGTAGGACAACTGCTGAGAACTTTCCTTATCCTATCTAGCCTTTCTCCCCCCTGCCCCCCCAATCCCCAATATTTGGGGTATAATCTACAAAAAATTCCTTGGAGAATCAAGCTTTCTGTGAAACCTAATTTCTCACATATAATACAAATCTGTCACATTTTCTTAGGCCTCTACAAAACAAAAAAAAAGTTGGAACTTGTCTTAAAACAGGGCTTTACCCATGTTACATATTTCAAATGAGTTCAATTCCATTGTTCTTTTAGTTTTAAAAAATAGCAATAATTTTCTTAGTTTCTAACACTCACATTGCATCCATTAACAGTAAACTCAGCTGCCATGACCTGATTTATTTTAGGCCAGACAGACTCATTGAAAATCAGGTCAAGTACATGTACATTGCTGTTTCTAAGCTATGATAGCAGCAGAGAATTTACTCTAATATTGAGTTAAAATTTTTTTAACATGGGGCTGCAGATGTAGTCCAGTGGTAGAGCACTTGCATGAAGCCCTAGAATTCAACTGAATACTAAATTAGAATAAAAGTTATTTCAAGAAACCTTTGAACACATTACTATGACTATCCTCAGTGAAATATAAGATAAAAAGCAATGCAAAGAAATCTTAAACTATTTACTGTTCATAGTACTGTTGGTACTGCAATTTAGATATTGATATATGGTATAAGATAGACCAAGTAAGCTAAGTTACAAAATTGTCATGTTAAATTTAAAATGAAGCTATCAACATGAATTTATGGCTTAAGAGAGCCTAGAGGCAGTGAATACATTTGGTACTGAAACCTTAGATTCTAAGCACTAATCTCCAAAGAACCAAGGGTCCTATAAGAATGAGTCCATGACTGAAACACATGAAACATAGACTGTCTTACTATACAGAATGGGAAGTGCTCAAAGATTATAGGGTTATGTCAAAAGGACACAAGATACCTGAATTAGTTCACACTGACCAAAACTAAACTTTCAGTGTTAGAAAAGCCTAAATCTATTATACTACATTTAACTTAATTTTTACTGCGTATATTGAAGAAATGCAAGATGAAGTTTTATACACATACATAGTGAAATGATTTTTACTAGGAAAGCAAATTAATATTCTTCCCTTCCAGTCAACTTCTTTGTGTAAGAGCACCTAAAATCTATTCCTGAAAATTTTTCAGCTTAATTACACTATTAATAACTGTATTTCCAATCAATCAACAAGTACATGAGAAAATGCTCACCATAGCTAGCAGTCAGAGAAATGCAAATCAAAACCACCCTAAGATACCATGTCAATCCAGTAAGATTGGCAGCCATTTATGAAGTCAAACAACAACAAGTGCTGGCGAGGATGTGGGGAAAAGGGTACACCTGATCATTGTTGGTGGGACTGCAAATTAGTGCAGCCAATTTGGAAAGCAGTATGGAGATTTCTTGGAAAGCTGGGAATGGAACCACCATTTGACCCAGCTATTCCCCTTCTCGGTCTATTCCCTAAAGACCTAAAAAGAGCATGCTACAGGGACACTGCTACATCGATGTTCATAGCAGCACAATTCACAATAGCAAGACAGTGGAACCAACCCAGATGCCCTTCAATAGACGAATGGATAAAAAAAATGTGGCATTTATACACAATGGAGTATTACTCTGCATTAAAAAATGACAAAATCATAGAATTTGGAGGGAAATGGATGGCATTAGAGCAGATTATGCTAAGTGAAGCCAGCCAATCCCTAAAAAACAAATGCCAAATGTCTTCTTTGATATAAGGAGAGTAACTAAGAACAGAGTAGGGATGAAGAGCATGAGAAGAAGATTAACATTAAACAGGGATGAGAGGTGGGAGGGAAAGGGAGAGAGAAGGGAAACTACATGGAAATGGAAGGAGACCCTCAGGGTTATACAAAATTACATACAAGAGGAAGTGAGGGGAAAGGGAAAAATAATACAAGGGGGAGAAATGAATTACAGTAGAGGGGGTAGAGAGAGAAGAGGGGAGGGTAAGGGAGGGGGGATAGTAGAGGATAGGAAAGGCAGCAGAATACAACAGATACTAGTATGGCAATATGTAAATCAATGGAAGTGTAACTGATGTGATTCTGCAATCTGTATACGGGGTAAAAATGGGAGTTCATAACCCACTTGAATCAAAGTGTGAAATATGATATATCAAGAACTATGTAATGTTTTGAACAACCAACAATAAAAATAAATAAATAAATAAAAATAAAATCAGTAATTAAAAAATAACTATTTCTCCCATTGTACATTAAATCTTTAAACTTATTAATCCTATAGAGCTATATTCTTTCAGTAGTATCTCCCACTTTCCTCAATATCTTCCAATTTCCTCAACCTCCCCATTCCTGGTAATGACTATTCTGTTTCTCTATAATTACCTTTTTAAATTTATTTATTTATTTATCCATTCATTCATTTTTTAATTTCATTTTTTTATTAGCTACACATTGACATTACAATGATCTTGGCAATTCATACATTTGAATCATTGGGATATAATTTCTCATTTTTCTGATTGTACAGATTGTAGAATCACACTGGTCATAGAGTCACCTATATACATACAGCAATCATAATGTCTATTCTATTCTGCTGCCCTTCCTATTTATTTATTTTTATATATTCAACTTTTAAAAAAATTTCTGACATGTAAGTAAGATCATGTGGTAATGCTCTTTCTAGGCCTGGCTTATTTTACTTAGCATATTTTTAATAAGTAAAACTGCTACACATATATAGTATCACCACTGAAGTATATGTGACAAAAATAATTAAACCTGAATCTAATCAAGCTTCTAGATTTAACTTTCAGGGTCCTATGACTTTATTAATATGTAAGTGTATTATATTAAGCTGGGCACATGCCTATAATTCCAGTCACTCCGGAGGCTAAAGCAGGAGGATCACAAGTTCAAAGCCAGTCTCTCAGCAACTTAGTGAGGGACTACGCAACTCAGTGAGACCCTGTTTCTAAATAAAATAAAAAACAGGGTTGGGGATGTGGCTCAGTGGTTGATTGACCCAGGTTCAATCTCCAGTAGCAAGGAAAAAAAAAAAAGGTGTATTGTACTATACTTTTAATATATTTTAAAATACACCCATTATATATATTTTTAAATGTTATAATTATTGAATTAGAAAATATATTATTAAAGTCTCCACTTTAATACAGTGTACTAACAAGTTAACAGACAACATGAAGAAACAATCAAGATAAATTCTAAACGTGGAACATTCTATATAACATGAAATAATCTGGGATCTTTAAGAAAAATACATGCTAAAAGGAATTTTTAGAAAATGGGCAATGAGCTGGGCCTAGTGGCACATGCTTGTAATCCTCAGCTTGGAAGGCTGAGGCAGGATGACCATCAAGTTCAAGTCCAGTTTCAGCAATTCAGCAAGACCCTGTGTCAATAAATAAAAAAATAAGGGCTGGGGATGTGGCTCAGCGATAAAGGGGCCCTGGGTTCAATCTGCAGTAGCCTAGCCACCATGCCACCCACACACACACACACACACACACACACACACACACACACACCAAAAAAAAAAAAAAAACTGAATACATACTAATATAACATTATTTTAAAAATTACTATTAGTTGTCTTAAGTTTTGCAACCACATTAAGTATAGTTAGGTATGAGACTTTTTTCCTTTTTCTTTTTTGTTTTTGGTACTTCGGATTGAAACCAGGGGTTCTTCACCACTGAACCACTTCTCCAATTTTTTTTTAAGTTTTTATTTTGAGACAGGGTCTTGCTAAGTTGCTGAGGCTGGCTAATGAACCTGTGGTCCTCCTGCCTTAGCCTCCCAAGTCATTTGGGTTACAGGCATGTACCATCATGCCCAGCTGAGATTCTTTTTTCTTAACAAATGTATGCCATCTATAACTTACTTTCAAATAGGACAGAATTTATATGTAAGTATATGCTACATAAAAAGTGGGAAAGAGATAAGAAACAATGTGTGTGCAATTATGACAAAAGTATAAATTAAAAATATATCTAGACAAAGAGGTATGGGTATTTATTGCACTGCTCTTTCACAATTTCTATTTGAACTTTTTTATAACAAAAGTTGAAGCAGGGAGAATAAAGGAGAACACTGTATAAGTCAGCAGTTCTCAAAGTACAGTATATGTACACATGCATATACATGTACATATAGATACACATCAAACTTTTCCAGGATGTCTACACATCATTTTTACAACTACAGTAAAATTAAAGTTGTTTGCTTTTTTACACAGTGAGTGAAACTGTTGTTATCTTAGCATGAATCAAGGTAGGCCTCTAAACTGTCCTAGTAGTCTTACTCTTCACTGCTACATACACTATTTATCTTAAAAAAAAAAAAGTGCAGTCTGACTGAAAGCTCTTGATGCATCAAGAACTACTAATTTTATTAAATTTTGACTCTTAAAGAACACATTTTGTGCTGGGCATGTTGGTGTACACCGTAATCCCAGTGGCACAAGAGGATTGCGAGTTCAAAGCCAACCTTGACAATGGGGAGGCACTAAGCAACTCAGTGAGACCCTGCTTCTAAAATACAAAATAGAGCCAGGGATTATGCGGCTCAGTGGTTGAGTGCCCGAGTACAATCACCAGTACCCCCCTCCAAAACACACACACACACAAACAAAAACAAAAAAACCCACATTTTGTGTGACAAAACAAATATGCATAAAACAATTCTGCTGCACACAACATAGGGGTTGTATCAAGAGAGAACAGACTACTTTTTGAGTTGTCTGCTAAACTATAGCCACTTTTTTCTCAAACATTATTTTTTCACTTGAAAGACTACGTATCTATGCAAATATTTTCAGAAGAGACACACCTATAAAATGGAAGAATTTATCTGCAAATCATATATCTGATAAAAAAAACTTTTTCAACTTAAAAACAAAATCCAATTCAGAAATGGGCAAAGGACATTGACATTTCTCAAAAGAAGGTACATAAATGTCCAATAAGCGTATAGAAAGATGCTCTACAGGGCTGGGGATGTGGCTCAAGCGGTAGCGCGCTCGCCTGGCATGTGTGCCGCCCGGGTTCGAACCTCAGCACCACATATAAAGATGTTGTGTCCACCGAAAACTAAAAAATAAATATTAAAAAATTCTCTCTTTAAAAAAAAGAAAAAAGAAAGATGCTCTACATCTCTAGTCTTTAGGAAAACACAAATCATACCATAATGAAATACCAGCTCATGTCTATTAGGGTAGCTATTATCAAAGTGTCAGGATATGGAGAAATGGGATCCCTCAGGGTACTGCTGGGGTGGGGTGGGGTGGGGTGAGACCTAAAATGGTATAGTCACTGTGCAGAATACTTTGGCAGATACTCAAAAAGCTACAGATCATATTATCCAGTAATTCTACTCCTGGGTATATATATCCATAAGAACTGAAAGACAAGACTCACCGGATACATGGACAATCCCTGACTTAGAAGTTTTTAACTGTAGAATGCTATACTTTGAATTTATTTCTTTCCAGCCTGCAATATATGGTACAATATTCTCTTGTGATGCTGGGCAGCCACCATAAGCCTTAGCTCCCAGTCAGCCACTCCATGATGAAGGTAATTAACCAATATTCTGTAGTGTGCTGTGTCAGTGAGCTATAATGTTCAACAGACTGGGTGTATTAAAAGCATTTTGAACTTACGGGATTATCAGGAGGTAACTACATGTAAATTGAGGAGCATCTGCATTGGTACCAAGTGACTTCTTCCACTCCCATGATAGTGGGGATTGAATGCAAGGGTGCTCTACCACTGAGCTACATACACTCCCACTTTTTTTTTTTTTTAATTATTCTTATTTGGTACTGGGGGTTCAATCCAGGGACAGTGAAATAAGCCAGACAGAAAAGGACAAATGTATGATTCCTTTAATATATAGTAAAAAACAGAACAATGTTTACTTAGCATGGGATAAAGAGGAAAGGGTAATTATTATTTTTGTTGGGAAAGATGAAAAAATTGGGTAATGATAATTATTGTATAATACTGTGAAAGTATTTAACACCATTAATTTGTGTAACTAAGAATGGTTAATTAACTAGTATTTTGTATGTTTACTCATTTTTTTAAACAGTTAAAATGCTTTTAAAAAATGGCTTAAACATATCCTTTGAAAGACAATTGCCATGATGTTTGTTAAAAAAAAGAGTCAAGCACTCCAATAATAAATGAATAATAAAAATCACTGGTAGTAGTTTACTTACCCGTTTGGGGCCACTAAAAATCTTTCTGGTATTTTCCTTTGATTTATCTCCTTGTTTATTTATAGGCTTCTTCACACTCTCAGGCACACCAGGCAAGTCCTCTGTAAAATCCAAGTTTTCTGAAATGGTAATCAAAACTAGCTAGCTTTCTAATATTTCAAATTGTCGGTCAGACAACCTAGGAATTTTTTTTTCCCTGACATACTGTGGGAAAAAAAGAATATAGGAATAAAGCACCACAGTTGACAAAAATACTCCCATTTTTATCCACAGCTTCACAAAGCTTGTTGTTGTATATGTACACTAATTTTACTTTGTGTTAGTAGCAAAGTGGTTGGGTTTTTTTATTTTTTATTTTTTTTGGTATTGAGGAAGGACCCCAGGGCTTTGCCTAGGCAGGAAAGTGCTCTACCACTGAGCTACATCCCCAGCCATTGTAAATAAACTCTGACCTTCAAAGTTGCATATAAAACTAATGGATATTTATAGATACTAACACTATCATAGTACAGTTCACACACACACAAAATAGCAAGTAATATCTATTTTTAACATTTTTCTAGATTTAACATCCACTGAATCAGGTTGGCCTTCAAAGGCCCACCTAATATACAGAGGTCACATTAAGGGGAAAAAAAAAACTATCCTTGCCAAAATAAAAGTAACCTAGTACCATGTAGTTTGATGATTTGTAGGTCTTCACACACCAAACTACCAAAAATTTAGATTACTTCCCATAAGGTTTCCCCCACACACACTCAAAAAATGACTTTTCTCTAAAATGTTGAGAAATGCTGTTTCACAAAGACTCAAATTCCAGCTTGGTATATTATCATCCAAATAATTTTCAAAAAATTATTCAGTAACAACTTCAAGTTTCTGAAAGTCAATCAAATATCACTTTTTTTTTCCTTTTCTTTTTGCAGTCCTGGGGATCAATCCCTTGGGCCTCATGCACGCAAAGCAAAAAAGCTCTACCACTGAGCTACATCCCCGGCCCTAACTTCACATTTTAAAGCTTAAGAAGTTTTATCATCCACAAGATGAAAATTTCAGCAACAAATTTTCAATTGCAGTTATGATAACCTGACAGGTTACCACAAGAATTAAGTAAACTACAGCAGGAAAAGACCTCAGCTATTATACATTACCTGAGCTCAAGTGTCTAATAATACTGCCATAATTTTAATTCCCCAAGACTCAAGACAATACCTGATAAATTTTCACAATAATACTGAATAAATTTTGACAATATTAACTTTTGCTTGAGTTTTTTGTTTTTTGCAGCAGGGAGTTGAGGGAGAGCCTATAAATTCCAGTTTTAAAACTAAGAATGAATCTAATCTGAGGCTCAGGATGTAACTCAATGGTACAGCATGTGCGAGGCCCTGGATTCAATCCCTAATACAAAAAAAAAAAAAAACCTAATCTAGCAAAACTATTTTTAAGACAGAATGGTATAAAGTCTCAAGTATGATGTATTCTCCAACAAGAGAATCAATATTTAAGAAAACTGTTATGGGCTGGGGATGTGGCTCAAGCGGTAGCACGCTTGCCTGGCATGCGTGCGGCCCGGGTTCGATCCTCAGCACCACATACAAACAAAGATGTTGTGTCCGCCGAAAACTAAAAAATAAATACTAAAAAATTCTCTCTCATTCTCTCTCTCTCTCTCTCTCTTTAAAAAGAAAGAAAGAAAACTGTTATAATTCTGATTCACCATAAGGACATCTCTTCTATAACCCTGAACCAACAAAAGCTTTAAATAAGTAAAACAATCCAGAAAAACTATTTGTTTAGGAAACCTCATATCTCAGAAGTTTTCACACCCTTTTTCTTACCTAATTGTCAGTTTACTTCACAAAGCCCTTTGTCAGGTAATGATTTAATATAACAGAGCTATAATGCTTTTTGGTTTGCCTCTCCCAGTGGAGAACTGAATTAAAGGATTTTATCACTGAGCCCCTGATCTTAAGTGAAATTTTTGGGCTGGGGATATAGCTCAGCTGGTAGAGTGCTTGCCTTGCATACACAAGGCCCTGGGTTCAATCCCCAAAACCACCAAAAAAAAAAAAAAGAGAGAGACAAAGAGAAAAATAGTTTCAATGTTAGAAAATATACATGTTCAAAACCTATCCTTATGTCTCCAATGCATTTGGGTTTTCAAAGTTAAAACACTAGGATATTTAGTATTCTTGTCCCACACATAAATCATTTAAAATTCTCAAATGCTAATCATCTATTTTAAAAAATAAACATGAAAAGACTCACCAATCTACAAACTGGTTCCAATTTGTGATGTGATCATTAACATTTAAAATACTGTACCTTTGGACAAAGTAATTTGTGGTTCTAATTTTACCTCTATTAAAATAGAATATAACAAACTAAAACTGAGTATTGAGGAAAGAAACTAAGTAACTATTGATTTAAGTCTGAAAAACACATTTACTTATTCTTACCTGCATTATTAGTACTAGACTGGCTGTCCTGAGAATTATCATTGCTTTCTGGAGGAGGCTGCAAGGAAGGTGATGGAGCTGTTTTAGTTCTTTTTTTGCTGGTCTTTCTTTCCACTTGACAGTCATCATCTTCATCATCTTCACTTTCACTAAGATCATCAAAGCCAAAATATTTAATTTTGTAATTAGAACTTCCAGAACCTCCTTCATCACCTCCTGTCTCATCATGATCTTCAAAACCAAAAAATTCAAGTTTAACATCCCTTTTGGATTTAGTATTACTAGGTCGAAATCTAGTAGTGGTCTTAGAAGTTGCAATATCTGCCTTCTTTCTGAGACGGCCAGCTTCTCCCAAATCTGTAGGAGTGGATGCGGTGAACTCATCCATGCTACGCTCCATAGTGTCCTGTATGGTAACATTACAAACTGACAAGCAAGATGGATGTAAAACAGTGTAATCTCTAGTCCGTCCAACAGTCCCTCTGAAACTGGTCCCACAACTTACACCGCCTTTCTTTGCCTGATTCAGGCCATCTTTACTTGATTCACTGTTTGCTTTGGCTAAGGCCTGACTGGTGCCATCCATTAGCTTATCAAAATTTGATGCTCCTTGTGATGATTTAGCCTTATTGGCCCTACAGTACGTCCTACAGTTGCTTGGCCTAAGAACACTTTGCACAATGTCTTCCTCCATGGCTTCATTCAGATTTTCCAATCGATTCTTTAAATCCTCATCCTTCATCTCCAAAAGAGGATCGCTATCCAAACTTAAAATGCAATCTTCTGATCTGATATCTTCAAAATCATTATCCCATTCATACAAACCAGTTCTTACAGATCCCTTGATTGGAGACATTTCAGATGGAGAATCTGACCTTTTCCCAAACTGGGAGTTCCAAGTATCGTTCGTTTCCTTAATTTCATCAGCTTTACATCCAGAAGTCATTGTGGTTTCTGCATTGGGTTTCTTAGTACTGTCTTCAACATTTTTGTGAAAATGATGACTATTTTTTTCATGTTCTTCACTAAAATTCTCCACTTTATCTAAAAAGGGAAAAAAGTCAAAAGAATAAAACCATGAATTTAATAGTGCAGAAATCAACTTTGAAATAACTGCAATAATTTTAAATTGTGAAGTTAATGTTTACATATCTGACATTTCCCTCCTATCATTAGTATATATTGCTTTCATGTTTTCTAGTGACCTATCCCCAGGCCTTCAAGTCCCTTAAAATTGTCACCCTTGCTGAGGTGCGGTGGCACACACCTGTACCGGGGATTGAATTCAGGGGTTCTTGACCACTAAGCTACATCCCCACCCTATTTTGGGATAATGATTTTGAAGATATTTAGAGACAGGGTCTGAGTTGCTTAGTGCCTTGCAGTTGCTGAGGCTGGCTTTGAACTTGCAATTCTCCTGTCTCAGCCTCACAATCCATTGGGATTACAGGCGAGCACCACCACACTTGGTGAGCGAGATGTTTTTTAACTTTCAAATAAAAGATGGAACTATGACTCAAACTGGTGTTATGATTAATTACCTCAGAACTTATTAGTAGAAAAATACTGGCCAACGTTTATCCTATGTCAAACAAAAAAAGGCACCAATATTTCAAAAAAAAACATATACAAATCTCAACAAACCATCAAGTACAGGATACTTTACACAGACAGGTTCACTGTACAACTGGCTAAGATTTTTTTACTTACTTATATCTAACTCATAAACAAGGTTTAGCTATTTTAGATATTTTCCAGCTAAAAGCAAGGAATTATATATAGCTTTCTTCAGTGTCAGGGCACCAATGACTAAAAACAAAAGACAAAACAAACACCACTACCAATCACTAATTCTAGGATGCTGAAAAGTCAAAATTTAAAACTAAACATGAGATTTGACACCTTAGAAAGGTTATAAGGAAAGTCAAGACTAAAACGAAACCTGAAGAAATAATACTACTGCTTTTATAACAAATGAAAAGCACACCAGTGCTGGGCACAGTGGTGTGGACACCTGTAACCCCCAGCTATTTATTTGGAAGGCAGAAAGAAGCAGAAGGATCACAACTTCCAGGCTAGCCTGGGCAACTTAGTGAGACCCTATCTCAAAATAAAATAAATCAGGCTAAAGATATAGCTGAATTATAAAGCACCTCTAGATTCAATCCCAAGTTACCAAGAAAAATAAAATAAACAGTGCTAGTAGCTGAGTGTTTTCCTATTAGATAAACACACATAACATCTTAAAATATCAGGTACATAAAGTGAATAAAAGGAGGAAAGAGAAATAAAGATGAAGTAGATTGGGTGTTTTTGTTTTCCCAGTACTAGAAACTTAACCATCAGCTACATCCCCATCCCTACTTATTTATTCTATATATTTATTTTAAGGCCAAGTCTCAGTAAATTGATGAAGCTGGCCTTGAATTTGCAATCTTCCTGCATCAGCCTGTCTCAGTCTCTCAAATAGCTGGGATTACAGACATGTGCCATTATGTTCCACTTTTTATTTGGGCAAGGGTGGGGGTATGGGGATTGAATTTAGGGGCACTCAACCACTAAGCCACATCCCCAGCCCTACTTTGTATTTTACTTAGAGACAGGGTTCCACTGACTTGCTCAGTGCCTGCTGAGACTGGCTTTGAACTGTCGATCCTCCTGCCTCAGCCTTCAGAGCCACTGGGATTACAGGTGCAAGCCACCACACCCAGTCTATGTTCCGCTTTAAAAGATGTATTCTTGAAAAAGAGGCTAAGCATTTGTTTTTAATAAACTGCCTATATAACAAAAATGTATTCTAGCAAAAGTTAACAGATTAGGGTTTAAATGGATTAAGTTTCAGCTCTGCCACTTATTGACTATAATGACATTCAGCAAGTCGTCTCAAAACATTTGGACAATTTCTTCTAAAGGTATTTTGAAGATTATAAGGTACCACATGCAAACTATCATAGCTATTACAACTTTGCCATAACACAGAATTTTTTTGGGGGGGACCCAGGGCATTTACCACTGAGCTACATCTCAAGTCTTTTTTTTATTGTGGTCCTCTGGCTTCAGCCTCCCAAACTGTTGGGATCACAGGTGTGTGCTGCCACAAGCAATAACTTAAAAAAAAAAAGATTCTTATTATTAGAATCTTAACCTATAAATTCACTGATCTTCCTTTTATATCCTTTTACATGCAAAGAGCCTAAAACTACATTCCAGGGCCTACTGATCTTACTCAAGCTAGAGAATAAAGACTAGATGTGTTAAAAGCTCTCACTGAAGAGAGCTTGGCATAATCTAAAATCATAATGCCTTTTAATTTTAGTTTTTTAGCATCACTGGATTAGTACTCAATCTTTGGTTTATTGGGTAACATTTAAGGAAGACAATTTAGTATAATGAAGATTACTACAAACTTGAATTTGAGAAGCATGGGGATGAATCACAGCATTAAGAAAACAAATAGATGTAAGAAAACTTGGCAAGTCATATAACATATAACTCTCTAAGCTTCAATCTGCTTAAAAATTTTAAAAAAGCAGGTCTGGGTGAGTAGTTGAGTGTTAAGAGCACATGCTTTATTTATCATGTGCCAGGCACCTAGGTTCAGTGGCCACACACACACACACACACAAAAAAAAAAAAAAAATTAAGCAAACATGAATAAAAGATTAAACACCCATCATTCCATGAAGGATTCTTAATTTGTAGGAAACAGGTGATTCCGTAAAAATACATGCAATATCAGTACTTAAAATAACCTAAGTACAGTTTTTATAAAAGGATAGACTGCAAAAAAAAAAAAGGATGATGTACAATCTGAATGAAGAGAAATCTTTGACATTTAAAAAATGGGAAGGGAGATTTAATCTGGGACCTACCTATGAATGAGTCTCAGGAATTCTTATAATAAAACTACATGAAAAAATGTACACATTTCTAGGGAGAGCATGATAGTTTTAGAAAGCTTTCAAACACTTAAGAATAATGTTTTTATTGGTTTAAAAATAAAAAAGAAAAATACACATAAGAAATCAGTATGTGTTGACTAGGGAATTTCAAATCTTTATAGAAAAGATGGATTTTTCAACAAAGGAAACTGGAATATCTGTGAAAAAATACAGTTGGTTCTGTACCTTGAATGTGAAAATATATTCTAGAGGAACCAAAGAAACATGGAAAACACTAACAGAATACATGTTATAAAACAAAGGGGAATTTTTAAAACTATATTACTCCAGGATGGGAAGTCCCTTCTCAAACACAAAATCTACATCCATACTCATCTACGTAAAATATAAAATTTATAACATGAACCAGAAAATGCTAAAGTCAAAAGATACAGTAAATAGTAAAAATTATAATAGCAACTCAAACTGCAGGTGGAGAAAAGGTTAATTCCTTAATATAAAAAGATCTAAGGCCAGACATGGTGGTACATATGCCTATAATCCGTGATACTTGGGAATTAAGGCAAGAAAAATCAAATTTAGGGTCACCCTCAGCAATTTAGTAAGTGCCTCTGGGTTCATTCCCCAGTATCATTAAATAAAAAGAAAAGAAAGAAAGAAGAAAAGATGTTGAAGAATTGGACTTAACCTTGAAGCCAAATGTTTTATTTTCATTATTAATATTTTCTGTGACCATGAAATAACGTTAAGTATCAAGAAACATTATTATAACACTGTTTCCTGTTTTTCTTTCATAAACATAAACACCAATTAATAAAGAACTAATTATCATGCCACACATACCTGCAAACAAAGTAGTTCTTAAAAAGGAGGCAGTTCTAAGTGTCGTGTATATACACACAGTGGAATATTACTCAGCAACAAAGAGAATAAAATCATGGCATTTGCAGATAAATGGATGGAGTTGGAGAGTATAATGTTAAGTGAAGTTAGCCAATCCCAAAAAAACAAATGCCAAATGTTTTCTCTGATATAATTATGGAGGCTGATTCATAGTGGGTTTGGGAGGGGGAGCATGGGAGGATTAGATGAACTCTAGATAAAGTGGTGGTAGGGAAAGAGAGGAGGCATAGGGATAATAAAGATAGTGCACTTAGGGTAATGATATCCATCTCATTACATGTATGAAGACACAAATGGTGTGAATATACTTTATATACAACCAGAGATATGAAAAATTGTGCTCTATATGTGTAATATGAATTGTAATACATTCTGCTGTCATATATAACACATTAGAAAAAAATTTTTTTTAAAAAGGAGGCAGTTCTATATTATGTAGAGATACACAATATGGGAAGGACATGGATAAGAGGAAAGAAAGTACTCTCATACCTCTTGTATTTTATACTGTATGTAAAGTTGTCTATTCAAACGCTAAAATATAGCTGGGCACAGTGGTGCATGCCTGTAATGCCAGCGACTAAAGAAGCTGAGGTAGAAGAGTGACAAATTCAAGGTCAGTCTCAGTGACTTAGTAAGGCTCTAAGCAACTTAGTAAGACCCTGTCTTAAAATAAAAAATAAAAATGGCTGGGGACTTAGCTCTATAGTAAAGCACCCCTGAGGTTCAATCTCCAGTACCCACCCCCACCAAAAAGCTAAAATATAAAGAAGCCAAAATTATACATTAAGTACTTTTTTTTTTAAATATTTATTTTTTAGTTGTAGATGGATACAATATCTTTATTTTATTTTATGTGGTGCTGAGGATTGAACCCAGGGCCTCACACATGCTAGGTGAGAGCTCTACCACTGAGCCACGACCCCAGCCCCTACATTAAGTACTTGAAGTGTAAAAAAATGGTAAGTGGTTATCTCTTTTAGAGTCCCTATTAAAGAATTACATTTAAGGATAAAATACAATGTCTGGAATTTGCTTCTGGTGGGTATAAAATTGAAACAACTATGCTGTAGTAAACCATAAACCTACACTGGTCCATACAAACTTATATATTTGTGCAACCTTCACTCTTTTAAAAAAGTAAAGATATTTTCTTTTACTTCTCACCAAACCCATTACATGGATGAGGAAAAAGAGGCCCATCGAGGATAATAACGCAAAGGATGCCAATTAAACCAATGGCCATGAGAGATCTCATTTAAAAAAGAGCCACCTATAGTTACACTGAAAATGATAAAGATGACAAACCAATCTCAACCAGCATTAATAGAAGAGATGAAGAGATTAAAGATGAAATGCATTGGTAAAATGGCAAATGAAGTGTTGAGAACTATACTTAACAAAGCCTTTGACTTCTCCCTCACCCCCCTACTCAGGATTAAATCCAAGGGTGCTCAATCACTGAGCCACATCCCCAGCCCTCTTTCGAATTTTATTTTGAAACAGGGCTTCGCTAAATTGCTGAGGCTAGCTTTGAACTCACAATCCTCCTGCCTCAGCCTCCTGAGCTGCTGGGATTACAGGCATGCCCTGCTGAGGCCAGCAAAGCCTTTGACTTCTAAGAAGTTTATATAGATAATCAAAGTGGCTCTGGAGACCACAAGCCATAAAATATAGCTGAGGTAATGAAAAATTTAAAAGGCAGGGGGTAGGCACTGCCATTACATGAGGACTTTAAATACCTGAGTAGCGATCACAAGAAGACAGAATAAATAAAGTGAGGGAATCATTTAACTCAAAGAAATTATGTAAGGATTGATAAACTAAACCAAAGCATTAAAAATCAATTAGATCTAGCCAAATAAGGGATGGGATACCTAGGAAGAGGATGTGAAACAAATATTTGATAAAATAATGAAAATTATTAACTTTGGCTCTGACAAAGATCTGTTAAGAGAATGCAAAGACATACCACAGACACAGAGAAAATATCTGCAATAAATATAACTGACAAAGGATTCCCATCAAATACATACAGTGAACTCTTTAAATTAAATGAGAAAATAACCTATTAAAAAAGGGCTGGAGATATAGCTCAGTTGGTTGAGTGCTTGCCTCAAATGCACAAGTTAAATCCCCAGCACCTGGGTTAAATCCCCAGCACCCCCCGACACACACACACACAAATAATAATAAATAATCATCATCATCATCTCACAGACTTGGTTAGGATGAAACAGGAGGATCACAAGTTCCAAGTCAACCTTAGCAAGTTAGTGAGACACTGTCTTGAAAAAACTAAAAAGCACTAGGGTTATAGCTCAGTGGCTAACTGCCCCTGGGTTCAATTCCAGGTATCCAGGAAAAAAAAAAAAAAAAAAAAAAACCTGAACGTACATCACCAAATAAAGAACTGATATCAAATAAACAAACAAAAAGTTTATCATTAGTCATGAAAGAAATGCAAAAAGTAAATATACTGGGCTGGAGCTTAGTAGCAAAGCTCTTGCCTCACACATATGAGGCACTGGGTTCATTCAATCCTCAGCACCACATAAAAATAAACAAATAAAATAAAGACATGCTATCCATCCACAACTAAAAAAAATTTTTTAAAGTAAATATATTAAGACTCCTTTATACACCAATAAGTCTAATGTCCTCTAGAAAAAGAAGCTAGGAACATAAAAAAAAAATTCATAAAAAATATAAATGGCATAATAATGTGAAAAGAAACTCAATTTCATTCACAAATAAAAAAAAAACATAGAAGAAGAAAGTTGAAGCAGGCACAGTGGTGCACACCTATAATCAACAGGCTGGTAGACAAGCAGAAGGATCTAGAGTTGAAAGTCAGCCTTAGCAATTTAGCAAGGCCCTAACCAACTTGGTGAAACCCTGTCTCAAAAATAACAAAAGGGGTGGGGATGTGGCTCAGAGGTTAAGCATCCCTGGGTTCAATTCCCAATCAAAAATCAACAACACACAAACACAAGAAAAAACAAAGCTGAACTATATTTAGCAAGCCTTCAGTATACAAAATATTTCCCATATTTGATCTCATACTACCTATATGAGGTAGGTACTATTACAAGTTCATAATGCCTTATCCACAATTCCAATATCCCCAAAACTTCTAAAACCTAACACATTTTGAAGTGAAACCTGATCTAACCTGAAGTAAAGCTATTCATAGTATTATCCTACTTAGGAATTATATTTTCTTTCTCTTGAAACACAATGACGGGGCTGGGGATGAGCGTGCTCCCCTGGCATGCGTGCGGCCCGGATTCGATCCTCAGCACCACATACCAACAAAGATGTTGTGTCCGCCGAGAACTAAAAAATAAATACTAAAAAAAATTCTCTCTTTCTCTCTCCTCTCTCTTAAAAAAACAAACAAACAAACAAACAAACACAATGACTTTGATTAAAGTAACACCTTAAATCCTGACAAGGGTGTTAAACTTTCAAAATTCCAAAATATTAAATTTCAAACACATTTGGCCCCAAAAGTTTCAAATAAGGAAATATAATCCTGTATCTCTTTCTGCAAATGAAGCACAGTAGAATAATATTGCTGGGTGAAAGTAAGTGGTATTTATTCTCCAAAAAATAAAGCAACTTTATAAAGAAAAGTATTGGAAGCAACCCAAAAGTGTGATTTCAACCAGGAATTTGTACATAAAGAAACTGACATAACATATAGCAGTATTTTTTTATAGGAGTGCAAGGGACAAAAAGAAAATCATTGGATGTGACATGGAAGTAACACTAAAACATTATTAAGTGGGAGAGTAAGGCAAAAACTGGGTGTCATGGTGCACACTTATACAGCAATTCAAAAGGCTGAGGCAGAAATGTTCAAGTGCCGAGGCCAGCCTGAGAAACTTAGAAGACCTTGTCATCAAAATAAAAAATAAAAAGGGCTGGGGGATACAGCTCAGTGGTTTAAAAAAAAGCATGTTATCACTTTGCAGATTGAAATACACATACATGCATGCATACATCTGACTGCTTCTATTGTTCTGAGAATACTGAGAAAAAAGATATTTTCCTCTTTCTAACTCCACAGTAAACACAGAAGATTTCTATGACCAAATGTGTGTGGGATTTTCCTTACACATCAAGCAAGAAATTAATTCTTCAGGGAACACCAGCTGGGTGTCCTCTAATTCAATTCTCACACCATCCCACAGGTTAAGGGCTCAATCCTAAAAATTGCCCTCCTGTTTCAAATGTCAACCACAAGCCCCAGATTGTTTACTGGTGCTTCTGACCAACTGCTTATAAACTGAGGTTCTCATAACCTCCTCCTTAGGTTCAACTCATTTGTTAGAACAGCTCACAGAACTCATGAGAAAACTTACATTAACTGGTTTAATATAAGATATTAAACAAAGGATAGTGATAACACCTGGAGAAACAAAGTATGAGAGAGGAATGCATTACCCTCCAAGAACCTCCTTGTGATTAGTTATCCAAAGCTCTTCACCGGTCCTTGTGGGTTTTAATGGAGACTTTATTACAGAGACATAATTGATAAATCACTGATCAGGCCACAGGTTATCAAATTAACCTTCAGTCCCCTCTGTCCTCCCCAGAGGTTAGTATTCAGGTGACTAAAAGGCTCAGCAACAGTGAGCTCATTAATATACACAAAGACTCTATTTTGAAGATTCTAAAAACTTGAACTACATGCCAAGAAATTGGACCAAATATATTTCAGTATATCATATATATGCATAGCATATATCAGAAACAATAAAACAAAGACAGGTACAGGGGCACATGCCTATAAATTCAGTGACTCAAGAGGCTAAGTCAGGAGTATTATAAGTTCAAATCTAGCCCGGGGCCATTTGGCAAAACTGTCTCAATATTTAAAAAATTTTAATGGGGATGGAGGACTAGGGTTGTAGCTCAATGATAGAAGCTTGCCTAGCCAATGCATAAGGCCCTGGTTTCAATAGCCAGTAAAAAAAAAAAGGAAAGAAAGAAAAGACAAAGACAAAAACCAATAATAATACTGATTCCAGAGAGAAGGGTGGTAGCTTGGAAAGAGCTGAATGAGAAGCTTTTAGCCAATACCATTAGGAACCAAGTGCAAATAAAAACTCATAAAACTAACAATAGTACAGGGGGTTAGGTACACAGTTCAAGTTGGTAGAGTGCCTGCCTCACATGCACAAGACCCTAGGGTCAATACCCAGCACTGCCCCCGCCAAGAAAACAAAAAAGATATATATTCTAAAGTGAAAATTATTTTAAACGCAAATAAGAGACATTTTTCTGTCTTTCAGGTATGCTCAAAGCTTGATAGTATGAGTATGATGGGGATGAGGAGACCAAACTGTGAGAAAGCTGGCAATATCAATTGAAATTTTAAATATATATGCCCTTTCAGTGCCACTTCTACAACCATCTCCTACCACCATGGTGACACATGTGACATGATAGAGCTGAGCATGGTGATGAATGCCTATAATCCCATCCACTTGAGGCTGAAGCAGGAGGGTCACAAGGTCAAGGCCAGCCTGGGAAACTTATTAAGACCCTGTCTAAAAAGTAAAAAGGGCCAGGGATTTAGCTCAGTGGTAGAGCATCTCTGGGATCAAACCTCAGTATCCTTCTCTCCCAAAAATAAAAGAATGAAAAGTGTAGCACTGTAAATCTTCTGGCTATAAAAGATGAGCTTGTTCTTGCAATACATTTTTAAAGAAAGTGAACAGCAAGTAATTAATTATGGCATTTGCAAACCAGAGAGATTTATGAGTCAGGCACGATGGTGCATGCCTATAATCCCGCAGATTGGGAGACTGAGGCAGGAGGATCCCAAGTTCAAAGTCAGCCTCAGCAATTAAGCAAGACCCTAAGCAATGCAGTGAGACCCTGTCTCAATGTTTTAAAAAATAAATAAATATGGGGCTGGGGTTGTGGCTCAGTGGTAGAGCGCTCGCCTAGCATGTGCGAGGCCCTGGGTTCAATCCTCAGCACCACATAAAAAAATAAATAAAATAGGGGCTGGGGATGTGGCTCAAGCGGTAGCGCGCTCGCCTGGCATGCGTGCGGCCCGGGTTCGATCCTCAGCACCACATACCAACAAAAGATGTTGTGTCCGCCGAGAACTAAAAAATAAATATTAAAAAAAATAATAAAAAAATAAAATAAAGGTATTATATCCAACTACACCTAAAAAATAAATATATTTTAAAAAATAAAAATTTTTTTGAAAAGCAATTATGATAAAGATAGGACAGCAGTTAGTCTGAGAGTAAAGAAGGGGGAAAGGGAACGTGAAAGAGCTTTTGGAGTAGCCAACTATTATTTTCTTAACCTGGGTGGTGCTTATAGGTGATGTTCTTATTCATTAAGCTAAGCAGGTTTTGTGTGATTTTATATATTTTTACTTGCATGCATGAGGCATTGGGTTCAATCCTCAGCTCCACATAAAAATATTGTGTCCACCTAAAACTAAAAACTAACTATAAAAAAAATTTTTTTAAATGAAGCAACTACAGGGACTGGGAATGTAGCTTGGTATAGAACTTGACCAGCATGCACTGTGTTCAATTCTCAGTACCAACACACACAAAAGCAAAAGAAATCACTGATACAGTTTCAGTTACTCATGTTCCAAAAACATTAAGTGAAAATTTCTAGATAGAGCAATTTTTATTTATTTATTTATTTGGTATTGGGGATTGAATCCAGAAGCACTAAACCACTGAGCTGTATCCTCAGCCCTTTTTCATATTTTTTATTTAGAGATAGGTCTACCAAGATGCTTAGGGCCTCAATAAATTGCTGAGGCTGGCCTTGAACTTGTGATTCTCCTACCTTAGCCTCCCAAGCCGCTAGGATTACAGTTTTCCACCACCAAATTGCACCCCACTCTAGCCTAGAGAAGACTGACAAATCCCATGCCATTCTGCCAGGACATGAATCATCCCTTTATTCAGTATATCCACAATGTAGGTACTCTGTCACCTTTCACTCCCCTCCACGCCTCCCCTCATTACCAGATTAACTGTCTTGGTTATCAGATCTACTGTGGGCATATATATAGCAGTGCTTAACTCTTAATCAGAATGCCTCAATTCATCTTATCAAATTTGCATTGTATCATCTCACATCATCACAAGAATGTTGAGCACAGCACCATAAAAGAGGCCACATTTACATAATTTTTATTACAGTATAAGTGTTCTGTTTTATTGTTACTGTTAATTTCTTACTGTGATAAATTAGATGTGTATGTATAGGAAAAAAAACATATTGGGTTTGATGTTATAGAAGGTTTTAGATATCCACTGGGAGTCTTGGAACATATCTCATGAAGATAAGAGGGAACTATTATACCTCTACAGAAAATTAGGACTGGGGATGTAGTTTGGTGGTGGAGCACTTGCCTAGCACATGCAAGGCCCTAGGTTCAATCTTTAATAACACACACACACACACACACACACACACACACACCAAAAAAAAAAAAAAAAGGTGGTGGAGGGAGAAAATACATGTATATTTTTTAAACAAGAAATCATATCATTTGCATTTAAATTTAAGAGGAATATTTTCAGGGTGAGCAATTATCCAACTAAGAATATACACAAGACAAATGAAGACACATGTCACCATAAAAACTAAATGTGAGATGCAATATCAGTGATGATGTGACCATTCATTTGGGGATGTCCTATTTGACCAGCTCAGATAATTTCCCGTATTGTATCTAGGGCCAAAAAGCTACTGAAAGGATATGATTCCAAAAATGTAATATATACGATGAAAATGTCAACTGTCGACAGTGTCTTCAGCATGCCTATGGATTGATTTGAATTTCATCCAGATTCATACACTTGATCTTGATACTTTTAATTGTTTTGCTTTAGTAAGTTGTTTACTTGATCGAATGTTAATAAACATGTAGCTATTAAACTGAAAAAAAAAACTAAATGTGAATGTTTATGGTAGCTTCATGCATAATTGTCAAAAACTATAAACCAACTATAAACTATTTAACTAGTGAATGCACTTGATATGTACAATGAAATACTACTCAACAAGAAAAAAGAATGAAGGGCTGGGATTATAGCTCAGTGGTAGAGCATTTGCCTTGCTCATGTGAGGCACTGGGTTCGATGGATACTCAGTACCACATAAAAATATTGTGCCCATCTACAACTAAAAAAAAAAAAAAGAAGAATGAACTACTGACACATACAACAACATGAATTTCTTAAAGCATTACATTAAATGAAAGAAGATAGACTGAAAAGGCTATACATACTGTATGATATCAAGAAAAATACAGCATTCTGCAAAGATAAAGCTACAGGGACAGAAAACAGACCAGGAGATGCCAGAGGTTGGAGACAGGAAAAGAACTAATCATAAAGAGCACAACATTATCATTATTATTTGGAGTGTTGGAGCTCAAACCCAGGACCTCTCACAATGCTAGGCAGATGCTCTATCACAAAGCTGTATCCTCACCCCTAAGGAACTTTTGAAGGTTATAGAAGTTTTCTACATCTTGATGGTGGCACAGTGCTTAAGTTTCATATAACTTTAGATACTATATTAGGTATCTTCCATTTGTCCTACCAGATTCATTCCCCACTCTGGTCTCTGCCCCAGAAGGCTGACATGTTCCAGCTATGAGAGGCTGAGGTAGGATTCCTGAGCTCAAGAGTTCAAGGCCATCTTGGACAATATACACAGCGTACCTCCATTTAAAAAAAAAAAAAAAAAAAAAAGTCTTATTCTCAGGCTTCCACTGGGTTCTAGCTATGAGGAGCCCCAAACGGACCAAAGATGGGGGGAAGTCCCCATATTTTATTTCTCCAGGCCCTCAACAAAATATTGCTCCTCCTAAGGTGGTCTCCTCTGAGAAGCTCAGGTAATCCTTTGTCTTTTTGGGTCTTAATAATAGATTCACTGCAACTAGTCAAGGTTAGAGCCCCATCCCTTGTGATTTCCCTACATTTCTCCCACACCTTTGAAAAATAACACCTTTATAAATAAACCCTCCTCATATTATCCAATTTGGGCATGCCATCTGCTTCCAGTTAGGACCTGGACTGACAGAAGATGCAAATATTAAAATTATGAGTGAAAGTATAAAGTGGAGAGGCAAGAGGGCTTTTTTTGTTTTGGATGGAATTCGAGATTAAATTCACAGGTGTTCTATCACTGAGTTACATCCCCAGACTTTACTTATTTTTTTGGCTATACTGGGGATTGACCCCAGGGCCTCACACATGCTAGCCAGATGCTCTACCTTTGAGCTACATCCATAACCTATTTGATTTTTTATTTTGAGACAGCGTCTCAACAAAATTGCCTAGGCTAGCCTCAAATTTGTGATCCTCCTACCTCAACCTTCTCAATAGCTGGGATTACAGAGTGTACCATCAAGCCTGACAAGACAAGAGTTTTTTAAAATGTTGTAACTAATGTGTAAACAAAGAAAGTTGGTAACTACTGCTCCAGGAAAATTTGGTGTTAAAGCTACTGCAACCTTCATGAGTTTTTCTGGATCATGATCCAAACTATAAAGTTTGTCACCCACCTCCTCCTGTACATATGTATGTGTCTTCTTTCCTACTTTAATCCAATCCACTACCACCAACAACCCACACAAGTTCCCAGAACTCAGTGATCAACATAACTCAACTGGGGTTCATTTGGGGTTTATAACTCACCTGGGGTTCATTTTCCTACTACTTTCTTGCCCTGATGGTGACTTAGGTATCTTTTATCCTACAGCCCTCTCTACTACCTCAAAGTAGGAAGGTTTGAGGTCACTGAAATATTGACTCTCTTAGAGCTTCTTTATAGAATTACCACTTCTTTACCCCATTATAAAAGCCCTCCTTTTTCTGGAATTGAGGATTAAACACAGGGGTGCTTTAATACTGAACTACACTCCCAACCCTTTTCATTTTTTATGCCTTGAAATTTGTAATCCTCTTGCCTCAGTCTCCCCAGTAGCTGGGATTATAGGCATGCCCATCTCATGCAGCGAAAGTCCCTTCTTTTGAGGCTTGTGTCACTAACCAGATACCGTCTAATCTTCTTAATATTAGTCATCCAAGCCAGGCATGGTGGCACACACATATATTCCCCAGTGACCTGGAAGGCTGAGGCAGGAAGCTTGCGGGTTTAAGGTCAGCCTGGGCAATTTAACAAGACCCTATCTCAAAAAAATGAATAAATAAGTATATAAAAGGGGCTGGGGATATATTTCAGTGGTACAGCACCCCTGGGTTCAAGCTTGAGTATTATCACCACCCCCAAAAGGCAGGTTGGGAGGAGACAAATTCACAGAATGGGTAAACTAGTGACAGTGAGGTTTTAGTGTTACCAACTTCAACTACAGTCTCAATAATACCTAGAAATTCTACTTTCTCACTCTCCTACTTTAGGTAACATCTTTCTGAACCTTTTTCCTTAGCCCCCAAGTTAATCTGACTTTCTTTCTCCCTTTCAGAAAAATCTCTTTTATATGAACAAAACAAAACAAGCTTTCAACCATAAACCACCTTATTTTCCATCCTCCAACCACATTTATCTTTTCAACCATCGTTCCTCCTGTTCAGAAAATACACCATCTGAAGACCCTTCTTCCCTGTTCTTTGGTTCCCATGCTTCAAGGTCCATGCTTCCAATTCTTCTAGAACCCCTTATATCCTCTATCTGCACTTTTTTCCTCCCCTTCAAAAATTTTTATCAAATTGTGTACACTTGCTGCAATTTTTTTCTTACGTCTCAAACCACTCCAACCAAGCTATAAATCCAATGCCTGTTTTGCAATCCTCATTTTAGTTGAGTTTTCAGCAATTCAATTGGATTCAGTTGATCCTTTCATGAAATACTTTTCTGCTGACTTCTATAACATACCTCCTGCTAGATTTCCCTTCTATAGCTATAGTGATAATTTCCTTTTCTAGTTTCTTCCTCTTTTCCTCTATTAAGTATTACAAAATCTTCACTATCAGTCCTAATATTTTTTCCTCTTATACTCTTCCCTAATGATCTCATCTAATCCTATATTTTCAAATAACATTTATATATTAAATTTCACATTTAAAATAGGCTTTTTATCTATCTCAGGAGATCTGTCACAAAAAATAAATAGGAGTAGTGAGGCAGCTCAGTGGCAAAACACCTCTGGGTTCAATCCACAACATGCCCCTCAAGAGAAGTTTTCCAGTCAGGTGCATAGTGCACACCTATAATCCCAGCTACTAGGAAGGCTAAGGCAGGAGGATTAAAAGTTTGAGGCCAGCCTGGACAGTTTAGCAAGAACTTGTCTCAAAATAAAAATTTTTAAAGTGTTGGGGATGAAGCTCGATGGTAGAATGCTTGCCTACCATGTGTGAGGCCCTGGGTTGGAGACCCAGTACTACAGAAATGGGAAGAGAAAGGAATTTTCTTTTTTTTTAAGAGAGAGTGAGAGAGGAGAGAGAGAGAGAGAGAGAAAATTTTTAACATTTATGTTTTAGTTCTCGGCGGACACAACATCTTTGTTGGTATGTGGTGCTGAGGATCGAACCCGGGCCGCACGCATACCAGGCCAGCTCGCTACTGCTTGAGCCACATCCCCAGCCCAAGGAATTTTCAATAATAAGATCTTAAAGTGGGGGGCTGGGATTGTAGCTCACTGGTAGAGCACTTGCCTAGCATGTGAGAGGCACTGGGTTCAATCCTCAGCACCACATAAAAATAAATAAAATAAAGGTATTGTGTCCATCTACAACTAAAAAAATAATAAAAAAAAATAAAAAATGAAAAGAAAAAAAATTTTTTAAATATAGTGACAGTCTTTTTTTAAAAAAATTATATGGCTTTCAATATAACAAAACTAAGTTTATTCTTATACAGCAGCACTTTGAAAAGTGACACTTTGGATATTTCACAGATCTTCCATTTAGTTCAAGTTATCCAACTTCCAAACTATGCTTTACCCTCTATATAATAGGAATAAAGACTGTCTTACATGGTTGTAATTAAGGATCAATTGATATATAAAAGATGTGGTACAAAATAGAAACAGGGGGCTGGGGATGTGGCTCAAGCGGTAGCATGCTCGCCTGGCATACGTGTGGCCCGGGTTCGATCCTCAGCACCACATACAAACAAGAATGTTGTGTCCGCCAACAACTAAAAAATAAATATTAAAAAATTCTCTCTCTCTCTCTTTAAAAAAAAAAAAAGGTAGAAACAGAAGAAATAACAGGTCTCTTATTCAGGAAGTTGATTTGGGTAAAACTTAAAAATATGTTCTTTACACAAAACACAGATCTATAGACAAGTAACTCTTGCTCAAACTACATTTGTAATATATTTTTAATAATCCTCATTAATCATCTGTACTTTATCCAATGAGTAGACAACATCTCATCTCAGGTCAGAAGTTCCTGTCCTACTTTAAACTTTCAGGAATGGAATAATTCATACTCCTTTCTAAAAATCACCTTTAGTTCTAAAAATCAAAATTCATAATTTCCCAACATCATTATTCCTCAAACACTCAAATACTCAGTTGAGTTTTAAGCAAATGGAAAAAAATTATTGGCTACAAAACCAGTCATGCAAATTAAAAGCCTATGCCATAGTTATCTCAGTATTTGGCAGGATATGTAGACTGAATCCCAGCTGGCTGGCAAAGAAAGTGTGCCAGGCAGAAATATAAGTCTCTGCACACTTTATTCTAGATCCAGACTAACAAAGATGGAAAATGAAAGTAGCCTCACATAAAAGGTAAGGGAAGCCTTCTTTTACCTCTAATGTACACAGGCCCATATTTCAAACTTTAAAAAATACCTGCAAATCTCTTAGAAGAGTTAACTTTAGCTCCTGTTAACAGCTATTTCTAATTTTTTTAAAATTTCTATTTATTTATTGATTGATTGATTGATTGATACTAGGCATTGAAACCAGTGGCACTTTACCACTGAGCTAAATACCCAGCCATTTTTATCTTTGATATTCAGTTTCACTAAGTTGCTGACTCAGACCTCAAAGTTTGGATCCTCCTTTTGGAGACTTTGGTCACCTGGACCACAAACTTACACCACCATGCCTGGCTCTAACAGTCATTTTTAAGTAGTACATCTGACTAACAACTCACTGGCTTCAAAAGTAACTGTAATTAGAATGTTTTGCTTTTAAAATTAGAGATTAGATTCAGAAGTATTTGCTTTAAAATAATCCAGAGGAAGCAGGGAATGTAGCTCAAGAACACTTGCCTAGCCTGAGCAAGGGCTTGGGTTCAATTGCTAGTACTGGGCAGGGTGGTCATCAACATCAGAGATAAAGGACAAAAGGTAGAGACTGGTATATAGTATAGATGAACAAGATTTGCCCTATCCTGAAAACTGCTGGAGTTAGATAACTGAGTACATGAGATTCCTTTATTTTCCTGTACCTGAACATTTCATAGTAAAGGTTTTCTTATTGCTATTTTTAAAAGGTTAGGTTTAAATGCCTTTCCTGGCATTCTCATACAGTTTGTAATCTTTGTGCTGGTTCATTTACCCATCAAGCATCTGTTTGGAAAATGGCTACCACTATGCTTTATTACAACGTCTTCCTAAAGTTCCTCTTCAAATTAGCTACAAGTTTCAAAAACACTTAGAACAAAGAAATTTTACAGTATCAATAAATTAATCACATATTCCTCTAAAAAGAAAAAGATACACTTAAAAATGTAATGCCAGGAAAAAAAATAAAAATAAATCTAGGTTGAATAAGCCCTTTTCACTGATGTTATATAATTTTATGGTGTACACACACAAAGGTGTCACAAGCAGGAACATTTCACCAAATAAGATACTTTGGAACTTAACCTGTGCACTTTGAACAAGTTGATAAAATGTCCAATAAGTTCTTAAATAAAATGCCTAAACATGCAAAAGACAGTACTAAGATTTCTGAGACCTAAATAGCTAGAAAAAGTGTCCAAACTTTATCATTATCACAATGGTCCCTAATTCAAAAAAGGTTAGGAAGATGGGCATGCTGGTGGCACACAGAAAATACCAGCAACTCCAGGAGGATCCCAAGTTCAAGGTCAGCCTCAGCTACTTAGAGTAAACCTGTTTCAAATTTTAAAAAGGGTTGAGGATATAACTCAGTGGCAGAGTGTCCCTCAATCTCCGGTATGACACACAGACACAACTACATGAGATTTATAGGCCTCATCAAAAATTTAGGTTCAGGCTCTTAAACTTAACTAAAATTATAAGACATTCTGAGTTAAGAATAGAAGTTATGATAACCTGACAGACAAAATGCAAGCATCTAATCCCAAAAAAACTTTGGTAGACAAAGATAAAGAAAAGGAAGATGATACAAGTGCAAAAGCATCCCAAGGTCTCGGCACCAAAAATACAAAGTACAAAAGCATTCTCAGAAGTATAGAGCCAATTTATAAATATATGAACTTACAAACTTTTTGTAGGAACAACTGATTTGCACATATTAGGAATAGGATGAGGCTACTATAAAAATTAAAAGCACTCCATCAAAGTTTGCTTCTTTTTCTACAGAGGGCTGCCAAGGTTGTTGGAGCTCCGGAAAAATGTAAAAAAAGAGGAAAAAAAGTATGTGTATGAGTGTGTGTGTGTGTGTGTGTATATATATGTAAATTTTTTCCCCATAGTGCTACAACTATTCCCTTCCCAGTAAGGGTGGCTCTGCGAAAAAAGAAAGATGTTCTTAAACATCTATCATCTATTTATTTGTGTTTTAGTATACATTTTCTCCTCACAAATACATATAATAAAGTTTGGATTCATCATCAGTCCCCAGTATTAGCATCAGAACTACAATTTAACTGTTATCTCATTCTACAGAAAACTGCTTTCAATTCCCACCAACTAACTCACAACAGCAGTTTGGAGAAATATAAAGACATTATCAGCAAAGACACATAATCAATTGCTGGCTATAATACTTAACTGCCACATTCTTGTCCCCACTTACCTTACATTCATTCTTATTAGTAGAACCCTCTACCACCAGAGCCTCAGCCTACCACTGTTGCCCTATTCTTTAGAAGTCAGCATACTCAGCCTTCCATGACCACTTCCACCGCTTGCCCAGCTTCATTCTTCCTTCAACCTACCTGCTCCACACTCTGTGAATTAACTATGTGGCAACAGCAAGAAATGACAATAAGAACACTACATAACTCAAACAGAATTAGCACGCTGAGAATCCAGTACGATGGTTTGACAAATAGTAGGTGCTCAATAACATGTTAAAAAACCAATAAATATTATTCCAATTCTGCCACTAGCCAATCTTGGACAGTCACTTAACCTCTTTGAGTCTCATCTGTAAAATGAGAAAAGGGGAGTTAAAGTTCATTTTAAGCCAGGTGTTGGTGGTACACACACGTAATCCCAGGTACTAGGGAACCTGAGGCAGGAGGATCTTGAGTTTCAGGTCAGCCCAGGAAACTGAGCAAGACCCGTCTCAGAATAAAATTTAAAAAGAGTTGGGTATGTAGGTCAGTGATACCACACTTGCCTACTACGTATGAAACCCTGGGTTCAATCCCTAGTAACACTCACACACACTCTCTCTCTCTCTCTCTCTCACACACACACACACATACACACACACACACACACACTTAGCTCAAAGTTCTACGATTATAACACATTTTTAGGAGCTAACCTAGAAACTGTTTTTATGCAGTTTTTTAATGAAAATTTAACCTAGGTTTAACTTATGAACAATATTTCAGGAGAAATGTGGGCAAAGCAGTAAGGACAGACAAATCAGAATTAACCTAGGATTCTGGGAATCAAGGGTACAACAATAACAGCTGACTCACCCTATCATCCAATGGGAAGAAAATGAGTGAAAAAATGCTCAGCATTTTTAGTGAAACTATGCAAGGTACAAACCATTATACTGTTTGATGGGTCTTATATTCAGCCTCCAAAGGACAAATTCATTTTAGGAACTCAGAACTCTATAAAGTTTCATCTTTATATCCTTCCAAATTATGAGATCCATATAACACTCCATTATCACTAAACTTTGCCAAAAGTTCTAGAACTAACTTCCATTTCCAACTATAGTGGCTGTTTCTTTTTTTTTTTTTTTTTTTTTTGGCATGGAGGGGGGTAACCAGGGAATAAACCCAGGTCACTTTAGCACTGAGCCACATTCCGAGCCCTTTTTATTTTCATTTTGAAATAGGGTCTTGCTAAGTTGCTTAGGACCTCACTAAGTTGTTGAGTCTGGTTTTGAACTTGCAATCCTGCCTCACCTTCCCAAATCACTGGGATTACTGGCATGTGAAACTGTGCCTGACTTATACTGGCTATTACTCTATTGCTAAATAGATGCTCACTCTCTCCCTCCACCCCAATTTACTCCTGCCACCTCCAATCTCAGATCTTCTTTCAGCTAACTAACCATTTATCATTTACTTTAATCCCCAAATTCTTTACAGAAATTAGGAGTATAATAAACAATATGAAACAATAATGTTATATGTACATATTGACGTTTTTTAAATACAATCTTGTAAATTAAAATTTATTTATTTAAATATTTTTTTAGATGTTGATGAACCTTAATTTTATTCATTTATTTTTATGCGGTGCTGAGAAACAAACTCAGTGCCTCACACATGCTAGGCAAGTGCTCTACCACTGAGCCACAACCCCAGCTCTAAAATTTATTAATATAGGTTGCTACTGGCCCCAGATTCTTGCTCAATTTGCAAGAGAGTTTAATTCTTCAATGTTTCTATTCAAAGATTAAGGAGTTAATCTTTCAGAACTGGTTCTAGGGGAAAAGTCTAACATTCCTAACTAATCCTCATCTCCTTGTCATTACCATTAATCATTCAAACCCTCTATAATAATAAAAATGAGTTATTATGTAATCCTAACACAACCGAGAGAGATGTTTTTACTGGAAATGGAATTGGGTTTAGAGATTTATGAAAGATTGTTCCCAAAATATACTCTGAATAGTAAGTCTAAAAATATCAATATACCAGGAGTGGTGGTGCACGCCTATAATCACAGCTACTTGGGAGACTGAGGCAGGAGGATCACAAATTTGAAGCCTGTCTCAGAAATTTAGTGAGACTTTAGGTAACTTAGCAAAAGCGGTCTCAAAAAAGTAAAAAGGGCTGTGGGTATAGTTTAGTGATAAAGTGTCCCTAGGGTCAAATCCCCAGTATCTATAAAAAATAAAATAAAAAAGTATTAACATTCAAGTTGTGTAATTAAAATGTCAACCTGATTAAAGTTCTTAAATCTTTCAGAAAATTGTTGAGTCCCCATTAAGCATGAATACAGAAAGAAAACCCAAGTGATACACAACATTTTAGAATTCAAATCATTTAAATAAATGGCTTGCAAAAGGCTCTCTTGGTTCCTCGTAAAGTAAATAAAACTTACCAGAAGTCATTAATTTAGCACAGCTACTTTTGCTTGCATCATCCTCTGGGATTCTGTTTGTGCTCATTTCTTTCCCAAGTAAAGTATCCTCCAAAGGTAAGCATTTATCAGATACAACACTGTCTTCACCCACCACATGACTGATTTTGCTATTAGTTTCAAGTACTGAAGTGACTTCTTCCAGCTGAGCAGCTTCACTAGATTCTGAGTAAGAGGAACCCTTACTCTGGGCTAAATTCTTTGAAGAAACTGGTAGAGATTCATCATCACTATCAAATCCAAAAGGATCTCCAGTATTTTCTTCTTCTATTTTCAGTTTCTTCGGAATTTCTTGGATATCTGGTTTGAAATTGGGCCTCTTTTGCCCTAATTTAGCCATAAATGTGGTCTCTCCCCATTTTGTGCTAAGGGTGGTCCGTTTGTTGGAAAAGACTTCATCAAATTTTGAACTGCCATTGCCTCCTTTCCTGCTGTATGTTTTCCCAAATCTGGACGTCATTTTGACACCTGTTTCATATTCCTGTGGAAAAAAATTTTAAGAAAATATGTAATCACTAAATACTTAACAAGTATCAAACACTGCATATAAAAAATAAGAACTTATGAATTCTCCTGCATAACTTTTCAACATTAAGCACACAAGTCCTTAAAAATTGGTTAAATAGGGGCTGGGGATGTTGCTCAAGCGGTAGCGTGCTCGCCTGGCATGCGTGCGGCCCGGGTTCGATCCTCAGCACTACATACCAACAAAGATGTTGTATCCGCCGAGAACTAAAAAATAAATATTAAAAATTCTCTCTCTCTCTCTCCTCTCTCACTCTATCTTTAAAAAAAAAAGAAAGAAAAAAAATGGTTAAATAAATAAGGGGATACAGAGCACATTTTTCACTTCTATATGCTTCCATGTCAATTTTTTTTTTCTTACAATGAGTATTCACATGATTTACAAAGTAGAAAGCATTGTGACTAACCAACTTTACAATACAGCATCCATATAAACCAACTTATACTGAAATATTTTTTAAGTTCCAAGTGAATTAACTTACTATTCTCAGAAAACACCATTTTTACCTTAAAAAAAATATCTGAATAGGACAATTTTCCCTAACATAAAAATCTAAAGCACAAAATGTTAATTTTTTTTCAGCATCTCAAAAGTTGTTTTTTTTTTTTTTTTTTTTTTAGAGAGAGAGAGAGGGAGGAGAGAAGGAATTTTAATATTTATTTTGTTTAGTTTTCGGCGGACACAACATCTGTTTGTATGTGGTGCTGAGGATTGAACCCGGGCCGCACGCATGCCAGGCAAGCGCGGTACCGCTTGAGCCACATCCCCAGCCCCTCAAAAGTTTTAAGGGGACTAAATTTAGTTCTTTGAAATTTCACAGCACTTATCATATGAGGGAAAAAGGTCGGAAAAATGGTACTATTTTCCCATGTATTACAACCTGCAGCTTTGAAACAAAACTTTGAAAATTCAGATTCTTGATCTAAAGCAATCTGGCCTGTGACTTGAAAAATACTACTTAGATGGCCATGTCCCTTAAGAGCAAGAAACCATCCTTATTCTATCATCCTTGTCCCTACAGTGCTGTGCTCATTTGCTAAGTGACATTTTTTGGAGCTGAAGACTCCAGTATATTACACTGCCCCATGAATTATTACAGAAATAGCAACACATAACCTTTATTTTCCTCTTATTTATAATGACAGATAAATTCACCTGATTTACCTACATAATAATAGGGTACTATGACCCAAAAAAATTTAAAAATTCCCAAAAGTTTAAAAAAATTAAATCATTTTAAAAGACAAGTACTTATTTTTAAGCACACTCAATTCTTGTCCATTCCTTATACTTTGACTTTCTACAGTTTAAATATCAATATATCAACTGTTAACTAGGGGAAAAAAAGTGAACTGCTTAGGGGCTTGAAAAATCTTCATTACTTGGAAGCCTAGAAAAATGGAAATTATATTTTACCTGTACTTTTGAATGTGCTTTGATCTTTACTTTTAATGTTTTCCTTTATTAACTAAAATTCTTAACTTATAAAATCACTGTACAACTTAGTTCAATATATATTCCGTAGAGGATCCCCCCACGCTTGGTAAGAAGCCAATTCTAATTTGACAAAATAACAATTTACTCATTATACACATCTGTGCTAAAAGAAAATAGTTTTCCCAAGGGAAATCTATTTTCCCTTCTACTGTAAATTTAACTCTTAACAAGTTTTACTGTCTTTCTTAAACATAGCCTATTAAAACTATTGGGTAGCTACCAAAGACAACAAAATAAAGTCATTTCTCTTCATTTTTCAAGGATGTAAAGCTGTGATCTGCAGACCTACATTTACATATACACCAACAAAGCTGGAATGTTTTGGATACACTTATGTGGTAATCATCTAAAAATGCTGACTAAAGGCCAAACCAAAAATCCAGACTTGAGTACCTTTAGGCCAACATCAGAAAAACTCATTGTAAAAATGGTCCTAAAACCACAAAGCACTCACTGTTGAAAGTCTAAAGTCTGCAGATAAAGATATGATACAAGAAGTTAATTAAGTATAAGAAAACTGCATTTTTTTGAGTCCATGTCTTTCACAAATACATACTGAAATACTGATAAAATAACAAGTGATACTCCAACATTAAAGAATGGGAACTATATGTAGATTATACAAATTTTGATAAGTTAAATGCTCCATGCAAAATATGAGCACACGGGAGTTAATTATATAATATTCTCCACTTTTCATTGCCTTTATCATATTGCATCATAAATGCCTTAAAAAAAAAAGTTAGGAGACGACCGAGATGGCATTACCTAGGCCTAAAGCACACACAAATTAAAAAATAAGTGCGCAGACGTGTTTGACACAATATTTAAGATGTTACTTCAAACACACCAGCTATCCCGCTCAGGCTTCAAACCCCCAAAGGCTGTCCTAACTAAAAAGCAAAGATTCACGACTAAGCGTTTTCGATCTTCAGGCCTTTGCCCAGCCCCAAACCAGGTTGAATGTTGAGGGAAAGTGTGCTGGGATTTAAAAACAAAGTCCTCACACTTAACCCCCATGCAAACCTAGCACCTTCCCGGTCCTCAATGGCTTCAGGGGCTCCCATGAAGGAAGAAAAGTAGAAGGGGCAAACTGATCCACGCAGAAACCCTCACCTGAGGCGGCGGGTGCACCAGGAGACTGTAGGAGAGGCGGCCCCCTCCAGCTGGACCGTCACGCAACTTTTCTGCTCCCCACCCCCACCGCCCGGGAAGGGGGATGTCGCTCCCGACGCCCCGGAAGCCTCAGCCACCGAATCCCCAGGGTAGCGCAAGGCCATGGTGGCGTCCAGAGCGGAGGAAAGGACGGGGAAAGATCGGGGACTGAAATCAATACGCTGCACTCGGCTTGGGGAGAAAAGTCAATCAGCAGCCACCAGGAAGAGAACTCAGAAGGGGGGAAATAAATGAGGAAAAAAGAGTTTTTCAGGCCGGTCCCCTGCCCAACTTCCTAGAGGCCGGGTGGGCAAGTCGGCGAGACTTCCATCACCCCTGCCTTCCCCCACCCTCCCCGGCTCGCTCCAGGCCTAAGCTGCCGCCCGAGACCTCACTTACCCTCGGCGCCTGGCGGGTGCTTTGGCCTCGGGCCGCCTCCGCCTCTCCCGCTCCCAACGGCCCACGGGCGGGCGCGGGAGCCCCGCGCGGAAGAACAGGGTCGGCTGGTGCCTCTAGATACGCAAGGGGCTCCGCCACCGTCACAACCCGCGACTCCGCTTCGGTAAATAGGAAGCCCGGCAGAGGTGGGGGGGAGGAGCGGCGGCCCCGCAACTTCCCTCCCCGCCTCGAGCGCCGCCGGCCGGGCTCGGGTCTAGGCCTCCCTGGCTGCTGCCGCTAGAGCCAGTGCCGAGCCCGCTACGTGCCCCCGCTGGGCCGCCGCCGCCTCCTGCGCCGCCGCTTCCGCCGGTGAATGGTCAGCGCTGGAGTTTGAACAGGGCCCTGAACCATCTCAACGCCATTTGCGCTCCCGGCCCCCACCTCCTTCCTCCAACAGCCGCTCGCTCCGTCACTTTGCTTCCCACAGGCCCCGCGCGGCCTCCCGACACCCTAGCCAATCGCGCGGCGGCTTACTCAAACCGCCGCGCAGGCGCCGCGCCCCGCACGCTCCGACGCCCGCCATTGGCCCAGCAGCGCGGCCCGACGGGAGTTGTAGTCCCGGTTCGGGAGGTCGCGGTGCTGAGAAAGCTCTGCGCGGGAGCTGGCGGTGGATAGAGAGGTGGTTGCGGGCCTGACCCGCCCCGGCTCGGGAGCCAGTTCCAACTCCTGGCCCCGCCTGGAGATGCAGGTGTCGCGGGGGAGGGCCGGGGGCGCAGTGCAGGCAGCTGTGTCAATCGTTTCCCCTCTAGGGACTCGTCGGTGTCTGGGGACGGTGGGTTATGCAGCTGCGCCGAGTGTGATGGGGCCACCGCTGGGGAGGCAGGGAGCTTGCCACTCAGCTGCCTTCGACGGGGCCTGCCGGACCTAGCCACGGTGGCGTGAGCGGTATGGCTTCGGACGCGGGCCCCCTCACCGATCGGATAGCGAGCCGAGTCCTCCCCGGCGCTTTACTGCCCTCCCTGCAATCCAGCTCTGGAGTTCTCCCTGTCTCCTCCCACCCGTTAGTAGTTGCCCCCAGAACATTGAATGTTGTTTAAGAATGGTTACTAACCTTGTTGGGTTATTAACGGTAGTGTGAGTTTTTTAATATATACAAAAGGATTGATAGCTAAAACGAGATGTAGGGTAAGAGTTTTACTTTATAACGTGCCTGTGAAAACGGAAGGAGAGGGAATAAAAAAGCTGTCGTTGTTTTTAACTATTGAAGTTACAGGATGCATACACATGCAATTGTTAAGTCAGTCTGGCTGTGTGTATCTGAAATTTAACATAATAAAAAGTTTAAAGAAATGAAAAGTGATTGCCTCTAGGGAAAAGAGGAAGGTGGTGGATGATGGAAAATATTCATTTTTCTCTGTATAGAAATTGTTTTCCGTGTCAGTGTATTACCTAACTGAGAAAATTGGAAAGTTGTTTTTGTTTGTTTTTAAGCCTTCAGTGGAGAAACAAGAGTTCTAAAGAGTACCACACTTTCCCCTAGGAGAGGTGCATGATTCATCAGACTCCCAACAATCTTGATGTTTTGGTAGGCAGTTACTGGAGACCCACCAGGGAAATTAGAAAACTATTAATTGCTTTCAGTGAAAGCTTTCCCCCTCTCCACAAATGAATAATTTGTTTTGAATGCATCCAGAAGTTTTGAGAGTGCCCTCCAATATAGTTAGGAAACTCTGAATTTAAAAAAAATAAAAAAATTAGTTCAGACTTAGGGTACAGCTGAGTAGTAGAGTACTTGCTTGACTTTCAAGTCCCTGGATTAGATCCCTGGCCTGGGAAAATAGATAAATAAATCAGAAACTCTGAGCCCTTCCTGTAGGAATTAAGGTGGGTTTTTAGTGTGCTTGAATTGTTTTACTTCAGCATGACTGGATGTAAAATTTATATTCTACATTTACAATTTCCCTAATACTATGTCAGTATTTTCTCTTAATTATTCCAAAATAAATCAATACTTTCTTAGCTCATGGGAAGTTTTAACAAGTGTCTCCAACAGTGGTTGGTTCCCAACTGTTTTATTTGGGTCATATTTCTCTTTTTAAAAAATCAGCCGCTTAGGATCTTGTTTTATCATTTCTTTTGAAGATCACTGAGAGAGGTGCAGGCTGCACTTACTGTAATTATTTAGCTGACTCTGTGGTGGGTACTAATTAAAGGGTAATTATCATCAGAGGCAAAAGGTAAGATCAAAAAGCCAAAAGAGGTGGAGAAGACAGAAATGCAAGATCTTGCAGGAGAAGGGTGCAGTGAATCTTCCAGACCAAAGGATATATTCATGATGCCTGGCCTTGCTAGTGCTAGACACTTGATAGGCTCAGTGATACCGCAGGAACCAAAAGTGGAAGGGTTTAATTGTTGAAAGAAAGTCTCTTGATCCCTTTTGGGTTTTGTGTTTGTTTTTTATGATGCAAGGGACTGAACCCAGGACCTCACACATACTAAAAAAGTGGTCTGCCACTGAACTAAATCCCTGGCCCTTTGAAGCCCTTTTGAGAACTTTTGGTGTTATGGTTATGTTAAGTAATGGAATTTAGTTGTGTCAGATTCCTGCTACTCAAAGAATGATCTCCTGTCAGCAATGAGGCATAACCTGGGAGCTTGTTGAGAAAGGACAATTCCTGTCCCCACCCTAACTCCAGGAATCAAAACTCTGATTCCCCCAGATGATTGGTTTACATGTTAAAATTTTACATGTATTGATTCAAAGTATACCCGCAACACTTCAGGACAATTTAATACTTTTTATTTGGATGAAAGAAGGAAACCAAGAACAGTAAGAACCTAATATGAGAACTAGCTCAGTAGTAGAGCACTTGTCTAGCTTGCACAAGTCCTGGCTTCCATCTCCAGCACACCAAGAATAAAAAATATCATTATACATCAGGTATGAGGGTGAGCTTTCGAGAGGCCCTGTTTGTGTTCCACCCAGTTCCCTCTGACTTATGCATAAGAAAATGGACAGGCTGGCATTTGCTCAAGGTATTGCAACTAAAGAGGGAATCCAACTTAAATATTGGGTACCTATTAAGATATCAAGGATATTCATGAATCTGGTAGAATGTGGTACATGATTTGAGAAATGAAAAGTGTGTGTGTGTGTGTGTGTGTGTGTGTGTGTGTGTGTGTGTGTTTAGTCTATGGAAGCTTAATATATGAATATTCAACAGAGCTGTGCTAGAGCTAACCACCTTTTTGTGTCTCACACTACAAACTAATAAAGAGATTGCTGCCTATGGGGTTTGTCTCAGAGGGAGTTCAGATTCTCCTGACCTGCAGGCTGTACTGCCACCTTTACCTTTACCTCCCTGGTTCCAGAAGCAGGCAGATATTCTCCAGGCATCCCATTCCCTTACTGGATCCTTGAGTTCCAATCAGAATCAGTGAACTGGACCCCAAGATGGATGACAAATGGGCAAGCTGCTTTTCTTGTTTTCTTAATTTCCTCAGCTAATGCTCCATCTCTTCTCAGAAGCCTGAGTTCCCCTCAGCTCTGCCAAATGTCATATATGCTAGAAACAAATCATGGATCTGAGCTAGTTTGTACCATTTGACACTGCAGGTAGCCCTCCTGGTGTGCTTCACCTGAGCAGATTCATAGTTTCCTTTCAGTAAATAAATAAATAAGGCACCTGCTCTGCCATTGCTGTGCCTTTGTTCTAGCCCAGGCACAGGAAGTAGCAAAATTGGAGTTGCCTAATAGACCCTTAGTCTTTTTCTGAAAAGATGTCATAAAATGTATTACAACTTATAGAGTTCAGGTTACTAGAAGTTAAAAATTATCCTATTAGCAACAGTCAGTTTTTCCTTGTCATAGCATGTGGAAGAGAATTTTAAATTGTACATTTGTACACTAAAGTGGTTGTGTTACAAAATCCTACATAATGAGAGCAAGACCCTGCCCTTACTGGCTTAATGCAGTGCCCCTCCCCTTTCTTTCCCTCTACCACACCTAACTCACTGCTATTCCTTAGTTAGGGCCTTTGCACTGCCTACTCCCTCTGCCTAGACTTCACTCCTCAGATACCAACCTGTTTTCATTCTTTGCTTCCTTTAAATTTTCACTTAGGGATTTTTTTAAAATCTTACCTCTTTCCCCCTGCCCCCACCTCCCGCCCCAGTGCTGGAAATCAAACCAGGACCTAATATATGCTGGGCAAGTGCTCAACCACCAAGCTACATCCCCAGAACTAACCCAGCCTATTGTAAACTGTAGCAACAAGTCCATTCCTAAATGCTGGCTGTCCCTGATTATTTTTTTCCAGGGAATATATCTCCCCATCTAACATATCACATATTTTGCATGTTTATCTTACATGTTCATCTTCCCTATGAGGTTACAGATTTTTGCCTGCCTTGTTTTCTGCTGCATCTTTAGCACCTGAAAGAGTGCCTGGCACATAGTAGATACCCCATGTTTGTTGAATAAAGGCATCCATTTGTTTTTACTTCTGAAGGAACATAAGTTGAAACTAACTATAGTTATGAATAACCTGGTGTGTTCATAAATTGTTAAATTTTTTCTGTGGGGAGGGCGATACTTTCTGGAATTATCTTTTGTTATTGCAGTGGACAGTTTTCATTCTGAGAATTGAGAAGATGAGTACTATCATAATCCCAATTACCTTGTTTTCCAAGATAATTGGAATATGTTCTCTGGAGATGTTATCCCTTGGGGAATAAGCTGCTATCTAGATAGTTAAAAAAGACAAAGCATGGAAGGTGGTAGAGCACTTGCCTAGCATGTGTAAGGTCCTGAGTTCAATCCACAGAGCACAAAGAGAGTACACACACACACACACAAATTGCCTGATGTATGTTGTTTGATAAAGATTGGTATCCAGCAACCTCTCAGAGATCTCCTTTTCTGACTTTTGTCTCACTAAGACTAAAAACCCGAATCCTTATCATAGCAAAAAGGCCTCGCATGATCTGGACCCTGAGTACTTCCATTCCTTCCCACTTTGCCAATCCTTCCTTCTGTTTACTGCTAGAATTTTCCAAACCAACTCCTGCCTCAGGGTCTTTGTACTTGCTGTTCCTTCAACTAGTCTTTGAGATATATACAAGACTCACTCCCTCATCTCTTCCAGGTCTTCGCTCAAGTATTTATTTCTCAGTAGTGTTTTCCCTGACCATCCTATTTAAGTTAAAACCCTCACCCTGTCATCCAGCATACCATATCTCCCTTCCCTGTTGTTTTTCTCCATAATAGTCATAATGTTTATTTAACTTGTTTATTTTCTGTTTTCTTCCACTAGAGTATAAACTCCATGAGGGCAGGGATGGTTGTCTTCTGTTTACTATAGGCCCAGCACACCTGGAATGGTGCCTTGCACACAAAAAGTGTGCCATTTTTTATTTGTTGGCTGAATACTAGCATTAAATTGAGCTTTAATTGGTGATCTGCTCTTGTGTCTTTGTTAATTTTTTTTGTGTTTGACCTACCAATAATTGCAAAAAAATACATTGAAACCTCCTCATAAGAGTAATTTTTTCAAATTCTTATTGGGCTCATATAGGTATAGAATTGTTATAACTTCCTGGAAGAATTGAAATGTGTTTTAAATAAGAATTAATTGCAAAAAATGCCTGGATTTCCACCCCTATCTATAGCCAAGCAATATGACTTTGCTGTTTTTCCCAGAATATAGGGTGAGCTTGTAAGTTGCATTTTCCAAAAGAAAGTGGCAGAAGGAAGGTAGTTGTTAGCCTGAACTTTAAGAAACCTTGAATGCTTCCACACTGTCTTTTGGATTCCTGCCTCTGCCAAAAGAACAGGCCTGGGCTAGCCTGTTGAAGGATGAAAAGCCACTTGGTAAAGAGCTGAGGTCATCCCAGATCAGTCAACAGCTATTGGACCCCAAACATGTGAGGCCACCTTCCTGACCTGGCACTACCAAAGATGCATGCATGAGCCCACCTAGGACCAAAAGAACTGCCCTGCTGACTTGTAGTCTCATACCCAATAACAACTAGTTACTATGTTCAGCCTCTGAATTTTGGAGTGGTTTGTAATTCAGCATTGTTGTGGCAATAGATAATTGATACAAGCCATTTCCCCATGGTTAATGCCTCCTTTTTGAGGAGTCAGCCTTCAAAATGCTTTCCTAACTATCCAGGCAATCTAAAGCCTCCCTAATTTCCATCATACAACGGTGGTTTTTGTTTTGTTTTGGTGGTACTAGGGATTGAATCCAGGAGAGATCTACACCCCTAGACTTTTAATTTTTATTTTGAGACAGGATCTCGCTAAATTTCCCAGGGTGGACTTGAACTTTCAATCTCAGTGCCTCCACCTCCCAAGTAGGTATGAGTACAGGTGTGCACCACTGCGCCTGGCAATTTTCTTCACCCTCTCCTGCCGCAGTCTGGCTGGGCACAAATCTCGAGCCACTCAAGCAGGAACAAACTTTATTTCCAAACTCCCGCAAGCGCCATCCACGGGAGCCCTTCCAGGAACACCACACACCAACCCGAACTCCCTCCACCGGAACTTCACCAACCAATGGAAACTCCCCAGGAATCCCCTCGAGAACTCCAAAGTATCAGGCACCGGAGTTGGACAGCAGGGGTCTATATACAATTGAATACACAGGCTGTTTCAATCCAGCATCATCCAGTCACAGCAATTATACACAGTTTAACTTAATTAACATCATCTTAACGGCTGGCCTCTCAACCATTACTTCTGGCAAAATGCCAGGGGCCATTCCAACTCTGCTGTGGCTCTCAACACTCTCCAGAATTATTTATTATCTGTCTGTAACACTAGAATGTCAACTATGTGAGGGCAGAGATTTTATCCTAATCCCTGCTGTATCCTTAGCACCTAGCACAGAACTGCATAATCCAGCAGACATAATCCAGAGACAATCCACAGCTCTGTCTACTAAGCACTTGAAACATACTGGTCTGAGTTGAAATATGCTGAAAATACAAAATACACACTGGATGTCAAAGGTTTAGTACAAGAAAGAATATAATGATTCCTGATAATTTTATACTGATTAAATGTTGAAATGATAATATTTTGATATATTAATTAGAATATATTATTAATCTCACCTATTTCTTTTTATCTTTTTTTTCATTTGGCTACCAGAAAAAGTCTAAGCTACATTTATGGCTTGTTTCATATTTGTATTGGCAGCACAGATACAGAAACTTAGTAAATATTTGTTGAAGGAAGATATAAAAAAATTAATTTACGGGCTGGGGATGTGGCTCAAGGGGTAGCGTGCTCACCTGGCATGCGTATGGCCCGGGGTTTGATCCTCAGCACCACATACAAACAAAGAGGTTGTGTCCGCCGAAAACTAAAAAAAATAAATATTAAAATTCTCTCTCTTAAAAAAAAAGAGAGAGAGCCTGGAAAACAAGTACCAAAATACAATGAGGTAGGAATAAATTCTAGTGTTCTACAGCACAGAAGGGGGACTATAGTTTACAACAATTTGTTAAATATTTTAGAACTAGAAGAGGCTAGCACAGTTACACACCAGTAATCCCAGCAATTTAGTGAGATCCTGTTTCAAAATAAAAAAGGGCTAGAGATGTAGCTCAGTACAGAGAAGAAGAACAACAACAACTAGAAAAGTTCTAACACAGCCAGGTCCCAGTGGCTTGGAGGCTGAAGCAGAAGGATCACAAGTTTTAAGCCAACAATTTAGCAAAGCCCTAAGCAGCTTAGCAAGACTCTGTCTCAAAAAAAGGTGGGGAGGAGACTTGGGATGTGGTTCAGAGGTTGAACACCCTTGGGTTCTATCCCTGGCACCAAAAACAAACAAAACATTTTCTAACACAAAGTGAAATTTTTAAAACTGTTCTAAAAAATAGTCCATTTTTTAAAAAATTATTTTACCTTTGCATAGCTCCTGGAATTATTATTATTATTATTTGTGGTACTGGGGATTGAACTCAGGTTCACTCGACCACTGAGCCACATCCCCAGCCCTATCTTGTATTTTATTTTGGTTCAGGGTCTCACTGAGTTGCTTAGTACCTTGCTTTTGCTGAGGCTGGCTTTGAACTCGAAATCCTCCTGCCTCAGCCTCCCGAGCTACTGGGATTACAGGCGTGCATCATGGCATCCAGCTGGAATATTTCTTTTTTTTTTTTTTTTTTTTTTTAGAGAGAGAGTGAGAGAGGAGAGAGAGAGAGAGAGAGAATTTTTAATATTTATTTTTTAGATCTCGGTGGACACAACATCTTTGTTGGTACGTGGTGCTGAGGATCAAACCCGGGCCGCACGCATGCCAGGCGAGCGCGCTACCGCTTGAGCCACATCCCTAGCCCCTGGAATATTTCTTTTTTTATAAATATTTTATTAGTTGTTGATGGACCTTTATTTATTTATTTATATGTGGTGCTGAGAATTGAACCCAGTGCCTCACACTTGCAAACACTCTACCACTGAGTCACAACCCTAGCCCGGCCCCTGGAATATTTCTAAAACATACATTTGATAAATTACTTATCTCATACAAAAACTTTGGTGGTTCTCCAACTATCTATGGAAAATAAGTTCATACCCACTGTTACTAGCGTTGGCATTTATAGTTGTTTGCCATCTTTTTTTAAAAAGATAATTTTTTAAGATGGACACAATATCAGTACTTCATTTTTATGTGGTGCTGAGAATCCAACCCAGTGCCTCACATGTGTGAGACAAGTGCTCTACCTGAACTATAACCCCAGCCCCTGGTTGCCATTTTAAATACCTGTTTCCCTCCTCCTCCTTTCTGGCTAGCTATATTTCAAAGGTCTCAGGAATCCAGTTCAGACTCATGCAGTCCTCTCTGCCTGGAATATTCCTCTCCCTCTGCTCTTGCAGAGCCTTGAGTCCTACACCCTCCAGTATGTAAATCAGTCATCTTCTAATTCTTGTTCCCATGTGGTCTCTATTAAAAGATGAGTTAGGCACAGTGGTGCACACCTGTAATCCCAGTGACTTTGGAGGCTGAGGCAGGAAGACTGCAAGTTTGAGGTCAGCCTCAGCAATTTAGTGAGACCCCGTCCCAAAATAAAAATAAAGAACTGGGGATGTGGCTCAGTGGTTAAGCACGCTTGGGTGTGATCCCCAATAAGCCGCCCCCCCCACCAAAAAAAAGGAGAAAATAAGACATAAGGCATTGTTATCATTGTGCCTCTTCTAGTAAGATTTTGGAAAGTGGATATAATGAGATATATATATATATTAATCTTAGAAGTGTTGAAAAAGAATTCTGAGAGCTGCAGGTGGGCTAGAGATTAATAAACTTGAGATAGAAACAGTGGAAGTAAAGACTATTGAATGTTCACAGAAGTAGACCTGGGCAGACCTTCTAGGTTAGAGGTAGCTGAATACCTTACAAGATCCCCACAGTGAAGCTGTGTTTGCTGACTGCCTGTCCACAGTGACAGGAGAGAGTTCACTGGGGTGTCTCCTGTTCTGAAAGCCAATCTGCCTCTGACTGTTGCTCACCCAAACCAAAATTCTGGGACCATATGGATTCAGATATTTTATTTCCACGATCTGACTTGGTATTGCTGGGGCATGGGGTAGCAGAAACATTACTCTTTTTATCATTATACAGTGGAACTTCAGGAGAATGTATGAGAACAGAGCCCTGCAGCCTCCCAGGTACACTGTTTTCACCAAGAGAAAAGGATGAGGGTTTTGGGGGAGGGTGAGATTGGGAAGTGAGATTGACCAAATTTGCTAGGTGCTTGTATGAAGGTCACAACAAATCCCACCATTATGTATTATAATGCACCAATTAAAAAAAGAGAAAAAAAAGGTTTGCATTTATTGAGTCTTACTCTTTACCACCTATAGTGCAAATTTCCCTGTATTGTCATTGATATTGTCATTGATATCTCTTCCCTTTTAGGAATGCATTATCCTACCAGTTTGCTAATAAGAAACTTAAAGAATACTATACAAAGATAAATGACTTCCCCAAAGACACCCAGCAGGTTAACAAACCCATAACAGAGCCAAGGTTTTACCCTAGGTCAGTCTTTCTCCAGAGGTCACAGGCATAAAACATTTGTTACCCTGGACCCTGAATCCTCACCCTAACCTAACCCTAACCCTAGGGTTAGGTTAGGGTGAGGAAGAGGACCCCAATCCTTCTACTGTTCTTTCAAGTGAGAAGTCCTAGACAGCCTGGAGGAATTTAAAGGAAGAGGTGAAAGTGGAAGAGGAATGCAGGTGGAGCTCCTGGCCTAGGATATTTTATATCTGTGAGCAGCAAGGATAGGGGGACAAATATCTACTTGGCCAGGCTATCAAATTTGAGGCCGCTTTGTTTTAAGGGGCAATATATGGTTTCCTCCCACTATTACTGGACAGAGAAGGAGTTTTTCTCCCAAAAGCTAGCTTTCCTCCCTCCCCAGTGTTCCTCAGCTGGGCCAAGGGATTCATAGCTAGCCCTTAGAGCAGAGGAAAGGGAAGAGCTGGGACTTCTAAGAAAAGCTTATGAATTTGGGCTGGGATTTCTTTTTTAAAATATTTTTTAGTTGTTGATGGACCTTTATTTTTTATTTATTTATATGCAGTACTGAGAATCAAACCCAGTGCCTCATACATTGCCAGGCAAGCACTCCGCCACTGAGCCACAACCCCAGCCCGCTGGGATTTCTATGTGACCAACATACCTTTGGGTCCGATGGAAGGACTAACAGTGGTACACTTTATGCTCTGAATATATAGCCCTTGCTGCTCGACCAATGCAACTTACTTTTAAACCAGACATTTTCTTTCTCTTCCTCTCTCCCAGCCCCTACTTAATCTCTTCCCCTCCCTGATCTCAGGAGAAACAGGATTACCTTTCTTCCCCACCTTAGCAGATTTATCTGTCCTCAGAATACACACACATCATAGGAAGGAAGTAATCCAGACTTTGGGGATGGTACCAAAAGATCTCAGAAACGACTATCTCCCAATTAACTCAATAGAGAACAAGTGGAATGTAGCCTTTGAATCACCTCTTTAAAAGAATCACAGCCTCTGGGACAGAAGTCCCCAGTGTTTCTCCTTTGCTAGCAATAAACCTTATTTTTTTTCTTTTTCTCAAAACTGTATACTCATTATTGGATTGGCATCAGGGACAAGGACCAAGCTTTTGTAACAAAGGGCTTCTCAGTGTGACCCCTCCCATCTATAGACTCACAGCTTGGCCCATAATTTGGGTAGTTTGGGCTGCCTTGCAGATTCCTTGAGTTGAGGGACGTCTCCCAGAGTTAGAAAGAATTCTGTTCTTGGTGTGACTTGCTTCTTTATGTATGAGAATTGGCTCCCTGGACTAAAAAATGATCGTTCCTTTATTGGGTTTTTCCCAGTTTAAGGCAAAAGCGTTTGGAAGATCAGGCAGCACCTACTTAGAGGATTTAGTGATGAGGGTACACTGAAGTTGGAGAATTATAAGGGGCCTGGAAATACTCCAGAACCAAGATGAAACCTGTTGACCTGCTCAGCCCCTCTTCAACATTCAGGAACTCGGGGCCTTTGGCAGGCAGATCTGTGTAATTGACACGCCTTATATCCAACCTGGGAGTGTGCCCCAATTTACTTTCACCCACAAGGCGAGAGTAAGGTGACTTCCCTCACCTCATTTCAGGTTAATCTCCGCGAAGAGCTTGGAAAAGCGCCTGGCAGAGTGTCAGCACTCCCAAGGTGTTCGCAGGTAACATTACCATCGCTAGCAGCTGGGCTAGGTAAGGAATCCGACTTGATAATTTGGCAATAACTCGACAAACTTTCAAATGTGGACAGAGAAACGCTTGCCAAAGCTTTTAAACCACTTTTGCTGTGACACCCCTCTTCTGCAAGGCGCGGTGGCCTCCACCCAACCCCGCCCGGGTGAGGTCTAACCTAGGACCTTCTGAGTCTCCTTGCTGACTGGGGGCGGAGTGCAAGGTTGGGTTCTGCCTAGCAGAACACCGACTTAGGCCTGAAGTCTGGGCGGAGCTTGAGTTTAGATCCGCTGGAGCACACCGCCGCCACCTACCCGCCCCGCCCGGCTCACCACCTGCGACCTGAATTCCTTTGGTGTTAGGCCGGGCGGAGGCCGGAGACAGCTACGCTCAGCTTAAGAGAGTGTGGGGGACGCAAGCAAGGGTCTGTGGACTGGGAAAACCTAAATTCTGGAATCAATGCACAAAAGGAGAATTAAAGCAAGCGGTCTGGGCTCTGTAATAATTTACCCGCGTTTGCCTACGCTCGCCTACCTCTCCTTTAGACCAACAAATGTTTCCTCGGTTTCCCACCCCATTCAAAGTCGGTTTGTTCTCGAATCCTACAGAAGCCTCGGCCAGCTTCCTAGGTGTCGGATCTAACCAAAGAGAAACTTCAAAACATTAACATTTCAAATGAATGCGCTCTGGGGTGGGAAGGTCCGTGGGAGTGGGGGCGGGGTGCCTGGGCTGCTTCTCCCTGGGGACTCCACTTTGCACTAGGGCGCGACCGGGTATTTACAAGACGCCAGGCGCCGCCAGGGGCCTCCTTTGTAACGCAGTGACCTCCAGGGCGCTTTTGGCCAGATCAGTGGCCTGGCTGCTTTACTAGGCTGTCCTGGCCTTGGCCCGGGGTGCGGATGCACTGGGATAAGCACGCCCGGCCAGGGGCACCACGAGTCCGCTGGGCAGCCTGCTGCGGTCCCGCCTGGTGTTCCCAAGCTGCGGGAGACCTGCAAGTGGAGGCGCGATTTGCCCGCCCACACCTACCTAGTCTCGAAATTGCTGATTTGAGGATTTTTAATCCAGGGCGGTTTAGCAGCTACTGGCGCTGCGTCACCTCAAAGACAAGGACACCCCGCAGCTTCGCGACTCGGGCCCACTGAGTCCCTTTGAGGCGCGGCCTGTGCAGGTCGAGGAAGAAAGTCTGGCCCTTTCCGGAGCGAGCCCTGGGCACTTGCTTCCCTCTGAGGCCAGCAGCAAGGTTTTTGCAAGTCCTAGCTGCATGTCTTGTCCCGTGCTCAGGTCTGCATGGCTTCCTCTGACCGGCTGAGATCCACACAGCAACCCATCGCCTACCGACAGATGGCCTTTTCTTCCTCCCCCCCCCCCCGCCGCCTCGCAACGAACCCCGAAAGCGCTCAAGTGCAAAATTGTAACCGCAGTTATGCAGTAATTATCAGTGTGAGACCTTGGCTTCCCCAGGACCTGGACAGTGTCTAGGTATCTCCTCAGTTCCCAAGAAGTGTTAGTTGAATGAATGACCGTTTGCATACAGAGTCTCCTGCACCCAAACTCAGGCCACCTACCCCTTTCTCTGGAAGCAAGGAGATTCCTCCGGAAGGACCAGGGATCGTGGAAAGGGAATGAGGCGTGAGGTTAAGTAAGAAGGACAATTATACCCCTCCCCCACTACATACACACCTTCCCTCCCTCCGCAGGGCAGACGTGAGTTAAGGGCCACCCGACTTCAGGCAGAGTTGATAAGCAGTAAGGTTGGATCCTAGGCAGCCTAAATTTTATCTTAAGCTACCCAGAAACCGCAGTGGGTCTCCTGACCTTATATAGTATTCAGCCTTAGAGAAAAGTACACGCACTGTTAACTCTATGCCCTCAATATTTCACAGATACTTTTTTTTTTTAAAGAGAGAGTGAGAGAGGAGAGACAGAGAGAGAGAAATTTTAATATTTATTTTTTAGTTCTCGGCGGACACTACATCTTTGTTGGTATGTGGTGCTGAGGATCGAACCCGGGCCGCACGCATGCCAGGCGAGCGCGCTACCGCTGAGCCACATCTCCAGCCCTCACAGATACTTTTGACTATGTATCCTGTCTGAGCTCCACCTGGCTTAAGAATCCTTTTCAGAATCTTCCTTGAACCCACTTACCTAAGTGTTCTCCTCCCTGCTGTCAAGCTGGCCTACTTGCTGGTAGGGTACCTAGACTGTCCAGTTTCCCAGTTTTTTTGCTAGCAGTGAGCTTGCCTACAGGAATGCCCCTTTCCTCCCGTATCCTATCACCAAATTCTCTCCCTTCACACTCTATCCATTGAAGAAGCCTCAAGTAATATTTTCCCAGCTTCCCCACAAATTCAGTGTGCTGTTCCTGCTACCTTTGTATTCACTGGTTTTGCTTCACATTGTGTCAGTGTGTCTAGCACACTCCTGGGACAAGACTTTTATATTTCACTATTCTCCAACCTCTTCCCCACTTTTTTATCCCAACAAATTCTTAGAATTTGTTGCACTATATTGCTGGCTAGGTATCCAGAACACTTTTTTCCTTTTTTTGGGGTGTTGGGGGTTGGACCCAGAGTGCTAGACTAGCACTCTACCACTGAGCTGCATCCACAGTTCTTTTTATTTTTTATTTTGAGATAGGGTCTTGCTAAATTGCTGAGGCTGGCCTTGAACTTGTGATCCTCTTACCTCAGCCTCCCGAAATTTAAGGATTACAGTCATGCACTGGCACACTCAGTGAAAACCATTTGTTAAAGACTTAGTCCCAAGCCTTGGCACTATCAGGAAGGAATGGAAACTTTAAGACTTGGGAGCTAGGGCAGGCCTTCCAGTCACTGGAGGCAGGACTTGAAGGTATGCCCCTTCTTCATCTTTCTGCTTCTCTTCTATGCAGTAAACAACTTTCCTCCACAGATTCCTTACCATGATGGGGCTTACCACAGGCCTAAATGCAATGAGGCCAATCAATCATAGACTGAATCCTCCAAAACCATGAGCCAAAATAAACCTTGTCTCTTTATAAGTTGATCTCAGATATTTGTTATTTGTTACAGTACAGAAACCTGACTAAAGTGCCACACTAATATAATACATTAATAATAGAGCAAATTGGATACAGGGTTTATGAGAACTTTCTATACTATCTTGTCAATTTTTCTGTAAAACTAAAACTGTTCTAAAAATAAAACCTGTTATTTAATATGAATTACTTAGCAAATGGCAAGAAGAAAGTGGGCTGAGGGGAGGGGCTGGCAGGATGAAGCCTCAGAGAGCATCCATAATTGCTGCTACATCTAATATTTCTGTCCTAGAAAGTTCCTTTTGGAAAAGAGAAATGCCATCCTTTTTAAATGATTAGCAATTAGGATTTTTTTTTTCCTGTTTTTAGCAACAACATATGAGTAAAGTCACCCATGTGATTTGGAGGGGAGGGATTGGTCATGCTGAACTGTGCCTTGTCCCTTAGTGGTGAAGGGGTAGAGGATCCTGCAGGGAGCTGGGTGAGCTCAGGCCCTGCTGAAAGAGATGGCAGATGCTCTGCTCCAGCTGACTGTAGCAGTGGGGAGGAGAAAAACCAGGACTGCCAGATCTTTCGATATTTCAAAGAAACAATTCATTTAGATCTTCATATGTAGTCTCCTGGCTGTTTTGTTTTGTGGGGTATTAGGGATTGAGCCCAGCAGCTCTTTAGCACTGAGCTACATCCCCAGCCCTTTTTATTTTGAGACAGGGTTTTACTAAGTTTCTGAGGTTGGCCTTGAACTTGCAGTCCTTCTGCCTCAGCCTCTTAAGTTTCTAGGATTACTGGCATGCATCTCCACACCTGGCAAGACTCCTGATTTTTAAATGTTGCCAACTCATTCTAATTTGGTTTGAATACTGTTCACAATACAAATACTATCCATCCAGCTCTCCATACTAAACACACAGAGGCCACATCCAGTCAAGGTCAGCCCTGGTCTAAGTTACTCAAGGGCAGAATAATCTGTATTTATTCTTTTCGAGCCCCAACAAGACCTAGCATGTCATGTATTATGTGACAAAATATGTAGTGGATAAATTAACAAAATAATACAATTAGGGAGATTTCATATATATATATATAATTATGCATATATGTATAATTATGTATATATACATAAAAAAATAATTGATGGCAGAACAGATTAATAGAAATGATTATAAGAGAAGTCACTACCCTGGGTCTTTGTGATTCTCCAAGGAATGTAATTATTGATTTTGATTTATAATTTTGGAATGGGGGATTCGCTCCAGGGGTCTCCAGTTGGATGTCTTCATTCCATGGATCAAGGAGATGTCATGGGGATTCTCCCAGTGGCTAAATATATAACAGGAGAGATAACCACGGGATAGGTTTGGTGTATGTATCAATCAGCTTAAGATAACTTATACTGATTTGTAATAAATGACCCCAGAATGTCAAAGGTTTACAACAATAAAAGTTTCTTTCTCCTACATTCATCTTGAATTGTTCCAGGTCATCTTTGTCACCCAGACTGACTTAGCAAGTCCCATCTAGATGCTGCCAAAAGAAAGAGACACATCAAACTGCACAATAGTCTTTAAACATATGCTCAGAAGTGACATGGGTCACTCAAACATTGCATTAGCCAATACAAGTGTGCTCTCTACAGAGGAGAGATGTGTGCTGCTTTCACAAGGTGGTTAACACAATATATCACATGTGACCTTTCTGATATCTGATATTTGCTCTATCTCCCAGCTTGATACCATTAGGGTGGAAAAACCTGGTGGATTAGAATCAGGCTAAACATCCTTTATCATTGATATGATAACCCAGTTTCTCTCTTTTTAAAAAAATTGATATTTATTTGACTAACAACTTCTGAATTAATAAAAAGAACTGACCATCACAGTGGCACATGCCTTTCCCAGGGACTCAGAAGGCTGAGGCAGAAGGATCAAAAGTTGGAAGCCGGTCTCAGCAACTTAGCAAGGCCCTAAGCAACTTAGCAGGACCCTGACTCAAAATAAAAAACAAAAAGGACTAGGAATGTAGCTCAGTGGTTAAGGGCCCCTGAGTTAAATCCCCCGTACCAAAAAAAAAAAAAAAAAAAAGTAAAAGCTTTAACCCAAACATCGTAACCCAGGTGAGGACTGGCTGGCTTCAGACCAGTAATCACAGGTCACAGGTTCACATGCCAAATATCATCCCTAACACACACCAAAAAAAAAAATGAGTACTAAAGATGATATACAAAGTGAATACAAAGTATAGTATAAAATATATGGTCTTGTATATTCAAGGGGAATAATGCCAAATTCCCATGAGCATACAATTTAGGAAGGGACACAGAAACAGATACAACTTACTAACCCACAAGAGAAAACCAAGCAAGGAAGTAGAAGAAACATAAAGTCCTGAGCCCTGAGATAGAAGGGGGAAGGGTATTTAGCAGACTCATGGACCAGGTGGCATCCAGGCCAGTCCTAAAACACAAGTGGATATCAATGTGTATAGGGAGGAATCTTCAAGGCTGGAGAGAACAAAACGAACCAAGACACTGAGCCACAGATCTACTGTCTATTCAGAAGACAGTGGAGTATTTGTTTTGGGTAAAGAAATTAATACACTAAGAGACTGCATAAAACGGAGAAAGGAAAGCCTTATTCAACAAGAGAGCAAATATCTTCCCCAGTGCAGAGGTTCCACATGCTCCACAGACTCCACATGCTGTGGAGGTTAAGTAGTTGAGGATCACTCTGAAGCCCCGAGGCCCTGTCCCTTGGAATCAAATCCATGAGCAAGAATTTTCTTAACTATCTCTTCTCCAAAAACTAAAACAAAAACACAATCAAGCAAAACAAAACTGGAAAGTAAAAGACATCACAGGAAGCTGTGAACCCTCATATACTTCACCGCGCCCAGGTGTCACACTAGTGAGACAGGGTTTGCTTTATTACCCTCACTGATTCATTACTACAAGGCATTTAGCATATCACACCCCTAATACATCTTCTCTCAAAAAACAGTGACCACCACACAAAATATAAACACTCTCCACATAAAAGTAAGCATCAACTTAAGGTCTATTGTAATATCACTACACTAACCTAGCATACTTCAGCCCTTTTCTGATCTGTTTACAAAATATTCACATGCTGTAATGCTTTGAAAGCATGACAAATGTTGTATGAGATCCCTCTTCTTGAGGTAATTCAAAGTCTTGAAAAAGCAAATTTACAAATTTTTCTACAGTAGCATATGAATTGGCCTAAAACCAAATTCCTTCTCCCTTTATTTTCAGGTTATTGCAATTTCCCCCCTTCAGATCAAAACAAAGTAACAACTGGAAACAAATACTCAAGTAATTAACAGTTCATAAAAATTTTAGGTGGAAAGAAAACTGACTCATTCTCTGGTAAAAAATTTTTCTAAAATGCCATGTCCACACAGAGGGACATTTGGCCAAACTGTCTGCACAGGGCTACCTCGTAGGCCAGACACCTCTCAGGTATGCTTCAGAAGCACAGGGACATTGGAAGATACCTGGTTCAGGTAGGCCAAGGAGCCCTGAGGGACTTCAATCTGCTTCTGTGTGGCATGCTAATGTCCTCCAGAACCTGCCGCCCATACCTCAGTTTTGTCAAGTGCTTCTGCGTCAGCAAGTCTTCCCACTGCAATTCTTTCTTTAGTTCTGAGATTTCCTCTTTGATAACTTGCTCTGATTTCTGGACAGCTACAATCTTTTTTACAGGAAAAAAAAACAAAAAACAAAAAAACATTCTTGTCTGTCTTACACTATCCAGAAACTTCTGTATACACTGATCAACCCCAGTTCAAATTTCTTCCTGATTGGTGCCATTGACATAATCCTGACTCATAAGAGAAGCCAAACAAGCCTTGAATAATCACTCCAATTTGTCCACCAAGTTCTTGGAGTTCACCAAGTTCTCGAAATTCTTCAAATGTCTGGCACTGCCTGAAGAAGTAAGACCTGGCCCAGGAGTCCTGGTGGGGGTGGTGGACGCTGGAATAACATACTACCTAATGGAGCCGTCATGTCTGGAATTCCATAACTCAATTTCTACTGGTGGATCAAAGAAGTGTTCTGGGTCCCCAGAGAATAGATTTTAGTGCTCAGAACCCGTGTCCAGTAATCTCAGTTGAAAGTATTTTCTTTTTCTATTTCACAGTTAATCTGAGAAAAGGCCTATAGGTCTGCATTGGTAAATTTTATGTATTAACTGAGTCCAGATATTTATTTATGTTTTTCATCTGAATGAAAATAGAAGAAAAAATGACCTGTGCAACTATTTATTCCAGTTCCCCCAATTTATTCCAGTTCCCCCAATTTATTCCAGTTCCAGTTTCAGTTAATTTATATTAGTCACTCTGGGTGCCTAACAGACAATGGGCATTAGGGCTTACTTCTACCATGAAACACTAAGCTTGTGTATATTTCCTACAAATAATAAATCTATATCAGGTCAGGAAATTCTTATTACTTAATCCTCATACCTCACTCATGTTTTGTGAAATGTCCAAAAAGCCCTTTATTGAAATAGGATCCAGTTCTGAACAACACATTGCTTTTAGTTTTCTTGTCTTTCTTTACTCTGAAACAATTCTTCAAGTCTTTCCTTTGCTTTCAATATCCTTGGTATTGTTGGTGTTTACAATCCAATTTTTTCTGTTTTGTAGCCTCAGTTTCAGTATATCTATTATTTCCTCATGATTAGAGTTGTGTTGTCACAAAGGTGATGCTCAATTCTTTGTGATTCACATCTGATAAGATGGTACATGATTTTGATTTGTCACATTACTGATGGTATCCCTTTTGATTACTTAATTAAGGTTGTGTTTATAAGACTTCTCCACTGTAAAGTCACTTTTTCCCTTTGTAATTGAGTCATATTTTATAACTCTGTAAATATCCTGTTCCTCATCGATTTTCTCATTTATTTATACTCATGCTTTACTTTTTGTGTGCATATCTGCTAAAGATCCATCTCAGGGCCTTGCCCAGGTTAGGCAAGCACTCTACCACTGAGCTACACCTCTAACAAGCCTATGCTTTCCCTGTTTTATTCAATGGGTTATACTTTCTCTCTTCTTTCCTTTTGTTTTTTCTTTCTTTCTTTTGCAGTGTCAGGGATCGATCCTAGGACCTTTTGCATATAGAGAAATTCCTCTAACTCTGAGCTATATCACCATTCTAGCTTATACTTAATTAATTAACTAATTAATTAATTCTGGGGATAGAACCCAGAAACAGTTTACCATTGAGCTATATCTCCAATTCTTTTTTTTTTTTCAAATGGAATCTTGCTAAATTGCCAAGGCTGACCTTGAACTCCTGCCTCAGCCTCCTGAGTTGCTGGATTATAGGAATATACCACCATGTTCAGCATCATTATTTATTTTAATTAGTTGAAATTGTCCCAGTTCTTTTTCCCTCTTTCTTTCTTTTTCTTTTTTTTTTTTTTTTTCTTTTTTTGCTATTGGAAACCCCTCATAGGGCTAGCTTATAGGAGTTTTTTTGTCCTTGAACAAATGAAGATGGGTGTGGTGATGCACACCCATAATCCCAGCTTCTCCAGAGGCCAGGCAGGACAATTGCAAGTTCTATATCAGTCTTGGCAATTTAGTGAGACCCTGTTTCAAAATAAAAAGTAAAAAGGGAAGGAATATAGTTCCTATGTTTACTATGTGGTAGAACCCTTATTAGGATATTCGAGCCCCATAGTTCAATCGCCAGTACTGAAGGGGATTAAAAAAGGAAGGAAAAAACAGATGGAGTCTCATTATGTTGTTCAGATTGACTCTGAATGCCTGGGTTCAAGGAATCCTCCAGCCTCGGCCTTCCTGGTAGCTGGGACCGCAGGTGAGCATCCTTTTGATTTGTCTTTAACATTCTCTAAACAAGTCCTTGCCTTTCTGGTGAAAAATGATGTTGGGGGTTCATCTTGTATATTTGTAAGGGTAAAAATTTCTAAGCTGATTCTAAGCCGCAAAGCCTGAGTTAAAGTGTAAAAAACCGGGCATTGTAAAGTTTCCAAGTTGCAGGGTCTGAGTTAAAAAGTGAAGGACCAGGTATTGTTAAAATCCTCTGTTAGGACAATACCCGAACTGCCCAGTAAATATTCCCACTGACTCCCTGGTTGTCTAATAACCTGGGACTCTGTGTAGTTTGTCACGTAGTCCTTTAGGCCCTAAAACCAATCAGTTTGTGTACCCCGCTTAGAAGTGACCAATCACCCCTGCCCAGCCTGTTCCCACCAATGAATGTACTAATCATGTCTCAGAGTTGTTGTTCAATTTTCCCGCGCCTCATGATGATTTGTTCTGATGTATGCAAAGCCCTCCGCCCTCCCCAAAAAGTGTACTTAAGCTCTGCTTGACCTCTGCTCTGGGCTCTGGGCCGCTCTCCCTTCCTGAGTGAGCCTTGAGCCTCAGCGCGCTGAATTAGGATCCTCTTCAATAAAAATCCCCTTATGCATGTTGCATGAAGCTGGTCTCTTGTGGTCTCTTCCTCCGACGTTTCACCAGTCCCTTACACATTCCTTGTTCCAAGCCTGCAACCCAACCGTCTCTTTGAAGAAACAGTATTTCTGGGAGCTAGGCATACTCAAGCCAAGACCAAAGTGCTAGGTGTACTCATTGCTATCAGGATCCTGCTCCTCTCAGCCCTCCTAGTAAAGAACAATAGGAAGCACAAATATACTTTTATCTATATCTCTTCATTTCCCCATCTATGTTGCAAATCATGAGTTCACACCAGTATCTCCAGTTCCCAATGCTACCCCACAGTATTTATGTTTGTTTTCTACTATTTCATACTTTCATTTCCCATTGTGAAAAACCTGATTTCAACTATTTGCTTGCCTCCCTCCCTCTCTTCTTTTTTTCTTCCTTTTTTTTTTCTCTTTCTTTTGTTCTGGGTCTCTAACCCAGGGCTGGACAAAGGAAAAGTGCTTTACCATTGAGCTACATTCCCAGCACTTTTTAAAATTTCATTTTGAGACAATGTCTCCATAAATCTCCAAGGCTGGCCTTGAACTTGTGATTCTCCTGCCTCAGCCTGCTTAGTAGCCAGGATTACAGGTTTGCCCATCATGCGCCATTTGGCCCAATTATTCTTAATATGTTACTAATGTCCTTGGTTGCCTGTATGCAATCCATCTTCCAACATTGCTGCCACCCCCATGGGAGCACAGATGCTCTCTTCAAACATTGTGTTCCATATCCCCACGTCAGTCTGTCTCTCTCACATAGATGCCTTCTTCATCTTGCTTGGCCTCTGAAAACCCACACCAGGCTACCCTGCTGGGGGAGGATGCCTTCTGTAATGTTCCTAAAATAGTCTACAAATTCATTGATACTTCTCCCTTCAAAAGGTGCAACAACTTCCTCTCCTCTTCACTGTTTTGGATTTAGTGACTCACTTCTAATGAATAAAATATGATGGAAGTAATGTTATATGACCTTCTAGGCTAGATTGCAAGAGGATAGCCTCTTCCTGGCTCACTCTCTGGGATCACTCAGTCTAGAAGAAACCCAGGGCTGGACACATACTTGCCATACTGTGAGAATACTCAACAGTCCCATGGAAGGGACCATGTGTAGAGAGGCCCATGTTGGAGAGGCCCATGTGAAAAGAAACCAACTTCCAAGCACCAGTTTTTCTGGAATGAGTGAGATGTATTTTGGAAGCAGATCCATAGCTCCTATCAAGATTTCAGATGATTTCAGCCCTTACTCAGTAAGCCTGCCAGCTAAGGCCCCATAGATGGCTCATTACTGCTGGGCTCTGTCTGAATTCTTGCCCATAACGACTGTGAGATAGTGATTATTATTTTGACCTACTAAGTTTTGAGTTTTTTTTTTTTCCCGGAGGGTGGGAAATCAAAATGCTCAAGGGCACTTTACCACTGACCAAATCCCCAGCCTTTTTAATTTTTAAATTTTGAGACAGGGTCTCACTAAGTTGCTGAGGCTGGCCTTGAACTCGCCATCCTCTGCCTCAACTTCCTGAGTGCCCATCTTTAGGTAATTTCTCCCTATACCCACACAGGGAATTGAACCCAGGGGCACTTTACCACTGAGTCACATCCCCAGCCCTTTTAATTTTTTAATTTTAATTTTTTTTTTTTTTGGTACTGGGTGGAATGAGATGGACATCATTTCCCCAGAGATGCTAACCATTGAGCCACATTCCTAACCCATTTTATTTTATTTTTCATTTTGAGACAAGATCTCCCTAAGTTGCTTAGGACCTTGCTAAGTTGCTGATGCTGGCTTTGAACTTGCAATCCTCCTGCCTCAGCCTCTTGAGCCACTGGAATTACAGACGTGTACCATCCACCCAGCTTTAGGTAATTTCTTATGTGTCAAGAAATCACTAATACAAGCTGAGACTTAAAGAAACACATACTTCTTATCTCACAGCATTGATGAGTCAGGAATCTGGGCACAATTTATCTGTGTCCTCTCTGCCAGGGTTTTTCTTTTTTTTTTTTTTTTTTTAATTATTTATTTATTTTTTAGTTTTCAGCAGACACAACATCTTTGTTTGTATGTGGTGCTGAGGGTCGAACCCAGGCTGCACGCATGCCAGTCGAGCGCACTACTGCTTGAGCCACATCCCCAGTCCCAACTGCCAGGGTTTTTCATAAGGTAGTAATCAAAGAAGCAGTTGAAGCTGTGATTTTCTCTGAGGGCTGGATGGGGAAGAATCTACATTCAAGTTTCATCACATGATCATTATCAGAATTCAACTCCTTATAAACTATTGGCCAGAAATCATGATTATTTTCTTACCATCTGGAACTCTCTAACATGTAGCGTGTGTCATCGAAGTGTGCAAACATAAAAGCTAATAGAGAAAGACAGAAGTCATGGTCTTTTGTAATCTGATTTGCAAGTGATATCCCATCACTTTGCCTATTTGTTAGAAGAAAGTCAGTAGGTCCTGATTACCAAGGGCATGAATACCAGGAGGCAGGGGTCCTTAGGAGCCATCTTAAAGTGTCTACCACAATTACCTTCAACCCTATGTAAGGAAGATGACTATTCTCAGATTTTCTTCATTTCCCTGAGAGTCTATCGCTTACACTTAATACCTCATATGAACTGCTGCTCCATTCAAGTTTCTTCGTTGCAAAATTTAAAGCTAACTTTGGTTAACTCATGCAAAGTCATCTCTATAAAATTAGGTTTGGAAAAACCAAATGCCGAATGTTTTCTCTGATATAAGGAGGCTGACTCATGGTGGGGTTGGGAGGGGAAACATGTGAAGATTAGATGAACTCTAGATAGGGCAAAAGGGAGGGAGGGGAAGGGAGCAGGCAAGGGTTGTAAAAAAGATGGTGGAATGAAATGGACATCATTTCCCTAAGTACATGTATGAAGACACAATGGTGTGAATATACTTTGTATACAACCAGAGATATGAAAAAAATGTGCTCTATATGTCTACTATGAATTATAATGCATTCCATTGTCATATATAACAAATCAGAATTTTAAAAATCATAAAAATTATACATATTAAAAAAATTAGGGCTGGGGATGTGGCTCAAGTGGTAGTGTGCTTGCCTAGCACTGGGCTCGATTCTCAGCACCACATAAAAATAAAATAAAGACATTGTGTCCACCTAAAACTAAAAAATAAATATTTAAAACAAATTAGGTCTGGAGTTCTAAAAACTTCTTGATATTCTCAAAAATAACCAGTGTTGAGCCACCATGGGAGGCATGGTGGTACATGTTATACTCCCAACAATTTGGGATTATAAAACAACCCACCAATGTTTGTTTGTTTGTTGCCAGATTGGATTCAGAGCCTCAAACCTCCTAGGCAAGTGTTTTACCACTAAGCTACATCCCCAGTCCTTTAAAAAAATTTTTTTGAGACAGGGTCTTTCAAGATATTCAAGTTGGCTTTGAATTTGTGATCATCCAGCTTTAGCCTCCCAAATTCCTGGGATTATAAGCACCAGCCACTGTACCACGGCACCTGGCTAAGTGTGTGCTTTTGAGTGAATGAATGAGAGAATAAATGCCTACATTAATGAATTAACAAATTCTTCAGTAGTTGTTAAATGTTATCTGGTGGCATATTCAGCTTGGGAAACTCTTTCAAACTGGAGATCAATATTGTGAATAAAAAAATCAAGATATCTGTATATACTCACTTGGAAAGTCATCTATAATATATTGATAAGTGAAATGTTCTAGAACTTTTTTTTAATTCAAGTACATTTAATTCCAAAAAATTACTAACTTTTCAAGAATCCAAGAGCATAAGTGCCGGGCAAGATCATGATGGGATTATCAACTGACTGGAGATTTGGAGATTTTCTAAAGAGAACTAGAGTTATTTCCCAGAAGACATTGGACATTCCAAAGAGAATTTGATTCATTGGCTCCACCAGTCTTATCCAGAAGGGAATTTATATATATATATATATATAATATATATAAATAATATATATATTTGCATTGAGCAAGTGTTGCATTGAGCAAGTCTATTAGTGTTATTTTTTTCCAACAGCTCAGACAATCATATATATATAAATTATTGATGAGAATACATTTCCCTAAAACTTGGCAACTTAAAACAACAACAGTCATTTTATTCTTTCTGTTTCTGAAGTCAACTAGGATCAGCTTGGCACTTCTTGTTGGGATCTCCCATACAGCTGTAGTCAAGCCCATGGCTGGGGTCTGAAGGCTTCCCCACACCCCAAACTTGAGCCATGGTTTCAGCTGGATCACTTCTATATGTCTCTCTATGTGGCTGTGGCATGGCAGCTGGATACCATGAATGAATGTTCCAAGAGGAGAGAGCTAGGCAGAAACTGATCTGTTTTCATGACCAACCTTGGAAGTCATGCCACATTACTTCCTCTGTATTCTGTTTGTTAGAAGAAAATTACTAGAGCAGCCCATATTCAAGGAAAGGGGAAGCAGACTCTACTCTTGATGAAAAGAATCTTCAAGAATGTGTGTGACATGTCTTCAAAAACCATCATGGTGCCATTAAGTCGGCTGCTCTCTGTAAGCAGTGTTCCTGGGCAAAGGCAATGACAGTTGAATACAGGCATACCTCATTTCATTTGCACTTTGCTTTGTTGCATTTGCAAATAATGTGTTGTTTACAAATTGAAGGTTTGTGGCAACCCTGCATTGAGCAAGTCTATTAGTGTTATTTTTTTCCAACAGCTCAGACAATCATTAAGGGTTGTTTGTTTGTTTGTTTTTTGCATTTAGGTATTTTTAAATTCAGGTATGTACATTTTAAAAAAGATAGAATGCACTGGGGAATGAAATTGATCAAATTTTGTGCATATACAAATATGGTATAATTATTCCACTATTATGTATAATTATAATGCACTAATAAATAACAACAAAACACACAACAATAAAATATATAATGGTATTGCATACTTAAGTATAATGGAAACATAACTTTTTTTTTCCCCAGTGGTGGGAAGACATAAAACCCAGAAGTGCTTAACCAGTGAGCCACATCCCCAGCCCTTTTAAAATATTTTATTTAGAGACAGGGTCTTGTTGGGTTGCTTAGGGCCTCACTAAGTTGCTGAGGCTGGCCTTGAACCTAGGATCCTCCTGCCTCAGCCTCCTGAACCATTGGGATTACAGGTGTGCATAGCTGTGTGCAACAACATAACATTTTCATGTGATACTGGGAATTGAACCCAAGGGTGCTCTACTATTGAGCAACATCTCCAGCCCTTTATTTTTTATTTTGAGACAGGATCTAACTACATTGTGAAAGCAGGCCTCAAATTTACATTCTTCCTGCCTCAGTCTCCCAAGAACCTGGGATTACAGGCTTGCACCAATGCACCCAGCTAAATATAAGTTTTATGTGTACTGGGAAACCAAAAAAGTGTGTGACTTGCTTTATTGCAATATTCACTTTATTGCAGTGTTCTGGAACTGATCCCACAATATCTCTGCGATGTGACTGTAATGAGGAGGATACACATACCAATTTTGGGAAAGACAGACTTGAGAACAGCCCCTGGGCATGCATGAAGCAGAAGGGTTTATTTCTTAAGCCCAGTTCTGGGTCTCCTCCAGCATACTCCTTCTTAGGCAGTGCTTAGAACCTAGCAGAAAATTCAGGGCTTTGAATGTAGACAGACCTGTTTTCCGACCTGGTTCTTCTGCCTCTTACTAACACTTAATCTTGGATGAGTTACAACCTATCTTTTCAGGGATCATATCAGTCAGGGTCCTGGCAGAAAAGATGACATACTAAATTGGGTAATTTTAGGAGTCAACAAAGGGACCCTTTACAAAGGTGAGAGTAAGGTTAGAGTAACCACAAGGGATTGTGCTGTACTCCAGGACATACTCCATGGCACAATAGAGCTGTCACCTCTCTTAGGCCTGAAGGGGCCAGGGAGGGGAGCCCCTTCCACAACCTGGAGATAGGGAGGCTGTGTGAGTACCCACCTGTGTGGAAGTGGGATATTTGGTGGCACCCATAGTTAGTCAGTGAAGGCTCTGCCAAGGGAGCTAAGGAACATGCATTGTCCTTCCACCTGTTACCTCGTGCTGGGCTCCTCATTAGCCAAACCCAAGTAGAAGACAGAGGAGGAAGGGAGAGGAGGGAGCTCATTGAAACTGTTAGCTTACCCTGTAGGGGCACACAGTAGGTGGGGAGCCAAACCACTCCATCCCAAGTAGGCCAACAGAAGACACCCAGCACAGAGAGTAAACAAACAAACAAACAACAACAACAACAAAAACAACATGTGGAAACTGCCTGGCCCAGAGAAGATACTCGATAGATCTTAGTTTCAATTCTCTAGGAAATTAAGGAAAAGACACTAGGCTTTACTTTGCATAAAAGTGCCTCCAATTTTCCAAGGAATCTCCATACTGCTTTCCATACTGGCTGCGCCAATTTGCAATCCCACCAGCAGTGTATGAGTGTATCTTTTTCTCCACATCCTTGCCAACACTTATTGTTGTTTGTGTTCATAATAGCTGCCATTCTGACTGGAGCGAGATGAAATCTTAGAGTAGTTTTGATTTGCATTTCTCTAATTGCTAGAGATGATAAATATTTTTTCATACATTTGTTGATTGTATATCATCTTCTGAGAAGTGTCTATAGACAAACTATATAGGGAAGAGGGGTGGGAGGAAAAGAGTGGGCGCATGGGGTTAGAAATGATGGTGGAATGTGATGGCATCATTATCCAAAGTACGTGTATGAAGACATGAATTGTGAATATACTTTGTATACAACCAGAGATATGAAAAATGGTGCTCTATATGTGTAATATGAATTGTAATGCATTCTACTGTCATATATAAATTAAAAAAAAAAAAGTGCCTGCAAATAGATGCTTGCCTAGCATACCTGAGGCCCTGGATATGATCTCCAGCTGTGACCAAAAAAAGAAAAAAATCCAAGTGTATCTTTACAAAAAACCTTTCAATTAATCAATGAATGTTTGTCATTTGCCCACAGGAAAAAGGAAGGTAAACATAGCTAGATTAGGAGGCACACCACAGCCTATAGCAGTGTCCAGTGGTTGTTGAATTCATGGGAAAATGGGGGATTTCCCATGAAAGCAACTGTTAAGATAAGTAATGTTTCTATCCAAATTTGATAAGTTTGTCTAAGATTTCTAGAATTTGGAATCCTCTCTCTCCTTTTCTTTTTTCTTTCATTTCCTTCCTTCCTTTTTAATCTTTTTTTGCAGTACTGAAGATCAAACTTAGGACTTAGCACATGCTAAGGCAAGTGCTCTGTCACCCAGCTATAGACAGAGCCCTGGCCCAGGACACCATATGTTGAACATGGTAGGGGATTGAGCCCAGGGGCAGTTTACTACTAAGCTACATTGCAGTCCTTTTTATTTTTTATTTTAAGACAGTAAATTTTTATTTTCTATTTTAAGATGGTAAATTTCAAAATTATAGAAATCATAGAGACCTGTTGCTTGATAAAAATGAGAACTGGTATTTGGTTGTCTCCTATTGGCTGAACTCAGTGAACTGTTGACTTCACTTTTGTCCTTCCCTTTCTTTTCTTTTCTTTTTTTTTTTTTTTTAGAGAGAGTGAGAGAGGGGAGAGAGAATTTTTTAATATTTATTTTTTTAGTTCTCGGCGGACACAACATCTTTGTTGGTATGTGGTGCTGAGGATCGAACCCGGGCCGCACGCATGCCAGGCGAGCGCGCTACCGCTTGAGCCACATCCCCAGCCCCCTTCCCTTTCTTTATTGGAAATTCAATACAATGACATGAATGTTTATTTATTTATTTAGACACTGGGGATTGAATCCAGGGGTACTTCACCACTGAGCTACACCCCAGCCCTTTTATTTTTTAAATTTTGACACAGGGTCTCACTAAATTGTTGAAGCTGGTCTCAAACTTGCAATCCTCCTGCTTCAGCCTCCCAAGTCACTGGGATTACACACGTGTTTCACAGTGCCCAGCCATGAATGTATTTTTAAAAAAGAAAGTCACCTATAATCCCATACCCTAACACAGCTACTTTTCCAGGGAGGATGTTTTCTGGACTTCGGTCCTGTGACTTCATATTATTTTATAGTTTTATGTGATTTTGAAATTTACTTCAAATCTCCACTTGTGTTTTTCAGTGGTTCTATAGGGGCAGAATAATGGGGTGGCCCTTTTCCTCCTCATTATAAAGGGTCACAGATGACACCTCTATAACAAACGACAGGTTAGCAAGACAAAACCATAAGAAGTCTATTGGATTATGGTTTTATTTTATTTTTAGTTGTAGATGGACACAATATCTTTGTTAATTAATTTATTTTTATGTGGTGCTGAGGATCGAACCCAGTGCCTCACATGCTTTCATTTGAAAACTCAAATACACAGGGTGAATTGTCCGTTATTTTAAAAAAATATTTTTTAGTTGTAGATGGACACAATACCTTTATTTATTTATCTTTATGTGGTGCTAAGGATCAAACCCACTGTCTCACACATGCTAGGCAAGCGCTCTCCCACTGAGCCATAACCCCAGCCAGTGAAGTCAACAGTTCACTGAGTTCACTAAGTTTATATACTTAGTTCTGATAATGCATGGACATCCCACTAGAAACATAATTGGACAAAAAAGGGTATGATCTAACAGTAACAGACTAAGGGCAAGGCATGAGGACCCAGCAAGGCCTGTCTGTTCAGACTTTCTTGGTCTCTTTGTGCAGCCATTTCTTCCTTCTGGACAGAAAGGTAGAGCGATATTTTTAACTTTTATGACTGGCTTTGGGAAATATGGATCTGGTTTCTATGACCTTACTTGGGGAAGAAGAATTCTAGTTTCTATGGCTTGCTTTGGGGAGGATGAGGGATAAGGGACAAAGGACAGCAGAAGACCAGAGAGAAAGAGTGCTTCTGAGGACTTCGGTGTAGGGTACCATTTCCTAAGTCCTGGCAGTTCAACAAAAACTTGGTAATTATCAGTCTTTAGTGGATATTTATTTATTTACATGTGGTGCTGAGAATCGAACCCAGGCCTCACACATGCTAGGCAAGAGCTCTACCACTGAGCTACAACCTCAGCCCATCATTCTTTAATTATGGTATAATACCAACTGAGTGGCTATGCTGTCATTCATCGGGCACTCCCCTATTGTACATTTATTCTAGAAGGGTTTTGGGGTGTTTATTTTTGCTGTTTTTAATGAAAAAAAAAATGTTTTCATGAACATTTTGATACATCAAAGTTGATCATCTTAGAAACTTATTTTCCCAAAATACCTGAAGTGGCATTCTAGTGTGTGGACCCTATCCTGAGGGTGGTCCCTGCACCCTCCTCAGCTCCCCCTCACATCTTGGTCCCTGTCTCAGTATAACTGCCCTGTGTTCAGCAGCAGCCCAGTTTGCACCAGACAGAAAAGTCCAAATAGATCCAACTGCCTCCATCCAGGGACTGGAAACAAAAACATCATTAGATTTTAGAGGACCTGAGCTTGAAAACTTGAAAGGTTTTTTTTAAGCCTACACCCTCCAATTTCCAGGAAGAACTGAAAAGCAGAATTGGAACTTCAGGCCCCTCTCGCCAGCATCCCAGGCCTGAACTGGAGTTTCCCTAGGTTCATGTTTCTGATTTTCAGACTTGCTGCATAAAGGTGATGGTGTCCCATGAGAAAGAATCCAGGTATAGATCCTTGAGTATTGTGTTGTCAACTCCATGGAAGAGAGTTGAACCACATTTTCTCCATCATGGATTTTCCTGGCCCTGACTCTGTCTGGGTGAAGCTGGAATCCAGGGGCTTTATAACATAATGCAGGGAGAGTCTGGTGGCAGGATTTTCCTGGGTCTAGACTAGCATGCAAATCTGCAGAACCTTCAGGGGAGATCTTTGAAGAGGAAAATAGCATCAGACGTATTAGATTAAATTTAGCTTAAAACTGTGTCCCAATGAAATTAGTGAATTGTAATCTAACTTTGTGTGTGTATGGTGCCAGGAACCAAATCCAGGGCCTTGTGCATGTTGAGCATGCACTCTTCCACCCTACTAAGTCCCTAGACTGTAACCAAACTTAATATGTTTATTCTGGAGTCCTGGGAATCAAACTGAGGATATTGGGCATGCTATGCAAGTACTGTGCTACTGAGCTACATCCTCAGCTCCTAACCTCATATGTCAACAAACTATAAACCTAACTTGAAAGTTCATTTTTATAACTGTAAGGGCAGAAAGAAGGTAATATCTTTCCTTCACATCATAAGAGTTACAGCCAATATCCCTATGATAAAATACAGGTTAGCCAGAGAAACATAATGAATTTATTTAATCAAAATTTTACATGACATGGGAAATTTCAAGTAATGTAAACCCAAAGACCCTGGGGGGCGGGGGAATGCCTATTTTGTGCTTATGTTTGACGAAGTAGGGACACCCAAATAGAAATGTGGTTAGACAAAAGAGATATGATCAAATAGTAATAGATTAAATGGGTAAACCTAACAAGTCCTATCTATTCAGATTCTTCTCTATTTAGCATTCCTTCCTCCCAGGTACTGGACAGGAATCCTCTGGAATGAGGTTCTTATGAATTACTTTCAGACAAAGACAGGTCAGATTTCCTTCCTTCCTTCCTCCCTTTTGCAGAGCTGGGACACTCAGGGCCCTGAGCATGTTAGGCAAATTCTCTACCATTGTTCTATATCCCTAGCCCTTTTTTTTTTTCTTTATTTTGAGATAGGGTCTTGTTAAATTGCCTAGGCTAACCTTGAACTTGTCATCAGCCTGCCTCAGCTTCCTGAGTAGCTGGGATTACAGTTGTGCGTCACCGCACCTGGCTCAGAAAATTTCTTTATATCCAGTTCCTACCCAGAAAGAAGGAGGAAAGTTAGAGTGATATTTTTAGGCTTTCTGGCTTGCTTTGAGGAAAAGGGGTTAGTTTCTAACTTAGAGAACAGGAATTTCTAATACTCACTTTGGGGCAGAATAAGAGGGGAGAGACAGAACAGTAGAAGGTCTCAGGGACTTTTGTTCTGAGTTCATTTCTAAGATCTTCCAATGCTATTTATTTATTTATCTATTTATTTATTTTTCCAATGTCCTTTAGTTCAAAGTACTCTGCATGCCCCAGGGCCATAATTTAGTATAGCATTTTCTGAATCCCACCAAAACAAGTAACTGAGTCCCAGGTAATTATAGCAGTCGAGCTTTCTACCAACCACAGGCTGCAAACTGCTCAGGCATGCCCAAGTAAGGCAAATGCAGGTGGTACCCAATCAGATTATTTTTATATACCACTCCCTTTTTTTGTCTATAAGTACAGCATGCCCATGTTGCTGGATGACTCTCTCAACCTTTACTGTGTTCAGGAAGCTACTTGATCCATAAATCATTTCTTTGTTCAAATAAATTCTGCTAAATTTAATTGGTCTAAAGTTTTTACTTTAACAGAAGTAGGCGCTGCATGTCCTTGAAGCTGAGCTCCTAAAAGGGCTGAGCTGCTTGTCTGATCATGCATGTGTTTACTTGGTGCCAAAGAGAACTGGAACTCTCTGGGAGCTGCATCTTGTTCCTAAACTCCTATTTGTCTTCAACCTCAGCCATTCTGTGCTCAGTTATCTCCTGGCCAGATTCTGCACCTAGTGTAGTGTTCAAGTGGAGTTGACCCAGGAAAGGCCCTTGGTCCTGAGGTTCTTCACATGGGTGTACATATGAATCCTCCAGATGCCTTTAAGAATATGGATGTTGGGCTGGGGTTGTGGCTCACCTAGCATGCATGCGGCACTGGGTTCAATCGTCAGCACCACATAAAAATAAAATAAAAAAAATAAAGATATTGTGTCCACCTAAAACTAAAAAATAAATATTTTAAAAAAAGAATATGGATGTTGAAAGAAAAAAATATGGATGTTAGTAATTCCAGCTACAGTAATCCCAGCCACCTGAGAGGCTGAGATGGGAGGATAACAAATTCAAGTCCAGCCTCAGCAACTTAGTGAGGCCCTAAGAAACCTACAATGACTATCAAAAATTCAAAAAATAATAATAAATAAAATAAATTTTTTAAAAAAGAAGAAGTAAAAAGGGGCTAGGGTTGTAGTTCCATGGTAAAATGCCCCTGGTTTTGATCCTCAGTACCAAAACAGACAAAGAAAGGAAGGGAGGAAGGATAAGGATGCTGGGGCCAGAACTGAAACAAAGACAACTAGCATGTCTTTCCCTTCATGTGATCCTGACACTCACCAGTCTGCTGCTCTGGAATCTGTCTTTTCATCTGTACTTGTCCCTCTTCAGGACCTTTGAGTCACTTCAGATGGGGGCGGATTTTGGGGGGAAGTACTGTTTACCGTACCAGTTCCACAACCCAGGGAACTCTAATGCCAAGTTTGGGCAAAATGCTGCTGGACCAGAGTACATGGCCTCCTTATAGTCAGAGGTTCCTGCACACCACTCTCTAGGGATTCAAGGATGCTTTGCATTTCTGGAATGAAAGGATGCAATTAGGCAAATCCTGAAATGAAACACAAGACTGCATATCTAGGCCCCATCCTGCAATGTTGGAGAAACATTCTGCTTTGTTAAAACAAATGTGCTCGGCCCTCAGGAGGGCCAAGATGCAGATTGGAAAATTTTAGAGTAAGATGGGCTTGGGTGTGATCCCTTTCCTTGTGAGATTACACATTACGGGGTAATTATACCACAATGAGACACCACTTCATGCCCATTAGGAAAGCTATTATGAAAAATAAAAACAAGACAGGCATGGTTGTTCATGCCTATAGTCCTAGTGATTTAGTAACTTAAAAAGACCCTGTCTCAAATTAAAAAAAAAAATTAAGGGCTGGGGATGTAGTTCAGTGATAAAGAGCCCCTGGGTTAAATCCCCAGTACCCAAAATTAAAAAGTAAAAAATAAAAACTAGTGTTGGTGAAGATGTGGCAAAACTGGAACCCTCAGACATTGCTGATGGGAATATAAAGATAAACTGCTGTGGTAAGTAGTATGGCAGTTCCTCAAAAAGTTAAATGTAGAATCACCATATGATCCAGAAATCTCACATCTGTGTATATCCACAAAAGAATTCAAAATGGAAACTCAAACAGATTTATGTACACCCATGTTCACAGCAGCATTATTCACAATAGCTGGAAGGTGGGGACAATCCAAGTGTCCAATAATAAATAAATGGGTCCAAAAAATGTCCACTAAATTTTCAGCATTAAAAAGGACTAAGATTTTGATACATGATGAACCACAAAAATGTTATGCTAAGTGAAATAAACCAGCCACAGAAGATTCTACTTGTATGTTTAGAATACACAAATCCCCAGAGACAGAAAGTAGCTTAGACATTACTAGGGATTGGAGGGAGGGAGGAATGTGGTTATTGTTTAATGGGTATGGGGGGTTTTGTCTGAAATGATGAAAAGGTTCTGGAAATGAATAGTGATGATGGCTGAACAACACAGTGAATGTACTTTATTGCCACTGAGCTGTACACTTAATGAATGTTAAGATAATAATATTTATATATGTATATATTACCACAATAAAAAAGATGTATAGATCCATACCAAAAAAAAAAAGCAATCATAAATCCCTTTATTGAAGTTCTATGGGGATTCTGGAGAAGTGAAATGAGAGGCATGTATTTAATTCATTTTTAAAAAATCTCAGTGACTATGTGTTAAGCAAATGAATGAATGACACCTAATAGCTATATTTCTAGAGATATATGGAGGAGCAATAATATATACCCTTATCCTTGAAGATCCTTTTCATGTCTGTTAATTTTTTTTTTTTTGAGACAGGTCTCACTGTGTTGTCCAGTTGGCTCAAATGATCCTCTTGGGCTCAAATGATTCTCCTGCTTTGGTCTACCTGGTAGCTAGTAGTACAGGTATGCACTTCCAAACTTGATTCTTTTAAATTTCAAAAGCAAAATATGAATTAATAGTTATGAAAATACAAAAAAAATTAATGCTGGTGATAGTAGAGAATTTGCTAAGCATGATGAAAATACAAAAAAAAAATTAATGCTGGTGATAGTAGAGAATTTGCTAAGCATGTGTTCTACCACAGAGCTACACCTGGAACTACAAAAAGCAATTTCAAATTGTAACTCTGTGAAAGAAAGTTCACTTTCACACATTCTCAAATTTCCAATCACCCTTCGGTTTTGATCTCCGATTAAAATTGCCTGAGACCATCACCTGCTTATACCTGTCAAAGCTTTCTAAGCCAGGACTCAGGTTTAGCAGCCTCTTCTCAGGAAAGTCTCTCATGTTGTCATGTCTGACTTCCATCCCCACAGCTGCCCTCTCTCATACATACACCACTGTCACCAACACCATCATATTATAAGACTCGTGGGACTTCTATACTCTTTTCTTCTACCAGAGGTATAGGACTGGAGAACCCAGCTAGGTTGTGGATTTATTTATTTGCTAGGATTTCCGGGTAGATAACCTCTGACACAGTCCAGATGCAGGAACCAGGGTTATTGCAAGCAACAAAAACAAACTTTGACAGGCTTAAGTAAATGGAATGTGTAGAATGAATATATGGAGAATTGCAACCGAGGTCTGGGAAATAGGCACAGCCAAGGGAAACTCTCAGCCAGAGCCACAGCAAATGTGTTATAAATGAGATAAGTGATATACATAAGTCTACTGCTGATATACTTGGTCTGTAAACCCAGGATCTGGAACAACGCCACTGAAGTCACTTGTTAGCTCTAGACTCCCTAGTAACATTGGTTCCAAGATGTCTCTATTGCTCCAGATATGAATGGTACCCTTGCTGCTGTTAATGACTGTAGAAAGGATTCTTCATAACACTTGCACCCAATTCAGATTCTGGGGTGCATACTGCTGACTGGCCAAGACTGTGTCATATATACCCATGTTCTTTTTGCAAAGGAAGCTGGAAAAGCAAGCATTTGGTGGTTATGACTTCTATAGTGGAAGGTGACAGTCTCTGTCTTCCACCAAGTATGATAGATTACGTGCACCAGCTTGGTGACCTTAAAGAAAAGTAAAAGCTTCACTTCACTCATCTTTGCCTAGATTTTCCTCAGCCTTCTGATTAACTGTGGTAGTCACTGTGCCCCAAAACCACATTACCCTATAACACATATTTTTATATCCTGAAGATTTTAAAAAACAACAACTGAAGAATGATCTCTGTTGAAAGACAGTTGCATGAATGAAAGAAAGACGTGTGTGCGTCTAAAATAATTTTATCATATCCTCACTAGGTTTGATGATATCATTGTTGGATTTTTTCTCCCTCTTTCTTTTCTTTTATTTCTTTTTTTTTAATACTGGGGATTGAATCCTGGGGTGCTTTACCACAGAGATACATCCCCAGTACTTTTTCATTTTTTATTTTGACATAGGGTCTCACTAAATTGCCCAGGCTGGGCTTCATATTATAATCCTCCTGTCCCAGTCTCCCGAGTAGCTGAGATTATAGACTATCGCCATGCCTGGCTTGTTGTTGGTTTTTCTTAATTTATTTTTTCCTACAGGTAATAGAGTCATTTAATTTGAATACCAAAATAATACTTTAAAATGTTCATGCTTAGATCTCTCACTTGCATTCACAGCCCCATAAAGACCAATATATGCTCTGTAGAGAACCACTTTCTTCATTTATAGTGAATCCTTGTGCAAATAAAAGGAAATATATATTCTTATTTCTTTCTCTGTCTTATAAAAACAGGTAGCATGTTCTTTTGACTGTTCTGTGCTCTGCCTTTTTATTTAGTAGAGAAACTTTCATGTCAACATATAAAACGCTTTCTTCTCCTTGTAATACCTGTATTTACTATATGGATGAACCATGGCTTATTTAAGCAAACACCAACAGATAAACACTTGGGGCATTTCCAGTATTTTGCTATTAAGAACAATCTTACACTAAACATATTTTATATTATGGTATATTACTATAGCCTATATAATATGGTAAATAATCTTATAGTAAGTAAATAAACTTAAAAGCCCAATTTTATACTAAGTACAGTTCAATTTGCTCTTATACAGGAATATCTGCCATGCACGTTCTCAGAAGCAGGATCACTGGGTCAAAGTGTGTGTGAGTTTTTAATTTTCTTGAATATTGCCAAATTCTCTTGCAGATTGTTTTACATATGGGCCAGCTATGTATGAGCATGCTTGTTTTCCCACAGTCATAGAGGGTGTGTTGTCAGTCTTTTGGATGTTTGCCAATCTGATAGGTGAGGAATGTGATCTCAGCGTGGCTTAGATATGCTGGTTTTTTCCCTTTCTTTTTTTGTACTGGGGATTGAATCCAGTGGAGCTATATCACTGAGCTACATCTCCAGTCTTTTTAAATTTTGAGACAGGGTCTTGTTAAGTTGCTGAGGGTCTTGCTAAGATGCTGAGACTGGCCTCAAACTTTCAATTCTCCTGCCTCAGTCTCCAGAGTCACTGGGATTACCCATGTATGCCACCATGCCAGGCTTCATTCTTCTTTTTATTAATGCTTTATAGTATGCCATTGTATGCACATACAATCATTTGTTTGTCCAATAACCTGTTGATAGATATTTATGCTATATCCATATTTTGGCTATTACAAATAAAGCTATTAGAAATATCCACATAAAATAGCCAGGATATTTTAATATAAAAGTATATAAAGTGCCAAATTGGTTTTAACATTTCACATTCTTACATGGATATATATGAGAGTTCTGATTTGTCTCTGTAATTACAAATACTTTCCAGTCTTTAATTTTAGTTGATCTGGTAAGTATGCAGTGGTATCTAATTGTTAATTTCCATTTCTTGATGATTAAAGATGGTGAGAATTTATTGATATTCATGTTTTTCTTATTGAGGTTTTTGTTCATATTTTATTGGACTTTTATTTTTGTAAAAGTTCTTTATATGTGCTGTCTACAAGTTCTTTGTCAGATTTGTGTATTGCATATAATTTTTTTCTGAGTCTATGGTTTGCTTTTTCATTCTTTCTTTTTTTGGTAGTGGGGATTGAACCCAGGGGGGTGCTGTACTACCAAGATACATCTCATCCCTTTTTATTTTTTATTTTGAGACAGTGTCTTGCTAAATTGCTGAGGATGGCCCAGAATTTGCTATCCTCCTGCCTCAGTCTCCGCAGTTGCTGGAATTATAGGCATGAACTATGGAGTCTAGTTTGTTCTCTCATTTTCTTAATGGTATTTATTAAATGGCTGTTTAAAAAGTTTTCTTAAATCCATTTTTTAATAATTTGTCCTCTTTGTGTCCTGCCTAAATTATATTTGTCTATCCCAAGGCTGCAGATATTGTCTGTTATGTTTTATGACTTTAGCTTTTACATTTATGATTTTAGCTTTACCACTGAGCCACAATGCCAGCCCTTTTTGTTTGTTTGTTTTGAGGCAGAGTTTCACTAAGTTGTTGAGGGTCTCTCTGAGGAACTGAAACTGGCCTTGAAATCCTCCTGCCTCAGCCTCCCAAATCTCTGGGATTTCAGGCATAGCGACCACACCCAGCTTTGATTACCTTTGATGTTTTTGTTATCTAATAACTCCAGCTAGAACTTCTAATATAATGTCCAATCGTGTAAGTGAGGAGAAAGGCCATCCTTGTTTCTCTCTTAGGCAAACAAGCATTCAGTATTTTGCCTGTGAACTCTTTCTGTTGATTTTGGTGCTGGGGGTTGAAAGGCCTCAGGCAGGCTAAGCACATATTCTCCCTCTGACTTACCCCACAGCTATACTTGTGGAGTTTCAGTAGGTGTCGTTTTTTCAGGTTGAAAAAATTTCCTTCTATTCCTAATTTAGTAAATGTTTTTAATCATGAAAGGGTGTTGGATTTTGTGAAATGCTTTTATCTGCCTCTATTCAAGTGAGCATGTACTTTTGTCCTTTATTCTTTTAATATTGTATATTACACTTATTAATTTTTCAGACATTCAACCAACATTGCATTCAGAAGATAAACCTCTCTTGAGGCTGTGTATAAGCACTGTTTTATGTCATTGGGTAGGGTTTGCTACTGTTTTATTGGCAGATTCCATTTGTATTTATAAGGATATTGGTCTGTAGTTTCATGTGATATCTTTGATTTTGATATCAGCATAATACTGGCTTCATAGAGTAAGTTTAGAAGTATTATATTCTTTTTCTGGTTTTTTTTTTTTTTTTTGGAAGAGTTTGTGAAAGATTGGTATTAATCCTTCTTAAAGTGTTTGGCAGTGTTCACCATCAAAGGCATCTAGTCCTGGGCTTTTCTTTGTGAAATGTTTAACTATTCCTAATTCATTCTCATTAATTTTTTAATTAGAGCTTTACAGTTATACATAGTAGTTGGGTTCATCCTGACAAACTCCTATATGCATGAAAATCTATTTCATTTCATGATCCCCCCTTTCCTTTACCCTTTTTCTTCCCATCCCTCCCCCTCCTGATTCCTTCTTTTTTTTTGTTTTTAAAGAGAGAGAGAGAGAGAGAGAGAGAGAGAGAGAGAGAGAATTCTTTAATATTTATATATTTATGTTTTAGTTCTCGGCAGACACAACATCTTTGTTGGTATGTGGTGCTGAGGATCGAACTCCGCCGCACGCATGCCAGGCGAGGCGCCACCACTTGAGCCACATCCCCAGCCCTCCTGATTCCTTCTTTATGTTATCGTATTCTTTCTTCCCCCTTTGTCTACTTTACTCTAACTTCCCCAAATGAGAGAAAACATTTGACCTTTGAGTTTCTGAGTTTGGGTAATTTCACTTAGCATGATATTCTCCATTTCTATCCATTTTTGAGTAGAACTCCGTCATATATTTATATATATCAATTTCTTAATCCATTTATCTGTAGACTGGCATTTGGGTTGATTCCATAATTTACCTATTGTGAATTGTGCTGCTGTAAACATTGATGTGCTTGTACTGCTGCAGTATGCCAATTTTAAATCTTTTGGGAAAGTACCGAGGAGCGGGATAGCTGGGTCATATGGTGGTTCTATTCCTAGATTTTTGAGGAATCTCCATGCTGCTTTCCAGAGTGGTTGTTCTAGTCTGCAGGCCCACCAACAACGTACAAGATGGGGCTGGGGTTGTAGCTTAGTGGTAGAGCACTCTCCTAGCACATGTGAGATACTGGGTTTGATCCTCAGCACCACACAAAAATAAATAAATAAAATAAAGGTGGGTGGGGATGTAGCTCAGTTAGTAGAGTGCTTGCCTTGCATGTACAAGGTCCTGAGTTCAATCCCAAGCACCACATAAATAAATACATAAATAAATAACAAAACAAAGATATTGTGTTCACCTACAACTAAAAAAAGATATTAAAAAAATACAATGTACAAGGGTATCTTTTCCCTCCACAACCTCTCCAACATTTATTGTTGTTCATATTCTTGATGATTGCTGTTCTGACTAGCGGGAGATGAAATCTTAGTATAGTTTTGGTTCTCATTTCCCTGATTAGATATTTTCATATACTTGTTAGTCATTTGTGTTTCTTCTTTTGAGACGTTTCTGTTTAGTTGTTTTGCCCAATTATTGATTGGGTTATTTATTTATTTGGTGTTAAGTTTTTTGAGGTTTTTTTTTTTTTTTTTTGGTACATTCTCGATAGTAATCCTTTATCGGAGGAGTAGCTAGCCAAGATTTCTTCCCATTCTCCAGGTTCTCTCTTCACACTCTATAAATTGTTTCTTTTGTTGTGCAGAAGCCTTTTAGTTTGGTATGGGCATCCCATTTGATTCTTGGTTTTATTTCTTGCACTTTGGGGGTCTTGTTAAGAAGTTGGTGCCAGCACCTAGGGAGTGTTGACACTACGTTTTCTTTAGCAGTTGTAAAGTTTCGGGTCTAATTCCTAAGTCTTTGGTCCATTTTGATTTGGGTTTGGGGCAGGGTCAGGGACAGGGGGTCTATATTTTTTCTCTATATAGCTGTCCAGTTTTTTCAGCACCATTTGTTATATAACTCGTTTCTCCAAGATATATTTTTGGCACTTTTGACAAATAATCATTTTCATTACTTTTTAGAGATCAATGCAGATCTTCTGTTTCTTCTTAAATTAGTTACAGTAGTTGGTACCTATGTAGGAATTTGTCAGTTTCCATTAGGTTAATTTGTTAGCATGGAGTTGTTCATAGTATTCCATTAAAATGCTTTTTAGCTTTTAAGTTAGGTAGTGATAGTCCATCTTTCATTTCCAATCTTAGTAATTCGAATCTTCTTTCTTTTCCCCACCAAGAATTGGGGATTGAACCCATTGAGCTACATATTCAGCCCTTTTTAAATTTTATTTTCAGATACGGTCTTACTAAGTTGCCCCTGTTGTCCTCAAACTGTGCTGCTCTTGCCTCAGTTTCCTGAGCAGTTGGGATCACATTCTTTTACTTTTAACTTGTGCCTTTTATCTGTGCCTTTATGTTTAAATTAAGTTGCTTGAATACAGCATATATGGCTGAGTATTGCTTTTCTAATCAATCTGATAGCTCTGCCTCTGTAATATTTAGGTCATGTATATTTATTGTACTAATCACTATGCTTTGGTTTAAACCTACTGTCTTCTTCATTTTCCCCATCCGTTCTTTCTTTTTATTGCCTTTTTAAATTTTTCATATTTCTATACTACTTCTTCTATTGGTTTGTGAGTGCTATATCTTAGTTTTGTTAATCTCAATGTTTGCTCTGTGGTGTACAATATATGTCTTCAATTTTCTACAGCCTACCTTCAAACAATATTATATCAACTAATGGAAAATGGAAAAGCCTTACAATATCATACTTTCATTTTCTTTGTCTAGTCATCTTGCTAAAGCTTTCATATATTTTACTTCTACATTTTTCGGTATCTCCAATTATTTATGGTGCCAATCTTTCCTTTCTACAGATCAAAGTTTCTCTCTAGTTTTATTTTTCTTCCACCTGAAGAACTTTTTGTAAATATTTTTTATGACACAAATCAATTGGAAACAAATTTACTTGGTGCTTTTGTGTGTGTGTGTGTGTGTGTGTGTGTGTGTGTCTGAAAAAGTTTTTATTGTTACTGTCATTTATTAATATTTGATAGATATGTAGTTTCAGGTTGAAAAAAATTTATTTAGCTTTTTAAAGATCCTCTACCATGGCCTATGGCTTGCATAGATTCTGAAAGGAAGTTTTCAGTTATACTAATATCATTTTTGTTGTTGTTTCTTTTTTCCCTTTGCCTAATTATAATGTTTTCTATTTCTCATATTCTGACTGTCAGCAATTCAATGATAATGTGTCTTAATGATGGTGGTGTGTAATCATCCTGCTTCATCTTTTTTGATGTTCTTGGCTCTATGGCCAAATAGTCTTCATTTTATATGGGAGATTTTTAACCATCATTTTTTCAAATATTTCTTCTGGTGTCTCTTATTTCTTTCTAGGTTTCCAATATCACATTAGAAGATTTGATATTGTCCTACAGGCCACTGAACTGTGTTCACTGTGTTTTCAATCTTTTATAAAATTCACTTTGAATAGAATCTGTTCTTATATCTTCAAAGTTTATTGACCTTTTTCTTCAGTGTTTAATCTGTTAAGATGATCCAGTTACTTTTTTTGTTATAGGTATTGTAGTTTTCATCTCTATTCTTTTTTTTTATTTGTCCCATTATGCTCATATTTTTCTTTTTTTTTTTTTTAAAGAGAGAGTGAGAGAGGAGAGAGAGAGAGAGAGAGAGAGAGAGAGAGAGAGAGAGAGAGAATTTTTAATATTTATTTTTTAGTTCTCGGCGGACACAACATCTTTGTTGGTATGTGGTGCTGAGGATCGAACCCGGGCCGCACGCGTGCAAGGCGAGCGTGCTACCGCTTGAGCCACATCCCCAGCCCTCATATTTTTCTTTAAAACACTTGAATGTAGTTATAATATTATATGTTTTATTATATGTTTTAATATTCTTGTCTGCTCATTCTGTCAAAACTCAATGAATCTGTGTTTACTGATTTTTATCCTAGTTGTAGGAAAAATAATTTTTGGCCTTTTGCACGTTTAGTAAGTTTGTATGGATGCTGGACAAAGTCTGTTTTAAGTTGTTGAGTATGTAAATTTTGTTGTCTTTCTTTATAAGGTGTTGGGTTTTGTTCTCACATCCAGCATTACCCACTTACCCACAGTTCAATTTGGTACTTTTGAGGCTCTCTTAAAGTGACATAAAAGTGGGTAAAGAAAAGCTTGTATTCTAGGGATAGTCAGTTCTTTTACTCAATCATGGCCCACCTAGGGTTTCTAATGAAAGCCTCAAGTGGTTAATTAGCATTCTGTACTCTGGCTGGTGAGAACTCAAACGTGCTCCAGCTTAGTATCCTGGTTGTTCTTATCCAGCCTTGTGGAATTTTACCCTATTACTCATGTCTTAATATTTAGCAAAGATTCTTGGTGATACTTATAGAGATTTCCTGTGCACTTAATTCTCCCCTCTTAGAACTCTGCCCTGCAATTTCCAGACACCTAAGATATTCTAAACTGTCTTGACTTTTCGTCAAGTAAAATAGGTTAGCTCTGCTTGGGTTCTCCTTCCTTATTTCCTAATTGGAAAAATCCCTCCAGGCAGAAATCTCTGGTGAGCAACTTATTTGTTTCATTTTTCCCAAGATCATAGTCATGCGTTGCCTGTTATTCCATGTCTAAAAGCAATTTGTGTGTGTGTGTGTGTGTGTGTGTGTGTGTGTGCGCGCGCGCTATGGTAAATACGTACCTTAATATTTCATTGTGGCCTGTAATGCAAGTCTGTTATTTGACAGTTTCTAGGATTCCCCACCTTCAACAGAAATGGCTGGATTTTGTGTAATCAAATGGATTGACTTTTTAGTCTATGATTTCTGGACTTCAAAGAACTTTGAAGTTAGGAAGGACTTCCCCACTCTATGCTAAGGAAAGCATTTGGGCCTGTTGCTTCATGCTGATTCCTCTTCTGTTTGCCTCACCATTCACATTCATGTATTTTTTTTTCTTTTTGTCCTGGGGGTTGAATGTAGGGGTGGTTTACCATGGAGCTATGTCCCCAGTCCTTTTTATTTTTTATTTTGAGACAGGGACTCACTAAGTGGTTTAGGGCCTTGCTAAATTGCTGAGGCTGGCCTTGAACTTGCAATCCTCCTGCCTGAGCCTTCCCAGTAGCTGAGATTACAGGTGTACACCCTGGTGCCCAGTTTGTTCATGTGTCTTTGACTTACGCTCTTCTGATCTCTCTCCTCAGTCCTATTTGTCCTACCATCTCCATACCATGGAAATTTTATTTTTATTAGTAGGGATAATTTGGCATCTTATGCTACCCTTCTCATCAGTTATTTATGGCATAAATTGTGTGCCCGGAATTTTTTTGTGTTTTGTTTTCCATAGTTTTTTGATTGGGGAATCCAAACCCCTTTCTATCAAATTTTGTCTTTATCATGAATTTCAAAAGCATATTTTAATACTAATGTAGTCCTTAGTTACTTATATTCATCTGAAGTAACTGCCTCATCCTTAGGCAAGATTAGGGAAAGGTCCTGGCTGACTGTTAGGGAGAACCACAAGACACTAAGAATTGAAAAGGGAAAGCCACATTGATTGGTATTTCAAAATATGCTTCTGGCACTGTCTTCTGTACTTTCTGACCTATCAGCCAAGTGGCACCATCACAGAAGAAAATGACATTAGTTTGGTACTGCCTGTTCCTCATTCTAGGGCTCATTGCCTTCTTAGGTGAGCTCACAAACCAATCTCTCAAAAAATTGAACTTGGAACATGGTCTAAAGGCTATGTGAAGCTCATTCTGTGTAATTCTTTTAGGAAATTGAAAAGGATGACTGACTGCAGTTCTGTTGGCTTTTGTGCAAGTTTTCCAGAATATAATTCACTGGACGACCTGTATCATTTACAAAAGTCACCTTACTGATGATTTCACCCTTCTTTGGATTAGCTCCTTTGGCTCTGTGAACTTGGCTCTTTATGGCTCAGGATCATGTTGAAAGATTTTCTATCAGTCATCTATTTCGTGCCTACCATTTCCAAAAGAAGACTCCATTTGTTGCTCCATATATTATTTGTAGTTCAGTTTTATTTGAAATAACAGTTGAATTTGCCATTTTATTTGCCTTAAAATTTTAACTTTTCTTTCTTGGGTTAATCAGTGTCTGTCTGTCTGTCTGTCTGTCTGTCTCTCTCTCTCTCATTTTGGGCTATACTCTTCCCATTATAAAAAAAAAAAAAGTGACTTGTTAGTATAAACATGAAGTGGAGCCTGGCGTTCTGGCAAATGCCTGTAATCCCAGCGGCTCAGGGGACTGAGGCAGGAGGATCACAAGTTCCAGGCCAACCTCTGCAACTTAGCTAGGCACTAAGCAACTTAGTAAGAAGACCCTGTCTCAAAATAAGATTTAAAAAGGGCTGGGGATGTGGCTCAGGGATTAAGCACCCCTAGGTTCAACCCCTGGTACAAAAAAAAAAAAAAAAAAAAAGTGATGTGAAAAGCTTTTCTGGAGCTTGGAAGCTGAAATATTCACTGAGTGGCAAGAGTATTTCCAGACTTAACTGCACAGCCAGGGATCCTTGATCTTAATTGTCCGCCTCCAAGTTAAACTTTGGGTACATAATGTTGAAGTTCATAGCCTGGTTTGAGCCAACAGCTCTTGATTAATTTACAGACTGAGTAAATTATATACAATCCAACTACAGAGTGTGGTACCCAAAAGCATGTGCCAAATGCATTTCTTAATCCTACTGCTGCATGACTGTAATCCACACTTTTAAAAAGTGATTGCTTAGGGGCTGGGGTTATAGCTTAGTGGTAGAGCACTTGGCTAGCATGTGTGAGGCTCTGGGTTATATTCTCAGCACAACATATGAATAGATAAAATGAAGGTCCATCAATAACTAATATATATATATATATATATATATATATATATATATATATATTTTTTTTTTTTTTAAAGTGACTTTTTAGGAGCAGATGCAAAGGCTGAGGTTGGTCAGGGACAGAAAATTTTTCTCTTACTCTTCATCCTCCTCTCCCCTCATTATTATTCAAATAGATAATTACATAAATTTTCTGTTGTTTTGCAGTGAAATGAGTAAGTAGAAGCCTATCTGGAAAACTTCAATTTGTACTGATCTATAATATTATAATGAAAAAGTTGTGCTTGCTATGTAAATCTAACTTGGAGCAGAGTCCTTGTTGCTTCTGGAGTTGCGTTGGGCAGAGGGGACAATCCCTCTGACAGGTGACCTGAGCTACCCATCTGAGGTGGCAAGCCAACATCTAGGGCAGGACACTGGTGGAGAGAAGTACTAGGAGTCTCCTCTATGGCAAACCCTTGGATCCGTGAGACTCTGGGTGCCGCCAACTCTCCTATTACATCTCCCCCAGCATCATGTGTACGTGACAACAGCGACAACAGCGGGGCTGAGTATCTGCTTGAAATGCCACACCCGGCCCTGGTCTGCTGCTTGACGTGTGAACACCGGCAGAAAACAGGAGTCCCCTTCCGGTAGTGGGCCCGACCCGGTGGGGGAGAGTCCGGTGGCCCCTCGCCAACCACCTGCAGGGGCCTGAACGCGTTAGTCTCAATTCTCAGCGGGTGCATCCACGTGGTTTGGTTTTGGAAGACGACTTCAGATAAACCGTGGGGATGTGGATTTCAACACCATGATGAGTTAACTTCTGAAGAGAAAAATTTGAAAAAATAGAGACTTTGTTCTATCTTCAAATATTTCATGAAAAAAAATGTATCGACTAGGTATTGAATTGTTCTTCTACAAAACGAGGCCAATCATCGCATTTTACTGAAGATATGAAGGATGAATTGTCCTCCAAGGACAAAGATATATTCTGGCTTCCCATTGCATCCTGCCCAGATTTGCAGTGAGCAAAGGCAGGTCCTCCTTCCCACGCTGTCCCCGCCTCCTGCAAGTCCACCAGAGTGTGCCAGCCTTTAGGTTCTACTTTTTCCCACCTTGTGGCTTTTGACTTTTTTTCATTTTTCAATGCATTTGTGCACACAAAAAAAAACCCTTTTACAAATGCAGTCTCTGAGCCCCTAGGCTGTTGTGGCCAGGACATGTGAGAACTGGAAACTTGAGACTAGAAGTTGAGCCCCAGGAAGGCAAGCAACGGGAGGCTAGTTATGTTCTTTATCAGCGCGGGGTGGGGGAGGGCCGGTGTCCCAGAATTTTCTAGATGTTCTAATGCCAGGAGCTTCAACCCAAGCCTCTTTTAGCTATGTATTTTAATGGAGACAAATATGGCCATGATAATAAGCACAGAAACCCACCCTTCTGCCACCGGGAATAGGCAGCTGACAGCGACCACCAGCCTTCAGCTCCCCTCAGATCGCCTCCCTGGAGTTCTGCAAAACCTCCCTGGAACACGCCCCCCAACCCCACCTCCCACCTCACTCCAACGCGCCCTGCCCTGGGCGGCTGCTCGGTCAGAGACATCCTGTCCTAGAATGGGCGTGGAGGACAACTATATCAAGGCTCAAAAGCTGGCCTCCTCCCCTGGGCCCCTCAGTTGGAACCCGTTGTTCCCTGCGCTTCTATTGAAGCAACTAATTATGTCTATTATTGGAGCAATTAGTTTGTTATTCAAGTGTCGGTTCCATCGTGGGTTCCTAGAAGGCGGGAACTATTTCTCACAGTCCTTGTAACCCCAGCTTCGAAGCAGCTTGCACAGCGCCCTAGGGCCCTAGTAGGGACCCTTTCCCTCTTCGCTCGGGTTTTTGAGGCAGTTTCCCCGAGGCGTGGTCCCCTTCCTGAGGTGACGCAGTGCCACCCAGTGGCAGATTGGCAGAAAGGAGGCTGCTGGCGGAAGGCCCTTGGGCCCCAAATTCTGCTGGTGGGGCGTCTTAATGAGGGGTTGAGGATAATAATGGGTCACCTTCCCTGGAGGGGTCCCCCTGCACTCCATGGCTAGGGTCAACATGAGAGGGGAGTGACAGAGAAACGATTTTGATGGATTTGGGGACACAAGGAGCTGGCTCCATGTATTTCAACATCTGCCTGATGCCCACGAGGTTTCTGTCCCTGTGGCCTGTTCTTTGCCCCTTCATAGTCTACCAAAATCACTTCCCAGGGCCCATCTCAGATACCACTTCCTTCCCTTGTCCTTCATAATTACATCCCCAAATATCTAGATTCCCAAATATCTAGATTATGCAGTTCAGGTTCAAATCCCATCTTTACCCATGATCTGTTGTGAAACTGTGGATGGAGGTACTCAACTTCACTGTACCTTAGTTTCTTTATCTATAAAAAAAAGTGTGGGGGGATAACAATAGTACCAACCCTACCCCAGTGAGTTCACTGCCAGAGAAACAACCACTATGCATGTGTATAGACTAAAGGCTCTCAGAAGTCCTGCAAATGTAGAGATCTGTTTAGCTTGCAGCACTGACACAGATTTATTTAGTCTAGGAACTCTTCTTCCTGGAAATAATTTCTACTTTCCAGGGATTGTGGTGGGTCAGGGGGCTGCTGCCATCCAGATGGTCTTGCCTAATGGTCTGCTTTCAGCCAAGGTTCATGCTGAGCAGGGGGTTGTGGTAAAAACTGAAGCAGGATCCTACCTTGGTGGGTCTTAGAGCCATGCTGGGAAAGTCAGAGGTGTAGACACAAGAAGATAATGCATTTTGTGTTTATGAAGTAAGGTTTATGGAAAAGGGCAGTTTTGGGGTGTACCTGATTAAACAGGAAGAAATGACAAAATTTTATGAGAATGAAATGGATGTGGTGTTGTGAAGGCTTCCCAAAGAAGGGATGGAATGGTGTTTTTGTTGGTTTGTTTTTGGTACTGGGGATAGAACCCAGGGGCACTTTGTTACTGAGGTACATTGCTTATGGCCTTGGTAAGTTGCTGAGGCTGTCCTCCAACTTGTGATCCTCCTGCCTCAGCCTCCCAAATAGAGCTGGGATTGTAAGCATGTTCCACCAAGCCTGGCTGGAACCTGACTTTGAAGAATGTGCAGGAGCTTTCACTCCTATGGTGGATTAAGATAAATACATCTCAGAGTCTCCCAGTGGCTATCTGCCCAAACCTGAACATGAACCTAGACCTGGGTCCAACCTCCAGCTAGACTGTTGGAAGCACCAGGGAGAAGCCCAATGGGAGCCAGCAGGATGGAGACACAGAGCTAATGTTTGCTCACTTGTTGCCTGCAGTCTCCTCCCTGGATGATACAGAAGAGAAGATGCTGGTGGCCCTTCAGTCGTACTTGTTGTCCTCTGGGATGTGGCCTTATCCCTTGGTCCTGTAACCTACCCAGGAAGGAATTCCATGGATATGGCCCTAGACCTGCTGAGGTTATGGGAAGGAAAGCTATCTAAGTGCTCCAAACTTAGGGCTGACAGGCCCTGGGTCAGTGTAGCTTGTTTCTGAAGACCCTGAGATATGTGAAATAGACCCAGGGAGATAGTCATTAATGCAGCCCCAACTCTGTACTAAACCTCCCCTGAACACATGGCCCCCTCCTGCCTGTGACTTGAAACTTCTTCAGATTTCTCTTCGTTATGTAACTTACCCACTAGTGAACATCCACTCTTCACCTTCTCACAAACATTTTGCATGACGCAGTCCCCTAAAAGTTCAAGTCAACTCCAAACTCAAGGCTGAAGGATGATAGAAACACAGCCCAGCCACAGAATCCTGCCAAGCAGACAGCCATAAAGACAGGTAGAGAGGAAGTGATTGGGGCTGGACCATGGCAACCACAGGACCTTACTTCCCTTTTCGGTGATTTGTTGGAGGGAAAATAAAGTCAGTTCTAGGGGATATTTCAAACTCACCAAATACAGCCACTTCTCAAACCCATGTAGGGGCAGCCATGGAGTGAAAAAGCCAGGAGAGTGGGAAGGCATTGCGGAAAGGGATCCAATGGGAGCACAGATGGCTGTGGGTGGAGGTGGAGGGGGTCCGTCTGGTCTCCTCCAGGGATCTTTGCTGTCAGCTCTGGCTTCTACACAATGTGAAGGGTGCTGAGACTGGGACAAAGGAAAGAGGAAGAAGCAATCTGAGACTGAGAATGACAAGGACAGAGCTGTATGTCACTGGGGCTGATCAACAATCAGGAACCAGATCAGAGGTTTCAGATAGCCCTGATGCTGATAGGAGGATAAGAGACCTGGAAGGGGTTCAGTTCAGTGCTACCCAGTGGCTGGCTGGCCGTGCTGACTACCCCATGTCCAACTTGTGATGGCTAAAGATGGTGTGAATGGGTCACCTTCCTGGAAGAGCCTTCTGTATTCCTTTATTAAGAGAAGCAGAGAAGTAGGCCCTGTGTCTGTGGGGATTTGGGGACACAGGAAGCTGGCTCCATATATTCTAGTATCTGCCTGACCTTCCTATGGCTCCTTTCTCTGTCGCCTGAGGTCCCTGTCTAGGCAGGGTGTGGAGGCTGGTTAACCTTGGGGAGGTCATGCGCCTGTTCTATAAGCCAGTGACTATCTGCGCAATGGACACTCTCTGCCCCTCTGTCTAGTGGAGGATCCTAGAGGGTCCCAAATACAGGGAAATCGGTACTGAGTGAGGCTCCTGAGTGTGCCAAGTGCTAGTTTGCCAACACTCTGAAAGTGCTGCTCAGTTGGGAAACAAGTTGGGAGGACAGAGTGGGGCATTCCCTTGCCCCTCTTTGAGCTCCTCTTCAAGGGGACATGTATTCTCATTCACCCCACCCATGGGCCTTAGGCCTTTGTAAACCTCTCTTCCCAGGGGTCATCGGGATCCTGAGTGCCCGAGCACACTGGAAGGTAAATAGATGTCAGACTGGGTTACCCGAAGGTGCACCATCAGGTTGCAGTCATCTTGGATCCAGCCTCCCTCACCTTGGTTCTTGGCCCCTGTTTCTCCTGTGAGCATGCACGTGGAGACCATTCCCTGGGAGATCGGTTCACCTGCTGTACACCCAGCGACAGCGCAAGGGTTTGTACTCGGAGGTGTACGCGGGATATATGAAGGACATTGCCTGCAAATCTTCCAGCCGAATAACGCAGCTGTGATCCAAGGCTTCTGCCCGCAAGAGATGGGGAGAGTGAACCTGGATGAACGTCCCCCAGCACCGTGCACTGCGCAGCGGAGCTCCCAGTGGGTCTGAGCCAAGCTTGGAGGGCCCTGAAGATAGAAAGTGAGGGTGAGAGCCCCTGCCACCTCCTCAGACACGGTCCCGATTTGGTTTCCGCAAGAAGAGATCATGGGGGACTCTTGGACCCACCAGGCTTCTGTGTACTTGGATTGCAAACAGACTGAGAACAGATGCGCTCTCCCCTGGCTTACCCATAGCTGCTCCCTATCCTTTGGGTTGTGTTCCTAACTGGACTCCCTCCCAGGCACAGTACCACCTGTTCCTCTTTGGTTTGTTTAGTTTATAGGGAAAATTCAGGCTAACAGCACAATGATAGCTGAACAAAGCAGAAATTCCAGTAGAAATTCTTTTTAAATAAAAATTCGTCTCTTTGAATTAACATTTTCATGCTGCAGGCAACGCAAGCACTTGAGTTGGGGGAGAGTCTTTTTTTTCTTGAAAGAATGATACCTTTGGGTGAATTACCAACCCCTCCCCAAAGTTCTCATCTTAGTGTGACCCATCTCCAGCACTTTCCATGTTGCTGTCTCACTTATAGGAATTCATGAATGCCTGCATATTCAAGATATTCCCAAATATAAGATTTTTGGCTGACATAAATACATAAACTTTAAAGTATTGTATTATTCAGTGTCCTGGCAGGAAAAACATGGTGTGCTCAAATTGGGCAATTTGAGGCGAGATTAAGAGAATGTTTACAAAAGTGTAGGCAGGTTAAGAAAACCAGCAAAGGCTGGTGCAGGGCTTCAAAGATGGTCACAGCTTGAGGAGGAGGGGCAAAGATGACAGAGTGTGGAAGTGGAGAGTGTCACTGTATTGTAGAGGAAGCTGTGGCATACACAGAGGAAGCCATGGCAGGCAGGGTGAGAGTTGGAAACATTCCTCTGTCTTCTCTTTCTCCCTGGTATCTATCTCCTGTGGCCAAACCCAATTGCAAGCCCAACGATGCAATTCATAGAGTGGGTCTAGAGGCAAATAAAAGTTACCTCTCACAGACAAATGGTTGAAATAAGCAAGTTAATTATATACTATTTAATGCATTTTTTAAAGAGGAATTATAATCACAAGCGTTAGATATATTGCTTTCCCTCAAATGGAATTCACTCGGTCACAGATCATTGGGATTGGATTCTAAGAATATTGAATTTTGAAAGGAACTTAGATATACCCATGGACAGCCCATTTTACAGGTGCAAACACCAAATAAAGCACCTTGGACAAGGTCTCATATAAGTTTGTGGCCAACCTGAAGATAGAGACGAGGACACTTGTTTCCTTTGCAATGTTGATCTCCATGCCAGGCCACCTTGGGCCCTCCATGACTCCTTCTCAGAGAATCAGACCTTGGGTACTTGTTGGTCCAGCTCCCCAGGGAAATGCAAGCAGTGGCTTTTCTCCCACTTTTCTTTGGGTAGGCTTTTGTCAGGTGACAGGGCCAGATCAGATATCAGACCTTGAAGTCTGACTGCTCTGAGAGTGTGAACTCCTGCAAATTCTTGAGTACCCTGATTCATGCAGCAAACCCTTTAGACATAGGAGGCTTCTCCAACTCTCTTTCCTGCATCTTGGGCATCAAGAACTAACAGAATAGCTCTAGTCACATTGTTTTAAACAACTAGATATGTATAAAACATTATCCCCAATAATTGTGAAATTCACCTTTTTTTGCTTTAAATTTTTTTATTTAATTAATTATACATAACAGTACAATGATCTTGACATATTGTACATTTGAATCAGATGGCATATAATTTCTCATTTTTCTGAGTGTACAGGTTTCAGAATTATATTGGTAAAATTCACCTTCTTTTTAAGGATACAAGTGACTTTTATCAAAATAAGTAATATTTGGGTTATAAAATAAGTCTCAACAGATTACAAAGAATTGGAATAACACAGAGTATGTCCTTTGATCACCAAATTTCAATAACAAAAACATAAGTAGAAAATTCATATATGTTTGGAATTATAAATAATTAAACAACTAAATGGTTTAAACCAAAAAGAATAACATGCTTCTCTTACTTTGAGTTCCCATAAACTCAGGACCTGAGAAAAGTGCCTGGTTTCATATAATTTACTTGGGAGATGACACTGGAAGCAGAAGTGAAGGAGAGGGAAAGAGAGAAAAGGAAGAAAATCATCTGTGATAGAAGAGAACAAGATCTTGGAGGGAATGGGAGCCACAAGTGAGGAATCTATATTATGTAAACCTTATGATTTTGTAATATAATCTAGAAACTAAAAAAAAAAAAAAAACACACAAACTTATGGCCTGGGCCCTGAATCTAGCTGGATACCTATTTTTGCATGGCCTATGAGCTTTGAATTTTTTTTGTTGTTGTTTTCCTTTTTGGTAGTGGGGATTGAACCCAGAGGACTTTACCAATAAGTAAATTGAACCCAATAAGGACTTTACCTACAGTCCCTTAAAAACAAATTTTTAAAAAAATTTGAGACAAAGTTTTGCTAAGTTGCTTAGGGCCTTGCTAAGTTGATGAGATTGGCCTTAAAATTGAGATCCTCCAGCCTCAGCTTCCCAAGTCACCAGGATTACAAATATGTGCCACCATGCCTGGCCCCGAGAATGGTTTTTACATTTTAAACAAGTTTGCAAAAATACACTCTTACTCAGAAATAGTGATCCTTGATATTAATCAAAAGAAATTGAAAACTTTTGTTTACACAAAAGTCTGTACACAGATGTTTATAGCAGCTTTATGCATAACAGTAAAAACATGGATCTAATCAATAGGTGATTAGATAAATAAGCTGTGGCACATCTAGACAATGGAATATTACTCAGTGCTAAGAAGAAATGAGCTATTAAGCCATAAAAAAGACATGGAGGGAACTTACATGCAAATTATTAAGTGAAACAAGCCAGTTTTAAAAGACTATATGCTGCATGATTCCAACTATATGATACTCTAAAACATAGAATTATGAAGACAGTAAAAAGATCAATGATTGCCATGGGTTGAAAGGTGAAAGAGAGAATAGATGGATTTTAAGGGCATATATATTGTGTGATACTATAATAGAAGATAGACATATATTTTTGTATATATCTGTCCAAATCCAAAGAACACACACAATGAACCTTAATGTAAATTATGGACTCTGAATGATAATGATGTTTCAGTGAGGGTTCATCAGTTGCAACAATCGTACCACTGTGGAGAGAGGTGTTGGTAACAGGAGAGGTCCTGCAGGTTTGAGGGAGAGGTGTACGAGAGATGTCCACACCTTCCTCTCAGTTTTGCTGTGAACCCGAAAGTGCTCTAAAAAAATAGCATATTGAAATTTAATTTTAAAGTATTTTTATGATATATGTAAATTACAAGAAATTAAATTTCAGTGTCTTTAAATAGAATTTTATTGAGATGCAGCCAATAAATGGTTATTTGTTAGTATCATCTATTGTGGCTTTCAAGCTATAACAGCATTGTTGAGCACTTGCAGTGGAAACCATATGGCTCACAAAGCCTAAAATATTTATTAGATGGCCTCTTAGAAAAAAAAAAGTGCTCTAATTCATTCACTTTCCAGGGCTTGGAGTAGATCTGGAAGGGTAAATAGAAATATCTAGCTGGGGGACTGGGGTTGTGGCTCAGAGGTAGAGCGCTCGCCTAGCATGCGTGAGGCACTGGGTTTGATCCTCAGCACCACATAAAAACAAAATAATGTGTCCACCTAAAACTAAAGACACATAATAAATAAGTATTTAAAAAAGAATCTTAGCTGAGACTGTTGGCCAGAAAACCTATACATAGGTCCCAGATATGTGTATTCCAAGAGAGGGAACAGAACAGAAGTTGTACTATCTTTTCTGACCTTCCCTCTAAAGTCAAGTGACATAACTTCCACAAGGTTCTATTCATCAAGACAAGCACAAAATTCTGACTATGTACAAGGAGAGAAGAAATAGAATCCCCTAATGAAGATTGTAAAAGTTATGTAAGAGCATCTGGGATCAGACGTATTTCTTTGGCCATTTTTTGAAAAATGAAATTTCCCACATACTATGCCAGTATTTGTGTGTAAGTGTGTGTGCATGCAGTACCAATGATTGAACCTAGGGGTGGTCTACCACTTAATTATATCCCCAGAACTTTTTATTTTTTATATTGATACATGGTCTCACTAAGTTTTCCAGGCTGGTCTCAAACTTGTGATCATTTTGCCTCCTGAGTAAATAGTAATGCAGATATTGTGCCACCACTCCTGGTTACCAGTATTCTTTTTTTTTTTTTAAGACTTTTCTTTAGTGGTAGATGGCCACAATGACTTAATTTTATTTATTTATTTTTATGTGGTGCTGAGGACCAAACCCAGTGCCTCATACATGCTAGATGAGCATTGTACCACTAAGTTACAATCCCAGCCCACCAGTATTCTTTAGATTGATATTTGTGTGGTATGCTGTTTTCCATTCTTTCACTTTCACTTTTCCATTCTTTCACTTTCTGTAATCCTTATGCTTTAGATGTATTTTTTGTAAACAGGACATATTTGGGTTTTGCTTTTTAAATTCAGTCTGATAATCTCTGACTTTGGGCCAGGTGGTGGTGCTGGGAAGTGAACCTTAACCAAACACTCTACTACTGAAGTACATCCCCAACCCTTTTTATTGTATTTTGAGACAGAGTCTCACTAAGTTGCTAGGAGACCTTAAACTCCTGCCTCAGCATCCTAAGTACCTTGAAATACAGGCATGTACCACTATACATATCCTTGGATATCTTTGTCTTTTAACTGGAGCATGTAGTCCATTTACATTTAATGCAATTGTTGATATATTTGGGTCTAACTCATATGATTTTTAACTATATGATTTCTACTTTCTCAATCTTCTCCTTCTCCTCCTCCTCCTCCTCCTCCTCCTCCTTCTTCTTCTTTGTAGTGTTTGGTATCAAACCCAGGGCCTTGTGTGTGTTCTACAAGCCCTCTATAACTGAAATCTACTTTTGGCCCAATATTCATTTTTTGTTTGGTACCAGAGATTGAACCCAGGAGCACTTAACCACCCAGCTGCATTCCTAGCCCTTTTTAATATTTTATTTAGAGACAGGGTCTTGATGACTTGCTTAGGACCTTGCTGATGAGGCTAGCTTTGAATTTGGGATCCTCGTGCCTCAGCCTCCTGAGCCACTGGGATTATAGGCATGCACCATTTCACCCAGCCCAATAGTTTTTTCTAAAAAAGGAAAAACAACTTTTCTTGCCATCTTATAGTTTGATTGACTTATTTATTTTTTCACAAAGATACTACTGTTTATCTTAGACATTACAGTGTAATCTTTGACTTATCAAGCCTAGTATTAATTGGAATTTTATCCCCAAACTGAGAGTACAAAGATCTCTGACTCTTTTAAGCCCATTTACCCACACACATACTTTTTGGGCTATTATGGCAATACATTTTAATTCTATATTCTAAAAGTCCCATAAAACATTATTATAGTTGTCTCATACCGTGTGCATTAGAATTATTCAAATAACTAATGACTAATGTTTCATTATTTTTCATCTTTTGGTGTATCTCCAGTCTTTCTTCTAGGATCATTTTCTCTAAAGAACTAAGCTTAGTTTTTACAACCATTTGATGTTCTGATAGCAAGTTCTTTTGCTTTTGTTTTCCTAAAAAATAATCTTCATTTAATATTCATTATTAAAGGGTCATTTTGCTAAATAGAATTATTGGCTAGTTACTTTCTTTCAAACTATTGAAGACATAGTTCCACTGTCTTCTGGGTGCTATCATTGCTAATAACAAATCAAATATTATTCTATTTGCTGCACTTTGAAGGTGATTGATGCCCCCTTCCCCCATTTTTAAGATTTTTCTCTTTATCTTTGATTTTCCGTACTTTCACAGTGAAGCATCTGGGTGTGATTTAATATGGTATATGGGGCTGGGGATGTAGTTCGGCTATAGAGCACCTACTTAACAAGAGTGAGGCCCTGGATTCAATCTCTAGTATTGAAAATATATGACTACATAAATACTAGAAAAATAAAACAAATGAGAATGAAAAAAAATAAGTTTAGCAATAGTCCTATACTCTACTGCAGCAAGAGTTAACATCTTGGGATATGCAGGCAATTGGATTATTGATCCCAACTATCTGCTTTATTCTATGTAGGAGAATTATACATGTGACCTACAGCATCTTCCCAAAGGTGGTAGTACAGTCCTTGACCTGCTTTGGTGAGTGGAATGTGAACAGGACTACCTCACATCACAGCCAAGCAGAAACATCAAAAGCTATTATATGGTTCAGTTCTATCTCTTGCTTGTTTTTCTTTGCCTGGGCCTAAAAAGGGGATGCTCTTTCAAACTAGTTCTGAAATTAGATGATACCACCACTGACTTGCAGACGCCAACATAAATATATATTGTTGCAAATCAGTGAGATTGGGGTACTATCTGTTACCACAGCCAAGCTGACTAATACACTGTTCCCTCAAAAGTACAATAATGGTTGCCCTAACTGAACTCCATTTTAACTGATTGCCTAGATTGGCACATGTTCTCCTATCTTTTCTTACAATATATTGACAATGTCCATGGCACAGTGTGTATTCAAGGCTTGTTAGCAACTCTCCAATATAAGTGCTAGTTCATGAGTGCCTGATTAACTTACCAGCTACCTGTCCTGATCCAGTGCAAGACAGATCAAAGGGCTGTGGTATAGGTAGTTTGATGTTCTGAAGTGATAGGCTGTGGACTCACTGTCAAGAGAGAGAAGAGTTTAGGAGGGAACCTGCCAAAGACCAAATTCCAACTCTGCTGGTTAGTAGCTATGTGACTATAGCTAAGCTACTAACATTGATATTGATATTGAAAGACATTGATACTGAAAGTTATTACTTTTTAAAGTATCTGTCAGAGAAGAGGGAATTCTTATCTATTTCTTACAATGCCTCTTCAGATAATGTTCTCTAAATTACCTCAGTTTAAACAGCAAACTTTGGTAAACATTTCATTCTATGTATTTTATTTTTATTATGGAGGCTGTCATAATTAGAGAGAATGGTATAGTCATCCCCCAAGTAGTCACCACCTTGCTGAATAACAATGATGGCCAATCATGTTTCTTCTTTACTTGTTCCCCCAACGCATACACATCCCCTCCGTGTCTCCTTCCCAATCCTTGAACTGAAGTGTTTTAAAGAAAATTCTGAGAAATCTGTTAGAAAAGAACTCTTCTGACATAAACACCAAAACATTATCTAATTTTAAAAATAAATGGTGTCAGGTATAGTGACACACACACCAGTAATCCCAGATACTCGGGAGGCTGAAGCAGGAGGATCATGAATTTGAGGCCAGCCATAGTAAGTGAGCAAAATCCTGTCTCAAAATAAAATATAAAAAGGGTTGGGGCTGGGGATGTGGCTCAAGCGGTAGCGGGCTCGCCTGGCATGTGTGCGACCCGGGTTCGATCCTCAGCACCACATACCAACAAAGATGTTGTGTCCGCCGAGAACTAAAAAATAAATATTAAAAATTCTCTCTCTCTCTCTCTCTCTCTCCTCTCTCACTCTCTCTTTAAAAAAAAAAAAAAGGTTGGAGAATAGAGCTCAGTGTTAGAGTGCCCGCCTGGGTTTATTTCCCAGTATAAATTAAAATAAAACAAAACAAAACTGGTTTCTTAAAAACATCTAATATCTAGTCAGCAACCAAATTTCTCTGATTAGTCCCAAATCTTGGTTTGAGTCACACATTTAATTTTGTTGACATGATTCTTAAATTCCTTTTAATCTATCATAGGTTTCTGCCATTTATTTTAGGCAAGCCATCTTTTTAGATCCTTTGTCCAAAAGCTCATCTGTTGTGACCACGTTGCAAATGCCAGGGTCATTTGCTTTTCCCACCCTTTAGTAAAAAGTGCTTTGGGTGTCCCCTCAGCGCCACACCAGCCTCACACTTCCCTTCACACGTCCATTGAGTGGTCAAGCGGATCTCCATTTCCACCTACAATAAGTGCACCATCTGAAAATATATTCCCTTGAGACCTTTTCAATGACAAGTAGGGAATTGGATGTCTCAAGGCTTTTTAGTCTTATGGTTCTCAATAAATGAGTTTTTTTGTTTTTGTGGTTCTGAGAATCAAAACTTGGGCTTCATGTATAGTAGGCAAGTGCTCTACCACTGAGTTACACCCTCAGCCTCAAGGAATGAGGTTTTAAAGAAACTTGTTGGCTTGGCATGGTGCATGCCTGTAATCCCAGCTACTCAGAAAGCTGTGATTACCAGCCTGGCAAATTAACAAAATGAATTTTATAAAAGGGCTGGGGATATAGCTCAGTGGTAGAGCATCCCTGGACTCAGTCCCTAGTACCCAAAACAAACAAACAACAACAACAACAGAAAACAAAAACAAAAACAACCCCCCACAAGAAACACCCTTAGGTGACTCAGTAGGAGGCCTGTTATGGTTTTGATGTGAGGTATCCTTTAAAAAAGCTCGTGAATGAGAAGATGCAACAATATTCAGAGGTGAAGTGCTTAGGCAATGAGAGCTGTAACCTAATCAATGGATGAATCCACTGATATTCATTAACTGAGTGGTAACTGTAAGCAGGCAGGGTGTGGCTGGAGGAGATAGGACATTGGGGGCTGCCTTTATATGTTTTGTATATATTTTGTCCCTGGTGAGTGGAACTTTCTTTTCTTCCTGCCTATCACATCCTGAGTTGCTTTCCTCCACCATGCCCTTTCTCCATGACATTCTACCTCATCTTGGGCCCAGAGCTACGGAGTCTGCCAACTTACCAGCTTCTTGTCCTGATGACAGAACTGAACCTCTGAAGCCATGAACCAAAATAAACTTTTTCTCTTTTCCGTTGTTCTTACTGGGTATATTTGTCACAGCAATGGAAAGGCTCCAGCCTTGATAAAGACACTGGTGTTTGTGATACATACGAAATTTTAGAAGTGACATTGGTTCAGAAAATGTGCAATGGGAAAAAAAATGTACAAACAGCAGTACTACATTATATAATGTATGGTTTAAAACGTGAGTACGCAAATTAATAAATTAGGTATAGGTAGACTTCACTATTTATCACTAATTCTTCCACGTCTCTGAAGTTTTGCATATTCACAATAAACAAAAGTTGAAAAAATTCAGACATTTGTATAAGATTACACAAATATTCAGACATTTGTGTATTTGTCTTGCAAGTGGTTCTATCCCTTTTCATCTACGTCTCTGTTGGCTTCTCACTGACTCACTTCTGCTCTCTGACTTGCTTCCGCTCTCACTGCACATACCCTTTGTGCTATGTGAGAGCAACTGCAGAAATTTAAATGGTGGAGACAAGGCAAATACAACCCAGTCACCTCAAACCTTAGTCAAGAAGTCAACTTTTGACAGGTGCAGTGGTGCTCACCTGTAATCCCAGCAGCTCGGGAGTCTGAGGCAGGAGGATCACGAGTTCAAAGCCAGCCTCAGCAACTTAGCAAGGCCCTAAGCAACTTAGTGAGACCCTGTCTCTAGTAAAATGTAAAAAAGGGCTGGGTAATGTGGCTCAGTGGGTAAGTGCCCCTGGGTTCAATTCCCAGTACCAAAAAAAAAAGAAGTTAACTCCCTTTTCATTTCCTACCTTAATCAGGAGGGCCATTCTAGTGGCTTTTGCTTGGATTTTCCTACTATGATGGAATTATCTGGCTCCATCTGTACATTCAGAAACTAGGGAAATGATGCTGGATGATTCCTGACCCATGGGGCTTATTGCTGATTCTTCTTAAAGCTTTAATAATAACCTGAGTCTGTTAAGGATTGTGTTGATGTTTGGATATGACTTAATAATGGGTCCCCAAGAGTTCATTGTGATTGATGACTTGGTCCACAGGTGGCACTGTTGGGGTCATGGAATCTTTGTGAAGTCAGGCCTTTGGTAGGGGGTCCTTAGGTTGTTGAAAGCATGCTTTCTGGAGGAATTGTGGGACCCCAGTCCAGTCTCTTTTTCTGACTTCCTGTTTGGTGATATATGTTCTTCATACACATGCACTTCCACCATGGTGAGGCTTCAGCTAGAAGGACCTTTGCTAAAACTGAGTAGATGAAAACACTAAGCCCTTGAACTTCTAAGACTATGAATTAAATAACCCCTTTCTCTTTATAAAGTTAGCTGCCTCAAGTATTTCATTGTAGTAATGTAAAGCTGATTATTATGACCTGATTGGTGGTCATATTATGACCTGATTATATCATTATATTATTATGACTTGATTGGTATCAAGGAATTGGTTTTATTTCAGAGGCACAATCAATGTAAATGAGAATTGGGGGATTATTCCTGGAAAAATCACCATAGTTTGCTTTGTGGAAGACTAGAAGAAAGGAACACGCTATTTTTTTGTGTTATTAAAGCTTGTTAGGGACCTCTTAAGCCTGGAGCAGGTGAGGGGCTGCACCTCTAGTGAATTAAGACCTCTAGTAACTCGACCTGGAGTGCATTTGATTATACAGTTCATATGCAGTTGGAGTATGCTGTTGACCAAGTATTACTCACTCTTAATCTCTGGTTGTACTTTTTGGATCTTCTATGGTTGGGTGGAAACACATAACTACTTCTGGTCCATCAGTTATAAGTAAATGATGTCACATCAAGCCAGGGCATTAAATTGTTAACTTGTCACTCTCTGGAACTCTTTGTTTTTGTTTGTTTGTTTGTTCTAGAAATTGAAGCCAGTGGCACTTTACCACTTAGCTATGTCCATAGTTCTTTTTATTTTTTTTATTTTGAAATAGAGTCTTGCAAAGTTGTTAAGAGTCTCAATTGCTGAAGCTGGCCTTGAATTTACAATCCTGCCTCCTGAGTTACTGGGATTATAGAAATGCACCACTACACCCTGCTTGTCTTTGCATTTGAGTCTGCAGCATTTGACATTTCATTGGCTACATCAACCTAGATCCTAGAATAAGAGGATCTAAAAGAGCCCCAGAAAAACTTGCCATAGACATGTAGTGTGAATAAGAAATAAATTTTTGTTAGATTTGGAAATAACCTAGCATAGTTTTTCCTTCCTTCTTCCCTCCCTCCCCCTTCCTTCCTTCTTCCTTCCTTCCTTCCTTCCTTCCTTCCTTCCTTCCTTCCTTCCTTTCTTTCTTTCTTTCTTTCTTTCTTTCTTTCTTTCTACAGACTCTCACTATATTGCCCAGACTGGCCTTGAACTCTTGATCCTCCAACTTCAGTTCTCCAGCCCCAGTATCTGAGATTACATGCATGTGCCACCACGCCTTACTTTTCCAGCATATCTTTATTGACAGAAATTGATGGCCAGAGATGAATGGGTCTTACCTAAAACCTGACTTTTGTACTACTGGATTAAGGATCAAGCAATAGGGGTAGGAAAGCTGATTTTGGAACATGTTTTACACTGTACATTTGACAAACCATCACCGAAATAACTTGGAAGGTAGATAATCAACCCAATACTTTTGTAGCTCCAGGAGAAGGGACTAGAAAACAAAATATTAGTAGTGTGGGTTAATATAGGCTGCATATAAAAAGATACTTCAAGAAAGAGAAGTACTCAGAAAATAATGGATTAATATGCAAGCCAATATGGAAGGGGATAGAGAAAGTATAGAAATTCAGGAATTTATCAGATGAGGAGTGGCAAAGAGGTCTAATCACCACTTGATAAAATAAAATTGAGAGGAATTTTAAACAACAACAACAAAAAACCCTATTTTAACTAAGGCTTTAAGCAAGGGTCCAGTCAGGAGTATTCCTGTCAGATCCAACATTAAAATCTCTGAGTGGACTGAGGTGTCACCTAATATGTCTTCTCAAGTGGGTGAAATGGCTCAGCAAGGAGATCATAGAGATGTTGCTCTCTACATCTCTACATAGAGATGTAGCTTTCTAGGGCTGTCATAACAAAGTACCCCAGAATGAATGGCTTAAGCAATAGAAATCTATTGTCTGAAACTGGAAGTGGAAGTGTTGGCAGGGTTGGTTTCTTCTGAGGCCTCCCTCTTGGCTTGTAGACAATCACCTTCTCACTCATCTTCATGTTCTTTCCTTTGTTGTCTGCATCCTAATCTCCTAATGAGGACACCAGTCACTGCATTTGAGCCCACCTCAATTAACCAACTTAACCTTAAATATCTCTTTAAAGACCCTGTCTATAAATACAGTCGCATTCTGAGGTACTGAGAGTCAGAACTTCAACATGTGGATATAAGGGGGCATAATTCTGCCTACAACACTCTCCTCCCAAGTTTGATGGGATCCAGGTACCTGGAATGAAATAGATAGACAGATAGAAATGTGTTTTTAAAAGAACTGTGTATATACTCTAGCAAATGAAGCTGATTGGAATTTACATAGTTCAGAGGTCAGTTATGTTTCTGAGATGATTGTACTAACAAAGAAATCAAGAGCCTGGATACAATTTAAAATTCTCCTTAGGCCTCTGGCTTTCTATAAACAGGAAACAAGTTCCAAACACTGCTTAGCCTCCAAAGAGTGCAGACTCTGCAATGACTCCCTCAGATAGCTCCAAGAAGGATAACAGAAAAGCACAGATCCACCCCTAGAAGATGGAGTCAGGGACAACACAAACAGTGAGTTGGGGACTTCTAGAGATCAGAACAGTTGTCTAATTCAAGGAATATTCCCTACTTGCAAAGTGACATGACTTCACAATATCTTGCCATGGGCCAGTGTCAGCTCTGTATCTTCACTGATTTCCTTTTGAATGGAGTGTCTTTGTGACTAACCTGTCATTGTTCCACCATTATCATTTAGATATGTAAGGGGCAGCTCATTTGTCTTTTTAGTTCGAAGCTCTTTAGACCAAGAGAAATCTATACCCGGTCCTTGTTCTCCAAATATTCCAACCCTCTCCACTTCTAGGCATGTAGAAAGCATAGCCAGCTCTCAACAAACGTGACCTTGAATGGGGAACAAACCTTTTTTGCTGTGGTAAGCCACTAAGATTTGGAGATTCTGTGATAAGAGCATAAGCTAATCTGTCCTAATATATGAGTAACTTATCTATGTTGTCCCAGGTCACTATGATGAATTAACCACACACATATCTGGTGTTCAGAAAATATCTGATTATCTTACTGACACTGCTCTCTTTTATGTTTTGTGTCTGGTGATTAATTGCCTACTATCTAGCTTCTACCATCTTTGGGCCAGGAACCCACTTCAATTGTATCATCTCCCTTTACCATTTCCAGCAAAGACAGTGTAGATAGTAGAGCAAAGAATTTCTTTTTTTTTTTTTTAAGAGAGAGTGAGAGAGGAGAGAGAGAGAGAGAGAGAATTTTTTAATATTTATTTTTTAGTTCTCGGCGGACACAACATCTTTGTTGGTATGTGGTGCTGAGGATCGAACCCGGGCCGCATGCATTCCAGGCGAGCGTGCTACCGCTTGAGCCACATCCCCAGCCCGAGCAAAGAATTTCTTAAGACACTAATGGAAGGATAGTCACCTGGGTCTCCTCAGGACCCACAGCTCCAAGACATACAGAAAACCAATTGCAAAACCAAATCTTTTCTTATCCATAATTACTTTAAATGTAAATTAAATAAAATACCCCAAAGTCATTGATGCACCAAATGGATTAAAAAAAACAAAACATGACTCAAATTACATCCTGTTAACAAGAGACTCACTTTAGATCCAAAGACACAAATAGGTTGAAAGCGAAAGGATGGAGAAAGAGTCAGGCTTGGTTGCTCACGCCTGTAATCCCAGCGGCTCAGGAGGCTGAGGCAGTAGGACTATGAGTTCAAACTCAGCCTTAGCAATGGTGAGGCGCTAAGCAATGCAGTGAGACCCTGTCTCTAAATAAATATACAAAATAGGGCTGGGGATGTGGCTCAGTGATTGAGTGCTCCTAAGTTCAATCCCTGGTACCCCCCCCCCAAAAAAAAAATGATGGAAAAAGATATTCCATGAAACTAGTAACTAAAAGTTACTGGGAAGGTTATACTCTAATCAGACAAAATCGAATAAGTCAAAAACTGCTACAAGAGAAAAAGAGACAGAGAGAGAACATTACTTATTGATAAAATTGTCAATATTCTAAAAAAGATATAAGAATTATGAATGTGCGCACCAAACTTCAGATATTGAAAATATATAAAGCAAATACCAAGGGGAAAAATTGAGGTAAAACATAGACAGTTCTACAATAATTGTTGTAGAAATATTATACCCCACTTTCAATAATGTATACCACAATCAGAGAGGAGATCAATAAGGAAACAGGAAACTTAACAACACAGCAGTGGACTAAATGTTTATGTTTCCTCAAAATTTATGTCTTGAAATTTAAACCCCATGGTGAAAATATTAGGAGATGGGGACTTTGGGAGGTGGCTAGGTCATTAGGTGATAATAGTTATGCTAAAGCCCTTCTCTGCTAATTCCAACATCTATATCCTTTGTTGATCTGCTTCAGGTTGATGGCTATAATTTTTTCATTGTTTTCTTTTTTTTTTTTAATTTATTTTTAAGTTCTCGGCGGACACAACATCTTTGTTGGTATGTGGTGCTGAGGATCGAACCCGGGCCGCACTCATGCCAGGCGAGCGCGCTACCGCCTGAGCCACATCCCCAGCCCCATCATTGTTTTCTTTTCTTTTTTTTTTTTTTTTAAAGAGAGAGTGAGAGATAGAGATAGATAGAGAGAGAGAATTTTTTTAATATTTATTTATTTTTTTAGTTTTCGGCGGACACAACATCTTTGTTTGTATGTGGTGCTGAGGATCGAACCCGGGCCGCACGCATGCCAGGCGAGCGTGCTACTGCTTGAGCCACATCCCCAGCCCCCATCATTGTTTTCTGAATATTGTGGTTGATACAATATAAAGACCACAGCCTGTGGTGGAGACCACGCCCACCTAGTGCTCTGCCCATCCAGCCACCAGTCCCTGCAGCCCATTGCAAGTCCCTTGCCTCCAGTCCTGGAGCTTGTCCCTGTTGAGATGCAAGCAGCTGCAGACCCATTTAGCCCCTATGCATATTGTTGGTTTACTGGGTTGGCTTATGGAGCTGTGAGTTATGGGACAGTAGGCAAGGAGTGCCCCTGGCTAGCTGGCCTGCAAGCTGTAGCCTATACCCAAGATGCACTACGGTGGCTTTAGAATACAGCTCCCCTGGGGCTCACTGGCAGGGGGCTGTACTGAAGGTAATACACACATGTGTACAAGTGGAGAGACAACTAGGGAGGCCACCTGAAAACATAGGGACTAGAAGATAGGAGTTGGTGAATCAATTCTTCTTCTTTCCTCCTCCAAGGCAGACTTCTTGGAGTAGTAGTGGTTCATACAGCCCCTCTGAAGAGTTCTTAGGAGTCTGAGCCACACACTGATATTGCAGAACTGTGGTCAGCTCAGTCATACCCTCCTTTATGTCTTCCTTCTCTCTTTGTCTGCCTCATACCTGCTTCCCCAGGATTCACTTCCCCCCAAAAGTATTAGCATCTAAGCTTTGACCTCAGACTCTATTTTCTAGGGAATCCAGGCTGAGATAAAACCCAGACTTCACGCTTAAAACAAAACAAAACAAAAAAAAAAACTCCTGTGACATGAGTTTGACTCAACACATAATTTCCCAGCACCTTTTCCTGTTTGCTGGGTGCAGTGGTTAGCACAGTAGGTGGAGTCCTTATCCCCAGAGCCCTCAGGAATGGGGAAGGCACCAAGGGAGTCAAGGTGGACAAAAATCCCATTGTATAAAAAGCAGGGAAAGGCAAATTCTAGAAGACTTAGGCTTTTTCTGTCTCTTGCTAGAAAATTCTAAAACATTGTGAGCCCAAGCAAGGAAACAGAAAGTAGATTCATTAGATACATCATGTCAGATATATTGATCCAATTTCTGTTTCCATCACAGAATATTTGAGACTGGTTAGTGTGTAATGAAAAGACGTTTGTTTAGCTCACAGTTTTGGAGACTGAAAGTCCAAGATTGGGCATCCTCATCAATTCAGCCTCTGGTAAGGGCCTTCTGGCTGCATCACATCATGTTAGGAGTAGAAGTGAGAGTTTATTCACTTGGTGTGACAGGAAGCAAGAGGGATTGAGGGGTCAGTTTATTCTTTTTATAACAACTCACTCTTGCAGGAGTTAACTCCCTCCACAAGACCAGCATTAATCCCTTCAGAAGGGTGAATGTTCCTTATACTATGCACACTTCTTACAGATTCTACCACCTCAACACTGCTACACTGGGGATCCAGCTTCTAACACATGAATCTTCTGGGGCATATCCAAACCACAACACCAGATAACCTCCTTCCTTCCTGGAAGCCTATTAGAGTGGACAGGCAGGGGCAGTGTGCAAGGTGAGTACCCAGGATACAACAATATCTGAATACATAAGCCAAAGGCTTGTCTGGAGCTTGTAGGTCAGCTTAATCACATAAGCTGAGGACAGGACACTCTGATGGACCCTCAAGGTGAGAACAAAATTGGAACCTAAACCATTGGCAGAGAAGGGGATCTGCCTGTTTCCAAAGAGCTGAGCTGGGGAGTCCACCTACATTGATTTCTGACCTTCTTTTCTACTCTGGGAATCTGCAACTCACTGAGTCCCAGTTGCCTTTTGGGGGAATTTAATTCAGTTTCTTGCTAAATGCATTGAACATTTTGGTGGTCTGTCAGGGTCCAGTGGCCCCCTTTACCAGTCCCATGCATCTATCCTTTTTGGAGGCTTTGCTTCTGGAGTTTGGCAGGTTGGGGTTCCCTTGCTCCTGGGGCTGTGGAATGAGCTGGGAGGGCCTGGTTTATGTGCTGTCAGGACAGCCCATCACCAAGAACTCCTAGGAAGGAAAGTGTGGCTCCCTTACATTGAGGCTGGGTCAGCCTCCAAGGATAATTAACACTTCAGAATTTCCAGCAATATCAGACTGAGGCCAGGACTTTGCCTGATATTATACCCTTGACTGCATTTTCCCCTTCCATACTCTGCTTCTCCTGACTCCCAGGTCTGATTGAAATCTCCCACCCTGACATTTTGGTGTCCTTGAATTTGAAGTCCCAGAAATTCTGATTGAAAAGTGGCAAGAGTGGTGGGCTCTCTACAAGCTGGGGAAAAAATGCCCGGCTCCTGGGGCTTCAGGCAGGTAGGCCGAGGGCCAGACCCAGCACCCAGCAAGGCCTAGCGAGGGTCCATAGCAGCACCAGCCATGGTTCCTTGCTTGTAAACTTGCAAGGCACAGGCAAGAGGGCAAAGGGGAGTCATTCCTGAGCCTCTCCCAGGTCAGCTCCACCCAAATGCTTCACTGGGTCCAGGTCTTGTCATGAGCCAGCTCTGAGCACAGGACGATTACAGCCAAAACCAAGACCAGGGCTGAGAGGGGAGGGAGAAAGGAAGGTGACCTTTGATGGGAGAGATGCTAGCAAGAGCTGACATAGCTTTCCATGAGGGATACACATGCTCAGATGAGCGCCCCTGCCCTTCTCAGGGGTGTCTGAGGCCTGGCTCTATAGGAAGCATCATCCTTTTGCCAGTATCCTCCTCAAAGCCCCCAGCTTCTGCAGATGCTGACTGTGTGTCATCCACAGGCACTAGACTGAGGACAAAGTCTGCCCCTGTTGTGAGTGAGGCTTACAAATAGGCCACCTGGATTCCAGCCTCTCTTGGACACTAACCAGAGGCAGGGCCAGAAAAACATAAGATGGAAAAAATGCAGCTCAGCTCTTTTCCATGGAATTGAAAACTGAATACTCAGGGGTTCCAGGTCTGGGTTCTTTCTCATGAGGAACCTTAACCTCTGTGCTGCAAGTCTGAACATCAGAAATGTAAGCCCAGGAAAACTCCAGTTCAGGCCTGGGTTGCTGGGGAGAAGGGGCTGAAGCTCCAATGTTGCTTATTGGTTAGTCTTGGAAATAGGAAGGAGCCTGGTGCACTTAAAAACTTTAAAGTTTTCAGGCTCATGTCCTGGAAAATAAAAATTTAAAAAAGTGTTTTGTTTCCAGTCCCTGGATGGAGGCAGTTTGATGTAGTTTGGGCTTTTCTGTTCAGTACAATCCAGTCTGCTGCTGAACCCCACGTGGCCGTGTTGAATGGAGGGGCCAAGGCATGAGGGAACCTGAGAAGGGTACCACCCTTACAGCAGGGTCCACATCCCAGAATCCCACTTCAAACACTTTAGGTAAATAAACTTCAAGAAGGACCAACTTTAATGCACAAAGATGTTTATGGAGAGTCTTCCAGGTGGGGGATTGCCATAGGCAATGAAAACCTCTTCATAGACATTGTCTCTCCAAGGAGCCAACCCAGTGAGCTCCAAAATAAATACAGTAATAAAAACCTAGACTATTGATTAATTAACCACTGTCAGAAGAAAGAGCAGAATACAGATACCATAACAAAGACTGGAACTGCATCAGGCTGGCAATTTTGTGCATTATTACCAACTCCTGCCCCCACTCCTGTCCTCTCATCCTAAAGTCAAGGAGAAGGAACATAAAATACACAGACTCATGTTATCTAAGAGCAAAAACCACACTGGGGATTTCTGGGTAAAGATGGCAAATGGAACACACATATTTTGTTCTCGCTCCAAAACTTCCACTGAGATCACAGTAAATGAGCAGCTTAACAGCACACATCTCCAATGGTGAGAAGAACACAGAGGAAATAATACCAACAAACTTCTAGAATATAGAAGTGGGTGGATGAATAGAAACTGACTCAGTAGCCCCCCAAAAGCCAAGTCCTAAACTTGCAGTGGGAACAACCACACATGGACTGCAATAGTAAGATGTGAGGCAGGATCCTTCCAAGGTGGAAATGGTGAAGGGAAAAGGGAGATCCACAAGGAGGGTTTCTGGGTGCTGTTTAAGAAGGAGGTAGGTCCCTCAGTGTCTTCCCTACTCTGTATTGCTGTCTTTCCATCAAAGCAGGAGATGGGAGGGTCTTCTCTGAGGAGGGCAAAGCAGGAGGGCAAAGGGGGTATGGAGGTACTGAACTGAGATGATAGGGTAAATGAATATGCCGAGACACTTCTCTTTCAGCAGCCCAATCCTTCATTCACCTTCTCTCCAGGAAAACTGGCATCAGGAGTCGCCCAACAAATAACCCAGCCAGATAATCCTATGAAGACATAGGGATGGGAGAGTCATTAGATGCCAGCCCCATGGGAGGAAAATTACCTGCAAGTCCCCTGGAATGCTGGGTTCAAATAGTGTGGGACCCAAGGGCAAGTTTGTACTCCACTTGTGTGTGTGTGTGTGTGTGTGTGTGTGTGTGTGTGGAGGGGGGCGGGTTCAGCTCCATGACATTCCTTCCAGAATATCAGGACCTCTAAGCCTCTTGGCTTCTGATTTGGGGATTTAGCTGACAACAGGAAAAGTCCTTTTCTCCATATTCCAAACAAGGTTTGGCAGCATAAGTTTTTTATTTGTAAACATAGAGATAAGTAGCAGAAGAGATAATGAAGGGTTGAAAGTGGCTGCTTCCAGGAGGTAGATTTGTAAAGCAGGAAGAACGAGTCAGGGAACTGGCTTTCATATAAGCCTTTCAGTGCTATTTTATTTCTAAAGGATGTGCTTATATCAATTAGATCACACAAAAGCTCCAAAACAAATCCAGGAATTCACTTCCCCAGACCAGACACTCCTCTCTCTCTCTCTTCCTTCCTCTCTTTCCTCCACTCCCACCCCCTCTTCAATTCCATCCAGGTGACTCGTCCCTGCCCCCTGCTGGAGAAGCAGAGTCCCCTGTGGAACACAAGAGAAGGGGTGGACAAGTGTCTGCCCTTCTCGATGCTGGCATGAATTCTTGGCTTCTGGCCCTTCGGGAGAAGATGGAGAAGCCACAAAGTTTTTGCCAACAAAAGTAGGATTCCAAGAATCTTTTCAGTGGCAGGTAAAAGCTGGGGCTTCTGGTGGAAAGCATAGTCTCTTGAAGTGGGTAGAGTAGATACACAGGCTGAACTGGGCATTCTGTCCTCTGGCGCTTGATTTCAGGGCCCAGCTCTGGGCTTCTGTCCCTCCCCCACCTTTTTTGAGAGAGAGAGAGAGAGAGAGAGAGAGAGAGAGAGAGAGAGAGAGAGAGAGAGAGAATTTTTTAATGTTTATTTTTTAGTTCTCGGCAGACACAACATCTTTATTTTACTTTTATGTGATGCTGAGGATCGAACCCAGTGCCCCGCGCATACCAGGCGAGTGCGTTACCGCTTGAGCCACATCCCCAGCCCCTCTGTTCCCTTTGTGGCAGATGTGAGAGGCAGCCCCAGGCATTAGAAGTCACCCTACACCTTGGTAACCACCTCTTGGTCTCTGTCTCCACTGCCATGATCTGCCTGGCTCTCCCAGGAAGGCTCAGTGGCTCCCTGTCCCTCTAGTGGGACACAAGCAAGCATAGCTCACCCTCAGACAGGGGCAGCTGCAGCACACTAGGGACCTCTGGTCTCTGGGAGGCTCACACCTACTAAAGATTCCCCACCCACACAGGGGTGTTGGTCAGCTCTGTGGACTTCAAGGGATCAAAGCTTGATGTCAAGAAATGAGAAAGCACACATTGCAGCCGGGCAAGAGGGCTCAGGAATAAGGCTGAAGACCCTTGTGGAGTAGGCAGGTCTTGTCAGACTGAGGTGGGCATCAAGGACCCAGCCTGTAGCAATGGGAGCCTGGTGCAGGCAAGTTCTTCCAGCAGAAGGGGCAGTTTTGAAGATCCCCAGTCAGCCTATGGGGTGACCCAGAGGAGACCCCCTCTAGCTCCCTGTCAGGGGCCTGAATCCAGACCTGAGTCCTGAGAAGCTACAGATCAGAGAAGGTGGGAAAATCTGCTCCCAGGCCCAGCTGCCAGGCAGCAGCAATATCTAGAGCAGAGCTGGGGGTGGGAGCTGGGACCTGCAGTGTGTGAGAGGGCGAATGAGCATCAGCTGTGAGTGCAGCTGTGTGGATGGCAGCAGGGGCACAGAGAGCATTTCAGGTGCAGATTACTTTGTGTTAATCAGCATTTTAAAAAGTTCTGCTGGGCTGGGGATGTGGCTCAAGCGGTATCACACTCGCCTGGCATGCGTGCGGCCCGGGTTCGATCCTCAGCACCACATACCAACAAAGATGTTGTGTCCGCCAATAACTAAAAAAAAATAAATAAATATTAAAAAAAAAAAAGTTCTGCTGCCCAGGTCACACCTGGGCCAACTAACTCAGTCTCAAAGAGTAGACTCCAGGTTCCATCATTTCTTAAACTGCAAGGTAATCACCTGGAGGGGTACGGTACTGTTCAAACACTGCAGCCCCAGCTGTTGTGCTTGGATCTGCAGTGTTCCCCACAAAGCCCAGGGGTTGAAACCCTCCAGTGAGAAAGGGTCATTAGTGGGACTTTTAGGCAATGATTGTTTCATGAGGGCTCTGACCTCATCAGTGGATTAATATATTTGATGGACTAATCCATTGATAACCGGATGATTACTGGGAGGTAGGAACTAGTAGGAGGAAATAGGTCACTGGGACATGCCCTGGAAGGGGTTTATCTTATCTCTGGACCCTTTCTCTTCCCTTCCCTTCTCTTCCTTTCCCTTCCCTTCCCTTCCCTTCCCTTCCCTTCCCTTCCCTTCCCTTCCCTTCCCTTCCCTTCCCTTCCCTTCCCTTCCCTTCCCTTCCCTCTCCTCCTCCTCCTCCTCCTCCTCCTCCTCCTCCTCCTCCTCCTCCTCCTCCTCCTCCTCCTCCTCCTCCTCCTCTTCCTCCTCCTCCTCCTCCTGCTCTTCCTCCTCCTCCTCCTCCTCCTTCTTCTTCTCTCTGTTGAGCAGCCTTCCTCTGCCATGCTTTTCCTTCCTGATGTTTCCACTTTGGAGCCAGCCAACCATGAATTTAACCCTCTGAAACCAAGAGCCAAAATAATTTTTTCCTCTCCTCAGTTGTTCTTGTTAGTTATTTTGGTCACAGCTCTGAAAAGCTGACTAATTCTAGTGGAGACCAGGATGTTGCCTCCTGCCTCAGCAGCCCCTGTAAGCTGGGAACTAGGACTGAGTCAGGCATCAGGAAGAGTATTCACAAACTTTCCCACAAAGGCTCTTAGAAGTCCTGGGAGGCTTAGTGACAGGTGTATGTTCTGAGAAGTGTGTTATTGAGTGATAGCATCATGGTGCTAACATCACAGACTGTATTTACACCAATTAAGATGGCTATGATGTCACCAGATGATATAATTTTATGGGACCACATCTTATATGCACTCCCTTGTTGACCAAAATGTCATGTTGCACAGTGCACGGAAGTATTTTCATTCTTTGCCTCACTTTCAAAGATGTGAGTTTCTTTATCACTACCCAGATCCTTGTAGCAGATAGGGAAAGTGGAATGCTGGCTGAGGTCAACCTGACCATGCCAGGCCTGATGGAAGATCGAGTTTATACTGTTTACAGCTTTGGGATTTTTCCTGCAAACTGATATGTGTACATGTCTACAGTCACATCAAAAGATAAAGCCAAAGCTGGGTGTGGTAGAGCAAGCCTGTATCCCAGTGACTCAGAAGGCTGAGGCAGGTGATTGCAAGTTGACCTCTGCAATTCAGTAAGACTCTGTCTCAAAATAAAAAATAAAACTGGGGATGTAGCTCAGTAACAAAGCACCTATGAGACCAATCCCCAGTACCATACCCACACAAAACATCATCATCATCATCATCATCATCATCACCATCACCATCATGGGGGCTGTGATTGTGGCTCAGTGGTAGAGCACTTGCTTTTCATGTGTGAGGCACTGTGTTCAATTCTCAGCACCGCATATAAAAAAATGAATAAAATAAAGGTCCATCAACATCTAAAAAAATTTTAAATAATAATAATGAGAATGATGATGTACAAAATTATCTTGGCATGTAGCTCAGTAGTAGAGCGCCTCCAGTTTCAATCTCCAATACTGGAAAAAAAAAGATAAAGTCAAATGTACTGCAGTTTCCATTCAGAACTCTTCTGGTGCCACTCATGCCAGGCTAAGATAAATGAGAGTTTATGGGGTGGCCATAGACCCTCACACATTTCTATGCCAGAATTGCTTTTCACTGAGATCATCTCTGGGTCTCTCTATGGATTTCCATCCTGTTCCACTTATCTTTGATACCTCTTTTCTCTTAGCCATCAAAAAATTGCTCTGGGATGTCATAACTCAAAATGGGTGACTTCCTCCCTTCCTCTCTCCTCTCTTTAGACAAATGCCCCACTTTGTAGGAAATGATTTGGACACTTGGTTATGATCAGCTAAAGCACGTTGAGTTGAGAAGAACATTGCTTTTTCCCAAGTTCCAGTATGTTACTAAAAGGTCAGAAAGTAGATAATCCCTGGGTGTAGAAGACTGTGCTGAACATGCCAGAATGCTCTGTGTTGTAAACAAGGAAATGTCAGAGACCCCAAGGAATGAGTTTCATTCTTTAAATCCAGTAGCAAGCAGATTGCTTTTGATGGGTACTGGGTGTGCCCCAGGTATGTGAAATACAGGACCACACACGTGGTGGGTTTTTCCACATGTTTTCTTGGGTGTGTGGTCAATTTTCAAGTGAAAAGTTTGTTTTCTGGGCCTTACTCATGTTTTCCCTTGACTTTCTGTGTCTGAATCCCTTTGCCTTGCCTCTCTCTCACCTAAACCCCTCCCAGAAGCCTCGGGCTAAGGAAAAAAATGGCTGCTTTCTGAACCATGACCTCGTCACCCCTCCTGATTATACATGGAGCTCACCTAGGGCCGCCACTGTGTCTGACACCAGCCCAGGGTGTGGCACATGCTGTAGGTGTCTAATGAACCTGTGGTACTCACAGGGGATGACCTTGGAATCCCCCCCCCCCCCCCCCCCCCCCCCCCCCCCCGGTGGAATTGCTGTGACAACACACACGAACTGGGTAGGACCCGCATCGGGGACAGGCCTGAGTGCTCAGGGACAGTGCCCCAGACCAGGAACATGGGCACCATCAGGAGGTGCTGAGGTGCTCTGTGGGAGTAAGAAGCAGTCTCACAGGCTGTCACATTCTCTTCTCCTCCTGGAGGTTGTAGCTTTCCCCTACCTTCACCATTTGGTTGTCACAGGCTGCTCAGAAGGGAACTCAGTGGGAGCACCACAGAGTGGGGAGTAAGGGTGGGGGGAGATACAGAGGGGAGGGGAGGGAAGAGGAGGGCCACAGGACTTTGGATGCCTTGAAGCATTAGCAGGACCCTTGGTTACTTGACTGACTCCCATGGGCAGGCGGGCCCTGGGGAGGAGTTGGAGGGATGGCATCCCTAGGCCCAGGGCAGGACAAAGTACAGAGCTGCAGGCATTCTATGACACAAGGCAGCACACAGCTAAGGATTTTCTGAGTCTCTGCATTTCTAGCCCCTCTCCCCAGGCCACAAGGAGGAGGTTTCCATTCTGATGGGATTTACCAGATTTCAGGTAAGGTGGAGTCCCAGGTGAGCAGCTGGCCAGGTGCCTTCAGGGCTGTGCCTATTAAGACATTCAATATTCCCCTGGCAATAGCTCCTGGGAATTTCCCAGGAGCCTCTGTGGTAACTAGATAGCCTCTGCCAGCCCCAGGATGAGGAAGCGAACCCCCAGAAGAGAACAGGATGGCATGGGATTGGCTTTACAATGCCACTGGCTGGGCTGGGCCAGAGGGCAGAGAGACCTGCCACTTTGGATACTGGGTCCGATGGCCGGAAATATAGATCCACAGGATCCAGGAGCCTCTTGATCCCCTGGCTTTTCTATCCGTTTTTCTTGTGAGGGCTTTCAGACTTATCTACAAAGAACAGGAATTTGTGGGCTCAGAAGGCCTATGAGTAAGGTCAGCAACAGGCCCCATAGACAGTGTTGATGATGGCTGGCTGATTCCATTTCCCCAAAGTGCGTATCTGCCAAAGGCCCACTGTTGAACCGTTTCTAATTTCTGTCTCATCTAACATTAAATAACGCTCTCTGTGTCCCCACTGCCTGCCCCCTGCCCTGCCTTCCATTCTCTGCCCCTGGCAGCTCTTGGGACTCCTGCTTTCTATACGCCTGAGGATGAAGGACCTAAAAAGCTTTTCCCACCTCCAGTGGCACCCTCCAAGTGTGAAAAGCAGACGTCAGTCACTGCAGAGCTGTGGCGAGGGACCCGGATTCCACAGTACACATTCAGCCTCCGATGGCCCTGGTATAGCAGGTGGCAGTAGGAGTGAGAGGACAAGTGTAATTGACCATAGATGTCTAGGCCAGGCCGAGCAGGAGGGTGGTTTGGGCTGATCTAGGGACACCACAGAGTCTGGGTAGGCAGAGAACCAGTCCCACCATCCCTCCAGGTCTCAGGCTATCACTCCAAGAGGATCCCCTGGGAAGTCAAGGAGCAGGAGCATCCCCAGATGAGCTGCAGGTCATGGGAAGGAGGACCACACTTTCTACTGGCTACAGAGGCAGGTGTTTGTTTGTTGGTTGGAGGGAGTGACACTTGCCGGGGAGGGGAAGCAACTGCCCATTTGCTCCATCGTCCTTCCCCAGTTCTGCTTTCCATCACAGGGAACCACATCCCTCAAGACTTTATGGCTTCCAGGTGGGGTTGGCACCTGCAAAAGATAGGAAATAAGAGAAAAGAACAGAGAGGAATCCATATTCCGCTCACCATGGTACTGCTCCAGCAGCTGTGTCCCGACTTGTGAGTACCCTCTTTCTGGGGCACTTTTCCAACAGTCCCAGCCTCTGAGATCTGGGGACACCCCTTTCTTCTGTAGTCCTCCTTGCCTTGGGCAAGGCAGTGCATCCTATTATCACTAATTTCTAGGTGCGCCCTCCAATCAGCACTTCCACCACCTGTCATCACCCTGAAGTCCTTTCAAGAGTCTAGAACAGCACTTTCCCCTATGTAGTGTGGGAATTGGACCACCTGAATTGGTAGATCTGGGGAGTCTGCATTTCCAACAAGCTCCAGGTGACACTGAAGTGACCAGTCCTTGGATGACACTTTGACATGTAAGGACCAAGGAGGTTTTGATTTTTCAGATACAACAGTCACTCTGCTAGGCAGTGTGTACTGCCTAGGTCACAAAAGTGTACAAAACAGACCTGTCTGCAGTTAAAGAAGAGAGACTGACATACTTGCAAATGGCATGGATGATAAGTTCTCTAAAAGACAGGGAGGAGTGTGTGAACAGCCTGGGTCCCCAGGACACCTTCCTCCAGGACCTGGATGAGGCATGTTTGAACTGAGACCTAGAACATGGATGGGTGTTTTAGTCAGATTTTTATTTCCCACTGTGACCACAAGACCTGACAAGAGCAATTTTAGAGGAAGAAAAGTTATTTAGGGCTCACAGTTTCATAGGTCTCAATCCACAGATAACTGGCTCCATTGCTTTGGGTCCAAGATTGAGGCAGAACATCATGGGGGGGGGGCGACTATGGTAAAAGAAGGCAGCTGACCTCAAGAAGGACAAAATAAGTCCCAAAGGTACACCTCAGCAACCCACCTCCAGCCATACCCTACCTGTCTGTGGTCATCAGCCAGTTAAACCATTCAAGCAGATTAATGCACTGATTAGGTTAAGGCCCTTCTAGCCCAATCATTATATCTCTAAATTTTCTTGCATTGTACCACACAGGAGCTTTGTGGGGACACTTCACATCTAAACCATAACAGTAAGGTTTTGGGAGCAGCATGTGGGCAGCAGCTAGGTGACCAGAGGGACAGTGTGCTTTACTTGGCCAAGAGGAGGCCAGCCTGGTTGCCAGGCACCACAGTAAGCAGATTCAATGGCTGCCCCTGACCTGCACTCCCCATGTGATCAGGCCCCCCCTCCCCCACAGCTTGCATCCATCTTCCAGTAATGTCCCCAGGTACTGGCAGCTGATGCTTTCAGGCACCTCCCTGCCCATCTGGCAGACACACCCAGTCTGCCTGGCGCCTGAGCTTGGCTGTTGAGTCCCCCCAGACAAAACTATTCTGGAGCATCATTAGAAAAGGCAATAGTAAGAGGCAGGTCCTTGCATCTATACACAGCCCTGTGGTGTGACAGCAGCCTAGCCACTCACACAGTCACTGAGAGAGGGACAACATGCTGCTTTTTGCCATCTATTCATGCTTTTGTCTTCCCAATAAAATTCACTTTTTTTTTTCTTTAGATGGGATCTCGCTACATTACCCAAGCTGGTCTTGAACTCATGAGCTCAAAGGATCCTCCTATGTCAACCTCCTATGTAGCTGGGACTACAGAGGCATGCCACCAGGCCCAGTTAAAACCCACTTCTTATCCCTTTATAAGATAATGTTGTAGAACTTTCCTTTATCCCCTTCATTTCATTAGCTCTAATTCAGAAGTCATCAAAGGGTTAAGCCTAGGTTTATCTGATTGGAATTGATTTTTCTAAGACTTTTAGGGCTATGGCATGAGGAATGCGATGTAAGAAGAAGTACAAGAGAAAAGTGGGGAGCCAGGAAGGCCAGGGGTCTCTGGGGCTAGAAAGCACCAGGAACCAGCAGCTGGCATTGAGTATGGAGATCAGCCTGCCCTGTGGGACTGGTCCAGGGAGAGCGGGAGCAGGTTACCTCTGGAGGAGTGGACTGTAGCTAGGGTGGGAACTGTGAGGGCTTGAGGACCTCTCCCGATTATACCTGTGCTGAGATTCTTAAATGGCACAGGCCCATGGAACTGTCAACAGGGCAACCAGGAGGGACTGGGTCTCACACTGAGCCAAGTATAACGAGAGTTCCAAGAGGCAGCATGGAGAAAAGAGGTGCTCAGGGGAAGGGAGCACAGCGGTGTTCCTGGGAGAGTAGGGGCTGCCTAGTCCAGGGAGGGCTGTAGAAGCCAGTGGTCCCCCACCTCAGGCCATGGTTTATAGTCAGGACAGCCTGGGCAGTGGTGGCCACAGGGGACTATTGGAGGTGGAGACTGCTTTTCTGGCTGAGTTAGACAGCAGGCTCTGGGCAGGAGATCTGCTGGAAGGGTGTAGGGTACAGAGGGTCATGGTAGGGGACTTTCCCTAAAGGGATAGGAGGTATGAGGGGACCTGGGTTTTGCCTGTGAGAGCTGCTGTGCATCCATTATGGAGAAAGGTCACTATCAAAGGAACTGTGGGCTTCTGAAGGCCCATGTGTGGGGCATTCAATTCAATTGAAGTGTTGCTTTGAGGCCTCTGGTGCCTCCAGGTATGTGGACTCCTTCCTCACTCATCTACAGGACAAACATATTTTCCCTGTACCACCCCCAAACCCCTGTGCCAGCTACATCACCAGCATTCTTTCTTAATTTGCAGTATATAAACAGGACTTTGTGGGACTTTGTGTCAACTCAGAATTTGCTCCCAGCTGAGAGGAGTTGTTAAATCCACATTCAAAAGCATGGCATGTCCACTTAGAGCTTAAAGACAGAAAGCAAAGCCAGTCTTCAGCCTCATTCACCACCCAGGGGAGCTTCTGTGAGCTTGAAATGGAGGAGCAAATTCATCTGAGCTGCTGGTTGGGAAGCTGAGTGAGGGTGTTCCACTCTCTATCCCAAATCTTAGGCTCTAGAACAACTGTTTGTAAACATGGGGGGACTCCCAGAAGAGGAGTTGATATATCTCTCCATTCCAGTGGCCCACAAATCTCACTGTACCTCAGGACGCAGTCCCCAAGTAGAATGTACCTGGAAGCCCAGCAGACCATGCCCCGTCAGCCTCTCTGGAACACGGGCTGAGCAGGCTGCCCTGGAGACAATGTGCTCAGATTATAGGAGAGGGGCCCATCACTTCCAGCTCCTGCTGCCTCCTCCAAGGGGGCGAAGAGCAGGCTGGGATACCCATCACCACCTCTGACAGGCAGTAGACTAGGCTTGTAGGCCTGGGTGAATTCTCTGGTTTCTTTTATCTAATTTTGTGTGTTTATTTTTACTTTTATACTTCAATTAAAATATTTATAGATATATTAAAAAAACTACAAACATAAGATGTCTCATGATCTGCTCTCACCCTGACCATACTAATCTCATCTCATCCTTAGTTTCTTTGTCTGTGGATGGGGTAAGCAGTCTTGGCTCTGTGTATGGTGGTTGTGAAGATGCCGTGGGCCAGATTTTGGGATAGGACCACATCCAGGTTCACCATCCCACAGACAACCATGGGGTTCCTGGGATGGCAGAGGTTGTTCTGTTTTTTTTTTTTTTTTTTTGGTTTTTTGTTTTTTTTGTTTTGTTTTGTTTTTAGTTATAGGTGGACACAATATCTTTATTTTATTTTTATGTGGTGCTGGGGTTTGAACCCAGTGCCTCATGCATGCTAGGTGAGCGCTCTACCTCTGAACCACAACCCCAGCCCCAGAGGCTATTCTTGATGAGCTCAGGGAAGAAAGAAAGCAGGACATATTTAGAGGGGAAGACAAAGTCTTGTGCCAGTGTCCCAGAGCAGAGCTTAGCAATGTCCCCTGAAACATGTACACAATCACACATATCCTTTCTCTCAGGCATACACACATTCATTTCTGCCATCATCAGACCCTGGTGGATAGACACCCAGGGACCTGCATCTGAAGGAGCCAGAAGCAAGCAGCAACTGAGCATGTGCAGCCCCCAGCACTGCTACTTAAAATGGGGAGGGACCCTGTGGCTGTGAGTGGCTGTATCTGTGATACTCATTTCTTTGCACTTCGCTGGACACTGAGCAGCCCCCAGAGCAGCTCTGGCTGTGCCTGCACTGAATGCGGGAGGAGCCAGCAGGTGGAACGCGCAGCAGTGCCAAGGATGGAGGAAAGCTAGGAGGCTGGGCACCACTAAAGTTCTAGCTCCCCATGCCCTTGACTTCTCTGTGAGATCAAACAAGGACCTCAGGATGAACACTACTTCAGGTTCAGACTCACCAGGCCCAGCCCAGGAGCCCACTTTGGGGGCCACCTCAGCTCCACCCAGCATGTGGGACAGCACCCGGAGCAGTGTCTCCAGCCTGGCCCAGCTTCTACCTGCCAGCCCTACGGTAAGCCCGAGGAGCTTGTGCATGCACAGAGCCTTCCCTCCCCACTTTCTACATCTCCTCAAGTGTTTTGACAGCGAGATAGGAAAGGTCTGAGTTCTGCTGTGGGACTTTGGTCATGTCACCAGACCTCTCTGAGCTTGTCCTACACAAATTGGCTGAGAGGAGGGTACAGTGTTCTCTCCTGCAGAGAGCATTAAAGAAACACAAAGGGGCTGGGGTTGTGGCTCAGTGGTAGAACGCTTGCCTACCATGTGTGAGGCACTGGGTTTGATTCTCAGCACTGATTACAAGTAAATAAAATAAAGGTTCATTGACAACTAAAAAGAAAAAGAAACATAAAGGCCCACCCTGACTTGCTTGTGGCTTGCATTCACTTCTTCCAGAAGTTGGCCAGATGCCCTGTGGAGCTTTTCAGAGGGGAAGACATATCCGGGGCCTCAGGATTTGTTCAGGCTACTGTGGAATGTTGGGCAGGAGAGAGAGCAGACCAAATTCCTTCCTGGAAAGGGAATGGATAGGAGAGGTTTTTAAATTCTTTGTACTAAATTCAGAGGGTAATGACCTCCCTGCTGTGACTCTGGGAGACCCACTCCATCTTTGCAAAGGAAGTTCCTTCCCCTTCTCTCTTGCCAGGGATCAAGATCAGCCCTACCCAGCTATGGTATGAGGGAATGCAGCTTCTCCTTTGAACCTTGATAGTGGTGCCCTTCATCTGGGAGGGACAACCTAGGAGATGGCTCTACCTTCTTAAGGTCATCCAAGTCATATCCCTGATTATCGGGCACCTGTCTATCTGTCCAGTCTCCAACAAGTTGCCTAAGCCCACACATAGAAGCCTCACACCTATGGGTTCAGGTTTAGGAAGAACGGCATTTCCATTCCAATTTTGGCCACTAGCTGGCTGTATGGACAAGTGGCTTTGTCATTCTGTACCTCAATTTTTCTACCTGCCCTTCTGGGAACCCTCTTCCTTTTCAGAGACATTTGAAGGTGATGGGAGATAATGTGTGACCTTCATTTCTCTGTCTCTTCATAGGCAACTGGGGCTCAGACTGCTGCCCGGATCCCCTTCCCCACAGTTGATGTTCCAGATCATGCTCACTATACCCTGGGCACGGTGATCCTGCTGGTGGGGCTCACGGGGATGATGGGCAATCTGACAGTCATCTATACGTTCTGCAGGTACCTGATTGATGGAACTGGATCCAGGGCAAGAAGGGTGACCAGAACACAAGGACCAGAACATTGCCCAGCTCTGCCCAGGGTGCTGTTGAGGCTAGCTGGGGGGCCACGGCCAAGCCTTCAATGATCTCAGGTTTCAGGCTTCAATCTTTAAGCTCAGAAAAGGGGGAAAATTAGTCCAAGTAAACTTGAATGGCATATGTCAATTGGGCCCCAGGAATGTCATCTGTTACCCCTAGAATATTGGGTGTCTGACCACTCTGCCCTGTTTTCAGATCACTTCTGCCATCCTGCCCCAGGGGACATCCTCAAGAGCAGCCTTGGGCACAGGATGCTGAGTCCTCAAGCCACTTGGCAACCATCAACCATCGTAGGCTTCTTTCAACCTGTCCTGCTGGCAGGCCAGTGGAGAAGTGAGCACAAATAGTCAGTCCCTGACTCCCCACCAACTAATAAAAGGACAGAGAAAGCCATTTATCCCCTTTGACCTCATTTTTTATTATTATCTGTGAAATGGAGTTGTGACTTCCTCCATGGTGTCCAATGAAGATGAAGTAGGTTTGTGTTTGTGCATTGCCCTGCAAAGGAGTCTTTGAATCCTGACTGTGCACTTACTGAATGTCATGATTGGGAGCAAGTCACTTCATGAGTTAGGGCCTCAGTGCTCTCCTCTGGAAAATGGGAATCATGATGCATCCCTCAGGGGTAGATGCAAAGACAGATGGTGCCAGGAGACAAGGTTTGTGAAGGTGGCTGGCCTGGGTTCACAGTCCTCTGCCCTTTGCCATCCTGAGGATGAGAGCAACAGAGACAGCTGTGCCCAGCAGGGCCTGGGCCAGGCAGGACATTGGAAGAAGGACAAGGAGGGAGCATGAGTTCATGGAAGGCATGGGAGGAGGAGCCTGGGAAGAAGTGCCTGGGGAGACCAGGGCCTGGAGAGGGTTGTCTAAGGAGAAACTGTGAGTCACCCAGAGGGAATCCAGAGGCTGAGAAGAGGAAATGGATGTGACCTGAGAACTGGCCTCCCCTGGGCGATACAGGAGTTTTTGGAGAGAAGTTCTGAGGGAGCTGCCTTGGGGGGTCCCTCTCAGCTGGCACTGCGGGGTCAACTGCTCCTCGGACGGTGCCTGTTGGACAGAGGGCTAGGAGTGTGGCCCAGCAGCACGGCCTGTCTGCATGTATGTGTGTGTGTGTGTGTGTGTGTGTGTGTGTGTGTAGTTGAGGGGTAAGGGAAGCTCCTCACAACTCTGGAGGTATTAGGAAACACCCCCTAACCACTTCCAACCCTCACAGGAGCAGAAGCCTCCGGACCCCTGCCAACATGTTTATTATCAACCTCGCTGTCAGTGACTTCCTCATGTCCTCCACCCAGGCCCCCATCTTCTTCGCCAGCAGTCTCTATAAGCGGTGGCTCTTTGGGGAGGCAGGTAGACACCTGGGGCTCCCTTTGGCTGGAGGGAGGGGGAGGGGTCTGGCATGGGGTTGCCCACTGGGCAGGGTGACCCAGAAGAGGCGATTCCCTTCCTCCTGGGTAAAGAGTGAGCAGCTGCCCTCAATTCCATGAGTGAGTGAGAAGGGAAGATCAGGTTCTAGTCCTGAGTCCTCTGCCAGCCTCAGTCAGATGTGGATGGTAGACAGGGTGGAGAGGGCTCAGGCCTGGTTTCCTGAGAGGTCAGAGAAGGAGCCAAGTTCATCCCATCCCCAGTGCCTCCCTCCACTTGGGTACCTGATTGAATCCCTCCCCCGAGGACTTAGGGAAGAGGGCTGTGCCCACAGGTTGTGAGTTCTATGCCTTCTGTGGGGCTGTCTTTGGCATCTCCTCTATGATAACCCTGACGGCCATCGCCTTGGACCGCTACCTGGTGATCACACGGCCCCTGGCTACCATTGGGATGGCATCCAAGAAGAGGGCAGCATTTTTCCTGCTGGGTGTCTGGTTCTATGCCCTGGCCTGGAGTCTGCCACCCTTTTTTGGCTGGAGTAAGTGTTCTGGTAGAATTTGGGGAGGGGCAGATAGACTGGGAGAGGGGTTAAGGGGAGGTGGGTAAATTTGGGTCAATCAACTGACAGGGGGGACCCAGGGACCTCCTGAGCCCCAAGTCAGATGGGCATTCAGGGGCCATCAATCACTAGCAGCAGGGGAGACTGAGGGCACTCAGTTAGGGGCCAGAGGATCACCTGGACAGTCTGTCCCCAAATACAGGTGTTCTTGAATGTGTAATACCAAGTTTGCAGTGAGTCAGACTAGGCAGGGTCTGGAGTTCGAACCTCAGTGAATAGGAGGGTAAGCAGCAAGGCTCTAGCCCTTGTGAGACAGAGATCAGTGAGCATGACCCTGGGGCTGGAGTGAGGCCTCTGCTGCAGTCTAGCAAAAATGAGCAGCTGTGGGCTTTGCCAGCTGTCCCCTGAGTGGTACCCCTGCCAGAATCACCTTGGGAAGGTCCCTCCACATCCCCCAATTGCCACAGGCTTCCTCACTGCACTGGACAGGGTAGAGGCCCAAATATCACATATGAAGCCCTTGATGGACAAGGAGTCTAGGCAGTGCCACTGAGGAGGCTGAGCACCTGTCCCGCTCACAGGCGCCTATGTGCCTGAGGGGCTGCTGACATCCTGCTCCTGGGACTACATGACCTTCACGCCCTCTGTGCGTGCCTACACCATGCTGCTCGTCTGCTTTGTGTTCTTCCTACCCCTGTTTCTCATCATCTACTGCTACATCTTCATCTTCAGGGCCATCCGGGAGACAGGCCGGTAAGTGACAGCTAACAGAGACCCTGCCCCACCCTCCCGAGTAGTCCCAGCTACTGGTAGGCTAACCTGTGCTTATTGGGTGTGGACGCCTAGAAAAAACTCCAGAGACAAGGTTTATGAGGAGGGAGTTTTAGGCATGTCTGAGGGGACAGAGAAGGTTCTACCCCAGGTAGAACCTCAACAAGGCAGTTGAGAATCAGTGTAATGAGAATTTTCTGGAAGGGATAACCCCCTTCCAAGTGCCCCAGGGATGGATCAGGGAAGCTCCTGACAGCAATCATGATTCTGGTACTCACTGCAATTGGAATGGGGTCAGTTCAAGAATACACACCCTTCCCAGGGCCTGTGAGGGCTGTGGCGAGTCCCCACGACGGCGGCGGCAGTGGCAGAGGATGCAGAGTGAGTGGAAGGTGGCCAAGATCGCGCTGCTGGTCATCCTTCTCTTCATAGTCTCCTGGGCCCCCTACTCCATTGTGGCCCTGGTGGCCTTTGCTGGGTGAGCAGGAGCTAAGGGGTTGGGACAGGGGTTGAAGGTGTGGGAAGGGAAAGGGACCCCTGGATGGCCTCTCCCCGCAAGCCCAGCCTGAGCCAGCCATCCTCACACCCTAAGTCCAGCCTCCAAGTCTTATTCTTTTCCCAACCAAGGGTCTCTACCCAGCTCCAAGGCATATGCTGGAGGAACTCTGGGCCACCCCCAGATTCAGCCAGAGGGCCTGCCAATCCCCTTGGGAACATACAGCTCTCCTTGAGCTTCTGGTCTCCTCTATCTGGGCTGTGGGCATCCTACTTGGATCCCTAAGAGGTGCCCTATAGTCCTTTTTAACTAGAGTCTGGGACTTTAGCATCTATAGTAGCATGAGTATAGGCTAGACTTCAGAAACACTTTTGTGACATGGAGAGTTATGAAACCTTGGAAGTGTTCAGCTATGGACCTTTTTGTGTATGGATGGCCTGGTCCCTTTGAAGAGCCTACTGTGAGTTTTCTCTAAGAAAGACAGGAGAGCCAGGTGTAAGGGTGCATGCCTCTAATCCCAGTAGCTCAGGAGGCTGAGTCAGGAGAATCGCAAGTTCAAAGCCAGCCTCAGCAACTTAGAGAGGCCCTAAGCAACTTAGAGAGACCCTGTCTCAAACTAAAAATTATTTTTTTTTTAAGAAAGGGCTGGGGGGCTGGGGTTGTAGCTCAGTGGTAGAGTGCTTGCTTAGCACACGTGAGACCCTAGGTTTGATCCTCAGCACCACTTAAAAATAAATAAATAAATAAAAATAAAGATATTGTGTCCATCTACAACTAAAAAAATATTTTAAAAAGAAAAAGAAAGGGCTGGAGATCTGGCTCAGTGTTTAAGTGCCCCTAGGTTCAATCCCCAGAACAAAAAAAAAAAAAAAGAAGGAGGAGCAGGCACAGAAGGTGGAAGAGGAAAGATAGGAGAGCAAGTGGGCATCAGGGTGAGGCTGGGGTATGGGAAGAGCTGTGTAGATGGGTCAATGGAGAGCACCAGGAGATATTGTCAGCAGCACAGGCTCTAAGATAGTGGGACTTGGTGAATCATCCCCAGCTAACCCTGGCATATCTTTCTCCCAGAGACCCATCCTCAACCATCTCTACTAGCTTCCCCCCTGTCCACTTTAGTCCAGAATTCTCCCTGATACAGGGCTGACCCAGCTGTGTTGGTTTGGGGTGGGCTGGGGTTTGGGCCTTGGCAAGATCTGACTCAGAGGAAGAAGATTGATGGGGGAAAACCAACTGGGGAGAAGGATGGAGGGCCACATATCTTCTCTGTCCTAGGTATGCACACCTCCTGACTCCCTACATGAGCTCAGTGCCGGCTGTTATCGCCAAGGCCTCTGCCATCCACAACCCCATCATTTATGCTATCATCCACCCCAAGTACAGGTATGGCCCATCTCCAGGCCTCCAGGGCCCCACCTATGGGCATGGAAGGCCTGGGCCTGCAGATGCAGCAGAAGTCTGTCATCTGTCTTGTCTCTTGTATGTACTTTGGGTGGGGGCCGTGAGCTGCCAGGAGCAGACAACAACAGTGGGTGGGGTCTGGAGTTGGTATGACCCTCTCCTATCTCAGTTTCCAAGAGGGCTGTTTGGAGGAATATCAAGTCTTCTTGGGCAGTGTCCAATCCTAATTAGGGGGTTGAGCTTACCTCATTGGAGCTGGGTCATAAGGCATCTAGGGTGGCAACTCAACATTGCTGTCCCTATTAAGACAAGACCCCAGACACAAGAGCCTGAAGAGAAGCCAGCAGGGAGCACTTGGCTTCACCTCAAGGGCCCTGGCAGGGTCTTTGGGGTGGTTGTGGCCAGTGCATGCTCTGCTATGAGCAATGAGGCACTTTTTCTATGGGACTTTCAGTGTTTCTTTTAGCCTGGAAGTTTCTATCACACAGCTCCCTCTGAAAAAGTGAACTGCAAGACCCAACCGGTCCATCCTAAGCACTCAGGAGTGTCCCTGATCCCCACTTTCAGAGATATGGCTTAAGCCAGCCACATGTGGGCTGGAACCAACATTCACCTGAATGAACCTGCTACTCTAAGACTCTCTTTCCTCACCTACCACCCAGGGTCTGTCTATCCTCACCTACCAGGGTCTGTCTTTCCTCACCTACCACCCCAGGGTCTGTCTATCCATCCCACCATTCTGTAAGCCCACTGGTCTCCTTCTCCCAGCCTCTGTCTGCCTCATCATTCAGCTTCTGTCTGTCCATCTTCATTGCCTCCCATGACTCCCAGTGACTGCCTGTCTGTTCCCATCACCCAGTGTCTGTTTATCCACCAACCTTAGCCATGTTTCAGTCTGTCTGTCCTTCCCTTACCTCTTGTGTCCCTAACCAGATGTGTGGCCCTGCAGGATGGCCATCTCCCAGAACCTGCCCTTCCTGAAGAAGCTGCTAGGTGTGTCCAGCCAGCATGGCCGTCCATCCCTCAGCTACCGCTCTACCCACCGCTCCACTCTGATCAGCCATGCCTCCGAAGTCAGCTGGATCTCTGGACGGAGGCGCCAGGAGTCCCTGGGTTCTGAGAGTGAGGTGGTAAGGATGCTGAACAATAGCTGGCTGGCACCTCACCACCCCTTCCTCTACCAGCCCTAAGGCTCTGGGAAGGCCACATGCCCTGGAAGAACTGCCACTGAGACTGAGAGACCTCCAGTACATCATCTTCCAAGACAGGCAGGGTCACTGGGGCCAGAGAAGGGATGAGCAGCAAGTCTAGTCTGAAAACTGGTCTTCCAACTCCAAGAGGTCTCTTTTTCCATGCTGTCAAGACTGAAAAAATTAGTATTTGGGGCTCTAAATAGGCATCTAGAGACAAAGCCAGCTCAGGGGCCTCATTCCTCAGCATTAAGTCCCCTCACCCTGGGCACCTTGAAGAGCCACAGGAAAGGGAAGGAGGAGCATTGGCCATGGAGTCAGGGAACTGACCTGGAGATTGAGCTTATCTCATCCTCACGATGTGAGCCTGGGCGGGTCCCTCACCCCTCTGAGCCTCTGCATCCTCCCTGGAAAGGGTGAATAGTCTTTCTATTCACAGTGACTAGAAGATTGTGGTGTGCCCATATCTGGGTGCTGATTTGACGGTTAATGTTGGTCTTTGGAGCCTCCAGCCCATCAGCCCTCCCCAGGGCCTGGATCTGTGGGAGCCCTAAATGTTGCCAGGAGAGCTCCCCAAGGCTCTAGCCAGGTTCCTCCATCCTTCTGCCTCCAGGGCCCACTGTGGCTCTCACCAAGAACTGCTATGGACAGACTAGATGGACAGTGATCTCCCTCCACTGTCCCATCTTTGAGGGTCTCTATTAAGGAGATGAGGGAGGAGTTGTCAGGGTCCCTTTCCTGAACCTCTGTAGTGAAGAATAAATAAGTCTAATTTATTAACAGAGGCCTAGACCCTCATGAAGACCACCCATCCACCCCAAAATCTGAACACCAACATGCTTGGGAAGGTGTGTGTGTGTAAGTGCGTGCCAGCACACGCCCACACTTAGCACAGGCACACGTAGTTTGCTATCAATATGTGTGGATATATTTGAATATGTGTGGGGAAGGTCAAGAAGGACCTGAGAGGAACAGGGGAGGGACAAGATGCAGAGTGTCCTTCTCACCTCACAGTTGCCTCTCCCACTTCCCCCAGGGCTGGACAGACACGGAGGCAGCAGCTGCATGGGGGGCTGCCCAGCAAATGAATGGATGGTCCCTCTGTGGTCAGATCCTGGAGGATGAGGAAGCCACAGCCCCTTCCAGGTCCCAAGGACAGGAAGCTGAGACTTTCAGGAAGGTGATTGGGTATAGTACCTGCCAATCTGTAAAGATGTGGGAAGTAGGGGCAAGTAGCCCAGGGAATGGCCTGGAAGGGGGACTTGTTCTTGTGGGCAGGGCCAATGCCCTGTGGGAATCACCCACCCCTACCCCATACACCCCAGTTTTCCCCTTGCCTGCTAGGGGGTCCCCGTGACTCCAGGACTTCCTGAGCAGGGTCTATATGGTCTGTGACTATTCTTGGGTGTGTCTGGGTAACTATCTATGTACACATTTAGCAGGCGGTGCTGTTGGCTATGTAGTGCCATGACAGACATATGCACACGTGTATATAAATGCATATATCCATGAAGGTATGTGGTCTGTAGCTGGCAGAGCACAACTTGTGCATATGTGTGACCATGTGCCCAGCATATGCTTTCTGTCACTGTAAGACCTCAGGACACACAACTGAACATGTCCCCATGTGTCTTCTGTGTTTGCGTGTGACTAAGTGTGGATGGTATGCATCTCTCTGTGTGATTTCAAGACTGGACGTACCTGGGGGGAGAGGCTACAAGCTGTGTATGTGCTCACCACAAACGCCCTGAGATCAGGATGTCACCCAGAATACTTGTGGCTATTAAAAGAAGGCCAGCTGTCAGCCCAAGTGCCTATGGAACGGAATGTCGATGGCGATTAGAGAAGGCCATATTCTGGAACGTTGGAAATTCCGTTTGCACAGGCGCCCTGGGCAGCCCCTCCTCCCTCAGCTGACAGCTCCCTGCCCTGCCCTTCTCTCACCCCCTTCTCTCAACCCACCAGTTGACTCCTGGGCACTCTCGGGCTTCCCTAGTCAGTCCAAGACCTCAGATGCATTCCTGCCTGCCTTTCTCATGTGGTTTCTCTGTGTGATTATGAGAGGGGAGCCCAGGGCTACTCTCTGAAGTTGGGGAGCCCCTGTTTTTCCCAGCACTCTCCTGAGAAGAACCCCACCCTGTCTTAGAGCTCAAGCACTGTGTATAACCATGGAGACCAGAACAAAAGCCTGGCAGTGACCCCCAGGCTGGCAGGGCAGTAATGAAAGACACAGTTCCCATCCTGGGTGGAGACTGGGCTGGGCTGGGGCGCTGGGCACGGAGAGCTGGCCATCAGCAGTCACCAAACACGCGTGATAAGTGCTGCCATGGAATTATGAGCACGCAGTGTGCTGAGAGCAGAGGCAGGTCCCTGAGGCTCCCCAGGGAAGGTGAAGGTGAAGTAGGGATCTCCAGCCTGGGGGTAGGGAGGGAGCTCTGTGCCATCCTGGTCAAGGAAACAGCCTTGACCTCCTGTGTGAAGGCAGGAGGATGCATGGGAGGGATTCAGTGTGTCTTGGGAAAGGATAGTTCTTTGTGACCCTAGAACCAGCCAGACAGACCCTGCAGATGGCAGAGGGGATGTAGCAGAAGGGAAAAGTGGCAGGAAATGGTAGGAATAGGGGTCTGTGGGGTCCCTAAATCTGCCCCTAGGAGACAAGAAACCCAGCGAGGGGCGTGGTCACTTTGTAGGGTAGCCAGGACCCTCCGCAAAGTCCCGGAAGGGTGGAATTGAGTGGAGTGAGCCTGCAGGGTGAAGCTTCGGAGGAAGCCACAAGGCAGGCAAGCAGCGACTCCGAGCAGCAGGGGTGACAGGAGCTGCCAGAGCCCACACATATGCAGGAGGAGTGTTCAGAAGGGAGAAATTGAAGGGTGAGAGTGGGCAGGAACCCAGTCCAGACCCCAGGAGCCCGAGCCTGGAGGATATCCTGCAGACAGCCTTAGACTTTTCTGCTCTTTCTCTGAGACGTGGTCCTTGAGAAGGCCCAACCCCAAACTGGAATGCAACCTGGCCCTTCCACTCAACCTCCTGCACCTCTCAGTGACACAGAGGATCATTGGGAGACTGTTCCCCTTAGGAGGCTTCTCGGGCTAAACGGATGTTTGCTGTTTGTTTTCAGACCAAGGGGCAGCTCCCCAGCCTGTGCTCCAGGATGTAGGACGCCCATTGGTTCTCTCTTTCTTCTGGGACGTGTCTGGCCCTGTCACACCCTCTCACACACACAGACCCAGGATTACGCCTGGAGCCTGCAGGCTTTCAAAATGGCCCTGTTGCCTGTGCTGTACTGGATTCACAGTCCCAGCCCCACATCCTCTCCCCACACCACAAAACTACTGCCTTGCAATGTGGTCTACACCCGCTTCTCAGCTCAGCAGCCACACCCGGGCTCAGTCTGAAGAATGTATACACAGGCCTTCTTCCTTCCGGCAGTCATCCTCCTCTCCTGAAATGCTGTGTGCTGCGATTGTCCAGGCCGTGACAATGGTGATGGCTCCAGAGAACACACCAGCTATTTATGAGCCAAGCATCTTGGCCAGTCTGTGCATCCAGGCTGGGCATTTCACTGGTCCCGGGAAGCCAGAGCATCTCCCACTGCCAGTGGCTGAAGCTAAACACAGACCTTACTTTGTGCACTGAAAATGCTCCCTCACCTCCTGCTTCTCCCTCTCCCAGCACAAGGCTCCCTGCAGCCCACACTCCCCTCCCCTACTCACAGGCACCAATGAGCACCTCTCCCATAGGTACCTATTTGCATGCGCACCAAGCACATTTGTCCACACCCTGCCCCTATGGTTTGTTTCATATCAGTGCTTTAATTTCATCCCAGGGCAGTGTGATTCTGACAGGGTAAAAGAAAATAAAAAAGCAGAGAAGATCTTGTCTGACAAATATGGTGTCTACCTACTGGTCTGTGATGGGAGAGAGAGCTGGGACCTGACCTTGAAGGGCCCAGCAGCTTCTTTCCTCCCCTCTCCCATCCCCCACTTCCACTCCTGAAAGCTCATCTCAAACGGCAGGGGGGCAGAGTAGAGGAGGGACAAAGACCAGACATGGCCCATCCCCACTCCCCAATGAGCTACTGAGCTCCGCCTAGCCTGTGGGTACCAGCTGCTCTCCAGCTGGCTTTGGGTCTCCCAGGGGAGGCAGATGGAGGGAGGTTGGCCTTCCCCTTTAAGAGCATCCTCCCACTACCCTCCCTTCCCTCAGAGGCCGAGGCCAGCATCAGAGTCCAGAGAAAGAGCCTGCAGCTCCAGGTACAGCTTTGCCCAACCCCATACAGGGTCAGCTCTTTCCTTTCCCCATGTGGTCATGCCCTGCTGCTAGGTCCTCTCCAGCCTCGTAGGATGGATACCCCTAAGAAAGGGACAAAGCTGGAGTTAGGAATGGATGGCATGGGGCCTGGGGGGTAGGGAATGATATGAAAGAAGCATTGGGGGCTGATCTTCTGGGCCAGGACAGGCAAGACTGCAGGATACAGGGCAGAGACGGTAGTAAAGTGGGGGTAAAGAACACAGGTCCCTTCCTAGCTTCTTCCATTTGCTATTTTTGTGACCTTGGGCAAATTGTCCTGTATCATGGGCATTCCTCCCGTGCACTTTGTGTCTGCCAGGCCTGGGACGTGAGGCTGGGGTGTTGGCAGCAGGGAAATTGCTCACACCCTGGCTGCAAAGTTCTCAGAGCAAGCCCAAGTTAGAGCTCTGAGAGGGCCAGGAACCAACCAACCTGGTTGTCTTCCCTGAGCCTCAGTTTCCCCAGCTGGGGAACCAGGGAGAGATTTGATCTATCTCCAGACCACATGGGGCCTGAATTCTCTCTTGGGGCAGGGCTTCTAGGAGTATCTTGACCCAAAGACCACACTGGCAGGAGTCCTGAGGGGCCAAGGCCCCCATCCAGAACACAGTGTCTCTAGAGTATGGGCTGAACATGCCATACATGCTTCCCCTCCCTGCCCATTCTGGCCTTGTGTCCTAGCAGCTGAGCAAATGGCATCTCTTTCCCTCCTCCCTGCCTCCTGCCATTCCTGCGTAAAGGGCACGGGGCCTGGCGTGCAATGCTGGCAGCTGGACCTTTCCATGCTACTGTCAAGTTTTCCAGGGCACAAATGAGACAGGAGAGCCAGGAATAACCAGCTGAGCCCCCAGAGGGTCTGGAGCCGGTGGGCCTGACCCAGATCTGCCTTCAGAACCTGTGCCAACATGGGGTGGGCAGGGCCCCAGGTTCCTGGGCCAGGGCTTTGGGGAGGTGCCTGCAGCCACTAGAAGCTCATTATCTGGCATGAATGCCTTTAGAATTAGCCCAGGCTCCACTGTGGCCCAGGTCCATTCTCTATGTGACCTTGGAGAAGTCATTTAACTTCTCAGAGCCTTGGCTCCTACAGGCTAAAGTGGCAGCCTCTTAGGATCCTAGGGATAATAGTGTAAAGAGCCCTGTGCTGAGTTTGGCCATGCCCAGAGGTTCTGCTATTACAAGATCATTTTTATGGCTGGCTAGTCCCAGGGCCAATCACTGGTCTTCTGAATTGAAACTTTTTCCAGACCAGCTAGAGAGGGAGTTCAATTCTAGGCACACAGGACCCATACTGGATAAGGCAGTATATCAGAGTCCTCACCAGGGAGCACAGAGCAGCAGAACTCCTGCCTGAGGGAGATTGGCCCAAGCCTCCTGGGCCAGGGATGGACCCAGAGAGAGGGACTTGGGCTCTTCATAGGGCAAAGGGGAGAAAGGAGGCAAGAACATTGTCATCAACCTGACCGGTCCTCTCTTCCTGATCCCTGGTCGGGGGGGTCTGGGTGCTGGACACCCCTCCCCAGGGGCTATATTAGCTGCGTGAGTCACAGTGGACCTGGCTGGGAGGCCACAGGCGGGCGGGCACAGTGTAGGGTTACAGTCCATTTATGGGCGCAGCAAGGGCAGATATCAGTGTCGATGGCATTCGCTCCCAGCTATTCTTAGGAGCCTCCCAGGAGCTCTGCACAGCCTGTCTAGGCAGCAAGGGGCAGAGCAGGCAAGGCCGGGGACTGGGGGGTCGGGCAGGGCAGAGGCAGAGGTGTGGGCTGGGGAGGTGGGGTGCATGAGTTTCCCCTCAGTTAATACTTTTTACCCTTTGCAGAGGCAGCCACTATCAGCACCAGCATGTCTTACAGTGTGACTCTGACCGGGCCCGGGCCCTGGGGCTTCCGTCTGCAGGGAGGCAAGGACTTCAACATGCCCCTCACTATCTCCAGGGTGAGTGCACACTGCTCATGGCCTGGCACCCCAAGGGGCAAGGCACACTCAGAAGAGGGCACGTATGTACATCTGTCTGTCTGTCCTCCCCAGACTCTTGGAAAACAGAGCATACCCTATCCCCTGTCTGAGGGTTCCGACAGAACTGATCTCCTAGTCTTGGCCACCAGTGGTGTTTGCCCACCTGAGCCTGTCCCTGAGAATTTGCCCACTAGAGTGTGACATCATGGGCAGGTGTTGGGTGTTTTGAGCAGAGAAGGAAATGCTGAGTTTGCAGGGTGGGCGGGCAGGTGGACAGAGCGTACAGTGCCTTCTCTGGCAGGGCAGGCTCTGGGTGCCCCCAAGCCTAAAGTCCCTCCCTAAAGTCCCAAAGTTTGTAGATGCTTTGGGAAAGAGCATGTAATGGGTGGGTGGATGGATGGATAGACAGACTGCTGCCCCTGCTGCCCTGCTGTTGTGATGTGGAGGCAGGCTTGTTACTGAGTTCCAGCACCAATTCCATTCGAGTCCCTCTTCTCCTGCTACCATGGGCCAGTCAGGGACCCTGCACCAGCTGGATCATGGCTCTAGACCTTCATCCCTCACTGGTCCAGGGCTTGCCTGATCCTCCTGCCTGTCTAGTGTCTCCCCGGCCCCAGATTTACCTGGAGAGATGGCCCCTTGGCCCTGCAGTGTCTGGTAGGCATAGGACAGAACATTGTGGGTTGGGAGGTCCACCACTCTCTTCCAGCTGGAGACACTGAAGCCCAGAGAGGCTAAAACTAGACATATTTGAGAAGAAGGGAGAAGGAAGGACTTTGTTTTAACTGCTACTATGGTCCCACATCTACACTACTATCTGGGACAGAATAGGTTCCCAGTCAATCTTTGTCAGGTAAAGGCACTCCCCAGCAATTCCTGGAAGAGCCAGGGTTGAAAGCCCCAGAGCTCAGGAGGAACAGTGAGGCATGTAAGGGGGCAAAGACAACCCCTGCCTGGTGGGTGGTTGAAACCCTGGCATGAAGGGGCCAGCTGAGGCCCTCCAGGCTGTCATGGGAACATGGTGGGTGGCCAGGTGTATCTGGGCTGCTACTAACCTGGGGGAAAAGGATGTGGTTTATTCCCCCAGGGCAGCAGACTTATCTTGGGCCTAGGAACAACACTGCAGTAGGTAGCCGGGAAGACCCGAAGTTGCTCTGGTAAGGGGCAAAAGTGCAGGGGTCAGTGCCCCCTGAAAGAGTAGTCTTGATTTGAGAACATGGCATGGGCACTTGAGGGACCCTACAAAGGAGAAGCTCCACCCAGGGTAACCTTGGGAGCCTTGGATCTGTACTCCTCGGATGCTGGTCTTGCCCTCTACCCTTCCGCTGGAGATCTGGGTCTCTGCCCCTTTGGGCCTACTATCCTGAAGATCAGAAAGTCTCAGACTGAAAAGACACTCAGAGCCTTGCACACCTACCTCAATGATGTGCTGCCTGAGCCCAGTGGCTAGCCCACCTTAGTCCCTGCACAGTCCACAAACCCCATAGCTGCCCATCTCCTCCCTGTATAAGGTGGACCCTTCCTCTCATTCTCATGAGCCTTCCAACCTCCCCATGCCTGGGACTGAGCCCAAGTCTCTCCCAGTGCCACTACCCTAAAGGCTTGCTGCTAGTTCTCCCTGCCCCATCCTGTGGGTGCATGTTAGCCCCCAGGCTCAGTGGACCCAGGATAGCCAATGACCTCACATAGGACCTATGCACCACCTGGCTCCAGATGGCCAGGGGCTTAAATGGCAACAGAGACCTTAAGCTAGACAGCAAGAGGAATGTCCTCACTCGGGGAGGGGGTGTGTTGGGATGTGCGGGAGCCAATGACTGGGGGGACTTATAAAAATAGAACCCATACAGGACATTGGGGGTTAGGCATGACAGTTTCCTTCTGAGACACACCCCAAATCGTCTGGGCCATGGAGCAGGGTAGGCTGGACACTGGAGTCCTCCCCAAGACAGGAAGTCCCTTGGAAAATGCCACTGGTGGGCTGAGGACACCTTGGCCTCAGATATCGAAGGTTCAGTGCTCCTGGCCAGATAGATTCTCTGCACACCAGGGCTGTGAAATTTCCTGCTGGGGTTCACAGGGCCCTTCTGCACCAGGAGCAGCCCCCTCAAAGAGATGCAGTGCCAAAACTCTGGAGGACCCCCACTCCCACCCTAGCCATCATCTGCTTCTCACGACTGGCCAGTGGACACTGCTCATAATCTTGAGCTGAGCTTTTGCCGCAGGGCACCACTGGCAGTCCTGGGGTGGGGAGAACTGGCCAAGTAGAGCATACTCATTCTCAATAGGGACCTGCACCCTCAGGGTACATTCACTGCAATCCAAGGGGGTGATCGGGAAGCCAGGGCTGGGATTTCCTCACCTCCCAGCCATCAACCTGAGGCTCACATTTATGCACAGAAGTGATGGTGGGTGGAATTCCTATGTCTTAGTGGTACCTAACTCCCATGCCTGCTCCCACACCTCTCTGACTATAGAAGCCCCACCCTTTCAATTGCAGACAGGCATTGCAGCTCCTCCTGTAAGGATACCCGCCACCTGCAGGCTAAGTGGTAGCTCCCATTCCCAGCCCTGCCTTGTCCATGGGCCCCACCAAAGCAACCTGAGGCAGTAGCAGCCGTGCCAAGCCTCCCTTCTGTGGGTCTTAACAGGGTACTTTTACTAGTGTACAAAGGATGACCCACAGAGAAGGGGGTTCAGGAGGGGACTGGGAGAGTGGAGGGGAAATGCCTTTATTTATCCTGGACAGGTGCGGTAGGGCCTGCAACATGAGCTGCCCTCTCACCCCACCCTCCCCAACCCCAGCCAGTTCTCCAGGAAGTAGGGGAGGGGTGGGAGCAGCCAAGGAGGGAGCAGCTCCAAAGGCCCAGCCCCGCTTTGCCCTAGCAGCTGGCCAGGGGCTGGGGCCACGGTCATGGCCTTACCTCTTCATGCCTGTTATGCCCCCATTTTTATGAAGGTGCTGTGCTTTTGTTCAGCTCTGCTACTCTCAGCTCTGTCATCATCTGTCCAGCCTCAGTCCTCTTATCTGTAAAATGGGCCCTGCTGCACCGAGACTGTCCCCCTCAAAGAGATGCCAGGCCAGAACTCTCTGGAGGAAGGGACAGTGCTTTCTACTAGGTGTGAGAGTACAAATGTAAGAAAACTTCCCACTTGGCTGGTTGCAAGGCTGGCAGAGTGGCAGGGTGAGCCTGGGTCCAGGCAAGGCCCGCCTCTGCTGGAAGGCCTCCAGCCCCGGGCCTCACCAACCTCACCTGGCAGACACCAGTCCAGCAGCCTCTGCCTTTATGCTGGTTTCGGTTTCAGTATTTATTGGATTCTCCCAGCTGAGGTGGGGACACTGAGAACAGAGGATCCCTGGGGAGACAGATGGGGCCAAGCCAAGACTATTCTGGGGTAGTTGTGCAGGCAATTCCTGGAATTTTGAGGTCGCTGGAGCACGTCTCACTGTCACTCAGGCAGCGCCTAGCAGTGCTGACAGGCCATGCTGTTTATAGCCTCACTGAAGGTCAGGCAAGCCTCGAGACCTCCAGCGATCCATCTATCAAACAGGGGAAGATAAGTGAAGACCGCAGAGTCAGAGCTGGGAATGAATTCTTAGAGACACCCTCTCCCCAGACCAGGCCTTCCCTGCTATCTCTGACCCCTTGACAGCTCTGAAGGAAGTGGACAGAAAGCTGGCTAGATCCTAGGGAGGGGACCTTCAGACACCTCTGGACCACAGCAAGGGCAACTGCATGGGCAGTCCCAGGAAGCCTGGGTTAAAGGCATTGGGAGGCAGCAGGTGTGAGGAGGACAGAGCCCCAAGTGGACATCCCTCTAGCCTGGGGACCGAGGTCCCCCCAGTTTCCTGAGTTTCCTTCCCTTTCTGAATGACTTCCTCCCGTTCAGGGGCTGCCCCTGATTGCAGCTTCCCCTTGGGCCCCACCTCCAGTCCTCTAATTGCCAAACACAGCTTTCTCCATCCGAAGAGGCATGAAATTGACTTTGCTGGGAGACCCTGAGAGCCAAGTGCATAGGAGAGCATTTTACTGGCCATACCCAGGACGTAAACAGAACCATAGGCCTGGACAGGAGGAGAGGAGAGGGACAGTGGCTGGGTCTGGAGAGGCAGGGGAGGGCGTGGTCAGCTAGAGAGGAGCAATGACCCCACCCACCTGGCTTGAACATAGGTGGGCTGTCGTTATATGTGGCTGGATGGGGGCCAAAGCTGGATGGCAGAGTGTGAGAGGGGTGGGAGTAATGGGTCTGGAGGTGACAAAGGGAGAGAAACGAGACAGGATCCAATTAGAACAAACAAGGCAGGACACAGAAGAAATTTTGACTTATTTATTGGCCGAGGTGGGACTGGAGAGTGGGGGCTGTGGGGAGACAGAGGTTCCAGAGAGAGGATGAGGGCTGGGGCAGGGCCCCAGGGGAGGCCAGATGGGAAGGGAGCAAGCATGGCACAGTGGTAATTTAATCGCACAATGTGAAAAATGTTAAAATGTACCCAGGGATTCAGGGGGAAATCCCGGGGAAGGGTTGGGAGGAGGAGCGATGGAAGTTGTACTCTCCTAAGGCTTTACTACCTGCCCCTGGGCCCTACCCTGCCACACCTGGCAAATCCAGAAGAGACGGAAGGCAGGAGCCTGCCTGCTGCTGAGGACCAAGACTGATGGCTGGAAACTTGTACAGAGCCCAACTGCCAGCCGGGAGGCTGCCAGCTGTTGTCCCTGTTGCCAGGGTGCTGGGGGATTAGGAAGCCACAGCCTGGTGTTCTGGAGTCCCTACTGGCACCTTACTTCCTTGGGATCTTGGATAGAATTCCCCTGACCCGGGCCCCTGTAAGGACAGCAGTTGGCTCAGTACTGGTCACGTGGGGCTGACCTCTTGCCTCCCACCCTCTGCCAGCGCTGGATCTTGTTTCCTGTGGAGCCTGGGGATAAGGCCGGCGACTTCAGTCCTTCTGGCACCTCTGGGGGTGGGGGGGGAGGGGACAGGGTCAGCACTCACACTTTTCTTGGTTTGGAGCTTCTCTGGAACTTTCTCAGCTCTGCACCATCCTTACATAATTCCCTGTTTAATAATGTAGTCCTTACAATCATCCTGAGGGATGTCACACTCTCTCGACGGGATACTTGAGGGAAGCTCATTCCAAAGTCCATGCTCTTTCTTTTGCTGCCTCCCTTGTAGGTACATGCAGGTGACCCTGGTACCAGCTATTCTTGTGCCACCCTCTGGTGGGCCCTAAGACCACAGCCCAGCAAGATAGAAGGGCTCCTGTGAGCCAGGTGGCTGAACTTGGCCTCCAAATATCCAAATACCCAGAGCTTGTCATCTGTGCTCCCACCTGGGGGTCTCTGGGATCTGCTCAGGGTTGGGGGTCCCTGTTGAGAGGTGTCTGTCAACTGAAGAAAACTAAAAAGCAAGGTGGGAATAAACTACTCATTTCAGAGAGGAATTTAAATGCCCAAAATGGAGTAGGAAGATTTTTTTTTTTTAAGAAAAAATAAAGAAGAAACCCTTCCAAGAATTTGGGAGCTTTGAGTCTTTTCTGGTACAAAGTCAATCCAGAGAGAGGGATGGAGAGTCAGATAAAAGATGCACAGACATATCATGCTGGACTATACTTTTCACGAGCCCAGGGCTCTGGCAGTGCACAAGGGTCCGAGGGTGCCATTTCTCTTTCCCAGCCAGGGCAGTCTGCTCCTGGGTTTAGGGTAAAGGACCTGATGGCCCTTGGCTGCCTTTGGGGTTCCTGCCTCCATCCTGCCTTCTCTAAGGGCACTTGGGCCGAACAGAAGAGCACCTCCCTATAAGAGTATATCTGCACCCCACCCAACCCTGAGGGACATTTGACTCTGCTTGGGGCAGCCGAAGTCTAGGCCAGCTGTGCCCTGATGAGCAGACACAGGTGCAGGGAGAGAGGCGCCAAGGGCAGACTGGAGCCAGCTCATAGCTCCCCGCCAGGGTATATGGCTACTGACCTGGCTCCAGGGAGGCTGAGCTCTCCTCAGGAACAAGGATCACCCCAGCTCATACCTGAGGATGAGGAGGAGCTAGGCAGGACCCAAAGGGAAGGACTGGCATGAGCTGGCCTATCCCTGAGAGAGAAAGATGTCACCAAAGCAACTCTGAAAGAAGGGCATTCCAGCTGGTCTGCAGCTGGCCCTAGCTGATAGGGCCCAACCTCCTTTGGATATCATTCTGGTGCCCTTGATCACACTCGCATGATCTTCTGGATGCTCCCATCCTGCCTGGCACTGTCCCTTCTGTGGTTGCAGGTCCTGTCCTTTTGTGTGGGATTTGCAGCTGTGTATTTCCCCTTCCCCAGATTTCTGCTGCCAGAGACAACCCCTTTTCTGTAGATGGTAAGAAGCATCTGGGTGTATCATCCTATAAAGTTGTCTTGCTGTGGAGCGGACATGATGGGAGTTACCTACTATGGGGAGCCACACCATGAGGTAACAAGCAGTAGGTAATAAGCATGGGGACAAGCATGACAGGTATCTTCCTGCTCAGGTGTGACCTGCTCTGGGGGAGCCTTGTGGGTAATCCACTAGGAACAGTATAGTAGTTGCAAAAATCACCTTGAATAAAAGCACATAGTGTTTGTAACTTCTTTGAAATGCCTCTGAAATAAGGATTGGAGGATGGATAGATAGCAGGATAGATGTGTGGTAAAGCAAGATGAATGAAATATTATCCCATAACTATGGTGGTGGGTATTTCAGTGTTCACTGTAGAATTTTTTCAACTTTTTCCATGTTGGAAAAAGGGTCTATAATGAATTGTTGGGGATGGCAGAGCCCTGCACAGGAAGCCAGAAGGCAAGTGGATTTTCTTCAGGACAGCCTGGTGGGGCGAGGCAGTTCTGTGTCTTCATGAGTCCCCTCTTGGTCTAGGAAAATATTTAGGTTTTGTTCAGTATTGTTGGTTAACTGCCCCTCTCCAAGGCAGCAACACACTCCTATCATTAGAAGAGGATCCACATAGCAACAAATTTAGGGAGAAGAGTGTATTTGGAGAAATCCCAAGTAGTTCTATAGGGCATCTGCCCCTATGGAGTCTGGAGATTGAACTGGGCTTTCTGGAAATCTAGGCATTTGTTTCTCTATTGTCCTTTTTTTTTTTTTTTTTTTTTTTAGCCTGAAGATTCAGGGGTTGAAGGAGGGGTATTCTGCATACAATATGACTAGTATTTAAGAAGACACCCAGGGCTGCAAAGGCAGGTTTTTGCTGTCATCACTTGCATTGTGTAGGCAGTGTTTCTGAGATGGTGCTGTGATTACCCAAAAGCCATTCAGTTTCTGGGTGCACCCTGTAGAGTCCATCTGGGAGTGGCCTGGAGATAGGTGACTGCGGGCACCCTGATTGAAATGGGGTTCCCTGTGAGGGGCCTGGAAGGAGGCCTCTATCCATGTCTGTGAGCCCAGGACCTACCTGGAGGCCCATCCAGGCTTGGCACATGGGACACAGGACTGTCCCCAAGTCCTCTCTGGGCTCCTTCTAGGATGATCCCCAGTCCTTAGCCAGAATCTGTTTTTTTGCCAACATTAGGAGCTGGCCTTGTCCCTGGATCATAGCCAAGAAGGTGACTAGGATGTGCCCAGAGAAGCCAAGAGTACTAGCTGGTGGGTGTGTACAGGGGGCAAAGCCAAGGGACACCTTTCAGCCATAGCCAGAGTCAGGGTAGGAAGGCAGAGCCTCCTATTTCCTGTGATATCATTGGAGATGGGGTCTACCTGGCATTCCACAGATGTCATAAGTAGGGGCCTCTTGCATGGTGTCTTGGGGTCAAGTCCTAAAGTCATTCTATGTGGTATCAGCAGGGGCTGGACATTCAATGGGAAATCTCAGGAAATGAAGCTAAAGTCTCCATGACATCCGATAAATCATCTTTGGGATAGGGCTGTCACTAAGGGCAGTTTATCACACCATTTTAAGTGGTGTCACCAGGTACTTTGAACATCACTGTGGGTGGGGCCTCCATGGCATTCAGGGTGACATTACTTGGAGCCAGGCAGGCAAAATTTTGCATTGGGCATGATGCCTTTGAGAGCACAGTCTGAGCCACCCTGGCATACCAAGTAATATCCCACGGGGCCTGCCTTCCTGATGACCCATGGGGTGGTTCCTCTGATAGGATCTCAATGGTATTCTCTGAGGTTACACTGGAGATGGAACCTCTAGACTCTGCCCTGTTTCCCAGCCAATTTTGCTCACCTAGGCAGGGTGGATGGCTCCCTCGGCCCTCTATACACCTGCCATGGTAGCATGAAGCCCCTGGCATTAGGATGCTTTTGAGTAGGTGCATTTATCCTGCCCCTTGGCCTGTCAGTGTCTTTGGGATGAGGAGTGCTGAGTTTCTACTCCTAGGTCTCCCTTCCCGCCTGGGACCTGGAAAGTGCTGGGCTCTTAGAGTACAAGGGTAATAGTAGGCTAACTAATGTAACAAATGAACACCAAATCTCAATAGCTCAGCACAATGAAAGTCTATTAGAGCTTGTGATGTGGGCTCCTTAACCATCTCTCCTCCAGGCAGGGACTCCAGGATCCAGGCCTCTTCCAGTTAGCAGCCTGGTTGTGCTCCTCGCCATCCTTTGCACTTAGCCAACAAACAGTGTGCAGGATCACAAGGATGACTGCAGGGTAGACCTGGAAGTGACATGCATTACTTACCCCCTCATTCCACTGACCAGAGTTAGTGGAATGAGGGGGTATAATTGGATACAAAGCACTAGGAAACATGGTAGCCGTGTGCCAGGCAGAGGAAGCAGGCTTGGGGAGCAGCAGGTACGAACACAGTGAATGAAAGACAACACAATGGGTCTCTACTGGATGGTCCATAGGCCTCCTCCCTAAGGACTGGCCCACCCTTAGGACCAGCCTCCTTATGCTCATCCCTCTTCTGTTGTCCAATCAGATCACACCAGGTAGCAAGGCAGCCCAGTCCCAGCTCAGCCAAGGTGACCTTGTGGTGGCCATCGATGGCGTCAACACAGACACTATGACCCACCTGGAAGCCCAGAACAAGATCAAGGCTGCCAGCTACAACCTGAGCCTCACCCTGCAGAAGTAAGTGGAATCTCTTCAGAGCACGGGCAGATGTTTGAGAGTGGACATTGGGTGGGTACAAAAGAGGGGTTGTCCCTAACAATTGCATGGGCTATAAAAAAAACTGTGCTATGAAAAAACTAGTCCAAGTCACTGTCAAGATGTTACTGCCTCACTTTACACATGAGGCTCAGAGACAGTAGCAACAGTACTGCCAGTATGGGACCTAGAAACCAGGATCTTCCCTGCTTTTTGGTCCAGGCAGCCTCCCAAGGACATAGCAGGGGCCCATGGTACTGATCAGAGTGCCCAAGGTCTACAACTTCTCCATTCTGGTCGGGTCAAGAACCTTTCCCGGGGAGACCCAGCCATTGGTTGGACAGTGAACCTCAGGCCCTCTAACCTGACTGCCTAGCTCTCTCTTGGTGTCCCTTGTAGCCTTGCCCAGGCAGAAGATCCTGGACCCAGGGGCAACTGTCCTCACTTGTTCCCATTTCTGGTTTCTCCAGGTCAAAGCGTCCTGTTGCCATCTCCACAACTGCACCCCCCGTCCAGTCCCCTCTGCCGGTGATCCCTCACCAGAAGGTAGGTGCAGACTGTCGCAGTGAGGTCCACTTTCAGCTGTGGCTCCTGCCTGCCCCTGCCCTGCCATTAATGAATCTCAGGAGAGGCATTCAGGCCCTCCATGAAGTACTGAGATGTAGGGTACTGCCTGGTGCTAGCTACCATCCCAGGTCCCCCTGGCTGTGCTGATAGGAAGCCAGCTTGGACAATAGTGTTCTAGAAGATAGAAGCAAGATGTCCAAGAACACTAGGGCTGGGAGTGACCATGGCAGAAGCTTCAGCTTGTGTCAATCAACCGAGGAGGCACTCCCAGGCATGAAGGAGCCTACTGGCCCTCAGGACTTCTCCTCCACACGGCTCTCTCTTCCTCTAGTTCCAAATTGCCCACCTTCCGGTCAGAAAAACTGGTTGTGGCCTTAGAGGCAGGCAGATCAGGTGATGAAGGATGGAGAGCCCTGGCCCCAGACCTCACCATTGTGCTCAGGGTTTTTCCAAAACTCCCTCTAAGCAGTTCAGCCCCGTGGGTCCAAGGGGCCTGACCCAAAGCTAGGAAGGCCCAGCCTAAGGTTCCTGCAGCCTGCTCTATTGGAGCAGATTGGGCCGTGGTGGAGGTGGGCAGGGAAGACAGAGGAGAAGAGGCATACAGGGGTTGAGATAAATCGCAGATTGGGGAAGTGGGCAGAGAGCTGTTTGAGAGAAGTTGCAGAAGTGGACTAAAGACTAAATAGGCCACCTACTTCCTTACCTGCCCTTTTGGCACTCCCACCTGGCCTGCCCTGAGGATCCCATCTCCCTGGTCATGAGAGGGGCAGGGTGGTTCTCAGTGTGATGTGTTTCCACAGTATGCCCCTCTCAGGAGAAGAGAGAACACCAACAGGATGGAGGGGACCCCTACTTACTATCCCCTGGCCCCACACCACTTCCTTGGGCCCCAGAGATAGTTTGGCTTTCTGTGCAGGGCTTTGCATTTGTGTCCAGGTGGATGCCAGTCTGCAGGCTAGGAGTTGTGGGCCTCCCCCACTCCTCTAGACAAAACCCTTCCGCACCAGTGTCCCATCTGGGTGCTCCAGGCAGCGGGCTGCAGGTGGCAGGTGGCAGGCTGCAGGGTGCTTGCACTAACTCGCCCATTTCAAGTCTATGCAGAAGCACTGCACATGCGTGGCCTCTAACCACTCTCTTCTCTCTCCCCTGCATGGTGCTGCCCTGTGTCAGGACCCTGCTCAGGACACGAACGGCAGCCTGGCGGCACCAAGCCCCAACCCTGAGGCAAGGGCCAGCTTGGGCACCCCAAGCACCCTGGAGCTCAGGGGCACCTTTAGCTCCTCCTTCTCCCAGACCTCCATCTGCTCCTCTCACACGGAGGCCTCGGACCTCGGCCCTCCACGGGACAGCCCAGGGGCCAAGGCCATCCCTGAGGGGGCCCGGGACCCACTCAGCCTGAAAGTCCTGCCAGGTCCGAGCCAGCCAAGGCAGTATAACAACCCCATTGGCCTGTATTCAGCAGAGACCCTGAGGGAGATGGCTCAGATGTATCAGATGAGCCTCCGAGGGAAGGCCTCAGGTGCTGGACTCCTAGGAGGGTAGGTAATGAATGCACAGCTCTCCACTGGTGGTCTGGGGCCACCTGGGGCCACCTGGGTCCTCGGTGCTCAGCAGAGGACTGAGCAGGTGATTGGAGAGAAGTAGCTTCAATCCAGCCATCCTATGCCCATGAGGCAGCACTGGAGGGCAATGCAAGCAAAGACACTGTTGACGTTTGCCGTGAGCTGGGCACATCAATGCTTTATACATCTACCCGGGGGGGTGACATGCAGGCTTTTTGCAGAAGAAACTGAGGCTCCAGAGAAGATTAAGTTGAGGTCCAGTTGCCTTGTTACTAAGGCACCCAGTCAGGCCTATATACATGAGACTTCAATTTCCCAAATTTTCATAGCAGACACACCCCTCCTCGTGGGATTGGACAGCCTGCTGCCTTCAGGAGCCACACACACTCCAGGAACCCTGAGGCAGGAACAGGGAAGAGTTCCAGGTGGAGGGCCAATTCCCTAGGACTGGGGAGTCTTCTGGGAAGGCTGCCTGGGGGAGGGAGCCCAGGAGCTGACAGTGGAGAGACTGGCAAGGATGTGAGGGGAGAGGGATTGCAGGGACCCTGGTCAGGTTGGGCAGGCCCCCCATGGTCTAGTTGGTGAGACTCTGAGCTTAGGAGTTAGAGGAACATGGATCTAGGGCTTCTTGGAGGAGGCTGAAGGAAGGAAGGCCTCTCGTGGCCCGTTCTAGTGTCCAGGCCCTTCTCGTCTGTTGTTTCATAGTAGCTTCCATTTCCACCCTGTGCAATGCCTCTGGTTATCTCTGGGTGCAACAGGCAGGGCAGGCTGTGAGGGCAAGGTAGCCTGTAGGGGGTTCTGTGGGAGGAATCACACTGTCCACATCTCGGGGTTATTGGGAAGGTAAAGGGGACAACACATGAAAAGCACTGAGTTCTGCCCTGTCACACACTTACCACACGGTGCCCATTGCCTGGAGTTACACGGTTGGTACCCAGAAGAGTTAAAACAAGAATCTGGTCAGTCTAACCCCAGCCTCGCCCTTCACATTGTCCTTGCTGTGCCCCATCAGCTCCGTGTTCCTCTGGACCTCCCAATTTCCCAGCTCTTTCTAGGCCCTGAGAGAATGTGGCCCCTGGCATGCCATGGCTTCCTTGAGCCAAAGTGGCAGAGCCGGGTGGACCAGCACCTCCCCCTCTTCACCCTCAATGGCTTCCCTGGCAAGGGATTTTTGCCAGAAAACTCTGAAAATGTCAGATCAGAGATGACCACCTTATCCTGCCTTTGCTGGACTGGTAGGCCTTCCTGATCCTTTCTGGACTTGCCCCAGGCAGGAAGGCTGGACTCTGGTGGACTAGGTTGCCTGGGAAGCCCACCTGCCGTGGTGATCATGTCTCCCCTTGACTGAGCTTTGACTCTGGGCTGGGAGGCTGGCTTAATCTCTCAGTAACTTCAGAGGTGGGCATTGTTTCCCCTCAACCTACAGCCGTGAAAACAGGCTCAGAGAATGAATAGTTTGCCCCAGATCCCACAGCTAGTAAGTGGCACACACACTGGCATCTGGGTCTGCCTGACTCCATCTTGCTTTGAGATAGGTTATCTACTGCCCAGAAAGTCAGAGGCCAGCTCCAACCCCTACTTCTTTTGACTCCCCAGGTGCCATTCTGTTGGCACAAGGGCTGCCCAGAACCTGACAAGAGTGTCAACCAGAGACAACCAGAGAGGCAGGATCCAACAGGTTCCTCCAAGGGAGCCAGGAGAGGGGGGGAGTTTGGTGCTTCATCTAGACTAAAAACGAATGCTACTGTTCCAGGAATGAGAACAGGAAGGGCTGGAGCCTCTGCTAGGCCAAGGCCACTACCTTTGATGAGTGTCTAACTGCTTGTAAGCAACAAGGTTAGCAAATGCTGATCTCTACATCCCTCCATTGCACATTTAGCCTAGGCTGGGGGCTTTGGACAGGATCCTGTTCACTGGAATAGCCCATCTGTGTGGGGGGTACCACCATCTCCATTTTATGATGAGAAGACAGAGGCTGAGAAGGGTGGGTAACTTGCCTGGAGTCCCAGTGCTAGGAGGTAGGGTCAGGATTCAATCTCTGATCTGTCTGGCTCCAAAAGGAAGCCCCTCCCTGGCTCTCTCCTCTAGACAGCTTATATCTCCTTGGAGGGGTGAGAGGAATGGATGTAATGCAAGGGTAGGCAGGCCTGAGCATCCCTGCGACCTGCTTCTCATCCTGTCTGAGGCTGGCATTGAAGGGCAGTGTTCCTCAGGCCACTCAGTACAAAGTACCTTAGACAGGTGTAGCATCTTGGCAACAAGACCTGGGCACTGGCTCCTCACCACGTCTGCTGTAGGCACCCCAGCCTGGGGTCTTCAGCAGGGGGAGGAATCAATGCCAAAGAAGGTGCTGGCTGACACCCTGCCAGGCCAACACTGTCCTCTGCAAGGGACACTGGGCTGGTTAGGGCAAGGGCTGACCCTGCAGCTGTCAGCACTGGCCAAACATGGAGAAGGAATGGAAGTTCCATGCTGGCCCTTTCCTAATATAGATCTACTTGTGGCTATTTTGAGCCTGGGAGGACAGAGAGAATTTTATCAGCTCTGAGACAGGGTGGGCCTGGAGCTGAGCATAGCCACCATGAAGTTCCCTGGAGTGGGGTCCTGGCTACAAGGAGACCAGGGCCAGGCCACTTGGAGCCAAATTTTCTCCAGTCAGAGCCCAACAGTGGGCTGATCAGGCAGGTGGTAGAGTTTGGAGACAGAGCCCACTGCCCTCTACTCTTTCTGTATCAGGTTTCAGACAGGGCTACTGGCCACAGGGCTGCCACCATAGGTAATTTGTATTTAAAGAATCATGATATAGACAGTGCTCCCCAAAGAGATCAGGCCTTAGGAGACTGGCTCTCATATCAGAGCAAGGGGCAGGGTCCCTCTCTGGTATCCAAGCTGGGCTGCCCAGCTTTGGCCTTTCCTGTAGCAAGCTTGGGACTCACACTCTTCCTGGGCCTCCTCATCACCTCCTTGCTGTGGCATGCCCCTCCTCTGGAAAGAGGAAAGTGTTCCAAGTATCCCCTCACCCCACACAGCCCCACGGCAATGCCTGCTCAGGGAGTGGAACTACTGAGTTGCCCCCATGAAACAGAGCTAAGTCCAGAGCTACTGTCTAGGAGGAGGTGGGTGGGGATTTGGTTCTTCTTCACGCAGCCCTGTTGATCCTTTCTCCATCCCCAGATTCCTCTCTGGGGTCTACAGCCAGGCTGTATGTGGGGGATTCTTGTACAAGGTACAAATGCCCATGAGATGAACAAGAAAACCCTTCTCCTAGCAAAGCTGAGGGCATGGAAGCCCACCATGGAGGGAATACTGCTGTGTTGATATCTCCAATCCAAACCGAGGGTCGTGGAGGCCGTGGTCCCTGATCCTGAGCGCGCTCTCTCCTTTTCACTCCTTACTCTCTTCACACAGTACGGTTGGGCCATCCATCTATCATGGCCAGTGTGCAGGCGGTCCTAGTGTTCTAGCTCCCCCTGCAGGAGCCTCATTCTGACGGTGCTGTCTTCTTTGCCCTTTCTCTCTTCCCCAGGTGGTAGCCAACTCTCCAGCCAAGTTAGTATCCAAGGAAAGCATGTGTGTGCACTTGTGTGCCATCTCAGCATGGCTCTGTGTGTCTGTCAGGTGTGGATAGCCTGTGCCTATCCGCATGTGTATGTGCGTGCATGTGTGAGTAGGGGTGCTTTTGTGCCCTGGGTAAGCCTGCATGGGTGTGAAGCTAGAGGATGGAGTGAAGGCGTTGCAGGGGGGAGGGGGGTCTGTATCTGGTGGTTCCAATTTTATTACCAATTTCCTGCTCCAACTGCTTAAACCCTGCAAGCTAGCTCTGGTAGGTGGGTGGGTGGGGTGCTGCACTGTCTCCAGGGTCTGCGTGAGCCTGAAGATCTCTGTTCCAGTGGGACCCTTGAGGACTGCACCTGGTCTTGTCTTTGCCTGGGGAGGGATGGGTGGAGTCACCTATCTGCTGGAAGGCAGAGCCCCAGATGGGTAGAAGCTGGTGAGCCACACAGACACCTGGACTGGACAGGCCTGGGAAGCCTAAGTTCTGCTCCAAGAAAGACACACGGACAGAAGCATCTGAAAGAACACAGCCTCCGACTACAGAAAGATTGCCAACAGAATGAATCCCTTCTCGGAGAAACTTTGCTCACAATCCCTGTGGGGACCCTGTGTGGCTATTTTTCGCCTTTGGGATGCTCTGAACTCAGCTTGCAATGTTGCTGCCTCTCTCATGCGGCCCAGCTCCTGTCCCCTCTCTTGAACCCCATTCCCCTAACCTTTTTTTTTTTATCTCTGCTTCTCTGGCTGTGTGTGGTGGGAGATCTCTCCATGCCTGGAGCCCCCAGCATCAGTTAGTTCAGACTGAGCCAGAGCCTGCTGGGGATTTGGGGGAGCTGACATAGACAAGAAAAACCTTCTGCACAAGGTTTTGGGGGAGGTGCTGAGGATTTTCCTGACCAGACTCTGCCAGCCCACAGTGGGAGATCTCGGGGTCAGGCCTGGGCTTTGGGACATCTGCTTGGGGTCAGGCCTGGGCTTTGGGAGATCTCTCTCAACACTCACCACCACCAGGCCTGGCCTTGACCTGTAGTTTAACTTCCACCTGTTGCCCTTTTCTCCTTCCCCTTCTCTCCTCCATCCCTACCCTGCTCCTCATGTGCCCCTTCCCCAGCGCCGACTACCAGGAACGCTTCAACCCCAGTGCTCTGAAGGACTCGGCCCTGTCCACTCACAAGCCCATTGAGGTGAAGGGGCTGGGTGGCAAGGCCACCATCATCCATGCACAGTACAACACGCCCATCAGCATGTACTCCCAGGATGCCATCATGGACGCCATTGCTGGGCAGGCCCAAGCCCAGGGCAGTGACTTCAGTGGGTAAGCGCCTTCCCCACTCTCTTCGCCTGCAGAAGCCACCAGGCACCATCAGGACCAGCTTTCACACTTCACCTTCCTCTTGGGGCACAGGCCCTTGAAAGGAAGCCAGCTTGTGCCAGGGCCTTCCAGAACAGGGTCTCTTCAGAACCTCTTTCTCATGGTCAACTTCAGGAGAAGGGTGGAGAAATGCAAAATGTGGTGGTTCCTTTGCATTTTCCAGGTTCCATGAGGAGGTTGGTTTAGGAAAAAAAGTCTTCTACAAAACTCTCAAAGCCGCACTCAAGACCCACCCCCCACCCCCAGCCTCCCAGGACCAAGCTGTTCTTGGGGGTGAGGGTGAAGTTGCTTTATTCTTCCAGCCATGAGAGATCCAAATACAGGATGGGCTTCCTATTGGGAAGTGGCTTCCAAACAGTCATTCAAGGTTGCTGTTGGCAGTAGTTCCCATTGGTGGTCACCTCCCTTCTCCTTTTTGCCTCAAGGCAGTAGAATTGAAGACTTTCATCCTCTTAGCTGTGATTGGGGAACTTGAGGATGAACTAGGAAGTACAGCTGGCTGAAACCCTTTTGTAGATGAAACTGCTCACAGTGCAAACATTAACAGGGCTTCTCTCTCTCTCTCTCTCTCTCTCTCTCTCTCTCCCTTTCTCTCTTTCATGCTTTGTCCATTGAGTATCTCTCTTCCTGTCCTCCTCTGTCTCCCTCTATATATCTCTTTATCTGCCTATGTGTCTCTTTCTCTCTCTCTCACATCTCTTTCTTACATTCACACACACACACACACACACACACACACACACACACTTCCTTATTGTTTTCTGCTTGGGAATATCATGTGTTGACTTACAGAACTGGCTGATTATGTCTTTAGGTAACATCTCATCTCTGGATCAGGGGTCCTGAGCAATTAAGGGCAAAAAGTCTTGAGGTAACTGTTGAAACATTCTTCTGAAAAGAGGAAATCAGATGTTATAAGATGGGTTAAAAATCTCCAGAGAGGTCCTACAGGGCTTGCCCTTTCCAGAGCCTAGCCTTTGATGTGCATGTAGTTTATGAGGGGTAGATCAGGAGACCAGAGGATGAAATGTAAAGGTGGGGTGTGGATTTCCTGGGCTCTTGCTTCCTGGGGAGCCTAGTGCCCTCTTGGAAACGCAGTAGTTACTTTCGACCACCAGGGGGCGGACGTTGCCTGCTCTGCAGCCGCAGATCTCAAACCCACAAGGCTCAGGGCTGACTCTGCACCGTGCTGATTTATTTAAATCCATCATTCAAAGCAGAAAATATGAGCCTGCAAGTTTAAAAACACAACCATTAGCTCATGCGTACCCAGAAAAAAAAAAAAACAGGCTGCCTGAATAAGTCCAAGAGCCACCAGGGATTTCCTGTTAACATTTGTTTGCCACATGGTTCTTGGTGTGCTCTTTTAAAGTGGTTTCAGTCACTAAAGACAAGTTTGGTGGAAAATAATGAAAGAAATGCTCTTCACCAACTTAAATTTTTTTGCACCTTGGGAAGAATGATGTCTTTTGGTTTTACAATGAGGGTTCCACGTTTTTTGTTTTTTTTTTTTTTTTTTTTTTAATATGATGCCGTGTTGATTAACTTCTTGAAGGATCTACCCCATCTCTGTCCCCTTCGCAACCCTCCCCTTCCTTTTCCTTGCGTGCTGGGAAAGGATCATCCTCTTCCCTTTCTTTTAACTCAGCCATGCTGGGTTAATGCTGGCGAGGCGCCAGTGGATAACCCTCCTGGCCAGAATGTTCTCCCGTTTCTGCTGTTAATTTCCATGATTCCTTCCTCACTGACCGTTTTCTTTTTCTCTCTTTCTTCCTCCTTTACCCATCCCACTCCCCTAACTCATTTCTGATCCTAACCCTGCTCTCTGTGTGCGCTGCCCCTCTGCCATCCCATGATGGACGCACACTCACGGCTGGGTTTACCTCTGCTTGGCAGGGCGTCGCCGCTGGCGTAAGTAGATCCCGCAGTGTTTGTCCCGTCCTCCGTCGTCTGTCTGGTTGCAGGATGGTGTGTGGGTCTGGTGGGATGTGTCTGAGGACCAGTGGTCAGTCCATATGTTCTGTCCACGTTCTTCCTCACAACCACCTCGCAGCCAAACAACATCCCCTGCAGCCTATACCAGCAAATGTTTGTTTTAGGGGGGTTGCCCCCCAAAAACATCAACATGGCTATTGAAATCCAAAGTAGTGACACACTGCGCCCACCACCACCCCCCCTCCCCGAGCCTGAGGCTGCATCCTTGTGTTTTCCTGGCCATGCTTTGAAGATGCTTTCCCCACCCTTTCCTATATGCACTGGCACCACATGTTCCTGGAGGTCTGAATCCATACCAGACCATTATTCAGGGACAGAAAATGGCAGAGAAGCCTCTTGAAGACCATTCTCCAGAACCCTAATGAGAGATAGATCTGTAAAGACCGGGAGGTCAGGAGAGAGGTGAAAACTGAGTCAGATTTGGAAGCAGTGCACAGTGGGGTAAATGCCAGAGGTGACTTTGACCTTGTGGTGACTGGAATCTTTTCTGTGACAAGAAGCACAAGCAGGGAGTGGCCCAGAGTGTCTGGACTGCAGGGCCTTGTTCCATCCTCCCTCTGCTTTTTTTTTCTGAGCTTCAGCGTCCTGACAGGCACAGGGATTCCCTCATCAGACTCCCAATCTCTGTTACAGCAGTGACAAGAAGAATCCTGGGTCTTTGCACAGTTTGGTGGGAAAGGAAGCCAGCAAGGTAGAAATCTGAACAAATCATTTCTGGTAGCATTCTTAAGCCCCTGGAGCCAGGGAAGGCACAGGAAAGCTCCTCATGGACACATTGCAGGGACACAGCAGCAAACACCTTTTATCTGCTTTCTGGATTGCGGAGCCCCATTGAGACAGGCTCAAGGGTAGGGCTCAGGGTTTGATCCTACACCTTCCCTCCATAGATTGTGATAATCTATACCCTCCCTTCTGTCTCCTCCTAGTCAACCAGGAGCCAGAACCAAGGGATCTGGTTGTTCTTTCCTTTTACTCATCTCACTCACTTGGGATCCTTCCTGTGCTGGGTGGAAATGACTTCCCCCAGCATGAATGAGATCCTGCACTCTCTTCTTCTTCTTAGGTAGCCACAGCTCCTCCCTGGTTGGACCTCTGAGAAATTTGCTGGTCTTCCCCATCCAGTCTCAACCTCAGGATGATAGTACTCCTAGTTCCTCAGGCCAGGGCAGAACCTTTAGGAAATGAGGGGCAGCTCCACCTACTCCTGACCACCATTTTTCATCTCTGCTAACCCACCCTGACCAAGACTCAGGAGATCAATCCTGAGAGACTAGGCCAATTCTCCGTCTAGCTCCTTGCACAGAGGGTAGAAGACATAAGCACAGGAGATCCTCTCTCAGGGGCAGGTGGAGACAAGAGGAGGGTGCTGGACAGGGCATGTCTGGGCTGGACTGTGTCTCCATTTGGTAAAAACATTGTTCTGTGCAGGCCTGCTGAGCAGACGTGGCCTTCCTGAACTTCTGTGACTATGGAGGGCCTGATAGAGAGAACACTGGGCTGGGAGCATGAGGTTTAAGTTCTGGCTCAGTGGGGCCCCTATCTACTACAATCTGGAGCTAGTAATCTGACCTCTCTGGACCTCAGTTTCAGAATCTGTAAAAAGAGGGGGCTGGGCTAGCAGAATGTTGTTACTGTTGGCTTCATTTGGGGCCACGCTGATCTCTGAGAAGATGGGCTGGGCAGCAAGAATCCTTTGGGCCACTGGCCGGGGTCATTGGGCACTACAAAGCGTGGCATCATCACTTACCCTATGGTGGAATATAGACAAGGAGGTTCTGGACCTGAGGGGCTCTGGGGTCCTTTCTGAGTCGGATCTAGGGTGTGTTCATTCACTAAACAGTTTGAGCACCTACTGTAGGTGAGATCTTGGGAGTCCAAGGGAAGGTCATCAGGTCCCCCTGGAAAGGCTGTGCTGCCCTGGGGCAGAGGGTCCACGGTCCTCCTTGCAGCTCTACTCCCAATCTCCCTGCAGCCCCAGTCATACACCCTGCAGGTCAGGTCATGCTGCTTGGTTTTTCACTCCTCCTTCAAAGTAGGCCTCCTTGTCCTCTTCCAGGGCAGCACAGCACCAGCAGATCCCCATAGTATCTAAAGGTGTGAGAAGTGCAGAGGATGGACCCGGAGGAGACCTCTAGGTCCCCCCAAAAGCCTATCCTCACCCTATCCCTCCCTGGGCCCGCTCAGAGAGGTCAAAATCACTTTAAGAAAATCTTTTCTGTTTTTTCCTTCCTCAAAAAGCATCCAATGATTGGGGTGGGGTAGAACATCTTCTGCCACTGGGGAGGAGCAGACAGGTGGGGTATGAGCCTTCTGACATCCCCTCCATGGGCAAGAGAAGTCCCTGCCTCATGGGGACCACCCCGAGCACCGAGGACCCAGGCCACATCCACATCTCAGGTTCTCAGATAGTAGTGGGTGAAGGTGTGGTGGGTGCACCAAGGGGTACCAGGAAGGGAGGGAGAGGATATGGGAGGGAGGACTCCAGGGAGCCCCAGTTCTTGCCCAGCCTCCACCCACACTTCTTTCTGCACTGCAGGAGCCTTCCTGTGAAAGACCTTGCTGTGGACAGCGCCTCTCCAGTATACCAGGCTGTGATTAAGAACCAGAACAAGCCAGAAGACGAGGCTGATGAGTGGGCCCGCCGTTCCTCCAACCTGCAGTCTCGCTCCTTCCGCATCCTGGCCCAGATGACAGGGACGGAATACAGTGAGTGAAGGATGACAAGGGTGGGTGAAGAAGAGCAATGCCGAGGGACCCCAAGGGTGTTGGGTCCTGCTCCACAATCTCAAGGTCCACAGAAGCCAAGGAGTCAAGCCACCTGCCCCCTAAGATGAGCTGACATTGATAGATCATTAGCAGCTTGTGGAGCTCCTTCTGAGCCTCTCTGGTGGGCTGTCCAATGGCTGCTTTCTGTTCTGATCCCTAACTCCAGTCATGGGCAACAAACTTGTCATACAGCCTTCAGGTGACCTGATTGTCCAGGCCTGGGATAAGAGAACCCTGGAGTCTAGGCTCTGACTGCTCCCTTCCCACTGCACCGTGCCCTCTCAGCTGTCCCTGGCCCTCTGCCTGCATCACAGACTCTGCTTTCCACTGCTGACAGTCTGGAGGCAGGAAGTGTTCAGGGTCTGGCTGAATCTTGGGTACCCAGAATTCCATTGGCTTATCTTCCTTGATCCCTATGAGTCCCCTGACCAGCTCCTTTCTATCCACAGTGCAAGACCCTGATGAAGAAGCTCTGCGAAGATCAAGGTAGGTGCCTGGACTCAGGCTCTGTGGCCTTGTCCTCTAACCCCATCCCTCCCCAAGCAGCTCCCAGGTCACATGACTCATGGAAGGAACCTCTCAAGTTCACGTATTTGGAAAGCCCAGTCTGCAAAGGGCTGCTTGGGCAGCCATCCCAGGATAGTGAGGTGTGTGCCTGGAGCTGAGTCTCTATACCCCCAGGCCCAGGCTGCAGGAGTGAGGACCCTAGGCTCACCTGGCTCTATCCATGGGCAGGGGCAGGGCTGCTTTGGCCTTTTCTGGGCTGTTGAGAATGAGGGCATCTCTCCCTATGAGGGCAGTGGGCCAATGCCTTGTCTGTCCCCTGAGTCTGAAGGCTGGGCACTGGGAGCAGGCACAAAGAGGGCCATGCTGGGCATGAACACCTGATCCTTGGACTCCCTTGTCCATACCTACATTGAGGCATCAGATCTGTAAATTTCTCGGAGCACAGCAGCTGCACAAAGAACGACAAGCTCCCAGCATGAGGAGGGGTTTGTGCAGGGCTAGAGGTCTCAGGGCATGGTCTCCTTATCAGTGGCAGGTCTGAGGCCACAGCCACTCACTTACTGTCTGCAGCTTGTCAGGTGCTATACCCCTGAGCATGAGGGGGGCATGCTGCCCTAGAACACTCTGGAACCCATGGATTTCCATGGTGAGGCATGGGGCCCAGTGTGATTATATGATTATGTGTCACTCCCAGTAGCAAATATGTGATCTGCATGCTCTTCCTGAGACAGTCTGCCTTGGGCTAGCACATCCTGTGCCATCTCTCTGTGAGGGGTTGGGGCTCAGAGGCATGTTCCCACCATGAGCCAAACTTTCTGTACTTGCTAACCAGCTCTCAGTGACCACAGGACTTGCAGGGAGTAGGACTCTGGGACCAACTCAGACTTGATATGGATGTTATTGCTCAGCCTGTGTTTTTGCCAACTGCAGTGGCTCCCTCCTTTAGGCTGGGCCAGACATGCTAAGGATGGCAATGCAGTACCATAAATCTTCGTTAACCCTTTAGTGCCTGCAATGCGTCTAAACAATGTGGAAGTGAGATGATATTTGATTTAGCTCAAAAATTAAAAGCTAGTTACTTTATGTATGGCTGAGCTTCCAGCTCTCCCCCTTCTTTGTTCTGCTGTCCCTATATGCTATTTCCCTATTCCTGTGTTTGTCCTACCCTCCTCCTTGAAGTCATCCACATAAATACTTTGGGGAGCAATGCAGACTTTCCCAGAGATTTGATGGAGGGGTCTTTACATCACATCCTGCAGCAAACAACTTCAGTATCCCCAGGTTCTTACCCTCAGGAAGTCAGCAGGTGGCCTTTTTTCTCCCTTCCACAATATACAGAGGCCTGCCTTCCTGGCCCCTGCCACCTCATTCTGGTCACTTTATGTTCCTCTTCATGCATGGTGGATCATGCTAAGTTTGTGCCTCATTCACCTCTCATCTTTATAAGGGGAAGGATACTGGTGAAAAGTGATTTCAGCAAACTTTTATCTTTTCAATTTTCCCCTGGAATATTTGCAGGCTCTACAGAAAGTTATTGAGGCAGTATCAAGGGTGGATCACAGGCCCAGTCCTTGGGTCTCCCCTCCCTTCCTTTCAGAAGTATCTTATTCTGCCATGTCTAGTCCTTCCTCCAGGGACCTGGCCCGGAGCAGAAGGCAGCAGGTCTTAGAACTCTGCTCCAGCTTTCAGGGCTACACCACTCTCCCCATCAATCTCCCCCAACTTTAGGGTTTCATCAGAGGCAAATCTGGAAAGAGGGACCAAGAAGAGGCTCCAACCCAATTCCTCCCTCAGCCCCAGGCAGCTTTTGTTAGCCAGCCCTTCCCCTGGGATCTCAGGCCCTGCAGTGGAGACTCTAGGGCACCAGCAAGTCTTCTGCCCATGTCCAAGGGACACAAACCTCCCACCATTCTCCCTTTTCCTGACTAACTTCTGGAGGGTTGTCATGGGCAAAGCCTCCCAAGTTGATGAATCACAAGCAGCCCATGGACCCAGGCTGGTGTGAGGTGTAGTGGACACAGGAACTGTAGTCTGTTTATAATTAAAACCCTAAGTCATGTCAATGGCTGGTGACCCAAGTGATCATCTGAGCAGAAGGGAGCACTTGTTCCCTTCCTGAGTACAGGCTGGTCAGGGACTTTGCTCCTCATGGGGCCAGTCATGCATCTACCCATTTCTACTCCCAAGTCCGAAGTTGCATCCCTAGACCCTGCTGACCTGTCCTGTTGGCCAAGAGCAACCATCACTCCTTCTCTTGCCAAATTCGCAACACTCCCAGAGCAGATGCTAAGGGTCTCTCCTGAAGGCTGAATTTCCCCAGGGAGGCTTTGCTGCAAACTGCTGCCAAGTATTTTATTCCACAAGGACCTGAGTTTGCTAAGCCTGTGCATGGTGACACTCTGTGCTGTCTTGTGTGGTGCAAAAGTTTGTGGGAACATTGAGTGAGTAGCGTAAGGCATTCAGTACTTGGCAGGAATACTGGTGCAAAATTGCATGGCAGGAAAACCTTGCGATCTCTGCTTCTGCTCCACCTCCAAGGCCTGCCCACCCTCAAAGTCCCGGAGGAGACCACAGTTCTGCCCCACCCCCCTCCTCTCCACCTGGGTCCTGGCTCCCAGTGGTATTTCTGGTGTGTCTGGTAGAACATAGTTTTCCTTTGAGGCTCCAGTGTCCACCTGCTGGCCAGCCCAAGTTTGAGTCTAATCTCCAAAGACTCTTTCCAAAGATTCTATCTCTTTACAGGTAAGGGGAGGAAGGGCAATGAACAACCCAGGCAGCAAAGAGCCTATACCTTCAGAAAACATCCAGGCTGGCTTGAATCAGCTTTCTGCATACTTCCCCATGGAAGCTACTCTAGTAGGTGTAGGTGACACAGTTTCACAGCTTCCATCTGAAGCAGCTGAGCATAAATAGTACTTTCATCTCCAAAGTGGAGTCCCTAATCTTAGAGACCACTGCAACTTTCTTATGACTTCAGGAAGGCATCCTGGGACCCTGTGGCTCAGAAGGTTGGGTCCATGGTGGTGGGTAGTTGTGATCGGGTTGGGGTGGTAGCAAGCCTGGCTCCGTCTTAGAAAAAGCATGGATCTGTGAGGCATCTGGATTTCTGCTGCATGGATGTAACCATCCTGGAGGCCCTGTGTGTGACCCAGACATCCTTGCCGGAGTCTTGTGGTTTAATTGCCTACAAGTGCAGTCTCTGTCCTGGCTGATGCTCGTCAGGTGCAGAACTCAACAGCTCTCCAATCTCCCAGGCAAGAAGGAACAACATTGAGTTTAGTGACAAGTTCCTAGAGAAGTTGAAGGTGAGGGTCACATCACATGTTCCTCCTAAAACAACAAAAATCCCTCCAAGCCTCTTCTTTACCCCATAGTCATTGGGGTTCCCCCCATGCCACTCACCTGCTTCATGCAGAATGTCAGCACTCTGGCTCTTCCCCCTCCTTTCTGTACCCCCTTGGGCACTTCAATGTCCTCTCTGCTCCCCTGTGTAGTCAGTTATCGTCTCTGTCTCAACTCCAGCCACCAAGCTTCTGTGGCAGGCTCTCATAATACTAGCACTGCATGGGGCCCTCCCTCTAGAGGGACCCTCTTAAGCAAACAGTTAAAAAAAAAGTTACCTGCAACCTGTATTTTGTACATTTTTAGCTTCTAATACTGTGCCACCTGCAAGTTTAAAAGTCATAACTGGAGAGATTAGAACATCCCCAAGTGTTACAGTCTGAGCAGCCTTGGTGGGCTCTCTCTTTCTTTCTCTTGTTCTCTCTTTTTCCCTTTCCCATGTGTATTTGTCTTGTTGCTCCTTTCTTCAGCTAGATGAGAACTGCTACACAGCACCAAGCAAGGCAGGCTTACTAAACTCACAGAGGCTCCAGGACTATCCCTCACCCTGTCACTAAACCTTCACTGATGGCAAACTGTCACTCAACCTCAGCAGACTTGGCTAGAAATGACAGTTTACAGGTTACTGGCTGCATCTGGTTTTGCACCTTTATGTCCTGGGCAGTTTCGATAGCATGGTCATGATTATTTATAGCTGTATGAGCTCCATGAGCCTTGCCGGAGGGAGGGCTTTTGCTCATGCTGTCTTCGCCCCTTCACCCTGATCTTAGAGAAGCAAGTATGAGGCAAGGGAAGAAGACACCCAGCATTTCATGGTTTTGTTTCTGATTTTCTCTAGAGCTTTAAACCATTCACGTGGACATCTCTGGGCCTTAGTTTCCTCTTAGTTTAAGGAAAGGTTGGACTAGACCAGTAGTTTTCAACTCTGTTAGCTGTGCTTCCCTTTTGTCAAGTTTTTACACAAAGACCCAATATACAGGGCTGAAGGGGCACAGCAAGAATTTGCCACATGAAGCAGACATGGGAAATTGCACCTCTGAAAAAATGGGGATGCAGGGACATGGGAACCAGTAACCGATGACTGTTACTCTGCAGAAATATAAGACCAACACTGCCATATCTTCTGATCTTTAAGGGCCTAAAGTTGACATTCTTGATTCTTTATGTGATAGAAATTCATTTTTTTAAATTAAGCTTCTTAGTTTGAGATAATTGCTGATTCACCTGTAAGTTTAACAAATAATATAGAGCTCCCATGTACCTTTTACCCTATTTCCCCCAGTGATAGCATATTGCAAAACTTTACCAAAATATCAATGGTATCAGTGACTTTGCTGCAGTCAGGACACAAAACATTATGTCACCATAAGACCACTCTTTGTTGCCTTTGCAGAGCCATGCCCACCTGTGCCCACCTCCTCTTAACCTCTAGCAACCACTAATCTGTTACCTGTTCTCCATTATATTACTTCATCCTTGTCAAGAATGTTATATAAATGAAATCATAGAGTATGTGATCATTTTAGGATTCTTTTCCAAACAGCATAATTCTGGGAATTTATCCAAATTGTTGAGTGTACTATTACTGGTTGAGCATCCCTAATTCAAAAATCCAAAATCTGAAATGCTCCAAAATCTAAAATTTTTGAGCACCAGTATGATGCCGCAAGTGGAAAATGTCAAACCTGACCTCAGGTCACAGGTTGCAATCAAAACACAGATACACTACTGGGGAGAGTGAGGCAAGTTGGAGGCCTGTGTTGGCAACTTGGTGAGACTCTGTCTCAAAATAAAATTTTGAAAAGGGCTGGGGGTGGAGCTCAGTGGTAGAGCACTCATCCAACATTCAACCTTCAGACCATGTTATAAGGTATATATGAAACAGATGGATTTTATGTAGCTTTAGACCATTCACATCTCTGGGCCTTAGTTTCCTCTTAGTTCAGACTTGGTTTCCCAAGATGTCTCATGTATATGCAAATATTCCAAAATAAAAAAAAAATCTGAAATCTGAAACAATTCTGATCCAAAGCCTTTCAGATAAGGGCTACTCAACCCGTAGTTCATTTGTTCTTTTTTATTGCTGAGTAGCATCCCATGGCATGGATAGCAATTAGTTTTTTATTTTAATTTTATTTATTGATGTACTTTTTGCAGTGCTGGGGATGGAACCCAGGACCATGCACATGCTAAGCTGATGGTACACAGTCATAGTTTTATTTATTTGTTTTTATTTTAGTTGAATTTCTTTACAGGTTAAACAATCTGTGTTTATGACTAGAAGTGGCCCTGTGGCCACCAGTTTGCACCTCTGGTCTGGAGGATGTTGGAGGTCTCTCCAGCCAGGAGGGTCTAGGATTCTGGCATCTATCATGCTGGATTACTCTGTCCTATACTTCTACATTTCTGACTGCTGCTTACCTGCTCTGTACTGCACCCTCAGCTGAGCAGACTGTGGGTTGAGCCCCAGAGATTCCACTGGTAGGAAGTGGCAGGAAGTCTGATCCTCTATATCTGTGACAGTAGTCTTGTGAGTATGTGTGTGTTTATGTGCACTCGTGTGCCTGGGTTGCACTTAAGCCTGGGCGGACAGGGACACTAGTTGATGTGTGACAGCTGCTCTCTAGGGATTCTGAAGGTGAGGTAAGGCCTGGGCAGCATAGGAAGGTGACAAATCTGCCCACCAGACCTCAGCACAAAGGATAGATGCCCCCCTTTCTGTGCCCAGCTAGGGGAGAGAGACCTAGGCCCACCTGCTTGTTCAGTTCAGTCCCAAGAGCCCATGGCCAAAGCAGTCCTGCCCAGCCCTAACCACATGGGCCAGGGAGATCCCCCTCCCCAACTTTGCCCTCTAGTCAGGCCCCTTCTAAATGGGCCCCCACTCACTCAAAGGAGGGACTTTTGTCCCTCCATCCTGTTCCCAGGACTATGGTATTTCCCCTTTGGACCCAGGCCTAACCACCTAGAGAACACCCCATGGATGGCAAAGCTTCTCTAGGCCAACTTCCTTCATCCCATCCCTCTGCCCCAGCTTCAGACAGGGGAATGGTGGACACGTCCCCTAACCCCTCTCTTTCTTCCTCTTTTCTCTCTCTTTTCCTGTCTTTCTCCCTGTCTCTGTCTCTCTGTCTCTCTCTCTCTCTGTGTGCCACAGGGAAAGGTTTGAAACGGAACGTAACAGCCCACGTTTTGCCAAGTTGCGCAACTGGCACCATGGCCTCTCGGCCCAAATCCTTAACGTTAAAAGCTAAAAGGCTGCCTGGAATGTCCTGACCCCTGACAGGCTGGACCCTCTCCCACCTCCCCCTGCACAGATCTGGCATGTGAGCCCCACGGTGATGCTTGACGATGTGTAACTGTGCTGGGGGCACCTCTGGTAGCCAACTGCAGCACTTCTGCTCTCTACCCACCCCAGAGTTGCTGACTGGGGCCCAGTCCCACTCAGTTCTGCACCCACCCTCCATACCCAGGGCAACCCTCACCACCCCCACATAGCCAGAGCTCTGCTCCCCTGCACAGGCCCTGAGTTATAGATCAGAGAGGACATGATGGGGTTTGTTGGCATGACACCCCAGAACAAGGAAAATGAATGTGCCATTCCTCATTTTCCCAAACTCTCAGTTCCTGGCCTCGTGCTATCTTGAAACAAACTGACCATAGATCAAGGTCCTGAGAGGAGGCCAGCTTCCTGGCCCTGCTGACTGCTCTGCTGCCCCCTGGAGGTCAGGGCAACCTGGACCAGGGCTCTTGACAGAGGAAGTAGAAGTCAGAATAGAGGAGACAGAGACCCTCCTGGCTGTGGTGAGATCGGCACTCTCTTCCTGTACCGTGTGTGCTGGCTCCATAGTTTTTTCTCCTGTATATATAAGCATGCTTGTTCTGAAATAAAGAGGATTTGAAATTAACCAAACCAAGCCCCAGTCATGCTGTACCTGTGTGCGTCCCCCTGAGAGGGGCTAGGAGGGTGGTGTCTGGGGCAGAGAAAGGACAGGCACTGTGAGCAGAGGGGCAGGGGCAGCCTTCCAGGTGGGACCCAGAACAGATCTGCTTTCCTAACTCATGGACCCCACACCCAGGCTAAGGAACCCTGGGAGGAAGACAGCCTAGGAATCCAGGCTGTGGCCCCATGGGCAGCCTTAGCCTCCCATGGGGCAGTGTGAATGGGGGGATACCTGTGCCCCCTGCCTCTCCTCCTACACCCAGCTACAACCAGAAGGCAGAGCCACCATCCCTTCCCATCAGAGAGCATGCTGCAAGCCCTTCTCACAAACAGGCATTCTCGGCCCAAAGGGGCAAGAGAAGGGCTCTGGGACTAAGGGGCAGTTCATGGAGAAACTTGAAAGGCTGGGAAAGGGGCTCAAGGGAGAGGAGATGGAAAGAAGACCTAGAAGAGTATGGGTGATGGGAGAACAGGGAAGGCAAGCAGCTGGATCTTGCTCTCAGCCCCCACCAGCAGCCAATACTATTCCAGAGCAATTATCAAGGGCTAGCCATAGCAGCAGCAGCTGAAAAGGTTCCAGCTGAGCTGGCAGCCTCACACTGTCCCATCCCACCCACCTGTCTACTCATCAGCCTGGTCCCTGACTGCTTGGGATCATAGGCTGAGAACATGAGGACAACTTCCCCTGACAAATAAGGCTGGATGCCCTGAGTCCTTTTCCCACTCCTACCATCTCGACATACCTTTTCTTTCTGCCTCCGGAGACCTTAGCAATCTCACATGGAAGGGCTGGCCAGGGATGCTGCTCTCTCCTGCCAACCTCCCCTGAGATGCTCCCCAAAGCTCCCTGACAGCCTGTTCCTCCTTGGCCTCCTATCTCTTCTTGCCTCCAGCAGTCTGACACCAAAACCAGGGAAAGGCTGGGTAAACATCACTCTGGCTGAGGAATCCACCTTGGGGAGGAAAGGGGGATACCTTTCCCCTTTCTTCCTGGAAAACAACCATATTTGACTGACATTTTACTGAAGACTTGCAAGGCCCAAGGGTGGCTTATGGAGCAGGGAGCTGCCAAACAGAAAGAGGTCCCAGACAGTGGGTATCCTGAGGCTGCCAGAGGACCTGAGCCAATCACTCAGAGTTGGCAGGCTCTAGGACCCCTGTCCCAGGCCTTCAACTTAGTTGAAGACCTGGAGGGTTCTTATTTGCTTTCTTGCCTGCCTGTGACTTCTCAGCTACCCCAGGCCCCTATGTGCAGTGTCTCATGTAACCCCAGGCCAGGGGTCCCTATGAAGCCATTTGATATAAGCAATAGTGATATTTTTATTCAGTGTCCATATCTGAGGGTGTCTGTCAAGATGTTTAGCTGCAGTGGGTGCTAAAGGAATTAGAAAGGGACAATGATGTCTGTGACTACAACCTAAGATTGATTGTGTGGGGTGAGAGGCAGATGTCTCTCCTACTGGAGGATCAGAGAAGGCTTCCTGAAAGAAGAGTCAGCATGTGTGGTCTTCAGGAATGGTTAGGACTGGGGTGTGTGCAAATAGGAAGGGCTGCACAGGCAGTCTGAGCAGAGGAAGCAGGGTTGCTGAAGAGAGGGAGTTAATCATTTGGGCTAAAATGGAGGGAATGCAGAGGAGGTCATGTTCAGTAAGTCCAGCTCTCCGATCTCAGGATATGAATTTTTTTAATGTATTCTGAGGACAAGGTGGAGCGAGCAAAGGTTTCAGGACACCACTCCCACTCCAGCTGATGGGGTGCAAGTCACACCGACCACAAGTCAAAAAAGCAAAGCAATAGGCTAGGATTCCCCTGAGCAGTGTTCACCAGGCTATAAAGATGAAATGCAGATCAGCTGGGTTAAATTTCACAATTTCACAACCAGTCACCTGATTGATATTCTGTTATCATCCAATCAACAGATTTTCATATACCACTATCTTAGTTCACACAAGTATCATCAATATTCTAATAATGGCAATCACCCCCTTTCACTCCACCAACACCAATCACAATATCCACACCATCACCAGCAGATCCAAATTGAGCCCAGTGACCATGAATCTAAAGACTCAGTACCACCACTAATATCATCCTTTTCAGATGTAGTAGGTCCATCATCAATAACAACAACATAAACTGGACCCCACCAAGGGCCACCACAACAGGGCAAGGACAAAGGGTGGTCACACTCCTCTTCAATGGTGCCCAGGTAGAAGCAAGAGTCAAGCTATGTAAAAAGATATAGTCCCATGCAGTTGTGAACATTTGAGTCTAGTTTAGTTTAGTTTGATTTTTTGCTTAGATATTTAGAGTAGGCTATACCTCCTTGGGGCTGGAGGTATAGCTTTTGGGTAGAGCATGTGCTTAGCAATGCATGAGGTTCAGGGTTCAATCTCTAATGCCAAAAACTAAAAAAAAATAATATATAAAGTGAATTATGACCAAGGTAGGAGGCATCTGTAAAATCCTAGACCAGCTTGAGGTGGTCTCACAGGCAGTTTTTAGGACTAAAGCATGTAAGTTTTCTGCAGTGCTTGCTCTCTGATGCCTTCCTTTTGGGATTTCAGAACTTCATTCAGGAACTGAGCAGGACCAAGAACCCAAGATCCTTTAAAATGTTCTTTGTTGCCTCCTCTCCCTTCCCTAGGCCCTGGCTGCTTGGTGTCTGCAAACAATGGTCCTAGATAGGATGCACCTCAGGAAGAAGCTCCAAGCAGCAGGCTCATGCTCATGCCCCCATATCCCTGGTAGTGACCTTGGTCCTTTCCTCGGCATAAATGAGATGGTATTAGTGGTGGTGCTGGGTCTTGAGGTTCATGGTTACTGGACTCAATTTGGATCTGTTGGTTTCGGGGGGAGGGGGTTGTGGTTGTTTTTGGTGGTACAAAAGAAGGTGACTGCCATTATTGGGATATTGATCATACCTTAGTTAACTCATGTTAACTAAGATAGTGGTGTATGAAAATCTCTGTTGATTGGATGATGACATAATATCAATCAGGTTGCTGGTTGTGAAATTGTTCACACTGTCACCCAGCTGATCTGCATTTCATCTTTTAGCCTTGTGACTACCACTCAGGGGAGTCCTGACCTTGTTGCTTTGCAGCATGGCCAGGGTCCAGGTTGACATTATAGTCTATGTGAATGATGCCTCATCAGCTGATCAATGATGAGTTTTCATAGGGTCCACATTCAGTTCCAACTTTATCCCCTACAACACAGGGTTCATTTGGAGCTATGGTTGGGGAGAGCTGCAGGTAAAGTGGTCTAACAGCAAATTGGAACAAAGGGGATAGGCAAATCCAGCTTTTTATTTGCCCATGCTGGAAATTTTCCTTGTTCTTATCCTATGCGGTGTCCTCAATTCCCAGAAGTTCATTGGAAGTGTGGGGTGGGGCAAATCAAGGAGTCTCAGGTCCTATGTCAGCTCTGACCTTCCCAACCTGTTCATCCTGTAAGGTCAGACCGAGCAACCAGCTCAGCTACATGACTTCAAAGCCTGCAGCTTCTTCTCTGAGGCAGTCACATAACATGCATGCTTCCAGAAGCAAGATTTTTCACAGAGATTGGGCAAATGGCCTCACTAAAGGGCCAGGGGCAGGCACTGCTACAGGCCTGCCTGGGGAAGGCCTCAGGCAGACTATGGCCAATGCCCTTGCCCATCCCAGATACCTTCCATGAAGCTTTTGAGAAAAATGACTCCTTCTCATGGGGCAGTCAACCCACAACTTTGCTGCTTCTCCATTTCTGTGCCTCCCTGGTCTTTTCACTCTGTTTCTTTCTCTTTTCTTTCATATACCTCACTAGATGGAGTAGAGTAATTGGGTGATGCTTTGGTAAAGAGCATCGGGCCTTCTTGCATTCTTAGCTAGGGCAAACTTCTCTAGCACTTTGCTACTCCAAGTGTGGTCCATTCTAGACCTGCTCAACCAGAAGCTGCATTTTAACAAAATCCCCCAGGTGCTTCATATGCATTTAAAGTTTGAGAAATATAGTGATTAGGGCTCAAGCCCTTCTCTGCCACTTGAGAACTGTGTGATGTTTTATCAGAGATACAATCTCTCCAGATTTCAGACTCCTCATCTGTAAATTGACACTCACCAAACCCATCATACTTGATGATGATTGAAAGGATAAAACAAATAATGGGATAAAGCTTATGCTATGGGAAGAACTCAGTAGAGCATCGTACTCTCATTCCAATTATTACCAATAATAATAGTGCCTTTTATTGTAGAAAGATTCCACTCGGCTGATTACAAGAAGAGTTTTCTTTTCTTCCTCCATGAGGTTCTGCTTAAGTTTTCAAATCAAAATGACCCTCAATCGTTTTGTCCCTAAGGGTAAGCTTCAGAGCCCTGAGCAGTTAAATACTCTGTTTTCATTTCCTCATCTACTAAATAGAGTTGATCAGAGGGGTGTTATGAGGAATTAAAGACATAATGCTTGACACATAGTAGGTCAATCAACAAGTAACATGGGGGGTGGAGTTATTCCCACTTATAAGATTTGCATTTTTTTTTTGTCACTGTTGTTAAAAATACAAATGCCAATCAAAGAACAAAGAATGAGCTGGGTGTATTTGCACACAACTGTAGTTCCTGCTATCTGTGAGGCTGAGGCAGGAGAATCATTTGAGCCCAACGGTTCTAGACAGGTCTGGGCAACACACTGAGACCCTGTCTCAAAAAAAAATTTTTTTCTTTTCTTTCCTGTAATTTAATTTTTATTCTTCACCTCATTTCACAGGTAGCAGAAATCTAATGCCGTAAACCCAGGCTCAGACTGTTCTTGTCTTCCTGGTGTGGTTCTGGAAAAGAGTTATTTACAAGATGCCCAGGCATTCAGAGTTGAGACATCTGGGCATCTGGTCTACCTGTCCTGGCTGAAGAATATTCCCATTCTATGTGGCCACAAAGGTCCGCACTGGCAGAGTGGTCACCTCTCTTGTTCCAAATTATAAGGCCTTTCAGATCTGCTTTATAACTCAGGTGCTCAGGCCTAGGCCCATGTCTTTCTTAGGTGTGTGGGAAATCTACTTAAGTATCTAGATTACACAGTGGCATGAAGATCTTTGAGCTTCCTGGTGTCTACCTGTCCCCTTACCACAAGTTCTGCCACTCCCTAAAAGGGCACAGTTACCTCCATCTTTGAATCCACTTTATCCACTTCTGGTCCAGATAACCTTGATCTGCCCAGCATGATACCTTTTATCCATTTTGCAAATGTATTGTCAGTGCCCTGAATCTTTCAGAGCCTGAAGAACAGTTTCTCACAACTCTAGAGCTTAAGGCCTTGACACCCACATATCTTACTTCTACTTTTTTTTTTTTTTTTTTTTGGTGTGTGTGTGTGTGTGTGTATCATCCCTCTCTGAAGGTAATGCATGCCCCTGACTAAATGATGAACTAAAGGGAAAGGAAAACAATAAGGGAGAAGAAACTTGTTGATAATCAAATCTACTTTTCCACTACATTGTGTTTTGCTGAGAAAGAAAGTTAGGAAGCACAAAAACTTGGGGGGAGTTTTTTCCTCCAGGATTGAGAATGTTTTTGATGGTACCAGGCCCTACCGTGGTCTGAGCATCTCCTCCCAGGATCCCAGAGGAGCTCTTTCCCTACACCTGGAAGATGCACCCTCTGGAGGATCCTGCTCTATTTGCAGTACTGATGTCGCTTTCTACCCACCTGTTGCAGCTGTACCCACCTGCCCCATGTAGAGCCCCCCCCCAGGGTCTGGGGCCCCCTTGACTTGTTATCTTTTTTGGTCCCGCCTCATCAGCACCCCTATTGAGCATGCTCCAGTGTGCACCAGCCAGGCCTCCACCCCGCTGCTGCCCGCTTCTGCCCAGCCGCCTGCTGCCGCCTCTCCTAGGGCAGCCTCGCCACCCCTGGCCACAGCTACTGCCCATGCTGCCACCGCCTCTGCTGCAGCCCCTACCTCGATCCCTGCGGACAGTCCAAGGTAACCAGCCTACAGGTGTGGCCCTGACGAAGAGAAAGGGCAGAAGGAAAGGCCCCACCCTGGATACATCTATGGGCATTGGGATCCATGGTGTTTAGGGCCCTGGGGTCTTCCAAGAAAGCCAACACTGTATGGTACAGAGTATGAAGGGGGAAGCTGGGGGGCTTTTCAGGGGACTGCTCCACCTGTGGCTAAGAAGAGAGGCAGGAACATTGCCCTGCCATCCAGGAACTCATCTCTAGTCACAAAGGTAAAAAGTCTCACGCACCAACAAAACTGTGCACACACAGAGATGACGAAGTGAACTGTATAAATGGTCCTTGTTGCTGGGTAGTGGCACATGCCTGTAATCCCAGTAACTCAGGAGGCTGCGGTATAAGAATCACAAATTTAAGGCCAAGGTCAAGTGACTAGTGAGGCCCTAAGCAACTTAGTCAGACCCTGTCTCAAAATAAAAAACAAAGTGCTGGGGATGTGGCTCAGTGGTAAAGCACCTCTGGGTTTAATCCTCAGTACAAAAAAAAAAAAAAAAAAAAAAAAAAGTCCTGTTCCTGGAACTCAGCTAATGAAGAATGAAAGTTGTTCCAAAGGGCTGGGGAGATTAAGGAAGCTCCCTGGAGGAAGGAACATTGAGCTGGGTACAGAAAACAAGTCAGATTTGACCAAATACTTAAGCTGCTACTTGCCCACATCCCCTCCCCTCTCTTCTCTTGATAGAGAAGCATGTTAACTTCAGAGACACCTGATGTATGTAGTAGGACTTAAATTTCTGCTCCACTACCTTCTGTCTGTAACCTTGAGAAAGTGACTGAACTTCTCTGAACTTCATTATCCTCATCTGTAAAGATGTTTAAAATAAGCAGAACATAGTGGTGCACACCTGTAATCCCAGTGACTGGGGAGGATGAGGCAGGAGGATCATAAGTTTGATTACAGTCATCTTAGTGAGACCCTCAGCAACTTAGCAAGAACTTGTCTCAAAAACATTAGAAGAAAAGGGCTGGAATGTGGCTCAGTTAAACATCCCCCATACGCACGTGCGCGCGTGCGCACACACACACACACACACCCCAGGTTCATTCCCTAGTACAAAAAAAAAAAAAGTTCAAAACAACACATGTATTTATGGGGTCGTGATGGAAAAAGTGTATATGAAACACCTAGCACATAAAAAGGATACAAGTACTTCAAGTTCCTCCACCCCAACCTGTCCTCCTGGATACCCAGCAAGCAGAAACCAAAGCAGGGGGTTTCAGGGAGGCAGAAGAGGTGGGATGGACAAGTTACTCTGGAGCCAACAGTGAGTGCAACAGCAGGGGTTAGCCCAGCTCTCTTTTGGGACTTCCTGGAGCTGTGCAGTTGTGTTTGGAGTTAAGACCCCAGCTCTCCTAGTTTTCCATGTGCCCCTGCCCCAGGATTTTGCTGAGGAGTACATGCCTCCCTGGGTCAGAGTGTAAAAGTCCATGGTGCAGCCTTAGGATGTGAAGTGATCCACAGGCCTGTCTGCTGTCCCTACCCCAGGCTTCACAATACCAAGCCCAGCTTTTTCCCAGCCTGTCTCAAGCCTTAGGGGTGAGCCTGGGCCAGGGCTTCTGGGGTGGTTTTATCTCAGTTTCCTGGGGAATGGTTAGCAACCCACTTCCCCTCTCCAAGCCAGAATTTCTTTGCATAAAGGCCTTGCTACCTACACAAAGAAATTTTGAAGTAAGAAATATCCCTGTTGTTGAGTGGGAAGAAGCCACCGAATTTGGATGGAGGAGTACTAGATACTAGAGCCCAGGGGCAATCCAGTTTTATATCCTGCCCCTGCCAAAGGGCAAGCTTTAGCACCAGGTTCCAGGCCTCTGTGTCCCAGACTCGCCCACCACAGAGCACCTGAAACCCTTGGGACACCCAAAGCAGGGTGAATCCTTCCTTTCTTTTGTCTTGCCAGGAGAGCTAGGACCTGGGTAGAATTTGTAAAGCAGGGCATTGGTCTAGAGCAGAAAGGTCATGGTGTTATATTCTGAGCCCAGTTAACTTCCCTCCTTGCACGTGGACTAGAAGAAGCTAGAACTAGAAGAAGCCCTTTCATCAGAGCCTGGCTTTGGAGTTCTCAGCTTCTGTTTCCTCTATCCACCCCAGTCCCTGACATAGAACCTGTAGCTCCTGGGATGCTGGCAAAGTGTCCACCACTGTGGGAGAGCCTGGTTCATAACCACTGACCTGTGGCCTTGTCCAACCACAGTGAGCTGAGAACTCCTTTAAAACCATCTCTTCCTCTTGCAGATGAGGCCCCTACTTTGCTGGTCTTGGCACAGAGATCTGTTCACAGAAGGGTAGGTAGGCCAGGGAAAGGAGACAATGGCCTCAATCTATCAGAAACTTGGCATGGTGACAGGGAAATTGTGAATAGCCCCCAAGTCTGGGATGCTGGCTCTCTGAGCATCCTTTTACATTTGCCTTGTCTGGGGGCAGCCCCACAGGTTCCCCTGGATCTACTAAGGAGCTTGGTAGCAGGTTCTTATCCTAGGGCACTCCCTCATCTTACAATTCTGCCAAGCAAGAATGGGTAAGCCCTGGGCCCAAGGGGAACAGATGGAAGGAATGCAGGAAGCTATAAGCTGGGGTGGGAGATATACTTCCAGGGTCTCTCTTCTCCAGCACCCTCACCAAAGACCAATTGGCAATGGGTGTGTTCACCTGTCCCCTTTAGGATCTGTAAGACGCATGCAGAGAGCAAGGTGTTCATTAATTTTAAATGAAGAAAAAGTTCTTAACAAACAAATGAAGCTGGGAACCATTGGATCAAAGTTCAACAAGCACTAAACTCTGGCAGTTCTCAAAGTCTTCAACTCCTCAAGAGGAGAGGACAAGAACATCTGTTTCTGAGAGCAGTGAACTAGGACACATTTTTTGGTTCCACAGCTCCTGGGCTGCATGTGGGAAGAGGCCGCTCTAGGCCTACTGACAGCTAACCCAGTGGGAGGAGACAACAGGAATTCTGTATGGAAATGGAATGTTTGCTGGGGGGATTTGCTGGGGGCCTCTTAGAGCACTTGCTGGAGCATTATTGCTTAAAAAACCTGAGACTATTGCTCCCTGCAGCAAAAACGGAAAAGAGTAAAAGAGGAGGCCAGGTGGTCAGAGGACCCAGGGAGGTGAAGGTTTTCCAAGTGTCCTCTGGTCTGGTTGATGGCTTTCTCCCTCTCTCCAAAGACAATAGCACTAGCTACAGGGAGCAGTTTTCTCCCCTTTAAGATTCCCCTGGCTTTTCTTTCACAGCCTCTGGCAGACATCTCTATCGGTTTTCCTCCTCATAGAGGATCCTAAAGGTTAAGGAACCAACCTGCAATGGCTGCAGGCCCCAGGACCCAGATGGGACTGTCCTTCTTGCTATAACACTTCCCCTCTTGGTTCCAGACCCCAGGCCTCTACCTGCAGCCCTGCAGCAGCTACCTCTCCAGCACCAACTGCCCATACGAGCTACAGTGAGGGTCCAGCTGCCCCTGCACCCAAGCCCCGAGTTGTCACCACTGCCAGCATCCGGCCTTCTGTCTACCAACCAGGTGAGAGACAGAGTGGGAGGGGAGGTTGTCCAGCTTGGACAAAGACTCAAGGAATCAGAAGTGCAAAGACCAACCCTTGCTCAAAGGACCTAAGGGTTCTTCTCAGGTCGAAGGGATGTCCCTTGTTCCCTGGTGTATAGGATGTGCTGCCAGCATCCAGGCTTTGAGTTTAGTCACCATCCCCTCCTTCCTGTTGGATTCAGACTCTGAACTCCAGGAGGGCAGGGAAGAAGGATTTTTCTCCCTTACATGCCCCTGAGTTAGGCAGAGCACAGTGGAAATGCTCAGTAATGGCATAGAAAATGATGGAACAAATAAATTCACATACACTGGAAAGGGAAGACACAAGCAGTGGGCAACAAAGAGGCTGTGAGCTTGTATTCTATACTTTAGCAGCTGTGTACACAGTGCAATGGGTCCCAGGTGTTCCTAGAGTGATCCCTTGGTGCCCATTCCACAGATGGGTGAGACAGAATTTTAGGTGAGTACACACTGTCCTCTTAAAACATTATGTTTTCAACATTTATCTTTATACTCATCTTGCATTTATGAAAAGCAGTAATGATTTTGCATTTATAATAACAATGCAAAAAAAGAAGGAACTTGAAACTTGAAAAAAAACAATGCAAACATTTCTCTCTCCTCAAAATTACACATGTATGATTTTTTGATAGACTTTTTCTTAGTTTTAGGTTTATTGAAAAATTGAGAGGAAGGTACTGAGATTTCTACATTACCACCTGCCCGAACACATGGGCAGCTTCCCCCTTAATGTGGGTGGGTCTCCGCTACCTGACACACACACCATTTTTGCACATGGCAAATTGATGAAGGGAAAAAATTAAGGACTTGTTTTGGAAAGAATGAGGTAGGTCATTCTGAAGCAGAGGGAAGGAAGACAGAGAACGTTTTCTATGTGTCATAAAAGAGTGTGAATTGACAGAGTGAATTGACAAAGCAGCCATGGGGTAAAGAAGAGTACCCACAGTCTAGACTCAGAAGTACATCCCAGTAAGGCACAAGAGACCCCATCCCAGTGAATTTTTCTCTGAGGCTGGAGCATAAAGGAGGTAAGGCTGGGAGGAAAGCAAGGTCTTGCTTGGAACAGCTTGAACTTGGTGCGTGGGGCAGAGATGGCAGGCTCAGCTCTCTGTTAAAACAGAGCTTCCTCAGACAGCAGTGTTGGGTATGGGCGTGGACGCGCTTTAGCATCCTACTCCAGGGCTGCTACTGCGAGCAAACTACTTCCTCTCTCAGGCCTAAACTTTTTCATTTGATAATTGGTAGTGACACTAGTACACCTCGTGTTTTAGGAATGAAATGCCGCCCCTCGCACGGTGCCTGGCAGAGGGACAGAAAACACCTAAGTTAAAACATCACTGGATGAAGGGACATTTTAGACTGGGCTGAAAGGGAGAAAAATCTCGGAGTGGGCTGAAGTGGCTGACCCTCAGCAGGTTGGGAACCATGGCGGGAACTTGGAAAGGGGTTTGGATGGGAATCGGCGGGTGGAGGTGAGGCCCTGCGCTGGTGCAAGGAGTGCATTTCCGTCGGGCGCTGGGCAGGCTCTTCTGGCACCTTCCGGAGCGGCCCCGCGCGGTAGCTCCCCAGTCCCGGCCGCTGGCTGTACCCCGCAGTCCCACCAGGGGGCGGCCCGGCTCCGGGAGCGAGCACGGCGGGCCCGCCCCGTGTCCCTCTGCAGCGCCCTCCCGGGCTGGGGCCCAGGCAGGCTAGACGTGCCGGAGCCGCGGGCCTCCGCGCCGTTTCTAGGTGGTGCAGACGTTAACTCATTCCTGCCTGGAGGGGAGAAGACGGCCTTCTTCCACCTCCCTCTCCTGGGGAGGCCCGGCCGCCGAGAGGGTTCCGGGGGCGGCTGGCAGGCGGCCCAAGGCGAAGCCGGGAGTGTGTGCCCGCGCGGCCTGGAGCGCGCGGCCGAGTCCCCGCCGTACTCCCCGCGGAGCCTCCTCCCGGCCGAGGGCGGCGTTCGCAGCCCGGATCTTATCGCTGGCGCCGAGGCTCGGCGTCCGCTCCCAAGAACACCTGGGGACTGGGAGGGGCGGCGGCGGCGCGGGAACCGGGCCGGCCTCGCCGTGGGCGAATGGGACCGCGGGCCAGGGGACGGCCACTGGGGCCCGCGGGCCGGGCGGCAACCGGTCGCTTGCGGAGAGCCGGGCCCGGCCCGGAGTGACTCAGAAAACACCTTGTTTAATTACATAGTCCCCAGGCCGCCGAGTGCGATAGGGGCCTTTTGAACTTGCCAATTAGAGATGAAATATCACCTTCTAATTTGGACGGGGTTAATTCCCTCACGCAAAAATAGCAACAGCCCCGGGGTTCCGAGTTGGGATTTGGAGTCCCTCCTGGCATGTCGGGGGTGGCGAGGCGAGGCAGGCCACGAGGAACCCCCTCGTCCCAGCGAATAGGGGACCCGATGGGGGAAGGGAGCTGATGAGCCAAGCCACCACCGAGAGGAAGGGCCCTTCCCTGGTTCAGTGCAGCCTTGGTGAAGGAAGTAGGTCTCGATTTTAGCCTCCCTCGGTTGTAAGGTTTTTAGAAAGAAGGGGGGGGGGCGGTTCTGGGAATCTGGAAGGCCTTGCCGTGCGAGGAAGAGAATGTCTCCGCCAGGCACACGGAATAGGGTTAGAATTGCTGAAGGGAGGGCTGGACTTAACTTGGAAAGGGTGTTCTAAAGCATGTTTTGCCTTGTAGGGAGTGGTTAAGCGGGAATCTGCAGAGGGGTAGGGCTGCCAGAGCTCCAGTTTCAGCTAGGCAGCTCGCTAGTTGGATGACCTCTAGGTCTTCACTTAAGTTCTCCAAGCCTCAATTCCTCATCTGTAAAATGGACATGCAAATACTATCTGCTTCTTGCGTTGCATAAGGCATTACATGAAATAACATACGCAAAGGGCTTGGCATGTGGAAGCCATCAGTATTTAGTAACCAGTATTTTTGATTAGGACAGCACCATACAAGAGGAAGAAATTTTTTGGTAAGCATATATCTATATCTACATCTATATGGATACCTATATCTATATAGGTATTTTTTTTTCAAGTAAAAGAAAGCAGGGGGCTGGGGCTATAGCTCAGTTGTAGTCTGTGTTTAATCCCCAGTGTATATATATATATATAAATCTAGACAGTATCCTTGGGAGCTAAATCTTTGAATGTTTGAATCACATTAGTCAATGTAAAGCTGGTGCCCTTGAATGTTAGAGACAGTACTGCAATGAATTATAAAAAGTAAAAGAAAGCAGGTGAAATTAGTTTAAATATGTTTTATTTAACACTACATTCAGAATTTCTCACAATTGGGCACATTAGTGGTGCTTGCTTGTAGTCCAGCTACTCTGGAGGCTAAGGCAGGAGGATCATTTGAACCCAGTTCTAGGCTGGCTGGGCAACATAGCAAGACTGTGGCTAGGAAACAAAATACAACAAAATTCCAGCATATATTCAGTATAAAATCATTATTAATGAGATACTTTATAAAGTATCTATTCTTTTACTGAGTTCAAAAAAATCTTGTATCATACTAGCACTTCTAATTTGGACTAACCCCATTTCAGAGGTTCAGAGTCCACAAAAGTCTATGGGTTGGACAGCATAGGATTTGGGCTTTTGTTCTTTAATCCTTTTTAGCAGAGAACAGCACTTTACAAAAAAAAAAAAAAAAAAAAAAGAAAAGAAAAGAAAAGAGGGAGAGAACAAGAGAGAAATCTTACACAGAATCTCATTATATAAAACAGGGCCAATAGGGCCAGCCAGGCATGGTGGCTCAGGCCTGTAATCCCAGTGGCTCAGGAGGCTAAGACAGGAGGATTGTGAGTTCAAAGCCAGCCTCAGCAATGGCAAGGCACTAAGCGAGTCCGTGAGACCCTATCTCTAAATAAAACACAAAATAGGGCTGGGGATGTAGCTCCATTCCCAAGTGCCCCCTGAGTTCAATCCCTGGTACAAATAAATAAATAAATAAACAGGACCAGATTACCTCTCTCTACTTTCCTTCCTTGGTATTATTCTCCAAGTAACCCTTGCTTCTAGTATTTTGAGATCTCTTCTCCTGCACTAGGGAGTTATGCGAAGTTGGGGAAGGTGACAATACCTTGAATTTGGGCTTTACAAAATGCATGTATTATGTTATTCTTGTAGGTTACCACCATACCATGTGAGGCATACAGGGGTAACATATGTTCCACCACCAGTGAATAGGCTTAGTTCCAGGTTATCTGACTGCAGAATGTCATATCTCCCTTTCCTCCTCCATCCTATAGTCTACCTGGGCTAGACTTTCCAGGTGACCACCAGGCCGCAAGATAAACTGGCAATACCTCCTAACCCTAACACCAAGAGACCACCACCTTACCATCCTCATATTTGTAACACACACACACTGCCAGCAGGTTGGACACTTTGTTTCTTATTTTCTCTTAAACCTCATAATAATCCTGTAAGTACTAAGAATTATTACTTTTCTTTTCTTGGTGTGGAACTGGGGATTGAACCAGGGCCACTCTACCACTGAGTTACATCTCCAATGCGTTTTATTTTGAGAAAGGGTCTCACTCAGTTGCCCAGGTTGGCCTGAACTCGTGATCCTCCTTCCTCAGTCTCCCAGGTAACTGGGGATCACAGGCATGCACCATTGCATCCAGTCATTATTGTTTTTAGATGAGGAAACTGAGGCCCAGAGAAGTTGGAAGAACTTGCCCAAAGATGCACAGTCAGGAAATAGTAGAGCTAGGACAGGAAGCCAGGATGCTTTTTTTTTTTTTTCCTCCTCCTTTTGGTGGTGCTGGGAATCATTCATGATTGATAAGAGCTCTACCACTGAGCTATACCCCTAGCCTGAAGCCAGGATCTTCATAGCTGTGCTATGTGCCAGAGCATGGGGTCTCCTCCACATTGGGAGTGATTCCACAGTGATATGGCACACTAAGATTTTCTGGAAATTAGACTTGTGTTCTTTATAGAGGCAGCTTGAGGTATTGAAAGAAAGATTTTAGAGTTGCATGCTGCCACTTACTCTGCCTGAGTCCTACTGACTTTAAGTGTAAAGGGGGATAATTTGAGGATTCACTCCCACTCTGTGCTATATGCCTAATCCAGCCCCTTTGTAAGTGGGAGGAAGGTTCTGTATGGAGAAGCTTCTTCCATTGGAAGCCCACATCAATCCCAGTATGTCTCTGGGCAGGCCCTTCATACTCCATTATCTTAAGCATGGTCCCTACCCACCCCCAGCAAGGGTAGTATGTGCATTTTCCAGGTTTCTTAGCTCTGAAGAGCCAGTCATCTGGGAATAGAAGGTGCAAAGTTGAAAAGGCCACAGGTTACACAAGATAGCCCCAAGGCGCCAGTTGAGAAAGAGAGACCAGAGATAGGAACAGGGTCTCAAGCCCAGCTGGGACCCAGTGGGTGCTTTCTAAGCACAGTTCATCCCAATTCAGGCTCAGCTCAGGAATGAAGAGGGAGGCTGCCCTGACATGTTTCCTGGGGTTGAGGGAATGACCTGCTTTCCAGAGTAGCAGACTGGGCAGAGGTGAGGCTTTAGGAACCTCCCTTGCCAGAAGAAGAGGCCAGCTGGACCTAGCACAGGACACAGCTAGGTCTACCCTGGCTGGCCCCACAGCACAAGGCAGCAGAAAGTTGGGGTTTGAGAGCTCAGGGTGAGAGGGCTTTTGATAAGCAGCTGCAGTGCCCCTGCAGTGTTTCCGCTCTCAGTGAGTGTCAGGAGAGGATTCCAAAAGTAGGACAGCACATTCTCTTCCCCATGCTCAAATTTCCTTGGTAACTACTAGGGTATCACTCAAATGCTCTTAGTTTGCACCAAAGTGATGTGGGGAAGCCAGGTCCAAGTGAGCAGCTAGACCTGGGCTGCATGCATCATACCAAAATTGTCTGCTTAGGCTGACTCTTAGTGACTCTTTTAAGACTCCCATCAAACTAAAATGGAACCCCCCTCCCCAATACAAATCAAGCTAAGCTGTTTTTCAAAGAAAGTGATTTTGTAGCTAAACCTGAAACCTGAACTTGAAAACCCAGTTGCTGGGTCATCTGCTTTGCTAGGAAGGCTGGACTAGATCCAGGTACACCAAGCATGCTGGTTGAAACACATGCTGGAGTCAAATCACTGGTGGCAACTGAGAGCATCCCCAAGTCCAGGCTGAACTGACACACTCCCACCCTTGTCTTGGCCCAGGTACCCTCTACCCCTACTCCCCACCTTCAGTGGGGCTTAGGCAGCCAAGCTGTGGTGGAGCCCCACCCTGCACAGCTGCAACTATTTATAGTTACATCCTTTCCCAGCCCTGTCTAAGCTCCCCAGGGCTCTGCTGCGTTTGCTCACTCTTTATTTCCCTGGGTTCCTTTGCTGAGAATTAAAATCTGGGGCATCAAGAAGTTCAGGAACATATTTTCCATAAAACACTGTACTGTTCTAACATTAAAGTCACCTTTTGCAGTTCTCTGGCTGGGGGAGCGGTAGAAGAAGGGGAAAGAAAACACCTGACACATTTTTCTTTTGGTATTTTTGGTTTGCAGTGCCTGCATCTACCTACAGCCCATCCCCAGGGGCCAATTACACTCCAACTCCTTACACCCCCTCTCCTACCCCAGCCTATACCCCTTCACCTGCCCCTACTTACACCCCTTCACCTGCTCCCACCTATTCCCCCTCTCCTGCTCCAGCCTATACCCCTTCACCTGCCCCAAACTATAACCCCACACCCTCAGCGGCCTATAGCGGGGGCCCAGCAGAGTCTGCCAGCCGTCCCCCCTGGGTGACAGATGACAGCTTCTCTCAGAAGTTTGCTCCTGGCAAGAGTACTACGTCTATTAGCAAGCAGACCCTGCCCCGGGGTGCCCCAGCCTATACTCCGACAGGTCCCCAAGTGACCCCCCTTGCCAGAGGTACCGTCCAGAGAGCTGAGCGCTTCCCAGCCAGCAGCCGAACTCCACTGTGTGGCCACTGCAACAACGTCATCAGGTATGGTCCACTGTGGTGCTGGAAGGGTGGGCACATAGGTGCTTATCCATGATCTAAGCCACGCAGTGAGGGGGATGGGAGGACAGGTGTAGGACAGACAAAAGCTAGCTATACTGCAGGGCAGCCTTCTAACCCTCTGGCCCACCTGTTGGTCTGACTCTCTCTGAGCTTCAGCTTCCATACCTATGTGACACCCACATCCCTGGGGAGTTGGGAGGATTCCATGAGGTAAGTGGGTGAAGCTCCCAGCTTGGTGTCTGGTGCCAGGAGCTTCCCCTTGGGCTAAGGCCGGGTCCTGGGAATTGCCAGTCTTGTTGTCAGTAGGTTTATTGGGCATGTTGCAAGCTGGCTGACAGTGCTGGTTTTGACCTAGCTTTTCTTTGGGGTTGCTTCTGGGTCTTGCCACAGACAGGCCTGTGTTGCTCAGGGCATTGGTGGGCACTTGACTGAAATGAAATCAAATCACTTCAGGCTTAAAAGCCTGGGGTCACAGGTGATGCTTGTTTGAACATAGTGTGTTAATATGTTTGTGATCTGAGTTTGCATATATGAAAAATATGCTCTTCTTTTTATGTTTGTATACAGTATGTATTGTGTGTATATATATATATGGGTGTGTGTGTGTGTGTGTGCTTGGGATTGAACCCAGAGCCTTGTGCTACCATTAAACCACACACTCAACCCTCTTATTTAAAAATAAAGTATCATATACTTGGTAGAGAATAATTAGAAAACATGGAAAAGTAAAAATAGAACATAAAATTTTCCTTATAGTCCCAGTGTTCTGACTACTAATCTGGAACTAGACTGTCAGTTTGTGTCCTGGGTCTACTACTTCCTGGCCCTGCAGCCTTGAATGCATTACTTAACCTCTCTGTGCCTCAGTTTCCTTCCCCAAAATAGGCATCATAATAGTTCCTACTTTACAGGATTAAAGATTATAAGTTAATAAATACAAAATTATTCTTGAATAGTGTCTGGCACAGAGTACTTAATAAATCTTAGCCATCAATAGCAGCGTCATTGCTTTTCTTATAATTACTGTGTTCAACTGAATTCAGTCATGTGCTTAGCCAGTTCCCTATGGTAGGTTCTCTCTATGGTAAGTGATGGGACAATGAACACCTTTCTACATAGAGCTTTCTCTGAATTTTGTATTATTTCATTAGAACAGCCACAAAAGTGGGATTTATGGGCTAAATGTATGAAGATTGTTGGGGTTCTTGAAATATTGGTTCCAAATTTTGAGGGTTTCTATTAGGTGCTGTTCTCTGCCTCCCCAGGGGTCCTTTTCTGGTAGCCATGGGCCGCTCCTGGCACCCAGAAGAGTTCAACTGTGCCTACTGCAAGACCTCCTTGGCAGATATGTGCTTTGTGGAGGAGCAGAACAACGTTTACTGTGAGCGGTGTTATGAGCAGTTCTTTGCCCCACTCTGTGCCAAGTGCAACACCAAAATCATGGGGGTAAGTGGACTACATTCTTCTCCTCTGACTCTTGTCTTTTCTGCAGCCCTGATCAACCTCCTCTCCCTTCCCTAAGATTGTGAAGTCCCACTGGAAGCCAAGAAGTTGTTGATAATAGAGAGAAAACAACTCCATTTCTGTCCTCAAAGGGAGTTGGTTTGCCACCAGTGAACCAGGGAGCAAATGAATTTGAAACAAGAGATGATTATATGTCTGTGCCACACAGCTTGAAGTGATGGGAGAACTTTGGCCAAGCAAGTTGTTGCTTCATAGCCCGGCCTTGCCAGCTCACCTGCATGTGGCCTTGACCCTTGATGCCCCTATGGTAAAGTGGCAGTAATAAGCAGGACCTCCTTCCCAGGCTTATGGGAAGATTAAGCATCACAGCTTATATAACAGTACGTAGAACGTGGAACCCAGCAAGCATTGGATACTAGGAACTCCCTCCTCTGCCTACCCTTGGTGTATCCAAGGCCTGGTTCCGGGCTCTTCTGCCCTGTTCCCTAATGGCTGCTTAGTCAGTGGCTGGGACCTGGTGATAAAGTTAAGCCTGGTTTAATTTCTCCCAAGGAACTTTCCATCCTGAGTCAATATTTTTCCCCCCAGGAAGTGATGCATGCCCTGAGGCAGACATGGCACACCACCTGCTTTGTCTGTGCAGCCTGCAAGAAGCCTTTTGGGAACAGTCTCTTCCACATGGAAGATGGAGAGCCCTATTGTGAGAAAGGTAGGAAACTGGGATATAGAGCAAATGCAGAGCAATGCAAGCAAGCAGGCAGGGGCCAAGCAGGTCACTAACTCCTGCCTGTATCCCTACATATCTGGCCATCAAGATTCTTTTATTTCTGGAAGAAAGGTTTTGATATTTTTGGTTTTTGCTATACTTGGGATCAAACCCAGGGCCTGAAATGTGCTAAGCAAGGGCTCTACCAGTGAGCTACATCCCCAGCTCTTGATTTTGGTTTTGTTCTTAATGTCAAAATCATGCTAATATTACACAAAGAAAGTTAATTGAACTATTTCGCCTGCTCATTTGATTGTAACCTTCCAAGGAAAGGGAGGCAGAGTCTATAGCTTATTTTATACATTTAGCGTCTGATTCTTCCCTGCATCAAATGTATGAGTCACAAGTTGGCCTCATAATTGCTTGGGAAACCTTTCAGGTTGTTTTGACTTGGAGACCAGGTCTAGTCGGAAAAAAGCCTTAGGTCTGAACTTTGTCCTAGGTCCTATTCCTGATTCCACCTCAGGCTGGCTTTGAACCCTAAGTGAGTTACTAAAGCACTTTGAGCCTCACTGTCCCCATCTGTAAATCCCTACCTTAGAGCTGTGAAGAGGATGAAACCAGAGAGGGTATAAATCATGGAATGCGGGAGTGTCCCTTTCCTCTGTGTCTACCATCTTTATAAGACTTTGGTATTCTGTCAGTTTCCTTAAGTTCACTGGCTAAATTAGAGAATTTTTTGGTATCCCTATAAGTTCTATATGGTGTCTTGAAATATGAAGTGAATTATTTTAAATTGAAAAGACACAGCACTATAAGATACTCAATGTTCCTGGCTACTGGCCTTTCACTCCCTCATTCTTCCATAGGCTGCTTCTTCAGGGAGAGACTTGGGGTGGGGTCCAACAAAGGGAAGTAGAGGTGAAAGTTAAGACAATAGCAACAGATTATCAGAAGAGGAAAAGGCAAGCATGCTGTGCTGATTATGAAGAATAACAGAACTGCAGTGACTGGCTGGGTAGCCAGTTTGAGGGCAAAAAGAGAAACACAGTAAATTACTTTCAAATCAGAAAGGAGAACTCATTACAGTTACTCCAAGGAAAAAGCAAAACAAAATAAAGCTTTTCCCCATGACAGTAAATTATAAAACAAACAAAAACTTCTTGGGTTCTTATGCTGCTGAATTCTCTTTCCTGCTCTAAAGTTAATTGAATGACTTTAAACCAACTTACTAAGTCGCTCTGTGTTTTGATTTCCACATCTGTAAAAGGGAGCCAGTAATGTTAGTCATTCCCCCTCTTATATGGTGTTGATTGGTAATTACTGAAAATGCTGTCAAACCTATGCAAATCACTACTATTCATCAACTAACAGCAATATAGTTTGGATAATTTGTGATAAGCCACAGTTTATGTTTGAGACTTATAAAAGAATGATAGATTTCTACTATCCCTGCTGCCTCTCTCCAAGCAACCTCCCAAAAAACGATTTTCAAAAATGTATTTTGAGTAAACAGTCCAGAAAAGTGATGGGCTAGTATTAGGGAAGACGGCTAGGAAGCAGATTCCCTTCAGATCTAGTTGCCCTGAGAGACGTAGATGGGCTGCTTCAGGCTTGGTGTGAACCTGGAAGAAGGGCTTATCTTTTCTGAGTGTTTCCTCATCCACACTACCTGCTTCAGAGGCTGCTATAAGGATTAACTGAGATAATGCATGCAAAACTCTTAGCAAACCGCCTACCCACAGTAAGTGGGCAACATGAGTGGTCCTTGAAACAGCTTAGGAGACCCATAGCTCTCTATGGAACACAATTTAGAATCCACTTTCTGGACTGGGGATGTAGCTCAGTGGTATAATTACCTGGAATGCTTGAAGCCTTGGGTTCAATCCCTACCACCACCAAAACCAAAACAAGTTCCACTTAAGCAATAAGCAATAGAATTAATTGTTGAAGGCAAGGCAGTAACACTAATTTTTATCTTAGAAAAAACACAATAAAATGAGTATGCTTTTTGAATATAATGAATGATTGATATTCTTAGGAAAAAGGTAAAGAAAAGAGAAGTAGGTGATCTATCAGATAAAGCCAAGCTTGGTTGGTTAACCTGCCTCAGAATTGGGCTTCTCGTGTGCCAGGCAAGTGCTCTATATCACTAAACTACAACCCCAACCCTCTGGTCATCATTTTTTGTCAACAACTTGTAAGAAGACACAGAAAGGAGTCTTGTCAAATTTGCTGATAAAGCCAGAATGTCAGGGTCTAGACTCAGAAAGACTTCTGTTAGGCTGCAAAGATAAAGTGAAAATTTTATCCAAAATACAAGTAAGACAGATTCGAAAGTCAACCCCCTCACATTTGAACCTGCACCTGAGTAGTTGCAAGTCTGGCAAAGCATCACAATCATGTAGGGAACCTTAAAAACTAGAGAGAAGATAAATCCCAGACCTACTCCAGACCTACAGAAGCAAAATCTTGTAAGATGTCCCATTTGGGCTATTCTAATCTTCAGTTATGTTTAGGAATCAGAACTGTTTCTTTCTTTTTTATTGGTACCTGGGATTGAACTCAGGGGCACTCGACCACTGAGCCACATCCTCACACTATTTTGTATTTTATTTAGAGACAGAGTCTCACTGAGTTTAAGTTGCTTAGAGTCTCGCAATTGCTGAGGCTGGCTTTGAACTCACGATTCTCCTGTCTCAGCCTCCCAAGCCACTGGGATTACAGGTGTGTGACACCGTGCCCGGCCAGAACTGTTTCTTAAAGTGTGGTCTCAGGACCAGTGGCTTCAACATCATCTGAGAACTTGCTAGAAATAGAAATCTTTGAGCCCTACTCCCAATCTGTGAATCAGAAACTCGGAGTGTACAACTTGATGACCTGTGTTTTACCAAATCCTCCTTGTGATTCTAATGTTTGAGGACCATTGCTAGAGAAAAGTACTAAGTCCTTTTTCAACACAGAGCATTCCTAGTGTAATGGATGGAAATCTTTTTACAAAGTAAGATCCATTAAATGCAAAGGTATTAATTCAACTTGGGACATAAAATAATTAGTCAAAGAAAATTATGAAGACTTAAAAGAAGAAATAAATGAGGAGATAGATTATCTCCTGGATGGAAAGACCCATGCATGCACAAATTTAATTTGGAACTCATGACAATCTCCTTTTATAGAATAAATGAGGAAAAATACCAATAAAAATGTGTTAGAATCAGATATGTGCTACCAAATTTTCAAACAAAGTGGCAATTCTCACATCATTACAAAATCAAGTTTAAAATTTTAAAAATCATTCAGTAGGTAAGACTAGATATTTCAGAAATAGGCTCAAACTATTTTAAAAGCTTAATCTGTGAAAAACCTACAGGAGAGGGACTATTTAGTACATTAGCTTGAACCATTTCTTTGTTTTCTGTTCATCATTTATCTGTCAAATGTGTATTGAACGTGTACTTTGAGCCGTCCCCACTAAAGCTACTGTGCATAGTCCAGCATGGCAGGTCTCTGCCCTCAAAAACCTCAAGCAAACCGAATATCATGGGATATGCTGTGATATACGTGGACATTCAAGAATGATGGGCAGTTGTGCAGATGGATGGATGGATGGAAGGAAGGAAGGAGGGAAGGAAGGAAGGAAGATGGATGTGTAGATGAGTGAAAGGCTAAAGAAGGGAGTTGCTCTAGAATGTCGTCTAATCTCTCTTGGTGGAGGTGGGGCATGAGAACTTCCCAGGATGAAGGCTTGACCCTAAAGATTACAGAGATTCAGGTAGAGAACATGGCGAGGTTTCCTAAAACTGGGACCTGTTTGATATAGAGACACAGAAGTGTAACAGAAAGAGCAGAGCACCTGGAAACTGGGAGTGATGAGAAATATGTCAGAAGGCGGGTACAGGGCTTGGCTCAAGTGGAGATGGATTAGCCAATACCCCACACTAGTAAGCTGCTATTGGGCATAGAGTAAACCCTGAACCTGTGGCAACTTTCTAAAGGGAGCAGAACCATGTTTGCTTAGCTCTGGTGAGGTGATACATTTCTGACTATTGAAGAGATTAAGTATTCTATCAGAGCCAAGACTGATGAATTGGGCTATACAAGAGCGTTTTTATGATAAAATATAATTAAGCAAAAGGAGAAGTCAGAGGTTAGAAAAAATATGCAAGAGATAAGTAAAATTTATCAAAGCTCAATGCCAAATAGATAAGGAGTTGGAGACAGAATAAAGTCATGCAAGGAGGTTAAACTTTAGAGTCCATTAGGCCAGGTGCTGCTTGTTACAACTGATGTGATGGAACCTTTCCAGTTGTTTCCTTATCCTTAAATGGGGAACATTACCTTTTCACAAAACTGCCATGAGAATTAAACAAGAAATACAGTGGGCACTCAAATAACCATGGTTCTCTTTCCTCCTTTCATCGTTTATGAAGATTTCCAAAATAAGAGCCAACATTTTTAGTGTCTGTGCCAAATACTTCACATATTATCTTATTTAATCTGTTCAACAACCCTATGAGTTTGAAACTGTAATTATTTCCATTATATAGATGAGAAAGTTGAGGTCCTGAGAAGTTAGGTGACTTGCCTCATGCTTAAACAATTCCTTAATAGAGCTGGGATTTTGAACCCAGCTTGCTTTCTTCAGACTCCAGGTTTGTAACCCGAAAGACACAGTGCCTCTTAGTCCATGATCTGAGATAATGAACAGACCTACTGTCCACAAAGAGATGAACAGAAAATCACTGCAAGAAAAAGCCAACTGTGGCAGAGCTGTGGACAGATAAGTAACACTTCTGGGTGGTAGAGGAGTTGAAGTCTCCATAAAGGGGATGAAGCTTTTCTAGAAGACTCATGAAGAATTCTGCAACTGGTGTGGTAGAACTGCTGCCCCTGTGGCCCAGGGAGGACAACTGCTGTGGCAGAGGCACTCAGGGCCTGATGGATGGTGCCTTAGTCATGGGACTCTGGCTGGGCTCTTCATCCCTCTGAGGGGCTTTCACCTCATCCACAAAAACAAAACTAACACAGTAACAATTCAACTCTGACTTTTTTTTTTTTTTTTTGTACTGTGGATTGAACCCAGGGGTGCTTTACCACTGAGTAATATCCCCAGTCATTTTAATTTTTTATTTTGAGACAAGGTCTTTCTAAGTTGCTGAGGGTTTTGCTAAATTGCTGAAGCTGGTCTCCAGCTTGAGCTCTTCCTGCCTTAGCCTTTCAGGTGGCTGGGATTACCACTGTGCCTGGCCCAAACTCACTTTTATAAGAAACCCACCTCTGCCATAATGAACCTATTCCTTCAATAATGACATTAATCTATTCATGAAAGCAGGGCCCTTATGCCCTAAACACCTCCTACGTGGCCCTATCTCCCAATTCTATGGCATTGGGGATTCAGTTTTCAACACATGAACTTTGGGGAACACATTCAAACCTCAGAACATCTATAAGAAAATGTTTAAATAAGCTACAAGCATTATACAAATAATATTTAGTAGTATAATCTCATTTGCTGAGGGGAATGGGAAGGAGAACATGCTTTCCCTCAATAATATAGCTCAATTTTTTTTTCTATATTGGGGATTGAACTCAGGGTGCTCTATTATTGAGCTACATCTCAGCCCTTTTATTAAATTTTGAGACACAATTTGCTAACTGCAAGGCTGGCTTCAAATTTATGATCCTCTTTTCTCAGCCTATAGGTCACTGGGATTGCAGGTGCAACTGTGGACAGCTCAAAATATTTATTTATTTATTTATTTATTTATTTATTTATTTATTTATTCTGGAGATTTAACCCAGGGGCACTTTACTACTGAGCTGCATCCTCAGCCCTTTTTGCTTTTTATTTTTTTTATTTTTATTTTTTTATTTGAGTCAGGGTCTTGCTAAATTGCTTAGGGCCTCGCTAAGTTGCTGAGTCTGGCCTCAAACTTGTGATTCTCCTATCTTAGCCTCCCAAACCACTTGGATTACAGGAATGTGCCACTACACCTGGCTCAATTTTTTAAAAATTATAGATGGACACAATACCTTTATTTTATTTTATTTTATTTATTTTTTAATGCAGTGGCGGGGATCAAACTCAGTGCCTCACACATGCTAGGCAAGCGCTCTACCACTGAGCCACAGTTTTCATAGTAGTAAAAATATGTTGTCAATACAATGCCCAGTGTTGGAAGAATGGTCAAGTAAAGAACATTCTATAACTTAAAAAATCTATAAATAACTGTTGGGAAATGTGGATTTTTTTTTTCTTCCTGGTATTGGGATTGATCTGTTTGGGCTATCAGAGGTGACAGAGGCAGAAGAGACAATCACCCAGCAAAAAGTTGATGACAATTCCCAAAAGTGTTTGCAGATCAAACCGGCATAAGATAGTGAATAAGCCTGAGTCTCCACAACATCAATGCAAATTACTGGAAAAAGAAAAAGAAATCAATCAAGAAACTAATATTTTATGTGATATGACAAGCTACCAATTAGGTTTCACCCACTTTCCCCAACCCACTGATTTAGGAGTTTTCCTCACCTTCTGCAGATGTGGCCAGATTGCTCCTTCCTGCCTTCCTGGGTTCCTGGTCCTCACTCTGCCTTTCATTTCAGACTACGTCAACCTGTTCAGCACCAAGTGTCATGGTTGTGATTTCCCCGTGGAAGCTGGTGACAAGTTTATTGAAGCCCTGGGGCATACCTGGCATGACACCTGCTTCATTTGTGCGGTACGTATTTAGCCCCGGGTTCCAGTGATCTGGGGTCCTGACTATCAGAAAGGAGTACATGAAGGCTGAATGACCAATCACCAATCTCCCTTGCAACTCCAGCATTCTGATGTTTTGATTATTTTTTAAAATTTTTCTTTATAGTTACAGATGGACAGCATGCCTTTATTTAATTTATTTTTTTTAATATGGTACTGAGGATTGAACACAGTGCCTCACACATGCTAGGCAAGTGCTCTGCCACTGAGCTATGGCTCCAGCCCTGTTTTGATTATTTTTAAAAGTTGGCAGATACCGTAATGCCTTGATATGCCATGTTTGAACAAAGTTTTATTACTATTGATTATTTAGAAACCAGTGTGGCTTTGTTACTTTCCACTTCACAAAGAGCAACAGAGTGCCCTAGGATTTGGAAACCAGTAGCTTGTTCCACCAGTAATGCTCTTTCCATCAGTGAGGGGCCAGCAAATGAGGCCTGAACTTAAGGGGACAGATGGCTTCTTAAGCTTATATGTTGCTTCAGTTATGATGAAGTGATTTGAGGGTTTTCCCTGAAATTTTCACCATGAACACCAGATTGGAGCTTATTGACTAGTCCTATGGAAAGCTGAGATAAGGTTTCTCTTAATAGAACCTTTAGAAAGCAGGACTGAGTTATCATTTTATTTTCCTAAATGGTCCTGTTCTTGATATACAGCGGCCTGTAGATAAGCCTTAGATTAACTATTAACAGTGTATGATTTATTTCTGCCGAACAGCTGGGTCATTTTACTATGAGACTCACATTTTCCTTTAAAGGGCTTTGGTTCGAGGTGGGAACATGATGCTGAGCCTACAAATGTTTAGACCCTGAAGATGGAGATAGGAAATAATCATCCCTTACAAAGCCCTATAATATCAATTTATAATTGAACTAACTTTATTTGAGAAAAGAATGTGCTACCATAAATAAAAAACAAAACCAGAGTTCTTTAAGGTAGATCTTGGGAATGTATGAAATATCCATGCAGTTTAAACTTGAATAATCTCTTAGAGCTATAAGAGAACTATAAGACTGCTCAGTGTATTTGATCAAAGACATTCGATAGATCTTGTCCTTTGAAGAATAAGCATGGAGATTGTTAGGCCTTCCTGTAAACTAGCCCTGTGTGTCACTCACTGCCCCTTTGAGATATCACAAGATAATCTCTTGTGATACAGAACAATCCTAGTCATGAATTTTACTGCCATAAGCTCCTATTTTTCACTTCAAGACCTCTACTATTTGTGGGATGAATTGTATTCGCCCTGTGTATTACTTTGTTAGAGCTGCCATAATAAACCAATGACTTAAACAACAGAAATGTATTCTCTCACAGTCCAGGAGGCCAGAAGTCCAAAATCAAAGTGCAGAGAGGTGGCCACACCCTCTCTCCTAGCTTCTGGTGGTTGCCACAATTATTGCATTTCTTGGTTTGCAGCTACTCTCTGCCCCCAAGGCTGTGTCTGAATCTTTACATGTATATGTATCTGACTCTGTAGGTTCTCCTCTTCTTAAAAAGACACAGATCATATTGGACTAAGGGCCTATTTCAGTATGACCTCAATTTACATTTGAATTGTGTCCACAAAGACTATTTCCAAATAAGGTTGCTGCTGCATCCATGTGCTGGGAAGGCTGGAGGTACTGGGAATAGGACTTCAACATATAAATTTGTTTTATTTTGTTCAATACATGGTTTCCCTATGTTGCCCAGCCTGGCCTCCATCTCCTGGGCTTAGAAGATTCTCCTGCCTCAGCTCCCAAGTAACTGACACTACAGGCATGTGCTACTCTGCCCAGCTTCAACATATGAATTCTGAAGGACACAATTCAACTCTTTAACACTCTCATTTTACAGCTCTTTGAATAGATTCTTCAGTTGTCTTTTAAGGTCCTCTAAATACCTCAGGGCTTCTCTTTCTAAAAAGGACAATGGGTTGTCTCCTGCAGAGCTATGGTTCAGCCCAGACAAAGAACAGGACTCTCTGACCCTTACTTTCAACCCATGACTTGTATGATCCTGAGACACTGCTTGCAAGTTTGGCTACCTAACTTTTAGAAGGATCCAAAAGACTTGGAGAAATTTCAGGAAGACAGTGGCACAGAAGGCCTCTTATCCAAAGGCAGAATGATGAGAGGGCTGTGTTGCATGGAAAGGGAACCATGGCAAGGTGAGCAAGGGTCAGCTCCCTCAAGCCACAATAGCACAGGTCCTAGAAACCAGAAGAAGATACAAGGCTTGAGGTGTTTCAGGCTGGTGTTATAAATGAGTTGTAGAGAATTAAGCCTAGTCAGATGTGAGAGACCTATGAGTCTGTCCAGTGGATTTGATCAAAGAAATTGAGTAGATCCATCCTTTAAAGAATAAGCAAGGAGATTGTTAGGCCTTCCTGTAAACTAGCCCTGTGTGTCACTCACTGCCCCCTTGAGATGTTGCAAAGAGGAACATGGTTTTGATCTTTGGAAGGAAATCTTTTAATCAGAAAACTTGAAGGGGTTTTTGTTGTTGTTGTTGTTGTTGTTGTTGTTGTTGTTTTGATCCTGTGCTGGGGATCAAACAGAGGGCTTTGTGCATGCTAGGTAGGTGCTTTACCACTGAGCCAAACCCTAACCTAGATTAGGGGGTAGTCTTCTTTCTATCACATTACATTCTCAAATGACCTTTAATGAACATGTATTTTCCTATAGCTTAAAAAGAAACTATTAAGAAAGAAGATCCAGACTAGTTCTTCCATTGATGTGTTGTTTTCTTAGATCTCAGGATACCACATTCAGACAAATTCAGTTGACCAAACATTCCCTGAGTTTGAAGAATACAAGAATATCCCAGAGCAAGTCTTCACCTTTATATAATCTAGAATCTTGAAATGGAGAATGAAGCTAACACACACAAGCAATTAAAGTACAGAACAAGACAATAATCTCTAAAATCCAAAGCATATGAAATGAAATCTGGGAGCTAAGAAGGTGGGTCAGGGTGAGATTAAGCTCCAGTTTGGCTTTGGCCCTTGAGTTCCAAAGGAAGGGATTTGGTCCTATCTTAGTGAGGAAAAATTCTTACTAGTCCCTCTTTTCTTCTAAGTCTAGTTGGTTTCTAGTCCCTTCCCACTGGTGTGGATATCAGGAGGATGTAGGAAGTGGTGTAACTTTTGGAGGTAATCTTGAAGCTGCCACAAATGGTCTATTTCACTGTCTTCACTCTGCTGAGACTATGATCAGCCCTGTCCATGGCCATTACTCCTCCACAGTGAGATCTGATGCCAGCTGACTCTGAGCCTTGGGGTTGGACCCTCCCTGCTCTCTCCCTGCTCTGGGCAGTCTGATGGCCTCCTCCACCATGATGTCACCTTGCACCAAGAAGACACTGAGCACAACTCACTATTTGTGTTCTAGCCCTGAGACCCATTTTATTCATCAGCCACCTGTGAGACTGTGTTTCTCTTTGTTCCTCAGTCTTCAGTCCCCCAACCCTCCCACCTGATTCATCCTGAAACTCTCACAAACAACCAGCATTGTCCCAGAACAGCCAGAGCTGTGAGGTATCAACTCACTCTAGAGCTGCCTTTATATCTCCCCTGAAACCCATTATCATGAGTTAGACCTTGTATGTTCACCTTCTTGGTCTTGTTTACAAGTTGTCACCAGCAACTTGAGGCATTCATAAGAACCTGGTTTATTAGTCAACTTTGCATTACTATAACCAATACCCAAGGCAGACCAACTTTATAAAGTATGGAGGTTTATTTAGCTCATGGCTTTTGAGATTCAAGGGCAGAGTACTGGCATTGTCTCAGCTCTGGTGAGGTTGTCTTGTAAAAACTAAGGTCCTAAGAGGAATATTTTAATCCCTTTCAAGGGCAAGCCCCAAACTGATCTAAAAACCTTCCATAAGATTCTACCTCTTAAAGGTCTCACCTCTTAATATCTTCACACCAAAGGCCAAGCTTCCAACATATGAATCTTTAGGAAACAAACCACATCCAAACCATAGTACCTGGTTACACCCATCATTGCTGCATTGACTAGTGACGTTATCAGATATTTTTTCACCTTATTGGTTTCCATGGCCCATTGGCAGCCATATACAACCCCAGGTATAATCTCCCCAGTGAGGATCATTGTGCCCCTTTCCTCTCCAACTCTCCTGGAATGAAGAGATACTCACTGACTCAAGCTCAGCTCAGAAGGATTATTTCTGTATCCTTATGTGTGGGGTTTGCATGATTTCTCTCTCTATCCCCATCTGTATACAGAGACCCCTGCAGTTCTAATGCCAGAGTCCTAGATGTGGTCCTCAACTGTTCTCCCCAGTAGGGATGCTCAGAGTCTTCTCTAAGGCTGGGGCCATCCTTAGAACATCCTGGAACATCCCAGTCAATGTGACCTCTTAGTCAATGCTGACATATTATCCTCCTGGGGCCAGGCTACATATTGGTAATCCAACAAACTTAGAGGGAAAATCTGCAAGCTCAGAACAATTCCAAGTAAACATAGCCCCTCTCTGCTATGGGGTGTGGGGAAAATTAGCCAGAAACTGGGTCCTTACAGCCCTGGGCATGATTCCCAGCTCTCCAGTTGACTAGGTCTCTGACTTAAGCAAGACATTTCTGCTCTCTGAGCCCATTTTTCAATTGTGAAATGGGGGAAAGGGGTACCTCACCCAAGAAGTTTGGGTGACAATTAAATGAGATCAAGTATATACAGAGTTTAGCATCCTGCTTCACCCATGACAGCCTCAACAAAGATCAATTAGTTCCCTTCCTTCTAGAATGTCTCCAGTCTCAAACTCAATTCATATATTGTCATCATGGGAATACATATTTTTTCCTGGTATTTTTCTCTACATACACCCTTCCTTATTTGATTTATCTTTTTTTCATGGTGACATTCCATTGGAAAAATAGACCATAAACATTTGTTTAATCATCTCCCTATTAAGAGAAAAAATTAATAGTTTTAGGTTTCTAGTTGAGCATACACTGCTTTCTTATTCTGTGCAGTTGTTTCTGCAATATTAAATTCTCCAGGGTGGCATTACTGGGTTACAGGGTAGGCACATCTTCTGGCTCTTATTCAATGTTGCTACACCCCCTGTAGAACATCAAGCTGATTTATGTGTCCCTAGCAATCTTTAAGGTCTATTCCCTTTTGGTATTGCTGATTTTTCATTGATTACTCCTCCTACTCCCACCCCAATTTTTGGCTAATGTCATGTAAGGTTAAGGATGAAAAGTCATGGAAGTTTTTTGTCTTACTTATTTTGGTACATTACTAGGTGTCCAGTGGTATCTCAGGAAGTTTATAATTTTTTATTGATGAGGGTAATCTTTTCTGATGTGTTTGTTAGTTTACTAATAGTATTTGCTTAGATGTTGCTCCTCTCTGTGGGTATCAACTTTTGAACTTGTATTGGTTCCTTATACACTTTGGATAGCATAAATTGGACATCTTCAACACATATATTCTATATTACATTAAGTTTAATTAATCTAATTTAAGTTTTATTCCATGTTCTTCTTTGGAAGTCTTCATTTTTATATAGTTCGTCTTATGTACTCTGCTTCAGTAATTAAGAATTCATAGTGGGAAGAAACAGGCAACGGCTTGTTCCCCCAGCTGCATATGACATTGCTTTCTTAAAGGGGTGACTGAAATCTGTTCCTGCCCCCTCCACCATGTTGGCTGCAAGGCCCCATCTCACATTGGTCTGTTCTCTGTCCCAGGTCTGCCATGTGAATCTGGAAGGGCAGCCATTCTACTCCAAGAAGGACAAGCCCCTGTGCAAGAAGCACGCACATGCCGTCAATGTGTAGGGAGCCAAGGGTGTCTGGTGCAGACGAGGCCCCAGGCTGCTCCTGCTGCTGGCAACGAAGGATTCGAGGAGGCTGATATTTCTTTTGGGGGGAAAAGGGGGAAGAGAGGAAGCAATTGAGCTCTTTTGAAGTATAATTTTAGTCTTTTCTTCTGTACACATATCGTGTATTTGCATAGCTCAGACTAGAAGCCAAATGAAGATTCTAAACCAAGCTAGTAATTAATCCAAGACTGGAATTGCACTTCAAACGTTTAAGACAGGATTCCAAGAACTCAAAAGTGAAAAATGAAAAGCAGCTTTCCCAAAGTGATACACCTCCCTGCTGTCATCGGAGCAGGGACAGAGCTCAGAGCAGTCATGGAGAATCCGAAGCATTCTGTGTTCTGTAGAGCTCCTCTGGCAAACAAAACGAAGTGCCAAACAGTGCTTGCTGCAGGGTATTTTTAGAGCCATAACTGAGAGCTTGTTAGCTAAGACCAATTGGGCTTTCCTCGCCAAAAAAGGAAGTGTTATTCCATTACTAGCGTCATGGAGCTACCTCTGCACATCAGACTTCAGGCCGTGAACAAACTTGAAATGTCTAAAAGGAGCCCAGATGTCGGAAGAGGTGTCTTCTGGGAGCCACTGGGCGGTTGACAAGGCTCCAGGAAGAGCTCTGGTTCATGTTGCTAACAGCCAAGAAGGATGGGCCCTTCAGCTCCCCTCTTTCAGTTTGAAATATCCCGTGTCCCTGGAAGGCTTAGCTCCTTTTTGAATTGTGAAGGAGAAGTGGAATTGGGTTTTTCCAGTTTAGCTTTGTAGTGTATGAGAGGAGAGTTTAAGAGATTCTGGGTTGCGTTTGACCCTTGTTTTGCTTTAAGAGATTCCTAAGCATGAGTGTCCTCTGCATGTATTTCACTCCCTACCTGCAACTGCTCACTTATAATGTCTTCCTCAGCACCCCCTATCCCCCAAACAGGCTCCATGGTCTGTGGAAAGAAAAGACAGTGTCTGACACAGGATGGCAGAATAGGCTAACACGCCCAAACTGTGGGTGGGGAAGAGGAACCTTACTTTCTGCCAACCTCAGTAAGAACACATGAGCTGGCAGGATCTTCAGGTCTGCACCATCCTTTTCATACATATATTCCTTTAAATGCAGCACACTGATTATGTACAGTCATCTTGACGGCTGGGAGGAAAAGAAGGATGTTTTGCTGTTTTGGCCAATATTTTCAGAATGTATAAGGTGTATTGATCTAGCAGTTATTTAAGTATTTATTGAAATAGACTTGAGCCTTTAATTTCTTTGCAATATAGGTGATAGTTTGAGTTAAGTAATCATTACTTAAAGCTGTTTGGCAATAAAATGGCTTTGTTTCTGAGGTTGGAGACCAAATGCTCTCTTTCCTTTTTAGGAAACACTATTAAGATGTTCATAGAATATGGCATTGAAGCAAGCAGTTTGCATGGATATTTTGGATTGGAGCACAATATTTAGGCACTTTTCCTATTCTCTGCTAATGTCTCCTCACTCTTGTGTTGAATTTTCTCTTTGCATGTTTGAAATGTTTTACAGAAATACATTAGGACTTTTTTTCTGCTGAGAACTTCCAGGGGACTGCTGTTCTACCAGAGTGTGTCTCTTCTCCCTGAGGGACAATGAAGCAGCTGGCCATGTCCCTAGCGGAAGCCCATACTTTGTCCAAGTGTGAGGCCATCGGCCCTTCCTGGCACCATCAGGGAGGAACATAAATGTGCTCCTACCAGAGAGCACTTTTTTTTCTTTTGATGCAGTAAAGAAAGTAAACACAAAGCACCAAGGAGAGTAAATTTTGCTGGAACAGCCTGGAAATTTTTCAGGAGATGCAAACAAGTACCTTGGAGCATTCTGTTATTCTTGGAAAGTTCAAATATACAGGGACAAGAAGCTTGCTGACTACATAGAAAGGCTCTAAGCAGGGTTTTTGTCCAAAAAATCATCTACTAAGTGATTAGCAACTGTTCTGGAGGAAAGAAAAACATTTTAGAGTTTCTAAAATCTTTTTTTAAAGGTTTTATGCAAGTGTTCATTAAAAAATGTGTGATCAACCAGGTGTGGTGGTACATGCCTGTAATCCCAGCTACCTGGGAAGCAGAGGCAGGAGAATCATAAGTTTAAGGCTAACCCTGTATTAAAATAAAAAATTAAAGGGTTGGGGATTTAGCTCAGTGACAGAGTGCTCCTGGATTCAATCCCCAGTACTAGGGGAAAAAAAGAAAAAAGGGAAAAATGGAAATATCTTAGGGGCAGTTTCACCTTAGTCTTCTATTGAAAAATTTCTCCCACATTTCAGAGCTCAGGATCCTGAGACTCTTATTTACCAAAAAATAAGCAAACAAGCAATAAGACGTTTTTAAGGGTTGAGGGATATAGCCCAGTGATAGAGTACTTTGCTAGCATGTGCCAGGCCCTGGGTTTGATGCTCAGCACCACAAAACAAAACCAAACACAACCACCACCAAAAACAAACAAACAAACAAAACAAACAAGCCTTAAAGATAGCAGAAAAAGGAGGTAGTGTTGAGTGTGGTTCACCTATTTTCTGTGAGTCTGGCGTAGTGTCAGGATTAAGACGGTGTAGTTCAAGTTAATATCATGGGTGTCCTACAACACCAAACATAACTTCTAATAGTTCATGGTAAGGAGCACACTGAATCTATAGTTCTTGACTGCTTTATATGACATTAACTTAACACTGATAAACATTAACTTTTTGTAAAGGAGTGACTTGTTCTGCAGTGTTTGTGTTAGGAATCTAGCTTTTATAATGTTAACTTTTCAACCTAAGATACCTTTCTTATTTTTTTTGTGTGTTTTCTTTCCCTGGGAGTGGGGGCGGGTAAGATTTCAGAAGTGGAATGTAGCATGTTAGAGGTGTGCACAAAACTATGTTTTTTGTTCATTTGCTTCTTTTTTGTTTTCGTTTTTTGGCCCGTGTGAATTCTACTTTTTAGTAAAATAAAACTCAAAAAAGGATGTGCAAATAACATATTTTTCTGTGTATAGTTTTTTCATGTGACACCAAAAGTAGTTTACTTCTAGATGGCCATAAATAACAGTCTGAGACAAAACTAAGCTTCCTATGAACAAGAAATATAGTTCACTTCTTCTATTGCTCAACAGAAGTTTAATCATCTTATTTTAACAGAGAAAGATTTATATGTAATACAAACATCTTGCATAAAGGAATTTACCAGGTATATAGTAAGCTAAAGACTAAGCCTTGCTTTGTATTTTCACCAAGGTTTGTTTAGTTACTTGGTAGCCAAATATTTCAAATTCATTTATTTTTTATTCTGCTCTAAATGTCTTTATAGCTAGAAACGTAGCTATATTTCATCCCATTTTGTTTGTTTTCAAATAAAGTCAGAGTAAAATCCTCATAACATTTAAAGAAAATAATGAAGACCCTTCTGAAGTACCATGCTTAACAAAACCAGTTCATTCTTTTTTTTTTTTTTAAAGAGAGAGTGGGAGAGGAGAGAGAGAGAGAGAATTTTTAATATTTATTTTTTAGTTCTCGGCGGACACAACATCTTTGTTGGTATGTGGTGCTGAGGATCGAACCTGGGCCGCACACATGCCAGGCGAGCGCACTACCACTTGAGCCACATCCCCAGCCCCCAATTCATTCTTTTTTAAGATACTCTTTCTTAAGCATTTCATAAGGCTACATCACATACTACCAGAGAAATGAAAAGTTGTGCGCAATTGTGTACAATGACTCAAAATGCATTCTGCTGTCATATATACCTAATTAGAATAAATAAATAAACATTTTTTTTAAAAAGTAAAGGTATGGGCTGGGAGTGGGCTGCTCAATGGTAGAATGCTTGCCTAGTACATATGAGGCCCTAGACTCAACACCCAGCACTGAAAAAGAAAAAAATGGATGGAGGTGGGGGTTGTCTATATCTGATTTTAAACACCTGAATCAGAATTTGAAATAGCTATAAATTACCAAAAGAAATAAAATTTCATTATGTTACTACTTTTTTTTTCAGTACTAGGAATTGAACCAAGGGATATCTACCATTGAACTATATACATCTCCAGACCTTTCTAATTTTTACTTATATTATTGTTATTACTTTTCTAGTTGTCAGTGGACTCTTATTTTCTTTGTTTGTTTGTTTATATGTAGTGCTGAGAATCAAACCCAGTGCCTCACACATGCTAGACAAGCACACTACCACTGAGCTACAAACCCAGACCCTTTATTTTTTATTTTGAGACAGGTTCTTTCTAAGTTCTCTAGGCTGACCTCAAACTTGCAATCCTTCTGCTCAGCCTCCTGAGCTGCTGCTGGCTGCAACATTGTGGCCAGCTTTATTTTAGTACTTCTTAAAGCTACAACAGTTTTTAAACTAGACAATAGGGAGGGAAAGTTGGGTGTGGTGGTGTATGCTGACAATCCTAGCTACAGGAAGATCACAAGTCTGAGGCCAGTCTGGGCAACTTAGTGAGATCTTGTCTCAAAATAAAAAGGGCTGGGAATGTGACTCAGTGATAGAGTGCCCCTGGATTCAATCTACAGTATGGTCCCTCCGCCAAAAAAAAATAGCGAGGGAGAAAGGTTCATAGAATCATAGGACTTAAAATCGGAAGGAACCTAAGAGATCATCCAGGCATTTTCTGAATGTGGTAACTGAGGCCTGGAAAGGGAAGTGGCTTCTTCACTGTGCAAAATCAATTAGGAAGGCAGCCAGGTGCCGTAGAATAGACCTGGACTTTGACATGATAAGACCAGGGTTTAAATGGAGGATTTTTTATACTACTTGAGTGATACTGGAAGAGTCTCTCTAAACCTGGTTATAAATCTGAAAAAAATCGTGGAAACACCTACCCAGAGGGATATTTTGGAAATCAAATGCAACAACTTCTGGAAGAAAACTGAAATACAAATGTTAGTTATTATTGTCACTAGTACAATGGGGTCAGAAGCCAGAGTCCTCACTCCTGCCACATTTTCTTAATCCCTTCACTTTTCCTATCCTCAAAAATTTCACTGGGAAAACCAGCAGCTACAACAAATAATATATAAATAGTCCAGAAATATGAACCACACAGATCAAAATTTGATTTTGATCATTTTTGATCATTTTCCAAATTATTCTTCTACTAATCCTTCTTCACTGAGGATTTGTGGATGTAATTGTTTGTTCATTCTTTCAACAAATATTTATTTAGTATCTATTAGGTGATAGGTTTTGTTCTGGATCCTGAAAACAGGACAGTGAATTCAACAGATAAAAACCTCCACTTTCACCGTACTTACATTTTAGAGGGTAGGAATCAGTCAATCCAGATAGGTAAATATCATATGTTAGATTATTTCTAAGAGAAGAAATATTTTGACTATTTAAAGGTGTGACACTGGCATTAAGATAGACTTATCATGATAACGACATGAAGAATGGGTTCTGAATTGAATATGCCTGGGGAAGGGCCACATAGGCTTTTCAGAATATGGAACTCCAATTGGGAAACCCCCTCAAGTATTGGGTTAGGTTTTCCTGAGCTTTGGCTTTCCCAGGACAATCCCATTGTACAATAATCTTTCTCAGTGTTCCACTCACATTTAAACCACTCAGACAACCTGAGAAGTATAGATGCTTCTTGACTTACCATGGGTTTTGTTCCATTAAACTTATCATAATTTGAAAATATTGTAAACGAAAAATACACTGGATCCCCTAACCTACCCAACGTCACAACTTAGCAACACAGAACATTGTAGAGCATCTGTTGTTTTTCAGGGCTGACTAGGAGCTGTGGCTCCCTGTCACAGCCCTGCATGGAGAGAGGATTGTCCTGCCTATTTTAGATCATGAAAAGATCCAAATTCAAAATACAAAGTACAGTTTCTACTGAGTTGCATGCCATATTTGTGCTTGTAAAGCTGAAAAATCCTAAGTCAAATCATCTAAATCAGGGACCATCAATATAATATTTCACACCACCAACATTCTGAGTGGCTATGCTCTGTTGTAGGTATGGAGGATGACAACAGAGATAAAGTCTCTGCTTTGGTAAAGTTTACACTTTAAAGGGAGGAGAAAGGCAATAAACAAGTAATACATAATCAGTAGAATCTGAGCTAGTGAGTGCTATGGGACAATAAAACAGAGCTCTGGGTTGATTCTGTTGCTTTTGATTGGGTGGTCAGAGAAGACCATTCTGAGAGGTGACATTTGAACTCAGGTCTCAATGAATGGAAGAAATCAGTTCAGCCAGAGGGAAAAAGGAAATATGAAAGCTTTAAGGGAATAATTATGAAGGAACAGGGTTTGAGAGCCTAGTTAAAGTGAGAGAAGGAGAAGGCATAGAATGCTTGTTTGTATATTATTTATTTTCACTTGTTTTCCTATCCGATTTTTTTGTGAATGTGCAAGGTGCAAGAATTTGGAAATGTTGCAGGAGTGAGGGCTGTGGCTATACTGCAGCACGTCTTCAAAGTGCCTGCCGACTGCATAGAGGGGAAAAATGGCTGACTATAAATAAGATAAAGAACCTGACTTTTGATACAAGCATGAATTGTATTTTTCCTATAAGACTTTTCACTTGAGAAAATATTAAAGTTGCTCATCAAGCACTTCCAGATGGATAGGATAAAACTGCCAAGGTTGTAGTGCGGTTATCTAGAGTCTGGGAAACAGCAGTTCTGTGTGCATATGAAGTCTGGGAAACACGGATCTATGCTTTTACACACACCCACACACATTACACACTTTATGTTTTACATAATTGGAATCATACTGTATACACTGTTCTGAGATTTGCTTTCTTTAAAAAAAAGCATTTATTTTGTTTTTATGTTGTTTTGATTTTGCAATGTTGGGATTTGAAATCAGGCTTCACACATACTAGTAAGTGCTCTACCATTGAACCACACTTCCAGCCCCCAAACCATTTATTTTGTAACTATGAATGTCACTGTCCAATCACAATTCAATTTCTATAAAATACAGGTGAAAGGTTATCTGAGAACAACAATCATAAGTTCATCCATTTACTCAACTTATGGGATACAACCTGCCATTAATTTCATCAAGGCAATCAACTACTTTTCTGAGCCATTAAACATCTATTTTTTCAGTTTTGTACTCTCCTCAGAGCCTCAATTCACATGTCCTGGTTTTGCCCTACTGCCTTACCTGGATGTCCCAATGCCATCCAAATCCACCTTTTTCACAGGTTGGAGGAAGGGCTTTGTGTGCTCCTCTTAGTCTTTCTCCTAGTACAGACCCTAACCTTAAGAACTGGGTCTGTGAACCAAGCCAGGACAATCAGAACCTTCCCCAAGAGTATGTTACAACTGGAGCTCAAAGAGAGGTACTGTCTTTTCTCAGTGGTAGCTGAGGTGGAAAAATGAGTCTAAGAAAGTCTGTCTGCTAGGAAAGAACAAAGCCAACAGGCACCAAGAAGCAAAGACTAGAAATGAGAGGGACAGAGAGTTCGACTGACAGGAGGGTTCTTGGATCTAAACATTTCAAGGCTCCATGCTTACCTTTTCTTTGGTTTGATAAAAGTCTCTTTTATCCCAGAACTTGTCTAAATTGGGAGTTGGTTGGGCTGACGGTATAGCTCAGAGATAGAGCACTTACCTAGCATGCTTAAGGCCCTGGGTTTAATCCCCAGCATAACAAAAATGCATACATACATACACTGGGGGTTTCTGTCACTTGCAACCAGAAGACTCTCAATTAATATAATGTCCCATCCTACAAACAGGATGGTAGGGGGAACTTGAAGTCCCCATAAATCTGCCATGCAGCTTACCCATACCATTGTACGTATTTAATATTCAGTATAGTAAAATCAGTTTGCTTATTTTGCAAACATAGTTTGAGACAAATACTATGGTCCTGCTGCCCTACATTTCTTCTGAACGGAATTCTGGAGCTGCTCCTGGCCAAAGCCTTCTCCCTACTACCCAACCAAGGTACTATCAGTCATAGAAATTAGAAATCTGGGAGACAACCTAATGTCTGTCTCCTTCCTCAGTGGCTCTTTCTGACAACCAGTAATCACCAAAAGTCACCAAATGTACTCCCTAAATCTGTCTTGAATTTGTTTTCTCTTTTCTGTCCCAGAATCTTGCTTTCAAAAATATCTTATCTGGTTATCTTGCCAACTTCCTAACTGATCTCCTGTCTCCATTTTGCTCCCTTTCCCACTCCCATGCCTAATCCATCTCCTCCTTGGGATCTCTCTGGAAATGAATCTATCTCCTCCTTGGGATCTCTCTGGAAATGAATCTGACCATCAAGGAATAGTTTCCTGTTATCCCTTAATAGAGCCCAAACTAACGTGAATTGAAGACCTCCATATGCTAGGTCCCTGCAACCTCTCTGGCATTGCCACCTGACCCCTTGTGTTCTTAGCTTCTCATAACATGCCATTATCTTGGCTACTACTCCTTGGTAACAATTGTCTGTTTATTTGTCTGTCTCTCTCACCTTTACACAAGGAACAACTATGAGAGATGACTATTTGGAGCATGTTTGTGTCTTAGCCAGGCTGTGGAAAACTCTTCTTTCCTAGAGCATTGTCTATACTCTATTATTCTTTTAAATTTTATTTTATTTTTTTCACTGGACTATGCTTTTTGGTTTTGGATCTATGGGTAGGCTTTAGACTGGAGAGACTTGAAACAAAAATGACAAAAGAACACCATTGTTATCACTTAGTTAAGAACTGAGTTCCTTTTTTTCCACAAACAAATTCTATTCAAAAACAAAAGTATTTTATTAAGTAAACTCAGACTACCCTTCCATTTGCAAATCGGTTATTCCTTTATTTAACGCTAGTTCAAAGTCTATTTGATGTATAAAAGGAGACATAAAGAAACTATTTCAAAAATTGTTTTTAGATTCAGTAGAGGAGCCAGGATAGAGGTTTTATTTTTTCCTTCTAATGAAGCACTTGGGGATCTGCATTCTCAAGGATAGAAGGTGCATCAAAAAATAACTATCAAACATTTGTTTCCTTTTTTTCTAAAGTCACATTGTGGTTATGAACCTACAAGCTATGAGATGATTCTGGCCATTTTAATCATTTCAAGCAACTCAGAGAAGACCTGGTATCCATGACTCAGGTCTAAGCCAATGCCTGGGGCTTTCACAACACCCTTATCCTTCCTCCTAAACCTCCAACCTCCTATTACCATGCCATTCAACAGCTTGCTTACCATCAGGGTCACCCTCACATTAAACCTGGGCTTTTAAGATAGAGATAAAGCAACTAGAAGGTGGGTAAAGACAACCACTTGTTAGGAGCTGGGACCTGCAGAGCCATTTCAACTCCAGAAGGACTGGTACAAGGCATCCAGTGAATGCCTGGGGTCAAAGAAAGAATGCAAGTGGCAGTGGTAATTCTATCTTGCATGCGGCCACCTCTACAGAGACCCTTGCAGAGTATCCACCCCCATGGGACTTTCTGGTGAGCCCTAAGAGCAAGGTATTGGAGAAAATTAGGCACAGACTGAAGGCCCTGACCAGCCTGGGATCCAGGTTTGTGATGCTATCTTTAATTTTTTAAAAAAGTTTATCAGTGGGATGTGGTGTAATTCCAGCTATTCAGAAGGCTGAGGCAGGAGGATCCCAAGTTCAAAGGCAATAAAGGCCATTTAGCAAGACCCAGTCTCAAAATAAAAATTAAAAATAAAAAAAAAGGGCTGAGGATGTAACTCATTAGTAGAGTGCTTGCCTAGCATGCTTGAGGCCCTGGGTTCAATTCTTAGAACTGAAATATTGCAAATACCACAGTAAATATTCCTTTAGAAGGAGAAAAAAAAATCACAACAAATGACATAGGTCTCTAAATCTCTTTTTTCAGAAATCTTTTTATGCAAATTATCAGAAAAGCTTACATAGGATTAGTCCCTAATTACAACCTAGCTTCCCCAGAATATTCTAGCAACTCTTAGCATTTGTAGGAGCCTTTTAAAGTAAAGACCTTGAAGTTGAGGCTTCACTAGTTTCCTGGTAAATCTACTCTGTACCCAGAATGCTACATTGGAGGACAGAGCCATTTAAGGGGTTGTAATTGCCTAGTTAATGCTCTATGTTAGGAATTGGCAACTTTTGTTCAGGGCTGTCCCTGGAAGCAGGACCAAGACATGCCCTGGAGTTGAGAGGATATAAATCAGATTACTGAGTGAGGTGAGGTTGGAATGGCTCTGCAGGTCCCAGCTCCTAACAAGTGATTGCCTTTCTCCACCTTCTAGTTGCTTTATCTCTATCTTACAAGCCCAGGTTTAATGTGAGGGTGACCCTGATGGTAAGTAAGCTGTTGAGTGACATGGTAATAGGAGGTTGGAGGTTTAGGAGGAAGGATAAGGGTGTTGGGGAAGCCCCAGGCATTGGCTCAGACCTGAGTCATGGATACCAGGTCTTCTCTGAGTTGCTTGAAATGATTAAAATGGCCAGAATAATTTCATAGCTTGTAAGTTCATAAAAACAAGGTGACTTTTGAGTAAAGGAAACATGTGTTTTATTTATTTGTTCCCTTATTTATTATTAATGTTTGAGGTGCAGTCTCACTATGTTGCCCAGATTGACCTCCAAATCCTGGGCTCAGTGGGCATTGTGCTGCAGTCATTGCAATTCCAGTGACTAGGGAGGCTGAGGCAGGAGGATCACAAGTCTGGGGCTAGCCTGGGCAACTTAGCAAGACACTGTCTCAAAATAAAAAATAAAAATGGCTGGGGATATAGCTCAGTGGTAGAGTACCCTCACTCCCTACTTAATCCCCAGTACTAAGTCGTCATTGTCATGGTGGTGGTTGTGGTCGTCGTCTTCTTCTTCTTCTTCTTCTTCTTCTTCTTCTTCTTCTTCTTCTTCTTCATCATCATCATCATCATCATCATCCTGGGCTCAAGCAATCCTCCTGCCTCAGCCTCTCAACTAACTGGGACTATCAGTATGTGCCTCTGTGCCCAGCTAAGTGTTTCATTTTTATCTTTCAATATACCTTATGTTTAGGGCTTATATTTAGGGTTTGGCATTTTGTGTGTATTTTCTCACTGAAATTTCACAACCATACCAGTTAGAGAAATCAAGTTTCAGATAGGTTCAATACCTTTCCTCAAAATACCTCTCTTCAATAAGGACTGGATCAGAACTCCCATCAGTTAAATGGTTCCTCTCCTTTGTGGAAATGTTATATTCACCAAAAATACTGGATGGAAGATAGAGTTGAGTTCAGGTCCACAAATATCCATGGAGACTTTACTATGAGCCAGGCCTCAAGATAAGCATCTAAGTATTACAAATTCAAAGATGAATGAGACACAATCCCTGCTGCACAGAACTCATAGTCTGGTGGAAGAAATATATAACTTATTCTATAATTTCATCATCATATGGTAATAAATGTTTCACCAACTTTTATATAAGGAAGACCTAAGAGCAAAGGACATTAAACACATGTTCTCTTGGGGACCCTCTACAATTGTAAAATTTCTTTTACAATCTAATATTTTAGCTGAAAGAAAAACCATGCCCTTTAAGTTACTTATTAAAAAAAAAAACGGGTGCACTAGAGAAGGCGTTCTGTAACATTGTGTACCCCATGTTCAGTGTTAGGTGTTGTGGTTTGCAAAGTAGAAGGCGGTATCAGGTACTCAGGAGGGCCTGGGAGTGGACAGCCAAGATTTTCTAGGGAGGGTGATTCTGAGCTAAGGCTGGAGTGAAGAACTGGAACTTATCCACCCTGAAACAGAAATCCTACACTAATTACTACACTGCACTGGCTGTATTTGAAGTAAGGCTTATTAAGAGTTTCACAGTTGTTTTCTCTACTCCTTAAAATAAACACTAATGAACAAATCACTTTCCGGAAGGCAAAGGAAAGGTCTTTGGTAGGTGTTTTGAAACTGAGCATTGACTCTACACCAACCATTTTGCATATACTATCTTAGCTAATTCTCACAACTGTTTCATTTGATTGATATTATTTGTCTTCTTTTTATAAATGTAGAAACTGGATTTGTGAGAAGTTGACGAACTTTAGCCAACATCAAAAAATAGAAAGCACAGCCAGAATTCTGACTCTACAAAGTTTGTGTTCTTACTACATTATGCTGCTAATCCTGTTTCTGGAGTCTCTTTGGTGGATAGAGGCAGAAGCAGTCAAGAAAACAGGGCAATTGCCTTCAAATTTCAAAGAAGAAAAAACAGAGAGACTTTCCATGAACTCTTTGACCATCTCTTTTGGTCATGGAAAATTCTGGAAAGGGATTTATGGAATGTTCCTCTGGCTGGCATTGCAGCACCCTACTTCATCAAGCCAGATTTGCTGAATCTGGACTAGAGGAGGGAAGGGTTCATGGACATCCGTTGGGAGTGTCCACTGAGGTCTGCTTTATACAGTTTATAATTTGCTGTAAACAGCTTGCTGTTCCTAATTAAACCTGTATGATCATGTCTGAACTTTTAGGAAACAAGGATTTATTTTTATGATTCTCTTCTCAGTGGTAAAACCAGAACACTCTTCAATCCATGAGTCTCCTTTACCTTTTGGGCCTTGATTCTGAGACTATGACCTGTAGTCTACAAATACATGGATCTTGGCAAAACACTCACCAAAGACCTGAGTGAAGGGATTGCTAGCAGTCATGCCCCATGTCCTCCTGAAGGATGTTTTTTGGTTCTATCTAGCAGGGCTTTAAGACACTTGAAACACAGGACCCTGGTGCTCTTTATGCTAAGATGGAAGAAGACAGATCTCTCAACTAAAAGGTACTGCCTGAGAGAAATTTTTGAAGAAATAGTAGCTCAGAAAGACTACTTCCTCTCTTAGAAACAGGGGCCAGATGAAATCACCTTGGTCTAAAGTTGGAAATAAAAGAAATAAATGATGGGGCTGGGGTTGTGGCTCAGCAGCAGAGTGTTCCCCTAGCATAGGCGAGGCCCTGGGTTCTATCCTCAGCATCACATAAAAATAAATAAATAAAATAAAGGTATTGTGCCCATCTACAATTAAAAATATTTTTAAAAAAGGAAACGAATGAGTTTAGGGAACTTTAATTTTACAAAAGAAAGGAAAATGTGCTTATTAAATAAAAATCTGAAAAGTACGTATAAGTAGAAAAGAGAAAAAAATGATCTGGTTTCAATGCCAGAGACAATTAGTATTTAGCATGCTGGCCAATTTTCTATTAATAAAGAATACATATTTTTTCAATTATGGTAAGAAAACTTCATGGGCATGGTGGTACACACCTGTAATCCTAGCAACTCAGGAGGCTGAGGCAGGAGGACTGCAAGTTCAAAGCCAGTCTCAGTAAACTAATGAGGCCCTAAGTGACCTAGTGAGAGCTCATCTCAAAATAAAAAGGAATGAGGATGCCGCTCAGTGGTTGAGTGCCCCTGGATTCAATTAAAAAAAAAAAAAAAAAAAACCAAACCAAAACAAAACCAAAAACCATTTCATGTAAGTTGGAACTTTTTATCTGTTGAATAGCCATACCCACTACATAGTGAGAACAGGCATATCAATTCAATCCATGGTTTTGCATGTTATTCAGAAGGCCTGAGCTGATCTGTCCAGTAGAAGTTTCAGTGAAAATGGAAATATCCTGTCTGCCCTATTCCAATCCAGTAGCCACTAACCTCATGTGGCTAGCCAGCATTTCATGTGGCTAGACTAAGAAGGTGAGAATATGTATACATGTGGCCAGACTGAGAAACTGAATTTTAATTTTTATTTACTTTTAACTAGTTTAGAATTTACATAGCCAAAGATGTATGGCAAGTGGTTATTACACTGGCCACTGTAGGTCTATACAGAGGATTTGTAAGAGTCACTTGCTGGTCTCAAAGTGTACACTGGGCAGAGATTGAAAGCTGGCATTGAAAATGCAGCATCTGTCATTTCAAATAATGAAAGAACCCAGAATTTAGCAATGAGAAATGCCACCCCAAGAAAAAGTGGAAATGGCTTCACAATTAGTCTCTGAAAAGGAAGTCAGTCATTAGCCATCTTCTGACATCCTAGCAATTAACTAGTCTTGGGAGAAGAGCAGGTATCTCCAGAGAGGTGCCAAATAAATAGGAGATAAGAGACTATAAAAATGAAAAGCCTTTTGGCCTTTCATCACAGGATAATCCAATGCATGTGAATTAATGGCAAAAAGCTCAGTAATAGCCTCTGTGAGGAAATAGGAGCTGTGTAGCAGGATATCCTTTTTCCGCACTAAAGCACCCAATTCTTTCAATTTTATATACAGCGGAAGCAATCAATTGTACTAGAAAGAAATCCACAGCTGGCTTTTCCTGATGGCCCCATAAGCAACAAGCACTATTGTTCAGTTTCCGGGATAGATGTAAAGTCATTCTCCTGCAAGACTGAGATTTTTCTGATTGCTTAGTTTGGCTTTTTCAAAGATAAAAATGTGTGTTAACATCTAATATTTAATTCTTCTTGTCATCACACATTTTAAGTATAAGCAACTGTCAAAAAGTTAATTTTTTATTTGTAGTATAATCCAAACACGTGACTGGACTCTAGTATTTCTTCTAAACTTTATGTGACTGAATCACTTTTGTTTGTTTTATGTGTTTATATGCAGTTCAACTGTACAGCCTCTGCTTTTGTGGTTAACATTCACAATGTGGCTCATCAGGGATTGGGCTGAACAAATAAGATCATATGTTAAAAACCTAGAAACTCAACATTTCTAACTCTTGGCCTGTATGGCACTGTTTTGTCTTCTAAATGCATTAAAACACACTGTATTGCATCAATCTGTAAATGCCCATTTTTTGACATTTTAACCTCTCAAAGATTGGGATATCTTATAATTGATGATGTGTCATAGTTTAATTGGCAATGGTTTTCCTTTCTTAGTTGTACCTAAAATATTGGGACATCTTATAATCATCAATATCTTGTTTTTTTAATATGTTGGTTTTGATGGAATGCAATATATTTAGTTAAAATTTGATTAATTTGATGTACTACTGCAAGGGATAGAGTGACTTATCTTTTTTCTTTTTTTTAGTTGAAGGTGGACACAATACCTTTATTATTTTATTATTTTTATGTGGTGCTGAGGATTGAACCCAGGGCCTCACATGTGCTAGGCAAACCCTCTACCACTGAGCCACAACCCTAGCCTTCTAGTGACTTTTTTTTGGTACCGGGGATTGAACTCAGGGGCACTCAACCACTGAGCCACATCCCCAGCCCTATTTTATATGTTATTTAAAGACAGGGTCTCACTGAGTTGCTTAGCACCTCGCTTTTTGTGAGGCTGGCTTTGAACTCGTGATCCTCCTGTCTCAGCCTCCCAAGCCATTGGGGTTACAGGCGTGGCGCTACCATGCCTGGCTTAGAGTGACTTTGTTACAAAGAAACATTCACATCCATCAAATAAATGAAAATTTTAATTATACACCTTATATTGAATTTTAATTTACTTCATTCGGAAAAATATATGTAAGTAACTAAAGGAACAAAATCTTGTTTGGGAGAAAGACATAGGAACAGGAAATGTATGCAAAAAAGTCAAGGATATAGCCTACAGAAACAAAAGCCTAAGGAGTTTAGGATGGAGCAGTCAAAGATGACTTCCTGGCAGAGGAGGTACTTGGGTATTATGGGCATTAAAAGGAGAATGAATGTGGCCCATTCTTTGGAAGCAAGGAGACAGATTGTTGCTATAGAGCAGTGGTTTCCAGACTAAATGGGAGAGGTGTTTCATTAAGGGAAGACTGGAAAATCCAGGCAAGATTAGTTGAAGAGGGAATGATCAATAGGTGAGGAGAGCTAATATAATTTAGGTATATGGTAAGGAAGTCAGACAGCAAACTAAATGGAAAATAACCTATATTGTAAAAGAAACACTGAGCCTGGCACTGTGACACATGCCTGTAATCCCAGTGGCTCTGGAGGCTGAGACAGGAGGATCACGAGTTCAAAGCCAGCCTCACCAAAAGCGAGGTGCTAAGCAACTCAGTGAGACCCTGTCTCTAATAAAATACAAAATAGGGTTGGTATGTGGCTCAGTGATTGAGTGCCCTTGAGTTCAATCCCTGGTACTAAAAAAAAAAAAAAAAAAAAAAGAAAAGAAAAGAAACACTGACAGGTATTGTTACTAGTTAAATATATGATTACATTTCTCTGTGAAAGAATTGAGGAATTTGCTTTAAAGAGCAAATGCAACCTCACATATTATTTGTTGGAAAAAAAGCTATTAAAATTTAGTCAACAACATCTGTTGTTATCATATACAGTATTTGTTAGTAGACTCGAAAGACAGGTGGAACTGATGTTTCAGTCAAAGAGTAGACTCAAGATATGTGCTTCATCATTAATCCTTAGAAATAAAAACAAAATAAAACAATTATCCTAAACTTGCAGTGGTTGATAGAAATAAAGATAAATGAGGGCAAACTCTCAAACTACCATTGAGCTTGTACCTCAGGCCTCAGCTTTATTAAGATCATTAATTCCAACTTTATTAAGATCAATAAATCTAATCTTTATTAAGATCAATAAATCCTAACTCAGAAACAAAAATCGAATGCAACAATTATGTACACATCTTATTTTTACTAGTATGTTTTAAGCTGTTAAAGGACAGGAGTTTACTATAATACCTAGTACATACAGTTACTCATTCAATAAATATTTACTGACCATCTACTAGCATGCCAAGTAGCATCTTGGATACTAGGGATATAGAGGCTCGCGTGTAGCTCTGTGGTAGAGTGTGTGCTTAGCACGATTGAGGGCCCTGGGTCTCCATCCCAGGAAATACACTAGTGAATAGATACAGTGGAGTGAGAATAAATAGTTCCTGTGAATAATGTGTTCTGGTCCTCTAGGACTTTAAATGCAGCACTGGGACAGATATCCCCAATGTATCTGGTGGATAAATTAGTATGCTTGGTCACACTGTTGACACACCACAGCACCACATTCTGATAGCCATGTAGGCCACGTTCAGTAGGCAGTGTGGCTGTTGTTCAATAGGCAGTGTAGCTGTTAATGACTCTGCAATATTGGTCCAGTTTTCCCCTCCCCCATGCTCCTGAGGATTGAACTCAGGGGCACTCTACCATTGAGCTGTATCCCCAACCCTTTTTACTATTTTGAGTCAGGGTCTCACTAAACTATTGAGGCTGGCCTCAAACTTGTAGTCCTCCTGCCTTAGTCTCCTAAGTAGCTGGGATATAAGCCACTTCGGCTGTCTGATTCAGGATTTAATCTTCCCATTTGTCTCAGCTTGAATTTTCAATATGGCATCTTATCTTCCTCTGACTAGCCACTCAACAGGTTATCACTCTCAGCACCAGATGCTGGGATTTTTCAACTAGCAGTCCAAGTACAGTGGTGCACACCTGCAATCTCAGCAACTCAGGAAGCTGAGGCAAGAGGATCACAAGTAATAGGCAGCCTCAGAAATTTAGGGAGACCTTATGTCAAAAAAAAATTAAAAGTTTTGGGAATGAAGATCAGTGGCAAAGCATCCTTGGGTTAAATCAATCTCTAGTACAAAAAAGAAAAGGAAAAAAAAAAAGATAAATACTAGGAATTTCCCCAAATATATCTATTATAATGGGATTATTATTTATGTATTTTGGATTTTGGTGCTGGGGATGGAACCCAGGGCATCGTGCATGCTAAGCACATCTCTACCACTGAGCAACAACCGGCTTTATTTTTTTACCCAGATAAAAATTATATAAAATACATTTTATTTAAAACCATATATCCAAAATATATATTACTATATTATATATATTTGTTATATAATTATGTATTTATATTATATATGTATATATTATATTCAAAATATAAAAATTTTATTAAATTTATATGTGAAATATAAATATTTATATTATATATACATATATTGTTTTTACTTGGTTAAAAAATAATCCCAGGGTTGGGTTGTAGCTCAGTAGTAGAGCACTTTCCTAGTGGAATTGAGGCTCTAGGTTTAATCTGCAGCACAAGGCGGGAATCCCACTATGATTGATCATAAACCCCCCTGCTCTAGGGGCAGGGTAAGATGGAGCAGTGAACTGCCTCAGGATGGAGGAAAAGATTTGCCCTGCGCTGAGTGGGAGCTGGAGTGGGAGGAACTGCAGATCTCTAGGCAGTGCCTGATAGCCAGAGAGTAGTGAGCAAACAACAGGTGGTAGTCCAGGAGAACAGCAGGCACCAGGATGGTTCACCTGAGGTAATAGAGGAAAGGAGGCTCTGTAGATGTGGAGAATACACAGGTGCAGAGAATCTGGAATGTGGCCAGGCCAGTGTTGTGTTGTAGGGAGGGCTGAGTTCAGAGGACAAGCAGAGAAAATTGAGTTCCAGGCAGGCTAGGAGGGCAGAGTTCAAATATAAAAGGGTGATGGGTCTGTTCTTAGAAAGGGGCCAAGGTCAGGGCTCCCTAAATAACTAGCAAAGGCTGTCTTGGGCTTGGCACTGCAGCTCTGGGAATCTTTCTGTCTCAGAGTCTAGGAAAGGACTGGATTCTGTGATAAGGGGTAAAGGGAAAGGAGGAATACAGAGATCATGGGCAGAGTAGGACCAAGTGATGGCTACTTTGCAGCAATATCCTCAGTATATGGTCTTTCAATCACAATAAATAGCGCTTTGAAAGCAAAGGAAGATTAAAAAGGAGTAAGGGAGAAGGAACAAGTTGTTTAGAAGTAAAAATAGAGGTGCTTCAAAGTAAATATTCTGCCATTACAAAGAACACATTCAGGTTTTTAAGCTTTTTTGTTTTGAACACTGAATTATCCTTAGATATATCTATCTATCCATCTATCTATCTATATCTATATCTATATCTATCTATCTATCTATCTATATATATACACACACACATACATACATACAATCTGTTTTGGCTCAGTACCTCTAAACCACGTGTCATTAACAACTAAAATGATATAGTAGTGTTCTTGATGAAAAATAAAGCTGTTTCCTCTACTCTCTAGAGCAATTTTATGCATTTAATATTGGGTTTGAAACCAACCTAAAGTGTCACCTACCTAGGGCATCCCTTCACTAGTCCTAACTGGGCTCTAACATATCTCCAAACTCACAAAGACTTAGCACTGCCTTTTGCCTCATAAAATCTTTACAACAGGAAAATGACTTCGGATGGATTAACTTGGATTAATCTATTGAACTTGGATCCCTGAAGCAGAAGTCCCATTTCATTGAAGATGATGTAATTCATAGCTTTCCTGGCAAACCCTCACTCTCCCTTTCCCACATAGCCATGCCACCTCCTAACACTGGAAGGGTCTTGGTGACAAGGTTCAGAAGCTCAGAGGAAATCCTATGCTTATCTCTCTCACTCAGTTAACAAATGTTGAGCACTTATGCTCAGGCACTAAGCTCTAATGAGAGAGTTGAGAACAGGATGAGAAAGTCTCTGGTTTCCTGGAGTTTACATTCTAATGGGGCAGAGGCATTCAGACCATAATCAAACCAAATAAACAAGGAAATTCAGATAACAAAAAGTGGCATAAAGAAAATGAAATTGGCTGTGATGGGGTGTTAATTTAAGATAGGTGATTAGGGAAGGAGTCCTTGAGGAGAGGAGAACTGTATGAGAAGGGTCCTTTCCATTCCAAACTAATGGTTCCTGATTTGGGCAACAGACACCACTTTTGAGAACTTTTTTGATTGCACAGAGCCATGGGAAAGACCCATTTCCAGTCTCTTCCATAAATCTAAAGGAACACTACCACATTACAGAATGTTACATAGGAGCTTGAGTTGTTGCCTTTGACACTGGGGATTAGACCATAGGTGTCCAGATGTCTCCTTAGGTTTCCTGGTTGCTCTGTTCATTTAGTGGGCAGGCAAACCGGAGAAACAGGTTGGCATGCATACACATGCCAGGAACCAGAGAACACCATGCCCCTGCTCAGTTCTCAGTGGGTAGGTTGCCTGTTGTGATATGCTAAGCCTTGACTCTAGCTGGGTCTTTTTTAAGGAAAGCAGAAGGATATCAAGTAACATTCCCAAGTATTTTAAAAGGAGATCCTTTTGTAGATAAGCATTGATAGCATGACTTAAAATTTGATGTCTCATTTTTACTTCCATTTCAATGGCATACAACACAAGCCAGGCAATACCAATTTGTATGTTTCAGAAACTTGATGCATTAAAGTTCCAACCTGAGATTCTTGGCTATTTTATAGACTGATTCCTGTGTCAAAAAATTGAATTAGGCTGCAGAGGGCATAATAACCCACTTGCCATGTTTTTTTTTTTCTGTCATGACACATTGCTCAGCATATGATCTTTGGCCAATCAGTCTGAATGGCTGAGAAAATAGTCCAATCTTTTCCTTAAAGTTAAAGCTAGATAATATGTAGAAAACTGGAGAAAAATGACAAATTTTAGTTGATGTCAAGAATCTTGTATCATATTCTTCCTGAATATCAAGATACAATAATGCATGGCTCTCAAACCTGAAACTGCTAAAGAGCTCAGAAAAAAAAAAAGATCAGAGATGAAAAGAGAACTAAAAAATAATTCATAATTATGGAGGGTATCTCAGGTAAGAAGGGTAAAGGTGGATAAAAGAGAAAAGTGAGAAATAATAAACCCCCCCCCCCAATACACAAAACTTTAAACAAGAATATAAGGGAATTTCAACACTTATCTCAGAATATAAGGAAATACCGTGGAATCCAAACATTTCTTTAGGCAAGATTGTACGTAAATGTAATTAGCAGTGCCTGGCACATTCTTTTCCTTCCCTCTTCCTTTTTACTGTTTTGAAAGTGATTTTTAAAGAAAACTTAAGGTACCTTATCTATGTAAAGCAAACTAATTGAACATATTACTTTTGTTGAAAAACTTATGAAAGAGGCTATTAAAGTCACAATTGGTTAAAAGGGGGCCAACCTTTTCTTCACGTACAGGTCACTGAATACATTTAACAGAATTTTGCACAAAGAATCAGGGAAAATGGAAGAAAAGAGGCAGTGTAGTGACAATTATTTGCATTTTCCAAATGGAGGAAATGAGATGCTGGAGGGTATACGAGGTCACTCGAGTGAGGCAAAGGTAGAAATGAAGGCAATATTTATAGTGTGCTGACTTCAGTTCGGCTGGGCTCCCACCGCTCCTTATCTTATGCCTTTGGAATTCACCGGCTCACAGATCACAGCAACCCGAGCGGCCCGGGCCTCCGGGGCTGAAGGATCGACCAGGAAACGCTGCTTTCCCTGCTGCTCCCTCTAAGCCTGTGCACCTCCACCTCCCTAACTGAGCCTCTGCACGTTGGCCGAGAGCCCAGAGCAAGAACCGGGAGCGGTGGGTGGGAGAATAATGAATGCAGTGTAACTACATTTTTCTTTTCTTTGTCGCAACTACTACCACGACCGGGCAATCCTCCCCCACCTTGGTGACTGGGTGCCTTCTAAGCGATTAGGCTCATTTCTCAAACCCGATGACTGAAGCTCAAAGGGAGTACGAGTCGGGAGCAGAGGGGGTCGGCGTGAAGGAACCCGCGGGGACAGTGGGTGATGGGAGCCCCGGCCGGGAGGCTCTCTGTCGTGGGCACCCCGAGTTGTCTGCTTGATGAGGCTTCCTCAGAGTGGCCCCGCCACGGCGGCTGCGGGGTTGGCTCTACTCGAGGGGCCGACGGGCCCGAGCGGAGGACTGGCCCCCCTCCCCACAGCAGCCCGGCGCCCCCTTGCCGGCGGCTGGCCCTCCTCCCCGGCAGCGGGGCGCCGAGCTCTGCGGGCCTTTCGGGTCCTTCCGCCTCGAGCTCGGTTCATTTCGTGTCCGGGGCGGGGCGGGGCGGGGCCGGCTCCTGCGTTCGGGTGCGCGCAGCGCTGGCGGGCGCCCTCCAAGTGCGCGCGCGCGCGGAGCCGACTCTCGTGGAGGCCCGCCCCTCCCCCAGGTCCCCGTACCCGCGCCGCCCCTCCCCCGCGTGCGAGTGTTGGCGGCGACGGCTGCCGAGATTGGAATCCGCCTGCCGGGCTGGGCGAAGGAGGAGGGAGGAGGGAAGAAGGAGGAGGGCGGGCAGGAAGGCTCGGGCTCCGGCGCGTCGGTCCGCGCGAGACGAGGATCGCACGGCCGCGCGAGGGGCGACCGGGCCGGGGCCGCTGCACGCCGAGGGCGGAGGCCGAGCCGGGCCCCCGCCGCGCCCCGGCGGCTCGCTGCCCCCACACTCGCTCCGCTCCGAGGGCTGGAGGATGAGTTCCCGGGGGTCCGGGTGAGTTGGCTTGTCTGGAAGTGCGTGTGCGCGCCGGGAGAGGCCGGCTGCGGCGGGGAGGCCGGCGCGGGCGCGGGCTAAGTTTGGAGTGAGGGGCGGCCCGGCCGGGCTGTTGAGGCCTCGGCGCGCCCTGGGCCCCGAGTCCCCTCCGCGGACCCCTGGCCCTGGGTCGTGTCGGGTCCTGCGGTCCGGGCCCTCTTTTGTTTCCCGTCCCACCCCTGGGTCACAGGCCGTGTTTGGGAAGGCGATGTGGGCGAAAGCCGCTCCGAGGACGCTTCTGGAATCCTTAAATGGGAAAGGCGCTTAGCTCCCCGCCCCGGAGCTGCGTGATCGGGATTCGGGGTTCTTCTCGGTACGCTTCGGTGAGAACGGAGAGAGAACAAAGTGTGGTAGTCGAGCCCGGAGGAGCTGCTAGCCCGCCCTCCAACTTGGAAGGTGCCGGTTTTCTCCGAGGTCGCTGCGTGTGGGTTCACCTGTTGTCCTGCGCGGCCTCCGCTGCCATGTCTGTTGTGATTCTGCCCTTCAATTTCGGAAAACTTTCTGCTGGATTGCTTGTAACCTTTTTACTCTTTCCAGACTCCCAGTGGAAAGGTTTGGCAAGGAAAAAAAAAAAAATGAGATTGCGTCAGGGCAGAAAAATCATATCCGTGTGTTAGGGTCTTGTGTTTTGTACTCCTTCGTGCGCTCGGATGTTTTAATTAGGTTTAAGCACTGCAGGTTTTTTTTTTTTTTAAACAATTAGCAAACCGTTGTGAGTACATAGTAGGAACTTGGCACCCGTAAAACGTCATTTACTTTATATCCGTGGCTGTTGTATTTCTCATTTGAAGGAAACTGAGCCTCAAAGATATTAAATAATTTAGATGGATGAACTGGGATTTGAACTCGGGAACGTCGAGTCGAGGCACAGGAGTTTTTCTTTCTTTCTTTTTTTTTTAAACAAACCTTAAGTACTTTTAGGTATAATAGTGTTTTCCAGTTATTCGTGAAACGCGCTGTTTTGTTGCTTGAGTTCAAAACAACTCCTTGGTTGTATTTGCTTGTGAGAGGAGTTAAACTTCGAATTAAATTAGAAGGTCACAATGCTTTTTTTCAGTTTTTGAAATAGATCGTGAACCAGGATTATTTCGCTTTTAAAATTTAAAGTAATAGATAGGTGATTCTTTGATCTAGGAATGAGCTGTTTACGAAAGGCCGATTAAAATTTGGAATTTATTTTTAATAGAACCAGTACTCTATTATTTTTTTTTTTCCTCTTCACATTCTCCTAGGAGCCCATTTCAAACCTTTTTAGTTTTCTGCACTTCTCCCCACCCGTTACTAAAAAGATTGAGATGTCTAGTGGGAGGTCCTCCTCTGGATTCCTTCTCATCAGCTTCTTTCCTTGGAGATTGTTTTGGTTCTTCTTGCAAGTTAACACCTGGTTTCATCTTTCCCTGATTTTCCTACTAAATGGAGCATGAGTTATCCTTTCTGTTGTCTTTGTTTTTTAAAAGTACAGATATACTTAAGATTTCTTAAATTTACAAAACCCTCTGCTGAAGTTTTCTATTCCCTTAAGCTGTCTTGTTGCTGCTTTCCTTTTCAGAGCACATTAACATTTAAATTTTTTTCTTATAAAAGTAATACGTGGCCATTAAAGAGAAGTTGCAAAATAGAGCAAAATTGAAGTAAAATTAAAATTCAGTTATTCATAATCTCATCTGTAGAGATTGCCAGGAGTAGTCTACTTTTCCTCCTGGACATGGTGGCCATCTATCCACTTCTTAACCCTTTGTTGACTAGGAACTAATCAACACATTTAAGTACCTTTATTCAGTCCTCTCCCTGAAGTTTTTGTAAAATATATTTAACATCCATTTCACATTTTTTTTTAATTGATAATGCTGATTCTGGGGATCAAACCCAGGGGATTGAAAGCACTTTGCCACTGAGTTACCTTGCCTGCCCAACTTCTGCTTCTTTGAATGTTTCTCCTTGGCTTTCATTCTTCTGTACATTTCATTTCAGAAATACTTGCTGTATTCTAAAATATTGTACAAGGTAAAAGGGTGCAACTACAGATACGACCCTTGCTCTCATGGAGCTTAATGTCTAGTGGGGGAGACATATGTTGACATGTTGAAGGATGAGTTCTATAATTAAGTAAAATTGTTGTTATAATTGAAGTGTAGAGTATTATAAAAGGTTAAAAAGAGGGTAAAATTGGGATCTGACCTGGTGCTGGGAGATTATAGGAACACCTCCCTAAAATGTTACCTCAGAACCTGGCACAGTGTGAAGGAAGAGTAAGAATTAACTAGGTGTGAATGGGGGCTTCTGCAGCTTTGTTTTTCCCTTTTCTGCCACCCTTTCTTCCTCCTTCCTTTTTTTTTTTGGGGGGGGGGAGAGGGGTACTGGGGATTAAACTCTGGAGCACTTCCACTGAGCTACATCCCCAGCCCTTTAAAACTTTTTTTTTTAACACAAATTTTTAACAGGACCTCACCAAGTTGCTGAAGCTGGCCTCAAAGTCACCATTCTCCTGTCTCAGCCTCCCTAATCACTGGTATTACAGGCATGCACTGCACTATAACCTAGTCACTTCCTCTTAATATATTCACTTCCTCTGATTTACATGTTTTCCAAGTTTCACTCTGCAGGTCACTTTTCTGTCTCCAGTCTCTCCATTATTATTCAGATCTTTTTGTCTGAATATTTCTCAAATCTTTGTTCTTAATTTCTCTTGTGCACGAGTCCTATTTTTTCATTTGCTTTATGCATAATGTGGCCTGGTTGTTTCTAGTTGAAACTTAACTCTTCCTTTTGGCTTCTTTGGTGTTTCTTGTTTTTGTTGATGTCATACCAAATCCAAACCTTTTTCCCATTCTATCACATATTGTTGAATCTGCCACCATCTTTTGATTCTGATTTTATGATATTATAACTACTCTGTATTCCTGCTAACTGACAAAATTCTTAATTCATGTTGGTATTAGAGTTATAATAAAGTTATAAAATAAGTTGGGCAGTTTTCTTCTTCTTTTTTTTTTTTTTTTTCAGGAGTTTTGGACTGGGATTATCTGTTCTTTGAAAGTTTGGCAGACATCACCTATAGGACCATTCAGGCCTTTATCTTTTTTCCTGGAGAGGGTTTTGAGTACCATTTCAATTTATTTAATAGCTATTTGTTTATGTAGGTTTTTAAAAATTTTTCATTATATATACCTTTTATTTTCATTTATTTTTACGTGGTGCTGAGGAATGAACTCAGTGCCTCACCCGTGCTAGGCAGGTGCTCTACCACTGAGCTACAATCCTAACCCTTATGTACATTTTTTATTTCTTGTGTGAATTTAGTGTTTCATATTTTTTTCCGGAAATTTATTTGTTGAGTTTTCAAATCTGAGGTTATTTGGTTTTGGTTTTTAGGTGTTATTTCTACTACATGTGCTTTCCCCCTTTTCACACCCCCCTACCCCATTTTAATCCAGGTTCTTATCCTGCTTGGATAATGATATGATCTTATTTTCCTTTTTTGCTTCTTTTACCTGTTCTTTTTTTACTTTCCTCCTGGACTATTGGTTATAGTGTTCCTTCTACGTGGATTGCATATATGGCCAGTTATCATATGTCCAAGTCTAACCCAGTTTTGAAGCTCCATATTGAATTGCAACTCTTAAGTTTTAACAATTTTTTTCTTCTGGATGGAATCCCTCCTGGAGTACCACACAGTTTTTTATTTTTAATTTTTGGCATGCAGTTTTCTTTCCCTAGTGTTTTCTTATTGCACTTGTCTTTTAAAGAAGTTTTAATTTTTTTGAAGCATGATGTATATACAATGATGTATATAAGTTAGGTGTGTACTTCTGTGAGACATTTAATCTTTTATGGTAGTTTTTATACAGTTACTAGTTCCACTACTAGATTGGGATACAGGCTGGGTCTGTAATGGATTTTGTTGCATTTTAAAATGAATAAATTGGGAAAGGCCCCTATCTGTCCTAGCAGTGGCTATTAAACTGTACTGATTTGACTTATGGATCTTAGAAGCAGATGGGTTTCCTCCCAGGCTAAATTTTGAAGTAGGAACCCTTTTCTTTCCTTTTACTTCTACCACCTTTTACTACTTTTTGTTTTTAGAGTGCCTTTTCAGTGCCATGAGATCTATATTTAGCCTGTCAGTCCAATCTTTTTAACATTTATAAGATTAAATGTTGGGCTGGGGTTGTGGCTCAGTGGCAGAGCTTGCCTAGCACGTGTGAGTGAGGCACTGGGTTTGGTCCTCAGCACCACATAAAAGTAAATAAATAAAATAAAGGCATTGTGTCTATCTACAACTAACAGTTAAAGAAAAAAAGATGTTATATTGCATTGAATTATGTCAACTGTATGCTTATAAGACACTTATAAGCCATTGGTTGTAAAGTGTACCCCAATGTCAGAGATGCTAAAATTTATCCATCTTAGAATTGATGAATAAAGTTTCTTTCCTGTTCCTTTAGTGTAGGTGTTGGAAAGAAAGAATTTAAACTCATGTGAAAGTGATTTGTACCCCTGCTGTTACTATGAAAAGTTATTTTTAAATATGTTTGTTAAATGTCTTCAACAAGTGAGAAATTTCAGGCAGTACAGAGAAATATTTATTTTTGAATTAGGTCTTTCAGGAGACCTGTGTGACTGGGAGGTACTTCCATTTCGTGTGTGTGTGTGTGTGTGTGTGTGTGTGTATGTGTATGTGTATGTGTATGTGTATGTGTGTGGTGGGTGGGTGGGTATGGAGGCGGATATTAGGGATAGAACCCAGAGCCTGTGCATGCTAGGCAAGCACTCTACCACTGAGCTAAATCATCAGCCCCTGGTTTCTTTTGCTTGTTATCTGAACTACAAGTTCTCTAATTGATACAGACTTTGTAAAGTGGGAATTGTGGGGGATTGTGATGACCAATTGAATGGATCATTTTTAAGACTATCCAGTATTTATATATCATCATTAACAATTATATATATATAATTGTTCCTCCTTTGGGGTTGGTTCCAGGAACCTGGTGGTTATCAAAATCTTTTGGATGCTCATGTCCCGTTATGCAAAATGACCTAGTATTTGCGTATAACCTGCACACATCTTTTTGTATACTTAGTCATCTCTAGGTTACTTGTGTTATTTATTTTTTGTGGCCCTGGGGATCAAACCCAGGACCTTGAACATGCTACACAAGGACTCTACTACTGAGCTATATCCCTAGCCCCCTCTAGATTACTTATGATACTTAATACTTAATATAGCCTAATAAATGATGTATAAGTAGTTGTTGTTCTGTATTGTTTAGGGAATAGTGACCAAAAATTCTGTAGTGATCAGTACAGATTTTCTTGAATAGTTTTGATTCATAATTGGTGAGTGGTTCATGAGTTGTTAAATCCTAAGGTTTGAAGGGTCTACTGTATTTATTTAAAGAGACAAGAGTCTTACCATGTTACCCAGGCTGAGCCCAAACTCCTGGACTTCAGTGATCCTCTTACCTTAGCCTCCCAAGTTCCTGAGACTATATGCTTACACCATTGAGCCCAGCTTGTACTTACTTTTTTAAAAGTAAGTACGAAATGTGTTTGTTTGAATGTTCATAATTCTGTGTATCAATTTTTTTTAGCAAGTATGTTTAAGACCCACAGTTTTTTTTTTTTTTTTTTGGACTGGGGATTGAACCCAGGGGCAATTAACCACTGAGTCACATCTCTAGGCCTATTAATTAATTAATTAATTAATTAATTTTGAGACAGGGTCTCACTAAGTTGCTGAGGTTGGCCTTGACCTTGTGATCCTCTTGCCTTAGCCTTTTTTTTTTTAAAAAAAAATATTTATTTTTTAGTTTTTAGTTGGACACAATAACTTTATCTTATTTTTATATGGTGTTGAGGATCGAACCTAGCACCCTGTGCATGCCAGGTGAGCGCGATATGTCTTGAGCCACATCCCCAGCCCTACCTCAGCCTTTTGAGTCTCTAGGATTACAGACCTGTGCCACCATGCCTTGCAAGACTGTCATTTTTAAAAAAGATACAAAACAAAGCAAACAATCAAAAAAATAAAACGATGTGCCTGGAGAAATCCGGAAATGGTTTTTAAAAAAAGCCCTAGTTAGGGGCTTCAGGAGATAGATGATCAGTATAATTCATCACCGGGTGGACTTAGTAAGCCCCTAAGCAGCTAAATAGGACTAATGAATAGACATTGATAAGGAAATTGTTTTTGGGTATCTTTTATTTTCTCTGATGTTGTGGACTTCAGTACTTTTACTTTTAAAATTTTATGCTCCCGCTACTTTTTTTTTTTATGGTATTTGGGATCAAATACAGGAGCTTTCTGCCTTTGAGCTATATCCCCCCAGCCCTCCTTATTATTTTTTAAATTTGAGACAGAGTCTCACCAAATTGGCTAGGTATTTCCTGAACTTATAATCTTCCTACCTCATCTTCCTGAATAACTGCAATTGTAGGTGTGTACCACTGCACCTGGCAAACTTTTATGCTTCTGTTAATTATTTTTTAGTGTACAGATTGGTTATATGTATTACTCAAGTTTGGAGCTTGACTTGCTCTAGCTGTATGTAATTCCCTATTGATTTATGGAGGAGGATAGATAGGGGTATGCTATGCGTAGGGAAAGGAGGAGGAAAAGGATATGTCAGATATAGGGATAAAATAATCAAATTAAACCCTGCAGTTGGTAGTCTTCATGAAAGTATGTGAGATGGACAAGTGATGGTCTCCCCAAAGAAAAAAAAGATGGCTCTGATCAGTTAAATAATTGAAATCATCTGTCCTTTGGTTCTTAGCATTTTAAGGTCATTCCTTTAGAATCTGAAGGAAAATACACATGTAAAACTCTCTGGTGCAATTTCATATATATTCTACAGACTTCTTATTAGGAATTCCTAGTCAGCAAAGAGCCCAGAACCAGAGCCCCAGAAAGTACCAACTTAAGGCCTTGGTAGAAAAAAATAGATGTTAAACATTTATCTAGTTGTAGTTGGGTTATGGCCTATGAGGGGCTAGTCTGGGAATCTTACGTGAGTATACCATGAGGGGAAGGAACCTGAATTGTCTAGAATGTGGGTGCTTTGGAAGGCTTTACTAAATAAAAATAAGAAAGTAGCCAGCAAAATGAGACCTTAGGCAAGAAAGCAGAGGGAAAATGTTTCTGGAAGTATTCAGTAGTTTTTAAAGCAAACATTGTATTCTTTTGCCTGCTTTTAAAAAATGTGTCTGTTTTGGATAATTTGGGAACTATGAAAAATTATAAAGCAGCAGCAAAAAGATTAAGTTCTGGCTTTAAAAATTTTTTTTTTCCCAATAAAGTCTAGTACTGGTTCTACCACAAAGTAGCAGTGTAATCTTGGATACCACACAAAACCTGTTTAGATTTCTGCTGTTTCTTTGTCTTAAAAAGTGAAAGGGGGCTGGCTCCGAGGTACACACTTGTAATCCCAGAGGCTCCGGAGGCTGAGGCAGGAGGATCGCAAGTTCAAAGCCAGCCTCAGCAAGAGTGAGGCACTAAGCAACTCAGTAAGATTCTGACTCTAAATAAAATACAAAATAGGGCTAGGAATGTGGCTCAGTGGTTGATTACCCCTGAGTTCAATCCCCAGTACCAAAAAAAAAAAAAAAAAATCAAAAGGGACTTGGTGAACTTCAAGATCATTTTTCTGCTAAAGAAAGAAAGAAAATCCCATTACTCAGTGCAAAGCAGTTAGTTGCTGAAATTGCAGGTCATATAATGCTTTTTGTCCTGATGACATCATTGGATTTCAGATTTTTGGCTGAAAAAAGTCACTCTTCAGCTTTGGCAGTCCTTTCAAATAACAAAAGGAATGACTTAACAATCAATGGTGCTTTTGCGCTGCCCCCGTTTGTCTCCTTTTCTGAACATCATCATTATTATTTTTATTCTTTAGCATTAGGTAAAGTATCTGAAGTGTTATATGAGTATAGACTTTCAGGTTTTTATTTTGGTACTGGGGATTGAATTCAGTGGCACTCAACCACTGAGCCACATCCCCAGCCCTGTTTTGTATTTTATTTAGAGGCAGAGTCTCACTAGATTGCTTACATCCTCACCAAGTTGCTGAGGCTGGCTTTGGACCTGCAATCCTCCTGCCTCAGCTTCCTAAACTGCTGGGATTACAGACATGAGTCATCATGCCTGGCTCCCCAGCTGTTTTTGAGACAGGATTTCCCTAAATTGCCTCAGTCTCCCAAGTAGCTGGGATTAAGCTTCTGATAGGAAATGTTAAAGACTTAACATTTGTTGTTTCTTTGTTTTAAAAAGTGAAAGGGACTTGGTGAATATGCATGTGTAATTTACAACTAGATTTTGAAGATAGTTCAAAATGTGAAGTATCTCACTATGTTTTTAAAATGTTGATTGTATATTGAAATGATATTATTTTGGATAGATTGGACTGAAGAAATTATTAAAAATTAATTTAACTTGATTCTTTTTTAAAAAAATATTTATTGTTTTAGTTGTACTTGGACATAATACCTTTATTTTATTTATTTATTTTTATGTGGTACTGAGGATCGAACCCAGGGCCTCCCATGTGCTAGGCGAGCACTCTACTGCTGAGCCATAACCCCAGCCCATCACTTGATTCTTTTAAAAATTCATATATTTTAATTAGCGCATTCACTGTTACATATTTTTATGTGCACACAGTAAAACAATGTAATTTTAATTTTATTCCCAGTACCTCTCTCTTTAATGAGACCATAGAAAATTCAAAATTTTACATTATTTTGGTTAGTGCTACCTTTAACCTTCCTTCTTCTAGTTCTTTTTTTATGAAAATGCTTAAAAAATGTGTTGTACCTTCTGTCTCGTCTCATCTGATCCAAGCCCGAAAGTTAGCTCTTTTGCATCATTATTTGAAGGTAATATTTTTGCTTTTCTTGTACTTTTTTTTTTTTTTTTTTTTTTTGCAGTGCTGGGAATCAGACTCAAGGGATGCATGCTAGACAAGAATTCTACCACTGAGCTACACCCCTAGCCTATGTGATTAATATATTAATATATTTCTTTAACACAAATTTCTTAAATCATTTCATATGCTAATAAGCTTGGTGAAACTCCAATATAGTTTATCTTACTGTGTATTAACATAGAGGACTGGGGATGTAGCTCAGTAAAAGAGTGCTTGCCAGGGCTGGGGTTGTGGCTTAGAGGTAGAGCACTTGCCTAGCAAGCATGAGGCAATGGTTTCCATCCTCAGCACCATATAAAAATAAAATAAAGATATTGTGTTCATTATAACAGAAAAATAAATATTAAAAAATGCTTGCCAAGCATGCTCAAAGCCCTGGGTGTTAATCCCCAGTACCAAAAAACAAAAAAACAAAAACCACAGAACTCTTTTGTTTTTTTTCTGTTAACAGAAGATACACATATTTGTGATTGAAACTTCAGACAGTACAGAATGTAATAGTATGAAGTAGTGAAAGTATTTTGTAATCCTACCTTAACACCCTCACTTCTCTACCATTGTTAGAAGTACAGAGATTAGTGTAATCTTTTCCATTACCTGACTTTCTTTAATTCTCTTCCCCTCCCCCTCTCCAAAAGTGGGGTCATATTATGCATCTTTCTATTTCTCTTTTTATTGACTGTATAGAGGAATTTTTTGTTAGTACATTTGAATTTTGTTATTTTTTTAAAAATTTTTAGTTATAGATGTACACAATACCTTTGTTTTATTTTTATTTATTTATTTTTTATGTGGTGCTGATGATCAAACCCAATGCCTTATACATGTCGGGCAAGCGCTCTACCACTGAGCTGCAATCCCAGCCCCTGGTTATTCTTTTTGGTAGCTGAATGGTATTCCATTTTATGGATATACTGAATTTATTGACAAGTCCCCTCTTGATGAATAATTAAAGTGTTTCCAGTTTTTTCCTCTTGTATTACAGACAGTGCTGTGGTGTTTGAACGTACCTTGTGAGACTTTTTATTTTACAGGATGAATTTTTAGAAATGCATTTACTGTCAGAGGAGCCATACAGATTTGATAGAAAGTGCCAGCCTGCCCTGCAAAATCTTTAAGCAATTTATAGTCCAACCAACAGTGTTTGAGTGTGTACCCACATCCCACCACAACATATAGCCATCTATTTACATACATATATTTATTTTTATTTATTCTTTTTAATTATACATCACAGTAGAATCTATCAGTCTGTTTTAATCTTTGTCAGTCTATCATCTGAAAACTTTTATTTATGTTGTAATATTCCTTTGCTGTTGTAAAAATACTTCAAAAAATTTTTTTTTGGGAGGAGGGGTACCAGGGATTGAACTCAGGGACCCTCAACCAACTGAGCCACATCCCTAGCCTTATTTTGTATTTTATTTAGAGACAATGTGTCACTGAGTTGCTTAGTGCCTCACCATTGCTGGCTTTGAACTCGAGATCCTACCTCAGCCTCCCCCAGTTGGTGGGATTACAGTCATGGGCCACTGCACCTAGCTAAAAATACTTGAAAAATTTAAGTGTAAGTTGTCTTATACTTTCAAATTATTATAACTAAATTTTGCCCTAGGATATTTTTTTTTAATTACTGGAGATTGACTCCAGGATTGTTTTACCACTGAGCTACAATCCCTAGCCCTTTTTATTTTTTATTTTGAGACAAGGTATCTTTTCAGTTGCCCAGGCTGGCCTTAAATTTGTGATCCTCCTGCCTCAGCCTCCTGAATTGCTGGGATTAGTCAAATGCCACCTTGACCACCTATTCTAGAATTTTTTTAAAAAATTTTTTCTTAGTTGTAGTTGGACACGACATCTTTATTTAATTAATTAATTTATTTTTATGTGGTGCTGAGGATCAAACCCAGCTCCTCGCATGTGCTAGGTGAGCACTGTACCACTGAGCCATGACTCCAGCCCCTATTCTAGGATGTTTTATATTGCTAAATGCTTTGTACCAGGTAAGATATTTGTATCTGTTGATGGCAAAGGGTTCAGAAGATGGTACTATGGCATAAAAATTATTTTGAGCGAAAGGCATTTGCAAGTAGGCTCATTTCTGAATTCCCTTATCTGGCTAAAGGCACAGCTTTCTACAAGAACCCAGTTGTCATAAATCTCCTCCATAGGGCATGGAATGTCATAAACCTTAGTTGTCAGAAATCTCTTACTTGTGAGTTTTGCAGCTAGGGGAGATTGAGTCTCATCAATGAGATTATCCCTCCCGTACAGATGTTATCACAAAACTCAGTATTTCCGTCTGTTCTCCTAAAGGTACATTTATCTTTCCTAAAAGTGACTTATTTCTTGTAAGTGCTCTTTCTCCCCCTCAAATTTCCCTGTTAAGATAGCATATAACCTTAGCCAAGCGCTGTGGTGCACACTTGTAATCCCAGCGGCTCAGAAGGCTGAGGCAGGAGGATTGCAAGTTCAAAGCCAGCCTCAGCAATGGTGAGGCACTAAGCAACTCAGTGAGACCCTATCTCTAAATAAAATACAAAATAAGGCTAGGGATGTGGCTCAGTGGTTGAGTGCCCCAATCCCTGATCTCCCCCCCACACAAATATGAAGATGCAAAAGCTAAGTAAATTGTTAAGCTAGTGAGTGGCAGAACTTGGATTCAAATCCAAGCAGACTGACTTTAGAGTCCATGCTCTTAATCACACAATTATATTCTCAAATGGAGTAGTATAATTTTAAGATGAAGATGCATCTACACACACGCATGCATTTTTCTTTACTTGTTTTTATTCTTGCTCTTCATTGCTTGTGTTTGTTATCTGAGGTATCAGGTAAGATGTCTGATGCATTAAAATAGGTTTACTTAAAAAAATTTTATTTATTTATTTATTTTGATGCCAGGGTTTGAACTCAGGGGTGTTTGGCCACTGAGCCACACCCCCAGCCTTATCTTGTATTTTATTTAGAGACAGGGTCTCACTGAGTTGCTTAGTGTCTTGCATTTGCTGGGGCTGGCTTTGAACTTTCGATCTTCCTGACTCAACCTCCTGAGCTGCTGGGATTACAGGAGTGCGCCACGGTGCCTGATAAGATCTACTTTTAAAAATTACTTAATTCCTACGTTTTAGTATTTCAATGCATTAGAAAACTCTCATAGGTAAATTTTTGATTGATGTTCTTTTCCTTGCCTGCTTTTTTTCTTTGCAACATAAAGAGTATTACAAGTTATTAGTTGTCCAGTTGTGGAATACAGTTGCATTTTATTTATTTATTTATTTTTAGAGGTGGAAAAGTTTGGGGACTCTTTTATTGCTGAGTAATATTCCATTGTGTATATATGCCACATTTTTTAACTCCATTCATCTCCTGAAGGGCATCTGGTTGGTTCTACAGTTTAGCTATTGTGAATTGTGCTGCTACAAACATTGATGTGGCTGTGTCCCTGTAGTATGCTGTTTTTAAGACTTTTGGATATAGACCGAGGAGAGGGATAGCTGGGTTAAATGCTGGCTTCATTCCCAGTTTTCCAAGGAATCTCCACACTGCTTTCCATATTGGCTGCACCAATTTGTAGGTCCCACCAGCAATTTATGAATGTGCCTTTCCCCCCACATCCTTGCCAACACTTATTGTTGTTTGTCTTCATAATAGCTGCCATTCTGACTGGAGTGAGATGATATTTTAGAGTAATTTTGATTTGCATTTCTCTAATTGCTAGAGATGATGAACTTTTTTCATATATTTGTTGATTGATTGTATATCCTCTTCTGAGAAGTGTCTGTTCATGTCCTTGGCCTATTTATTGATTGAGTTATCTTTATTTATTTATTTATTTTGTTGTTTAGCTTTTTGAGTTCTTTATATACCCCAGAGATTAGTGCTTTGTCTGATGTGAGGGGTAAAAATTTGCTCCCAAGATGTAGGCTCTCTATTCACTTCACAGATTGTTTCTTTTGCTGAGAAGAGATTTTTTAGTTTGAGTCCATCCCATTTATTGATTCTTGGTTTTAATTCTTGTGCTATAGGAGTCTACAGTTGCATTTTAAACATTTCCCCAAACCCTTCATATAGTTTTTAAAAAATTAGTGCTTTATATTTTTGTTATTCCTGAGATATGCATATGGTTGCTTATGGTTACACAGGTAAGCCTTTATTTAAAAAAAAAAAACGCATCTTTACCATGAATATCACTCTTAAAATAGTAGATGTTTGCATAACATAATTATATTATTTGTAATGGTCTTAGAATGTGTTTAAAATCTACCTTGTGAGAGAAAAAAGAAGAAAAAAGCAATAAAACGTACTGCCACAAAAAATGAAAATGAGCAGGATACTGTGACACACATTTGTATTCAGGAGTGACTGAGGAGGCTGAGGCAGGAGGATCATAAGTTCAAAGCCAGCATCAGCAGCTTAGTGAGGCCCTAAGCAACTTATCAAGACTCTGTTTTCAAATAAAAAAACAAAAAGGTCTGGAATGTATCCCAGTGGTTAAGCACCCCTGGGTTAAATCTCTGGTACCTAAAACAAAAGCAGCAACAATAGCAGCAACAAAAATAAATAAAGAAAACCTTACTACTTAATGTTTCTACCATAACTTAAGAATTTAAGGAAATAAGGCGAGTAAAGCACAAGTTTGATTCATGCTTTATACCTGAATGTCTGAACCCAAAATATAAGAAATCTGAAATTAAGGGGTGTTGTCTAAACAGAAAGTTTTAAAAATGTGGCTGTCTTGTTTTAGTTGTTCGTGTGTGTGTGTGTGTTTTCTATATGTTCCTCTTTCATTTCATGTTTGGAACTTTTGAGCTTTAAAAAAAAGTTAAGATAGCTGGGTACTGTGTCTCATGCCTTCCTGGAGTCCCAGTGGCTCAGGAGGCTGAGGCAGGAGATTGCAAATTCAAAGCCAGCCTCAGCAATTTAATGAGAGCTTATCTCAATAAAAAAAGTTGGGGATGTGGCTTCATGTCTAAGTGTCTCTGGTAAACCCCTCCGACCCCCCAAAAGAATTAAGATGTTTCGTATTTGGTGTTTTTTTTTTTCCTGTAATAATGGACTAAAATAGAATAAGATGTGGGGAAGTAGAACCTATTGAGGGAAGCCAGAGACCAGATGGAAATAAAAATCTAAAACCTCTAGAAGAATGAAGCTAGAATGAATACAATCTAAACACTGAAATTATACATCTGCTAGGCAGCTGTGCATTCTTTATTTATAAGTTGTTTTTTTTGTGTGTGTGTGTGAAGTAGCAAAAGAAACTTTGGAAGAACATTTCCTAAATAATCTGAGCAAATATTCTTATCAGTAATTATGATATGTGCATTTTTTGGGGGGGGGAGTACTGGAGATTGAACTCAGGGGCACTTGACCACTGAGCTACATCCCCACCCCTATTTTGCAATTTATTTAGAGACAATTTATTTAGGGTCTCACTGATTGCTTAGTGCCTGGCTTTTACTGAGGCTGGCTTTGAATTCATGATTCTCCTGCCTCAGCTTCCCCAGCGGCTAGGATTACAGGCGTGCATGCGTTGTGGTGCCCAGCTGATACGTGTGCTTTTTTTTAAAAAAATTAATTTTTAGTTTTAAGTGGACACAATATTTTATTTTTATGTTCTGCTGAGGATTGGACCCAGTGCCTCATGCATGCCAGGCGAGCACTGTACCACTGAGCCACTACCCCAGCCCTGATACGCACTTTTAATTGTACATTTCCTAGGCTTTACACAAATTCTTTTCTAAAAACAATTTTTTTTGAGGGGAGGTTCAGTTTAGATTTCCTATTTATAATTTCAGCACTGAATCAATATTTTATTAAATTATATATGAAGAGCTCTTCAGTGGGTACCAAAAAAGAGTGATGTTGTTATAAACATGTCATTGCTTTCCTTTGTTAGTATTCTAGGATGATCTTGGACCATTGTCCAAGACTGGATTTTCAGAAGGAAGGGGAAAAAGCTTTATAACCCAGTAGCTGGCGAAGAAGTAGGGAAAAAAAACTGTCAAGAGATATACCCTTTAAAAGGCCAGATGTTTTTACAAGACTTTAAAAATAATTGGTGATTCTTATCTTCCACAAATTTCCAGAGCAAAGAAAAATGCAGAAGAGATGTTCTTTGAGGCTAGTTATAACCCTGCTAACAAAATCAGATAAGGATAGAACCAAAAGAAGAAGGAGGAAAAAAAAAATGAAAAAGAACAGAAAGAAAGAGATAGGCTATTCTTAGTTGTTACTAATTGTGAAATTTACAAGTTGAATTAAACAGTGTATTAAAATCCATAGGATAACATTAACTGGAGGATTTAAGGGATGATTTGACCTTCAGAAATCTGTAGTGTCATTTACAGTATATTAATAAAGAGGGAGGCCATCTTACTTGAGGTAAAAAAAAAATATTCAAGGGGCTGGGGTTATGGCTCAGAGGTAGTGCGCTTGCCTAGCATGTGCTAGCTGGGTTCAATCCTAAGCATCACATAAAAATAAATAATAAAATAAAGTATTGTGTCTGACTACAACAACAACAACAACAAAATATATTTAAAAAAATACTCAGTGAGCTGGGTGTGGTGGTACATACAGTAATCCCAGTGACTCAGAAAGATAGTGAGTTCAAAGCCAGCCTCAGCAATTTATCGAGGTCCTAAGCAACTCCTCAAAACCCTGTCTCTAAATAAAATATAAAAAAGGGTTGGGGAATGTGGCTCAGTGGTTAAGCGCCTCTGGGTCAATCCCCAATACCAAAAAAGAAAAGAAAAAAAAATGGTGAAATTGAGTAACTGTTTCTGGTAGATTAGACTTGTGGAAATAAGGAAATTTTTCTTAACTTGATAGAGAGTAAAACTATCTAACTGATAAAGCAAACACAACTGGAAAAATATTTTTCTTGAAAGAGGGAACAATACTAAGAGGTCATTTAAGGTTATCGTTACTGATGGAGGCTTTAGCGATTGGACTACAAGAATCTAAAGAATATAAAGGTATAAATATTTGAAGAGGAAGATAAAATGTGTACTTTTTGCCTTTGCTGCCTTCCAAGAATGCAGTTTACCTAGAAAAGACAAGAGGATCAATTGACAGGTTTAGGAAACTAATAAATGAGGTCAGTAAGGTGGCTATATACATGGTAAAGGAAGAAACCAATAGGCTTCATATACACCAGTAGTAGTTGCTCAATTTGAGAAATACTGACAGCATTTAACATTTGGTGTTAATCCTTGGCCTAACTGGCAATTTCCCATCCCAGACAAGATTTCAATCATAAGGAGAGAGCTCTGGAAGTTTCTAATTTCCTGCTTACCTCAATAGAAAAAAAGTCCAGTGTTTTGAAGAGCTGACTCAAGGCTGGTTGCTTTCTGAGTATTCCCAGGGAGCTAAACTGCTCTCACATGTTCTTACTTTCTCACTTTCTAGTGTGTGTGTGTGTATGTATATGTATGTATGTATGTGTGTGTGTGTGTGTATATATATATATATATTTCTTTTTTCTTTTTATCTTTTCTTTTAAAGTACTGGGGATTGAATTTAGAGTGTTCTGCCTCTGAGCTATATATACAACCTTTTTTGTTTTATTTTGAGACAGGGTCTCCCTAAATTGATCAGGGGGGCCTTGAATTTGTGATTCTCCTGCCTCAGTTTCCTAAGTAGCTGGGATTACTGGCATGTACCACCTTTGGAGAGACTGTATTTCTGAGCTTCCTGTAACGTCTGGAGGCCTACCCCTTAGTTTCCTGCAAGAGTAGCACACAGTACACTCAGGGAAATAGAAAAGGAATTTCCCTAAAAGTAACTAGATTTTTTTTTTTTAAATGAAATACATGCTTACTGTAAACACAAAATTCAAACAATACATAAAAGTGAACTTTCCTCTTCTCCTTTTGCTTGTTCTTAATTTATTCCTTCTTCATTGTTAACCACTCTTGCTACTTTTATATATTATCCTAAAACTTTCTCTCCATTTACATAAATACCTGTTTTTGGTGTTTCATACAGATGGTTTCATGCATTTTGTATTGCAGCCTGCTTTTTTAAAAAATATTTTTTTAGTTGTAGATGGACACATGGTGTCTTTATTTATTTTTATGTGGTATTCAGGCTTGAATCCAGTGCCTTACACTTGCAAGGCAAGCGCTTTACCATTGAGCTACAGCCCCCGTTCGAAGCTTGCTTTTTTTGCTTAACATTTTCGTTTCTCTTGGTTTTTTAATCTTACATTGAACTGTATTCCCCTACAGCTCTATATATTCCCTTTGAATAGACACTTTTCTTCCACTGCTATCCAGTTCCTGAAACTTTTCTATAGTCCCTCTTTCTGAACATTTTAGTCACCTTGCTCTGGGGCAGCCTTTGCCCCTCTTTTCAGACTAATATTTATAAAATGCCGCAGTCTGGCTGGGCACAAATCACGAGCCACTAAAGCAGGAACAAACTTTATTTCTGAACTCCACCAGCACACTCCACACATGCTCCCCAGGAATTCTGCCCAACACCATCCAGGAACCAGCAACCGGAAATATCCCTCCTCCTGCACTTTCCCAACCAATTGGAACTCTCCGGGAATCCCCTCGAGAGCTCAACTGGAACTCAAGGAGAACTCTGCGAGAACTTGCTGGCGTCACCTTTCAACCACTACTTCTGGCAAAAATGCCATGCGTCATCCCCACTGGGCTGTGGCCTTCAGCAATAAAAAGTAAAATATGTAGGATTATGAGGGAAATCAATTATATTGAAACACAGCTCTTAAAACATTTTTAGATATACTAGTATATTCTTTTATTAACTAATTAAATAATACAGTGGCAGATTTTCACAACTGCTCTAATTTTTAAATAGTGATGAGCATAAATAATACTTTGAGTTATCTGCAACAGTGTGATTTATTGGGAATATCTAATTTCTTTTGGTTATAAAGCTACAAATTATTATTACTACTACCGTGGATCTTGCCTACTCTCATAATTAAAGAAGAAGTTCAGTTAGAGGGTAGTAAAAGTAAAGGTGTAATTTTTTTTCCATCTACATTCAGGAAGTTCCTGATCAATATCATTAACAACTGAAACTTGATCCACTTTAGAGGACATTAGTTGTTTGGCCGCCCATTTCAGGAGGTGGAGTTTTCTAGACCCTCTTTCCTTTAGTCTTAGAAGTAGGTTATTCTTATTTGCCCTTCTTTAATACTTCCAGAACACTCTACTTCTTACGTTCCTTGATGTCAACAAAAATCAGGATTTTCAATTTCATGATATTGAATAGTACCATTTACAACTATTGTTCCTTGCAGTTTTACATGGAACTGCTGTTTACTTCACGCTTATTCCGGGAAGATACTAATCTTATATGGCACCCTGTTTTCCATACTACTTTTTTTTTCTAATTCTTGGTGATCTCAGCATCAAGTGGGTGATTTGTCCACTACTTTCATGGTCTCTTAGTTTCTTGGTCTTCTCTAGTGTTTTATATCTTATACCTCAGGTCTGTTATACAGTAATAATATTGTAATAACAATAACTGATTCCCCTCTGTTTCATTTTCAAGCGTCGTACAGATTATCACTTCCCATCCTTCCAGTCACAACTTGTAGTACCATCAATCCTTTTGCCTCACTGAGATCCTCACTGCATTCCCCACTTGTCCCCGCCCTTATTCAGTTTAATTTCTATTATCAGTCATGTGCAATTGGAAATATTCTCAAGTCCTCTGCCTTTGCTTAGATGAGAAACCACAATGCTGGTTAAATCCAACTTTGCCTACTTTATAATTTAATAAAAATGTGGTAAGATGAATAACAGATTTATCCTGTTTATTTTTAAGTTTACAGCAGGTCTCTATAACTTCTTCATCTTACTTGAGTGAAACTTTTCTTTGAACAACTTCGTATTTCAATCCCCTAATAATTCTGTTTTCTGTCTCTATGGGTTTGATTAGATACTTGACATAAGCAGAATCATACATTATTTTACTTTTTTAAGTGATGGACTTATTTCACTTATCATAATGCCCCTCATGGTTTGTCCGTGTTGTAGCATATGACAAGATTTCCTCTTTTAAAGACTGGATAATACTTCATTGTATTCAACCACATTTTGTGTATTCATATGTTGATGGATAGCTAGGTTGATTCCTCATCTTGGCTATTTTAAGTAGTACTGCAGTGAAGTGGGAGTGTAGTTATCTCATTTGAGTCTTGTTTTCAATTATTTTAGATACATGCTCAAGTAGGGTGCTGAATGATATGGCAGTTCCATTTTTAAGTTTGAGAAATATTTTTATATCTTTGCATCAGTTTTGGCATCAGTTGTAATGTCTCTTCTTTCATTTCTGATTCTACTTACATGAGTTGTCCCCTGCCCCTGTAGTCTAGTTAGGGGTTTGTAAGTTTTATTAATCTTTTCCAGAAACCTGTTCTTAGTTTTGTTGATTCTTTTCTGTTATTTTTCTATTCTGTATTTTGTTTATTTCTGCTCTAGTCTTTTATCTCTTTCTTTGTGTTAACCTTGGATTTAGTTTGTTATATTTCTAGTTTGTAGAGGTATAGTATTAGCTTATTGATATAAGATCTTCTTTACTTCTCTTTCCTGGGGCTTAAATCCAGGGGCTTTCTACCAGTGAGCTAAATCCTCAGCTCTTTTTGGTTTTAATTTTGAGACTGGGTCTTGCTGATTTGCCCAGGCTGTCCTCAAACTTGTGATCCTCCTGCCTCTTAAATTGTTGGAATTACAGGTATGCACCACCATGTCTAGCTAAGATCTTTTTTTAATGTAGGCCATTTACTGCTATAAACTTTCCTTTTAGTACTACTTTTGCTGCATCCCATCAGCTTTGGGATGTTATATTTTATTTATTTTATGTCCTAAGATATTTTCTAATTTACATTGTGATTTCTTTAAGTTATTAGCTCAAGATTGTGTTGTTCACTTTTCACATAGTTGTGAATTTTCTACCGGTACTCTTCTTCTTCTTTTTTTTTTTTTTTTTTTTGATATTGGGGATTTAACCTAGAGGATCTTTACCACTGAGCTACAGCTACGTCCCCCAGCCCTTTTTATATTTTTATTTTGAGACAGGGTCTCTAAGTTGCTTAGGGCCTATTGCTCAGTTGCTGAAGCTTGTCTCAAACTTGGAATCCTCTTGCCTCAGTCTCCCTAGTTGCTGGGTTTACAGGGGAATGCTGCTGCGCCTGACTCTGCTCTTCATTTTGAATTTCATTCCATTGTGGTTAGAAAAGATTCTTGATATTTCAGTCTTCTTAAAGGTGTTAAGACTTGTTTTGTGACCTAACCTGATCTGTCCTAGAGAATGTTCCTTGTGTACTTTAGAAGAATGTATATTGGCTTTGTATGCCTGTTAGTTCCTATTGGTCTAAGTTCTGTTTCCTTCCTGATCTTCTATCATTTATCCATTATTGAAAGAGGGAGTATTAAAAGCTACCATTATTATATTTCTCCTGTCCACTTTTTTGGTGTTTTCCTTATATATTTGGGTGCTCTGAATCTGCACTTATACCTTTGCTCAAAGAGACTGGGGGAATTAACTTTGCTGCTTGGTCTTGTTTCCATTTAACAATCACTAAGATCAGGTGAGCCTTTCCTTAGTGCTACTCAATAGTAGTTCCTAATCCATTTATTCTCCCAGTCTGACCTAGAGGATCATTTATACCTTCTCTTCAAATCTCCAACATCACCTCCCTCATCTTCACTTAAATATACAACTTTGCTTTTCATCTCCTTGAGAAAATAGATGCCCTAAGGGAAGATTGTAAAATTCTTGCCACTGCATCTGTCCACTTGTCTGCATTTATGTACCACATATTGTGATTCTGTTATGTCAAATGAACTTGCATCAAGGGTTGAAACCTGTACTGTGCTCTAATCCCATTCCTCCTTTCCTGTATAAACTGCAGAATGATTACCAACACATTGTGATTCTGCCACCTTAAAAACACTTCTTTTGGGGCTGTGGTTGTGGCTCAGTGGCTCACCTAGCACTTGTGAGGCCCTGGGTTCGATTCTCAGCACCACATAAACATTATTTAATGAAATAAAGGTATTGTGTCCAACTACAATAACAACAAACAGAAAAACACTTCTTTTGATTCCACTTTCCCAACTGTTGCTCTGTTGTTCTTCATTCCCCTCACCCAAAAGAAGTATCTTTACTTTATTTCCAGTTTTTCTCCTAACACCTTAGAAGCCTACCTGAATCAGACTTTCACTTCCAGCATCCTGCCAAATTGCCCTTTCTCATCCTTGAATTATTTGACTAATTAATAGTTTTGATACAGGCAATTCCTGGTTCTCTCCTTGAACATTCTCTTCACTTGGTTTCCCAGACAGCATATTGAGAAAGTTTTCATCTTAGTCTTTCTTGTCATGGAGTGCCTCCAGAGTAATTTTTGTATCTCTTTTTTTTTCCCCCTCCCCTTAGCTCATTTCCAGGTTGATCTTACCTGACCTCAAGGATTGAAACCATTCATGTTTCAAATTGTGATGATGCCAAATTTTAATCTCTATAGTCTGAACCATTTCTTGGAAGTATAGATGTATTTCACTTGGGTGTCTAAGATGTGATAGCAGTGCAACTTTCTCTAAAAAAACTTTCTTCCCTCAGTAAGTTAATATGCTGTGCTTAGAATGATTTCCCCTTGGAAGAAAACTAAAGCTGTTTTCTTCCTCTTTGAATAAAAATGTATAAATTGTTTTTGGTAAAAAGCATGAGATAGGACTTTTCTTTTAATCAAATGGGAAGCCAATTTCTCAACTCTGTTGAGTAATTCATTTTTAATGGACTGAAATGTAATTATATTAGACTTTAAATAAATAAAATTACCATTTAATGTTTGCATTATAGATTTCATACCCTTTAGAGTATATGTTATTTTAATTTAGAACACAACTATGAGAACAATAGTTGATACTGAATTAAAAATGGATTAAATAAATTGAATAAGTATGGAAACAAAAATCAGACATTAAATTTAGTGTTTAACAAACTAGGAACAACACACTGGAGACAGAGGTTCATTCACTAATCAGTATTTGGATACTTGGATTGCACTTTGAAGAAGATTAATTTTACATAGTAAAATGCAATGACGTAAACTTAACAGAAGAAGGTTATAGTAGAGTATGAAATATGTAACTAAACAGATACAAGCTTCCATCTAATGTAAAAGGTTTGTAGGATGTATACTTAAATTAGGAATGAAATGTAGAAGTGGTAAAATCATTACATACAAAAATGCTGTCTGTATAATCCCAGTTATAGGTATAGGAAATAACCTAACCCTAAGATTATATAGCCATCAGGGGTATGTGATATGAGGAAAAAAGCATATCTCTTTTGCCACTGTTGTAAATTGGCTCAGTCTTAAGGGAAAAGAATTGGACTAAAAACATATTTTAGAAGAAAGGGGGATGAGGTACTATGGAGCTAAGGGATTTGATTTTGAAATTTCTACCTGTGATGGCATACTATAATATCTCCTAATCTGGGCAGGGTTTTTTAAAAAAATAATTTATTTTTTAGTTATAGGTGAACATGATATCTTTATTTAATTTTTATGTGGTGCTGAGGATTGAACCCAGTGCCTCATGCATGCTAGGTGAGTGCTGTACCTCTGAGTCATAACCCCAGCCCCTGGGCAGGGTTTTGAGGGAATCTAGGCATGATGTAAGTAGTCTAGTAGACCCAAGGAAAATTTTCTTAGTACTTTTTTTTTTAATTAGAATTACTCTTGCATAAATTAAATAAAAATTGAAAAATTTCTCTGTTAAAGAATTTTGAACCAAATATGCTGTAAGAGATGAAAATGAATTTCTTATTGACTAAGTAATATATGCTGGTATTTCCAGTCTTCTCAGCAGACTCATCCTAACCCCTACCTCATTTTATTTCCACATAATTGACATAGAAAAAATTGTTCATAAATAATTTTTAAATACTTTTTTTTAGTTGTAGATGGACACAATACTTTTATTTTATTTATTTATTCTTATGTGGTGCTGAGAATGAAACCCAGTGCCTCACATGTGCTAGGCAAGTGCTGTACCACTGAGCTACAACCCCAATCCCAAATAATGTTTTTGTCTCTAGAATTTAGGAAGCAGTGGTATAGAACAGTATTCAACATTGGTCTTGGAACTGTGGTGGAGACAAATTCCTGGAGGTATACAAGCACACAGATAGCTTAAGTGAGTTAATTCCTAGATCTTAAACCTCTGTGAACTCTTTCTAAAGTTGATCTTATGTGAACCAGTCTTTTAAGCAATTTCTTCTTTGCCACATGCCTTTCAACTGTGGACCTTTTCCATTATACAGAAAAGTGGCCCCACTTTTACCTGTCTCTACTCTTAGCCAGATGTATTTGCCTGGCAGTGGGAAACCTTGTGATGAAAAGGATCTCAAAAAATTCCAGGGCACTAGAAGAACAGGGCTGGATATTCAATTGCAAAATAATGAGTTGGATCTCTATTGCACACCATATATAAAAGTTAAGATGGATTAAATACATAAATATAAGAGCTAAAACCGGGCTGGGGATGTGGCTCAAGTGGTAGCGTGCTCACCTGGCATGCATGCGGCCTGAGTTCGATCCTCAGCACCACATACAAAGATGTTGTGTCTGCCAAAACTAAAAAAAAAAAATAAATATTAAAAAAAATTAAAAAAAAAAAAAGAGCTAAAACCATAAAAACTTTACAAGGAAAACATAGGCATAAATCTTTGTGATCTTGGATTGGTAGTGTAGTGTCATATCTGCTTATTAGATATGACATCAGAATCCCGAGCTATCAAAGAAAAAAGTATACAAATATTGGATTTTGTCAAAATTCAAAACCTATGTGCATCAAAGGACATTATTATGAAAATGAAGAAACATCCATAGATTGGGGAAATATATGCAACTCATATATCATATGTATGGAACTTATGTCCAGAATATATTTAAAAAAAACCCACTTATAATTAACCTAAAAAAAAAAACCTATAATTTTTAATTTTTGTTGTTTATTTATTTATTTATTTATTTTAGTACTGGGGATTGAACCCAGGGATGCTTAACTATTGAACCACATCCCCAGCCCTTTTTATTTTGACATAGGGTCTCACTCAGTTACTTAGGGCTCGCTAAATTCCTGAGGCTGGCTTTGAACTTGTGATCCTGCTGGCCTCAGCTTCCTGAGCCTATGGAATTATAGGCCTGGGCCACCATGCCTGGCATTAACCTCTAATTTTCAAATGGGCAAAGGACTTCAAAGAAGATGTGCAAGTGTAATCCCAGACATTTGGAAGGCTGAGGTAGGAGGATTTCGAGTTCAAACCAAGCCTCAGCAACTTAGTGAGGCCCTGAGCAACTCAGCGAGACCTTGTCTCGAATAAAAATTGAAAGAATGCTGGGGATGTGGCCCAGTGGTTAAGGACTCCTGGGTTCAATCCTGATAACCAAAATAATACTTTAAAAAAAATTATAGTTTTGGACCAAAATATCACTAAGAAAAATCAGTGTATAGTGAAGGGTAGCTGAATTTTTATTTTATCTATACCAGGGGCAGAATTTCTGATTTTTCTTATTATACATTTGCTCATTGACAGATCATTTTTAAATATTGTTAGGACAGTAATTAATTAAAAATACTTAACAATTATGTAGTATTGGTGTGTTAGTTTTCTATTGCTGCTATAACAATTACCACAGACTTCATATTTTAAAGAACACAAATGTATTCTCTTACAGTTCTGGAGATCAGAAGTCCAGTACAAATCTCACCAGGCAATGATCAAGGTGTCCTCGGCCTATGTTCCTTGCTGGAAGCCTTCTGGACTGTCTGGGTTTTTTCCTTTCCCAGTTTCTAGAGGCTGATTATATTCTTTGGCTTGAGATTCCTTTCCTGCTCAGATCTTTAAATAAGTCAACATGGTCTCACAATTCTGACCTTTTGTTCTCTTTTTCTTTAACCATAGTGGGGAAAGGATCTCTGCTTTTGGGATTTATGCCATTAGATTGGGCACAACTGGACAATCCAGGATAATCTCCCCATCTCAAATTTTGTACTTTTTTTCTCTCCCAGTTCTGGGAATTGAATTCAGGGGCACTCTACCACTAAGCTAAATTCCCAGCCCTTTTTATGAGCTAGAGTCTAATTTGCCCAGATCATCCTGGAATTTGGAATCCTCTTGCCTCAGCTTCCCAAGTCAGTGGGATTATAGGCGTATACCACTGTGCCTAGCTCAAATTTTGCAACACATGTCCAAGAGTTTTTTTCTTTTTTAACCCAAAACATCTCTATTTTTTTAGTTTTCAAAAAACAAATTTCTTCCTTTTCCAAGATAATCATGATTAACTTAGAAAAATGGTCATACATCTTAAAAGCATTTCCCTCTAACTGGAAAATTAACTGTAGAGAATCTAAACACTGCTTGCCAATTTGTATTGAAGTGAAAAATAATACTTAAGCTATAGACTAGAGTGTAGGAGACTCCACCAACCTCTTTGTGTTTGTCTCAGATAGGCTAATATGTGATCTACCTCATTAAGTTTTTGAATCAGGTTAAGACATGCTAATAGAAGTTTTTTGAAACTTCTATATAAAATTTTATGGTATTAATTTTAGAATGTCTTAAAGTTTTTGTTAATGGTGAGAGAGTTCAATATATCCTTTGATACCATGTTTCTGTTCTTTTTAAAGACTTTTCAGATTCATGTATTTCCTTTATTAGGGCAAATGAAAAGATCTCATGAAAATTAAAAGTACAGACTTGCATGATTCTTTTAGCCACTAGGATTTAAAATTCAAATCTTACCTAGATTATTTTTATTCTTAATCATTTCCTCCTCTAAAGATTGACTTCTTTCCTTTTTCCTTCTTCATTTCCATAGTGGGGATTGAATTCCCGGGTGATCTACCACGAGCTATTTTTTATTTTGAAACAGGATATCATTAAATTGCTCAGGCTGGTCTGGAATTTGCAATCCTCCTGCCTCAGCCTCTGGAGTAGCTGGGATTACAGACAGAGTCACTGCCACTGAGCCCTGCCTCCTCTGATTTCTTAGGAACTAATTACTGTCTTTGTGGTAGAAGCAAAACCAAACAAAAACAAGAAACCAAAAACAACAACAACAACAAAAAAAACTAAATCCACCTTGGATTAGTACAACAAATGGTTCTTAAAACCTGGGCTAATACAGGAGGCTAAGGCAGGAGGATAGATTCAATCTCCAGTCACAAAAGAAAACAAAACAGAAATCTTAGTTTTTTTTCCCCTCCCCTCTTTATGGCACTGGGGATTAAACGCAGGGTCTTATGAGTGCTAGATAAGTGCTTTACCACTGAGCTACATTCTCTCCCCTTTTAAATTTTATTATCAGACAGGGTTTTGCTAAATTGCTCAAGCTGGTCTCGAACTTGTGATCCTTCTGTCTCAGCCTAACGAATAGTTGGGATTATAGGTGTGCCCCACTATGCCCTTCTCCTGGATTGCATTTTAAATCTTGCATAAAATAATCTTATTCAAGTTGCAAATCTTTATAATTGCCTTGTCTGTGTATCCAGTGTGTGACCTCCAAAATATTGTCAGAGTAAGCAAAAATCATTTTTTAAGAATTTGATTTTGTGCACTCCCCCTTACACTGTAATAGTGAATAAATCTTTTCCTCTTTAGCATCACAAAGATGCTATTTTGAGGGGTTGAATTACTTTCAGAATGTTGATGTGAAAAGAAAGAGATCAGGTTACACATTCTTTGTTCTAGACTGCCACTGCACTTCTAGTTTGGAGCTGCACTGGGGAAGATAGAATATGCATTTTCCACAAAATCTTCCACCCTACCCCTTCTTGAGGAGCAAGAGAATTAGGCAGTTTCTCTGACATGGCCTACCCTAAAGAGAACAAGTTTAACTTTAGTATTTGTAGAACTTGCTACTTATTTTTTCTTTTAGAGTCTTTAATTTTATATAATTTAGCATTTCAAGAAGTCAGAAGATTATATATTTGTATTAGGAGATATTTTAAAAATGATATTGTTATTTTGAGAATACTTATATTTTAATAATGCAGTTAAACAAATTTACTTCTAATTTATATTGAATAAATTGAGAGTATATAAAATTATATTTTGAATAAAATATTACTGTCTTGGCATAAAGTGGAATTACTTATATGTTTCAAAATTGGTAGTAAAAAGTTCCCAAAGCAGATACAGTATTTCTTTTGTTTCTTTGATACTGTTAGATAAATGAAGACTTTAAAAAGAGTTTTCACATAAAAATTTTCATAAAAAATTCCTGTGCCATATTCTGAATGATAATTTGACTGTTTATGGTATAATTTTTCTCAGTTCAGTTTCAATTAGAGTATAAACTTTTTAATCTTTAAGGAATCATTTAAACAATTTTAGTTATTAAAATTTGAATGTTATTCTTAAATTTTTTTTTTTTTTTTACTTATAGATGGACACAGTGTCTTTACTTTTTTAATTTATTTATTTATTTTTATATGGTGCTGAAGATTGAACCCAGGGCCTCACACATGTGAGGCAAGCACTCTACCACTGAGCTACAACCCCAGCCTCTGAATGTTGTTCTTAAAACTGTCTTTACATGCAACTGGTCCCATTTCTGAGAGTTTAAGAAGCTTAAATATTATTTGTAAAGTGATTATATCTTTATTAAACATTATAAGTCCATTAAGAAATACTCAAATTTTTATTCTAGGTAATTTTAAGTATTATTTATTTTCATCAGTTTACTACTTTTCTGAAGAAAGTCATTATAATTACTAACAAAATTAATTTTACCATTCTTTTAAAAAATATTAATTTTTTTAGTTGTGTATGGACACAGTACCTTTATTTCACTTATTTATTTTTATGTGGTGCTGAGGATCGAACCCAGGGTGAGGTGAGCGCTCTACGTGAGGCGAGGCAAGGGCTCTACAGCTGAGCCACAAACCCAGTCCCTAATTGTATCATTCTTTGTAACAATCTTTTTAATGTTTTGAGATTAGGTGCTGTATTTTCTTAACAGGATATTATACCAGTACACTTCCAAAAGAGAAAACATATAGCTAATAAAACTAGTTGGTAGGTTTTGGGACTTGGTACTTTTGTTTTGTCCTGCTCACACAGGTTTTATTCTCTCTAGCTCATGATTTAGTTATAATTTATTTACACATTTTTGCCCAATGATTTGCTGTCATACTTGGTTTTCTGTGTTGTGGTTCCAATTCTCTAGCTTTGTCTTTACTTCTGTTTTATGCTTTATCCCTTCTGTCTCCCTGCATATCTAGTAAGTCCCAGCTTTACCTCCTCCATGAAACCTTATTTTCAAATCTGGGCTCTTGGTAATTTCTTCCTTTTCTGTGCTTTGGTAGAGTATATAATGCCAGTATGTACTATCATTTTTCTTCCCGCTTATTTGTTTCATGTCTTTAATGTGATTTTAAATAATGATACTAGCTACTGTTCGTATACCCACTATATGCCAACTACTGTGTCATTATTGTTAATTATTATTATTTGGTATCAGGGATTGAACCCAGGGATGCTAAACCACTAAATCACATCCCTAGCCCTTTTTATATTTTATTTAGAGACAGGGTCTAGTTAAGTTGCTTATGCTTTGCTAAATTGCTGAGCCTGACTTTTGAACTTGCAATCTTCCTGCCTCAGCCTCCTGAGCTGCTGGGATTATAGGCATGGACCACTGCATCTGGCTACTGTGTCATTATTATGGATTTTTAAAATAACCGGGTAGGGTAGGTATTGGCATACATCTGAGGAAATTCAGAGCCAGCTACACTATGCCAGAGTTTAGTCACACATTTTTCTCTTTGGCTCCCTTCACACATATTTGGTATCTTAAAACATTAGATGTTTAATAAATTTGAGATGATTACTTGACTCAGTTTGGTTTACTTTTTTTAAAAGATGGTTTTTGAAGCGGTGAGAGAAATAGTCTTAGAATTTGTGAATTTTTCTTTCAAGTTGCATAGTTTTGTCAAGCAACACCGTGGGCTTTTCTTCTAAACTTCCATGTGCCTAAGTGTAAACCTGTTCCAAAAAGACTGAAGTGTGGTTCCCTATCATGCCAAGAAATCTGTATACTGAATGATGCAGGAAGGTGTTTGAGTAGTGAGAATAGGTTTGTGCTATAGGATATATTGTTTAAATTATTAAGATAATATAATTTATGTTTAAAATTCAATATAGGTAAACCTGATAAATGGGAAAAATGGAGGTAATTTCAGGAAAAATTTAAAAATTTTTGAATCTTCAAAACTTTGTACATTTGCTGTTATTTAGATTTAAAAAAATCATTAATTGGGTTAGAGTTGTGGCTCTGTGGTAGAGTGCTTGCCTCACAAGTGCGAGACCCTGGGTTCGATCCTTAGCACCACATAAAAATAAATAAGTGAAATATAGATATTGTGTCCAACTTCAACTAAAAAATAGATATAAAAATCATTAATTGCTAATGAAATTTGAGATACATTTTTGACATCTTGTATTTCATTGAAGATCATGAATGCTTTATATCATTCTTACAGAATCATATTTTTTAAACTTGAAGATTATTCCTTTTTTGGTGTCAGTTTTTTACTAGTTATATTCTGCTTTAGGATTTGCTTTTGTAGCTTCCTAACCTGGCATTTTTGTGTCTTTTAAAAAAACCAAGTAATTGGACCATTTATCACAACCTGCCTACTTAAAAAAAAAATACTAGTATTGGGGCTGGGGTTGTGGTTCAGCGGTAGAGCGCTCGCTAGCATGTGCAAGGTCCTAGGTTCAATCCTCAGCACCACATAAAAAAAATCAATAAATAAAATAAAGGTATAAAAAAATTTAAAAAACTAGTATAAAATTCTTTTGCATGTTATCTGTAAAAGGAGCATTTTAATCATTCTGTCCACATTTGATAAGTGTTGCTGATTTTTTAAAAAAATTAAATATATAATGTGCTTTAATTTTTTAAACGTTCATTGAACTTTGGACTTAAATCATGACAAGGGTTTTACTTTTTAAAATACTGAGGTTTATTATTTGTGTGTCTTAATTGAAAAATGAATGGCTTCAAAAACATCAAAATATAGCTGGGTGCTTGGTTGTGCATGCCTATAATTTCAGCTATTAAGAAAGTTGATGCAGGATTGCACGTTTGAGGCCATTGGGGGCCTTTTTGAGATCTATCTCAAAAATAAAATGAAAAGTGCCAATGATGCAGTTCAGTGGTAGAGAACCACATGCCGGGCCCTGGGTTCAATCTCTAAGTCTGCCAAAAAAAAAAAAAAAAAGAAAAAAAGAAAAAGAAAAAGATCAAAATTGAAGACCTGCATATAGAACCATACTTTAGGATATATATGCATAAAGTTATGTATTTATAGCCAGGCATGGGGGCCCATACCTGTAATCCCAGGGGCTCTGGAGGTAGAGGCAGGAGGATCATGAATTCAAAGCCAGCCCTAGCAACTTAGCAAGGCCCTAAGCAACTCAGCGAGACCCTCTTTCTAAATAATATACAGAAAAGGGCTGGGGATGTGACTCAGCAGTTAAGTGCCTCTGGGTTCAATTTCTGGTACCAAAAAAATATGTATATATGTGTGTGTGTGTGTGTGTGTGTGTGTTTATAAGATATTAATGTAAATTTCAGATTCTGTAATATTTTAAGGAAACCACTTCATTTTAACAGAGCATTTTGTGTGTTTATACATTGGTGCTGGGGCATGTGCTTTACTGCTGAACTACAACCCCACCCCGAGTTGGTCTTTCTACTTTTCCAGTTACATTGAGATTTTGCCCAGTAATGTCTTTTTGCTTAAACCTACACACATTTGTCAAAGCTATCTAGCACCCTGTTTTAAGTCTGCTTCTTGGCATTTATTTTAAGTGTAATTTAATTAGAACTTGCATGCACATTTCTTTTAGATCTGCTTCCATTCTTAGAAACTGTAAACTCCATGTGAGTGGGGAATTTTACTTGGGTTGTCATGTTAGGGGCCTGGCACACTGCCTTGTCTAGCATAAGTGCTTTGCAGCAGCAGGCAGTACTTTTCTTTAGTCTTCTTTAATTATATTAATAAAAGAGCTTTGGTTTTTGCAAGTTTTTTAGAGGCTCTGGAGAGAAACATTAATCAATAAGATCTAACTTGAATTAATTGTTTTAAAAATACCTGACTAATGATATAATGAACAGAGAATATTAATGAAATAAGAATTTAAGGAGTCAAAGTTAAGTTTTTTTGTTTATTTTGTTTTGTTTTGTTTTGGTGGAGGAGCTTGAACTAGGGGTGCTTAACCACTGAGCTATATCAGCACTTTTTATTTTGAGACAGGGCCTTGATCAATTGCTGAGAGACTCATTAAATTGCTCAGGCTGTTCTTGAATTTGCAGTTCTCCTGCCTCAGCCTTTGAGTCACTAGGATTATGTGTACCTCTATGCCCCACTGAAGTTAAGGTTTTAATATCTTTACTTAGCCAGGTATGGTGGTACATGCTATAATCCCATTATTGTCTCTGGAGGTCAAGGCAGGAAGATTGCAAGTTCGAGGCGAGCCTGGGTAAGTTAGCGAGATTCTGTCTCAAAATAAAAACATAAAACAAACATGTAGCTTGGTGGTAGAGTGCCCCTGGAGATATAGCTCGATGGTAGAGTACCCGTGGTTAGTCTCTGATACCACAAAAACAAAAAACATAACAAAACATACACATATACTCAAAAAAACCAAAACCACACACACATTACAACAACAACAAAATCCCCTAAACCTTTACTTTGCAACACCATGGGCTTTTTCTTCTATTGTGATTTAAGATGGTTGTAATTGTTCATTATTGATGATACCTATCAAAAGGAGAGCTTGAACAACCATTTCTGCTGGATTCTGAATGCTGAGAAACAGAAACTGAACTTTGTGAACTATTACAAGTCATTTGTAAAATGAGATAATAAAATTGACTTCTCAAAGTGTAATTTAGACTTTCATGGAATACCATAGTCTGAAAATACTTAGCAATGTGCTTGTCACACTGTAGGTGTTTTATAAATGTTAATTGTCATAAATTTGCTAGGTATAAGAAAATGTCTTTCCTCAAAAGCAATTGTAGTTGGGTGAGGTGGCCCATGCCTGTAATCCCAGTGGCTCAGGAGGCTGAGACAGTAGAATCTTGAGTCCAAAGCCAACCTCAGCAAAATCGAGGTGCTAAGCAACTTAGTGAGAACCTGTCTTTAAATAAAATACAAAATGGGCTGGAGATATGGCTCAGTGGTTGAGTGTTCCTGAGTTCAATCCTCAGTATCCCCCTCCTCCAAAAAAAAAAGCAGTTGTAAATTTAAAAATGAATTTACTGCCCATCTCAAACCTATATAAAAATATAGTATTTAACTTTTAAAAAGATGTTTAATAGCAATTGTTGTTGGCAGGTCTTTTAGCTCCACTTTGAGTCTTTGCATTGTGTATAATATGGAAAGACTTGGAATAAGTGTATGGGCCAGGGCAGCCTATATAAAAATGCTAAATAATTTTCAGTGTGGCTGTTAAAAATTTAGAAGTACCACTGCTTGGTGTGGTGATACATGACTGTAATCCCAGCGGCTTCAAGAAAAGAAAAAAAAGAGTATCATTTAGTTTGTGTTCATGAAATCTGTGAGAATTTTGACTATTTCTATCCTTTGTTTGGTCTATTCATTGGTTCATTCCTATCAGAAGTCTCTAATTGAGCCTTGTATCTCGTAGAAATTGTAAGGAAAAGAAACTATTTCTTAACAAGCTGGTACCCTTTATCTCCTTACTTGGTACCCAGATGTTTAAGGGAATGATCTATCCACAAAACTTGCTTTTTTTTTTTTTAACTGTTTAAAATCCTCCGTCCACTCTTCTTCCCCCCCCCCCCCTTTTTTTTTTTTGGTACAGGGGATTGAACCCAGGCTACTTTATCACAGAGCTACATCCCAGCCTCCCCCCTCCCCTTAAAATTGTTGTAAATGTACACAACACCTCCATTTAATTAATTACTTAATTTTTATGTGGTGCTGAGAATCAGACCAGTGCCTCACACTTACTAGGCAAACGCTCCACCACTGTGCTATATCCCCAGCCCTAGCCTAGCTTGTGTTTATTTTTTTAATTTTGAGACAGGGTTTCACTGAGAACTGCTGTGGCTGGCTTTGAACTGGATGGCTTTGAACTTGCAATCCTTTTGTCTCAGCCTTCCAAGCTACTGAGATTATAAGTATGCCACCATGCCTAGCTCCTATCCCATTTCATATGCTACCTGTCCCCCAACCCCCCGACTTGTTTGTGTTATTGATTGCCTCCATGGTACCAGATTTTCTGTCCTATGTCTTTCAGCCTCTCAGTAACTTTTAACACAACTAGCACCTCTGCACCAGACTCTTAGCCACTGTGGCATGATGCTGTTGCCTTCTGTATCTTTTATTATGGTCCAGGTAGTGGTGAGGGACAATCTAAATCAGGACTCAGGACTGTCTCTTACTGGCTTCCACCCTTATTCTGAAGTCTTTAAGCCTGTGTATAGTCAGTATCATAATTTAGGTCTTATTCCGTACACCCTGCATTTTGAGCTAATTTATGAAATGACAAGAGAATTTGGAAAGTAAAAATAACTGTGTTAAAGAATCTAAATTACATTTGGAATAATTCTTCTATGTTGCAGATACAAATGCTTATATAACTGTGATGGACAGGGAAAAGATACTAGGAATTTGACATGAATTATCACATTTAAATAAACAGTGTTTTTTTTTTTTCCCTCCCTAGAGGAAAATTGTGGTTACAACATGTGATTGAACCTGTCTAGTTTCAAGTAGTGTTCAGATTCAGTGGTTCAAGCTTGAAAGAGAAACAGAAAAAAAGAAATTCTTGCAGGTGCTTCTCATTCTTTAACCTAGAATATTAGTTTTAATTAATTAAAAAAATATGCATTTTAATATTTTTTTTTAATATTTATTTTTTAATCATGGGCGGACACAACATCCTTGTTTTGTACGTGGTGCTGAGGATCGAACCCGGGCCGCACACATGCCAGGCGAGCGCGCCACCGCTTGAGCCACATCCCCAGCCCCCATTTTAATATTTTAAAAAAATATTTATTTTTTAGTTGAAGTTGGACACAATACCTTTATTTTATTTATTTTTATGTGATGCTAAGGATTGAACTCAGGACCTCGAACGTGCTAGATGAGTACTCTACCGCTGAGCCACAACCCCAGCCCCACATTTTAATATTTGAATATCAGCTAGTCAGAAGTTACCTGGATTTAGATCAGTTTTTTCATTCCAACTAAAGCTAGCAGTCAGAGAATTGTGAGGGGGGGAAAAAGTACTTTTATTACTAGTTATTATAAGAACTCAGTTGTCAAATCAGAGTTGAAAATTATTCTTTTTAAATGAAGTCATTTGAGTAGAATAAAATATTCTCACAGTAACTACCCTAGCCACAACTCTAAAGCAGGACATGTCCCTGGCTTATTAAGATTGCTACATTAAAACAAAAATTTATTATGCATTGTTAACTTTAATAACAATTTACATCAGCCTTTTTCTTTTTTGTTTCTGCTTTTGATCTCAAACTTAAAAATTTCTTCTCCATTGCAATAGTGTTTTCAAGATCTTATATAATCTTAAAACCGTCTATCTGGAATTAATTTTGTTGCATGAGGTAAGGATCCATTTTTTTCCCCCAAGTGGTTAGAATATTTCTCTCAATATCATGGGGCTGGGATTGTGGCTCAGTGGTAGAGCGCTCGCCTAGCACGGGCGGGACCTGGGTTCGATCCTCAGCACCACATAAAAATAAAGGCATTATGTTGTGTTAATCTACACCTAAAAAATAAATATTAAAAAAATCAATACATTGTATTGATCTAAAATGTTTCTTTTATTATATTCTTCCATATATGTAGATTTACTTTTGGTTTCTTGACCGTGGAATCAATATATTAGTAATCTTTCAATACATTTTATTATTTGGTAAGGTAAAAATATTTGTTACCTTTTCAAAGATTGAGGATATTTTACTTTGTTTTTTCATATGTCTTTATAGCATTCTTTGGGTTTGATTCCATTCAAAAATGTTAACATTTCTATATTGGTTTAGACAGAACTGCCCTTTTTATAGAATGTAATTTTCTAATTAATAAAATGGCATGCCTCCTTTCATTAATTTTTTTTCTTGATACTGGGGACTGAACCCAGGGGTTCTTAAACACTGGGATACATCCCCAGTCCTTTTTTTATTTTTTATTTAGAGATGAGTTCTCTCTGAGTTGCTAATTGCCTCGTTAATCTGCTGAGGCTGGCTTTGACTCGAGATCCTCCTGACTCAGCCTCCCGAGTTGCTGGGATTACCGGTGTGATCCACTGTGCCTGGCTTCATAAGTCTTTTTGACTTTAAATAGTTTTATAGTTTTTCTTACATGTTTTGGGAAGCTATTATAAGGGAGATCATTTTTCCATTATATTTTGTAATCAGTTTTTGTTAATACACAGGCAACTTATCAATTGTACATGAAACCATTCAATGTATTCTATTCTTTAGTATCTATTTGCAGTTGGATTTAATTTATACAAAATTTACTTATTGTAAAGATAATTCATTTGAGTTTGGTTAGTTTTAAAATACCATGTAGCTTTCATTATAGTGCAAGGTTTGGTTTCTTCAATCATTTTGTGAAGATAAGTGAATAACAAACTAAGTATTTGTGTATTTTTTACTTATTTATTTATTTTGGGAATGGGGATTGAACTGAAAGGCACTCAACCATTGAGCTACATCCCCATCCCTATTTTGTATTTTATTTAGAGACAGAATCTCACTGAGTTGCTTCGTGCCCTGTTTTTGCTGAAGCTGGCTTTGAATTGTGGTCCTCCAGCCTTAGTCTTCTGAGCCACTGGGATTACAGGCATGTGCCATCTTGCCCTGCATATTTGGTTTTTAAATCATCTTTATTTAGTAAAAGTATATCTCAGATCTGTAAACAGTTTTAAATTTACTTTAGTATAAAGATCTTTTTTTATCTTTAACTCTCTAATATGTTCCTTTGTCTGTTTTGACTGAGAATAGTAGAACTTCATTACCTTACTGTTGGAGAGACTAGCCATCCAAAATCAAAGTGGCAGTAGAACTGTGCATGGATCTGTTCCTGGACTCTTTCCTAACTTCTAGTAATCTCAGGCATTTCTTGAGTTTTAGAATCTGTTTCTCTTTATAAGTCTGTGTTTAAATGTCTTTTTTTTTTAAATTAGGATACCAGTCATTGGACCAGGGTCCAGTCTTAATAACCTCATTTTAACTTGAAACTCTTGATTACCTATATCCATATAAGGTCAAAAAGGTTAGAACTTCAACATATGATTCTGATTATTTATGTTTTTGTTTTTACTTGTAATTTTGAAATAATTTTATATTTAGGAAAGAGATAGGAATAGCATTGTGAACTCCCGTATTCTCCATTCAGATTCACATATTTAACATTTTTTCTACATTTATTATGTCTGTTAAAGTTTGTGTATAAGAAATATTTGGCTGTTAGTACTGGCAAACTCACCAAGGTTTCTGAAGTTAAGCTGTATGCTCAAGAATGTATTTCTTCAATCCTAAAATGCATTTAACTGTGTAATTAACAGGTATAGAAATATCAATATTCTGTGTCCCAAAAAAGTGATGCCAGTTAAACAGTGATATGCTGCTTTTAAGAGGCATACTGATTTCACAGTAGGTTTGATGAATCATTTGGAGTCAATAAAATATAAAAATGCATCATTGAAATATATATAGTAGAATGCATATTTAATATATGTGCATATATGTATATATATGTGTGTGTGTATATATACATATATATACACACACACACACACACACTTTAGAAATTTAATTTTTAGAGTAGTTTTGGGTTCAAAAGCAAAATTGAACAATACAAAGTTTCCACATACTTGTACTCACATATGCATAAGCCACCACTGCCCTATTATTAGTATCTCACACCAGAATGTCGCATTTGTTACAGTTGATGAGCCTACATTGACACATCATTACTATGCAATGTCTATAGTTTAAATTACAGTTCATTCTTGAGAGTATAATTTACGTGTCTTGACAAATGTAAAATGACATGTCCTCCATTGTAGTACTATACAGCCTAATTTCAACTACCCTAAAAATTCTCTGCTATGTTTATTCTCCCTTCTTCTCTTCACCCCTGGAAACCATTGATCCTTTTTAACTTCTCCATAGTTTTAATATTTCCAAAAGGTCATGATTGCAATCACAACTCCATTGGATTCTTTAATGTAGAAATACACATTTAACTTTCCTCCGGTGTCTTTTTGTGGCATTTATTTTCAGTGCTGAGTAGTATTTCATTGTTTGGATATATCACAGTTTATCCATTTACCTAATGAAGGACTTCATGGTTACATCCAAGTTTGGAAAATTATTAATAAAACAGCAATAAATTTCTGTGTACAGGTTTTTACATGGATATAAGCTTTCAGCTCCATTATGTTAAACACCAAGGAATGCAGTTGCTGGATCAGATAGCAAGAGCATGCTTAGCATTTTAAGAAACTGTCAAAACTATCTTCCAAAAAGGATGTAACATTTTGCATTTCTACCAGTAGTGAATGAGAGCTCCTTTTGCTCCATATCCTTGCCAGCTTTTGATGTTGTCATTGTTCTGGATTTTGGTTGTTCCATTGCATGTGTAGTGGTATCTGTTTTTGGTTGACATTTCCCTCGTGACAATATGGAGCTTCTTTTATATGGAGCTTCTTTTCATATGCTTATTTGCCATCTGTATGTCTTCTTTGGTGAGGTGTCTATTAAGACTTTGGTATCCCCCGCTTTTTTTTTTTTTGGTATTGGGGATTGAACCAAGGGGCACTTAACCGCTAAGCTACATCCCCAGCCCTTTTTTATTTATATGATTTTGAGCTGGGTCTCACTAAGTTGCTCAGGGCCTTGCTAGAGGCTGGCTTTGAACTTGTGGTCCTCCTATCTCAACCTTTCAAGTTGCTGGGATTGTAGGGTTGTGTCATCTTGCACAGCCCCAGTTTTTTTTTTTTCTTTTAAGATGTTAATGGACCTTTATTTTATTGATTTATTTATATGTGATGCTGAGAATCGAACCCAGAGCCTCACACATGCCAGGCAAGAGCTCTACCACTGAGCCATAACCCCAGCCCCAGTCCCAAGTTTGTTTTTTTTTTTTTTAAATATTTGAACAGCCAGCCCCAGCTTTTAATTGTGGTGTTTGTTTTCTTATTAAGTTTTAAAAATTCTCTTGATATTTTGAATAATAGTCCTTTATCTGTGGTGTCTTAATACAGATAATTTTTCCTAGTCTGTGGCTTGTCTTCTTATTCTCTTGACAGTGTCTTTTCTAGACCAGAAATTTTATAATTTTAATGAAGTCTAACATTAAGTATTCCATGAATTGTACATTTCCAATCTGTATAGTTTTTATTTCCTTTTCTTGGCTTTTTACATTAACTAGAACTTGCAGTATGATGTTGAAAAGGATTGGTAAAAGGTGACATCTTTGCCTTGTTCCTGATCTCATTATAAAGCTTTTTTAAATTTCTCACCATTAAGAATGTTAAGATATAGGTTTTGTAGCTGTTTGTCCATTTAAGGAAGTTCCCCTCTGTTGCTGGTTTTCTGAGAGGTTTTTTATTTGTTTGTTTTGTACTGGGGATTTAATCTAGGGGAACTCTACCAGTGAGCTATATTCCCAGCCCTTTTGATTTTTTGTTTTGAGACAGGATCTCCCTAAATTGTTCTGGCTGGCCTAGAATTTATAATCCTCCTCCCTCAGCTTCCCTAGTTGTTGGGATTATAGTCATGTGCCACCATATCTAGTGTTTTCTGAGAGTTACTGTGAATGAGAGTTGGATTTTGTCAAATGGTTTTTCTTTTTTTTCTTTCTCTTTCTCTTTGGCACGGTCTTACTGTGTTCCTCAGGCTGGTCTTGGAACTCCTGGGTTCAAGTAATCCTCCTGCCTCAATCTTTTAGATAGCTGGTACTATCGATGTGCCCCACTGTGCCTGGCTTGTCAGATGCTTTTTCTGCATCTGTTGAAATGACTGTGTTGCTTTGCTTCTTTTTTTAAAAAATATTTATCATTTTAGTTTTAGGTGGACACAGTATATTTTTATGTGGTGCTGAGGATCGAACCCAATGCCTCATGCATGCTAGGTGAGCACTCTACCACTGAGCCACAATACCAGCCCCTGCTTTGCTTCTTTAATTGGTTGATATGGTTGATTTCATTAACTAGTTTTTGTTGTTGTTGTTTGGCATTAGGAATTGAACCCACAGGTGCTTTACCACTGAGCTACATCCCCACCCCTTTGTATTTTTTATTTTGAGTTGGGTTTTGCTGAGTTACTTAGGCCTTGCTAAATTGCTGAGGCTGGCTTCTAACTTGAGATCTCTGGCCTCAGCTTTCCAAATTGTGGGATTAAAGGTGTGCATCACCATGCCCAGCACACGGATTGATTTTTGAATGTTGAGTTATCCTTGAATAATGGGTATACATTCTACTTGTATAAAATTCTTTTTATAGGTTGTTGAATTTGGTTTGCTGTTTTATTGAGGATTTTTGCATTTGTGTTCATGAGAATCATTGGTCTCTTTTCTTTTTTTGTAACATCTTGGTCTGGTTTTAGTATTAGTATAATGCTGGCCTTATGGAGTCAATTAGGAAGCATTCCCTCTGTTTCTGTCTCTTGAAAAGAACTTACAGAGAATTGGTATAATTTCTTCCTTAAATATTTGGTAGAATTCACCAGTGAGCCTTTTGGGCATAATGATTTCTATTTTGGAAGATTATTATTCCAATTTCTTTCTTTATTTTTTTAATATTGTTAGTTGTAGATGGATACAATATCTTTATTTATTTTTTTTATGTGGTTCTGGGAATTGAACCCAGTGCCTCACACATACTAGGCAAGCGCTCTACCATTGAGCCACAGTCCCATCCTATTTTAATTTCTTTAATAGATAGGGCTGTTCAGATTGTGTATGTCTTGTGTGAGTTTTGCCAAATTATGTCTTTCATAGAAGTGCTCCAAGTCATCATATTGGTCTGTTATTAAATTTCTGGGTGTAGAGTTGTTTATAAGTTAAGTATCTTTTATCCAAAATATTTAGGACCACAAGTATTTTGGTTATTGGAATATTTGCTTATATATAATAAGAGATCTTGGGGATAGGACTCAAGCCTAAACAGAAAATCATTAGTTTCTTATAAACTTTACTTGCATAGCCTGAAGATAGTTTTACATGATATTTTTTTTAAAAGAAACTTATATTCTTTTTTGTTTAATATTTATTTTTTAGGTGTAGATGTAGTGTTGAGGATCGAACCCGGGTCCCTCCTGTGCTAGGCGAGCACTCTACCGCTGAGCCACAATCCCAGCCCTTTACATGATATTGTTAACTTGCTTACACTATGAATCCTTCATCTGCCAGATGCTCAGCCTATATTCCTTTATCATCTTTATAGTAATGTACGTTTAGAGAGAATCTGTGGTTCTGTCTCCTTTCATTTCGATATTTGTAGTTTGTGCCATCATTTCCCCCCTTAGTTATCCTAGCTAAAGGCTTATCAATTTTATTGATCTTTTCAGAGAATCAGCTTTTGGTTTTGTTCATTTTCTCTATTCCTGTTTTCATTAGCATTAATTTCTGATTTTTATTATTTGCTTTCTACTGTTTACTTTGGATTTAATTTGCTCTTCATTTCTAGTTTCCTAAAGTGGAAGCTTCAGTTGATTTTATTTTTTCCCCCAGTATATGCAATTCAGTATTATAAATATGAATTATATTCTCATATTTCTGAGTTTCTCTATTTCTAATGTTGTTTTCATGTTTATATAATCTTAATGATTTTTGTTTGGGGATAGTAGGTTATACTTCTTAACTGTTTCATGTGTCTGTCCTTCTGGCATACTTTCAGTTGTCTGTAGAGATGTCATTTTCTCCTTCGTCTACCCTGCCTCCCTTCTTATAATAAATTGTATGAGTGTGGATATGAAAAATTTCATGGGTCATTTTTATTGAAAATAATTTTTTCTGAAATTTTTGGAGAAGATGTGATGCAGGGCAGCATTTCTAACTTCACAGAATTATTTGGGGTGATAGTAAAAAGGTGGTAGGTTGCCTTTCCAGATCTCCCGGTTCTGTTAACTGCACATCACTTTTATGTGGGCCTCGTCTATTCTTTGTTTCTGTTGCACCTTTCCTGCTCAAATTTGTTTTCCTTCAGTGCAAGACTTTGTCCTACAAAGGAGGTCTTGTTGGTCATTTTTGAAGTTCAAAAGGCCTTGACTGCTGCATCCACTTCAAACCTTATGCCCTTACAGGGCCATTTGCTATCATCTTCAACTGAATTGATCAATTTTCCTATTCTCAGTTTCATCTGCATTTTCACATTTACTCATTGAATATTCCAGTGAATACTTCTTTGCTGTTTTGCTGGTATAAGGACATGCAAGAGGCAAAGTAGTCCTTACCCTATCAAGGCCCCAAAATTGCAGGTATGACTTTTCTTTAAAATTGGAGATAACAGTTCAGCCTAAAAACTGACTTAAAAATCTGTATAAGAAACAGTCATACCCTGGACTTATTAGCCCCTTTACTGCATGCTGTCCATTCAGCCAAGTGCCTCTTTGGGGTAATGGCTTTCTAGTTCTCATTCACATTATTTTCCTTTCATACTAAGCCTGAGGGAACATTTAATTTCTTTACCCCTTCAAGTTAGATAGGATCATGTGACTGATTCTGGGTACTGGATTTTGATGGAAAATTGTGTTACTTCTGGGTTGGCATAGTAAAAAGTTCATGAAGATATTCTCTCTCTCTCTCTCTCTCTCTCTCTCTCTCTCTCTCTCTCTCTCTTTTGTTGTTGTTGTTTTCTTGATACAGGGCAAGATGGTCCAGACTGGAAATAGACCTGCTTGATGTCATTGTACATATTACATGAGTCAAAGTTTTCTTATGTTGAGCCATTGAAATTTTGGAGTTATAAACACAGCTGTCTGATAGCCATCAACCACATATGTCTATTGAGCCTTTGAAATGTGGGCAGGCCTGATTGAGATGTGCTGTAAGTTTAAAGTACATACCAGATTTAGAAGACTTAAGTATGCAAAAAAGACTAAAATATCTTCTTAATAATTTTCATATTGATTACATATTGAAATGATCTTAGATCCGCTGGGCTAAATAAAAACATTAAGTCAATTTCAGCTTTTTCTCTAATTTTTTTCCTGAGGCTGCATTGCTAGAAAATAAAAAATTACACATTTCTTTTAAATAGCACTAACCCTACCTGGAGTAAATTAGTACTCCATCTCATCTTGGTAGAAAATGGTAACTGTTTATCTAGAGAAGTCAAGCCAGTGGTGGTCCAGATTTGCAAAGAGTACAGAAAATCAATACACTTTAAGCAGAGGTTAAGCAAAAGCCTACCACTGATTCAGGAGATATACCCCCTTCTCTTAATTTCTGTCCCATATCCCTTTGGATTTGTTTGCAGAGCACTGGAGGTATATGCTCCATCTAGGAGATTGGAGGAATCTTCTAAGAAATTGAATGTCTCCAGGGAAGAGATCAACAGAGTCTCCATATTAGTACAGGCAGGTGACTGACCAACTATCTTAAAGTGAAGCCAACCAACTTACAAGCCCCAGCTACAACCAGAGAATATGTAGTCGGGGTTCATGAACTTCATGAAATGGTAAAGGGAAAGAGAATAATAACTGTAGCAGTGAGTCCATTTGTGTATTAAGAAAAAGCAAATAACAACAGTACATCGAATGTATGAAATATGATATGTCAAGAGCTTTGTAATGTTTTGAACAACCAATAATAAAAAAAAGTATAAAAAAACTCAACAGTACAAATAGGAGAAAATTAGCATATCATCTTTGTGATTAAGCTCTCCCCCAACATCTATATTCCATCTTTTCCCCCCCAGTTTTTTCAATGTGGTAAAATATATACATACATAAAATTTATGTTCTTAACCATTTTTAAGTGTACAGTTCAGTGTATTAAAATATTCATAATGTTCTATAACCATCACCATTCATCTCAGAATTCTTTTCCTTTTGTAAAATGGAAATTAAACTCATTAAACAATAATTACCCCTTTCCCCAGCTTTGGCAACCAACCTCCATCTCTAAATACCTCATGTTAGTAGAATTATACTTATTTTTCTTTTGGTGACTGGCTTATTTCACTTAGTATATGTCCTGAAGGTTCGCCATGTGGTAGCTTATGTTAGAATCTCCTACTTTTAAAGACTGAATCGTATTACTTTGTATGTTCAGGCATGCTAATGAGAATGATGTTCTGAGAAATTTGTTGTCAGGTGATTTTGCCCTTGTATACTCAATGGAGTGTACTTACGCAAACATAGATGGCACAGATCAGTCACTTGATTTGGCCTCTTGATGCACTTGAGAAGCAGTAAACACAAAGTGTATGAAGCTGCTACTGATGTAATACAGCATACTGCTTTACCTTTTTATAAGTACTTTCTGAAATAACAATTGAAAGTAAAGTTTATACATAAGCCACTAATATAGTGGTTTATTATCATTATTGGATATTATGTATTATATATAATTGTATGTGCTGTACTTTTTATATGACTGAAAGTATAGTAGGTTTGTTTATACCAGCATCATCACAAACACATGTGTTATGGTTTGGATTTGAGGTGTCCGTGGAGAAAGAAGTACATGTTAGACAATGCAGGAATGTTCACTTGTGAAATGATTAGATTATTAGACCTGTGATCTCATCAGTGGAGGTCTTTTATCAATTAATTTGAGTAGATTACTGAGTGGTTAACTGTAGGTCACTGTAGGCAGTGGGGCATGGCTGGAAGAAGTAGGTCACTGGGAATTATATGATGTGCCCTTGAGGATTATATACCATATTCCTTGCTCCTTGATCACTCTGTCTCCTTCCTCCTCTCTCTCCTTCTTTCTCTCTCTCTCACTCTCTCTCTTTGTTTGTCTATCTCTATCTGTTTTCGGGCTGCTAAGAACTGAGCAGCTTTCCTTCATTATGCCCTTTTGCTATGATGTTCTGCTTCACCTGGGGTTCAGAGCTATTGAGTTGGCCAACCATAGACCGAACCTCTGAAACCTCAAAGTATACTTTTCCTTCTCTAAGTCTTTCTGGTCAGATATTTTGGTCACAGTGAAGAAACACTAACACAACTTGAGTAATGCATTGCACTGTTACAACATCTTAGGCGATAGGAATTTTTCAGATTCATTATAAACTTATGTGATCACTGTTGAAATGTGTCCAGTTTTGACCAAAATATCATTAGGCAGTAAATGACTATATATATAAGACATTTTGATTATGGATTCATTCATTGATGAACACTTGTGTTACTTCCACATTTTAGCGATTGTGAATAATGCTGCTATGAACCCCAGTGTACAAATAAGAGTTCTAGGAACAATTGTACTCCAGCAAATTGGATTACTAGATGATGGACAGAAAAGCTATCAAGACTAAAACATGAAGAAATGAAAAAATCTGAATAGATCTATAACACTGAATAGATCTATAACACAAAAAGTCTTTCAATAGTCAGGTGAAGTGGTACATACCTGTACCCAGCAATTTGAGAGGCTGATTCAGGAGGATCACAAGTTTGAGATCAGCCTCAGCCACTTTTAGCAAGGCCCTAAGCAACTTAGCAAGAATCTGTTTAAAAATAAAAAGGATGGGGATGGGGTTCAGTGGCTAAGTGCCCCGGATTTGATCCTTAGTACCAAAACAAAACACAACAAAACAGAAACCTCCCCAAAAAGAGAAATCCTGGACCTAATGGCTTCACTGTGAATTCTATTAAACATTTAAAGAACTAACACAGGTCTTCCTTAAACTTTCCAAAGAAGAGGAAGGAACACTTGTATCTTTAAAGATTTCTTATATATTAAGAATACCATGTTTTGTGACAGTTTGCTTATATTGAGAAACTTCAATTTTTAAAAAAATATTTATTTTCTAGGTGTAGGTGGACACAACACAATGCCTTTATTTATGTGGTGCTGAGGATCGAACCTGGAGGGTCGCCCATGCGAGTCAAGCACTCCACTGCCGAGCCACAATCTCAGCCCAACTTTTCAATTTTTTAAAAAAGTTAAGATCTTTGCAAATCTGAGTTTTCCTGGAAAACTGCCTTCTTTCCACCAAAGTAGACATGTATGCTTGAACTGTGTGGCTTCCTTGACCACTCATCTTACCTCCTAAAAATAATGGCAATATATATTACCTTCTTACATTATTACAGTGATTGTTGAGATCACCAGTAGGGTAACAACTCCAGACATACCGGGGATTCTCTGGGTTTCTGAGTAGTGCAGGTTATGTGCATGCTGGCTATGGAGAAGAAATGATTTCTCCAGCTTCCTCCACTACATACCTGTAATCCCAGCAATTTGAGAGGCTGATGCAGGAGGATCACAAGTTTGAGATCAGCCTTAGCCACTTATGTTTGTATATAAATTGTTCAGAGGAAAGTTGATCATGTGATGTATAGGCAGATGATTTCTCCAGTTGCTGTCCAGCACTGTTCCTACTCCTCTCTGCTTCTCACCCTGCACCTCTTCTCCACCCCTTTGATTTTGGAAGATGACTTCACTTTCTACTTCTTAAATTAAGATGTTCAGTTTCTTCTTGTTCATCCACTTCAAAGATCTCTTTTCTTTTTGTGCTGCTGGAAATCAAACCTCCAGGACTCTGTGCATGGTAGACAAGCATTCTGCCACTGAACCACACCCCTAATCCCAAATATCTTTTTGAGCCCTTTTCTTCTTTTTTAACACGTTTACTCCTTTTTTCTAAGGCTAGATTCTTGTCTCGTGAGACTTTCTTTTCATTGCCCCTCTATCCTTCCTTGGCTATTTTCAGTTTGTTGGCAAACCTGGTGAAATTTTCTTTAAATTTAGTATATCTCTAGCAATTAGAGAAATGCAGATCAAAACTACACTGAGATTTCATCTCACTCCAGACAATCATCAAGAATATAAGCAACAATAAATGTTGGTGAGGATGTGGGGAAAAAGGCACACTCATACATTGCTGGTAGGACTACAAATTGGTGCAGTCACTCTGGAAAACAGTATGAAGATTCCTCAGAAAACCTGGAATGGAACCACCATTTTACCCAGTTATCCTACTCCTCAGTTTATACTCAAAGGACTTAAAATTGGCATACTACAGTGACACAGCCACATCAATGTTTATAGCTGCTCAATTCACAGTAGCTAAGCTATGGAACCAATGGCGGTGCCCTTCAACAGATGAATGGATAAAGAAACTCTAGTATATAACACAATGGAATATTACTTAGCCTTAAAGAAGAATGAAATTATGGCATTTGCCACTAAATAGATGGAATTGGAGAATATCATGCTAAGTGAAATAAGCCAATCCCAAAGAACCAAAGGCTGAATGTTTTCTCTGATATTCGGATGCTAATTCACAATGAGGGGTGGGCAGAATAGTGGTGTTTTGGACTAAACAGAAGGTAGTAAAGGGAGGGAAGGGGCTATGAGGGTAGAAATGATGGTAGAATGAATTGGACATTATTACCCTATGTGCGTGTATAATTATATGACTTGTGTAACTCTACATCACATAAAACCAGACAAATTGTAAAGTTATACTCCATTTATGTATAATGTGTCAAAATGCAGTCTACTGTCATGTATGACTAATTAGAACAAATAAAAAACAGTATAAATTAGCAAAACCTTCCCTTCTCTATTACTGCCTTGAGGCTATATACCATTTTCCTTTTCACCTCCAGACTTCTCAAAATGGTCATGTATACCTTTATAGCTCCAGTTACTTGTTATTTGCTTCTTTCTTGCCATTGCCATTTTTTGCATCACTTGTTTTTAAATTGTGGGGTCCTAGTTCTCCATGGCTTTTATTTTTACCTCTTTTGCATTATTACCTTTTACTCGCTTAATTTTTTAAAAACCTCACTTTAAAAAAAATTTACCTTGTAATAGAAAATTTGAAAAATACAATGAAGTATAAAAAGAAAATTTTCAACTGTAATGCCCCAAATATTCATTATTAAACTTAGGAGTATATAATTTGCATATCTCTCTCTTTAATGCATTAAGTTAAAAAATCATACTTTGCTTATTTTTTTGTTATCTGATCTTTTTCTGTTTTAATACATTGTGAATATATTTCCAATCACTCATTCTTCTGCAGTATAACAGTAACCACATAAATTGGTAGTGTTGAGATTGTCCGCTTTAACATATTAGCTTCAATTACTCCCTACCTGTGTGACATGGGACCAGTTACTACCATGGATTTTAATGTCTTGGTCTTGAAAACAAAGAAAACATTTTTATCTAACTCCTAGGATTCCTTTATGTGGCAAATAAGAAAATATATTAAAAATGATTCTTGACAATTAATAACTACTAGCTGTTGTTACAGTATTATGTGACTGTACTATAATTTATTTAAATTACTTCTTTTTGCATGTTTTTGTTGTCGTTAATAAGGTTGTGAGACCATCCAGGTAGTGGGTGCACATCATTATTTTTTAAGTGTAGGTTTTTTCAACATTGTTTTAGTTGTTGATAGACCTTTATTTTATTTACTTATATGCAGTGCTGAAAATCAAACCCAGTGCTTCACACATGCCAGGCAAGTGCATTACTGCTGAGCCCCATCCCCAGCCCCTTAAGTGTAGATTTTTAAAAAATATTTTTTAATTGTAGTTAGACTCAATATCTTTATTTATTTTTATGTGGTGCTGAGGATCGAACCCAGGGCCTGCACGTGCTAGGTGAGCGCTCCACCGCTGAGCTGCAACCTAAGCCCAAAGTGTAGATTTTTATTAGTAAAATTATTGGACTAGTGAGTATATGATACATCTTGCTAAATTACCCTCTAGAGAGGTTATGCTCATTTAACCTCATGGGACTGTACAAGAGACCATTAGCTTCCTTACATTTTTCAAGAAACCTTCATGCCTTTTATGCTGCTTCTCTTGCTTAAAGTGAGCAACACTATGATGAATGTATAATTTTTCTGCTTTTGCCAAAATATTGTACTTAGTTATAAAGGGATCAGTGACATTATAATTAGCCACAAATACTTCTTTCTTTCTTTCTTTCTTTCTTTCTTTCTTTCTTTCTTTCTTTCTTTCTTCCTTCCTTCCTTCCTTCCTTCCTTCCTTCCTTCCTTCCTTCCTTCCTTTCCTTTCCTTTCCTTTCCTTTCCTTTCCTTTCCTTTCCTTTCCTTTCTTTCTTTCCTTTCTTTCTTTCTTTCTTTCTTTCTTTCTTTCTTTCTTTCTTTCTTTCTTTCTTTCCTTCCTTCCTTCCTTCCTTCCTTCCTTCCTTCCTTCCTTCCTTCCTTCCTTCCTTCCTTCCTTTCCTTTCTTTCCTTTCTTTCCTTTCTCTCCCTCTCACTCTCTCTCTCTCTCTCTTTCTCCTTCCTTCCTTCCTCCCTCCCTCCCTCCCTCTCTCTCAACTCTGAGCCACATCCCTAGCCCTGTTTTGTATTTTATTTAGAGACAGGGTTTCACTGAGTTGCTTAGCACCTTACTAGGTTGCTGAGGCTGGCTTTGAATTCGAGATCCTCCTGTCTTAGCCTCCCGAGCTTCTGGGATGACAGATGTACACCACTGCGCCCAGCAACCACAAATATTTCTTGATCTGCATTTCATTTAGGTTTGGCTTCAGAAAGAAAGAGAATTAGAGCCTGTAAAGATGTGCACAAAGATATGTAGAAATAGGTTCTGAGTCTTTCTGTTTTGAAATTTCTCATATTTTATCCTAAATGAATTTGAATCTCCTACTTTATTTGGATGCCAGGTTGTATGTGGATAAGATTTTTAATTACTTTGTAGTCTGATTTACTATTTTTTTGGGGGGGGTTGGATTTTTAAAGACAGCTTTACTGAGATAATTTGCATGACATGATTCACCCATTTAAAGGACACACTTCAGGGGGTTTTGGTATATCTGTAGATAGGTACAACCATCAGTACAATCAATATTGGAACATTTCGTCACCTCCAAATGAAACCCTATACCCTTTCACTATCACTCCTTTATAACTTTTTTATTTTTAAATGGTATTTTCTATTTTCAATTTTTTATATTGTAGATAGTTTGTACAGGATTTGGGAAGAGAAAGTATGACATTTGGATTAAAAGTTCAGTATCTGGAGTCTTACTGATAGGTTGGAATCCCAGGTCTTCCTTAATATCTGTGTGACTTTGGGTGGGTTACTTAACCATCCTGAGCCTGTTTTCTTATCTGTAGTATGGAATTAGTAGTGGTGCTTGCCTCATAGGTGTATTTTAAGGGTTAAACAAGATAATAAATATATAAAATTTAGCACATAATTGACACATAGTATTCAATAAATGGAGCTCAATAAAGGTATTATTGGTATCATACTTTTGTTTTTAAATCATCTAGCAAGTGTTTGGTGCTAGTGGATGTTGTTATTAAATCCTGAGTGGTGTTTCTGTCAGTGTTTCTGAATGTTTTCTGATAACAGTATTAGTAGTTTACTCTTAGAAAGTGTTTGCTGTTTGCCTGGCTCTATTCTAAATGTTAAACCTTTATTAACTTCTTTGATCCTCATATTTCAGATATGTTTAGTTGTTATTCCCATTTAATGGGAATTAGAGGAGGTTAAACAACTTGGTCAAAGGATTTACAACAGGTAAGTAGTAGAAGGATTCTAAACAGGATTCTAGCTCTCAGTCTGGGTACAGAGCCCGTGCTCTTATCCCTGTGCTTTTATCATTACTGTCTCCTTCCTAAAAAAACAGTTCATGGGTTTTTAGGCATCTTAATATCTTGGCTGCTAGAGGATCTATATTGAAAAGGACTGTGAGGTCTTTAGTGCTTGCTTGGAAGAACTAAACTGAGTGGTGATGTCTGCTCTGATCATGGACCTCAGGGTGGTTTTGTTTTCCATCCAAATCAGATCACACCTTGATGGTTCTGCTCTATCAGCCTAAAATGAGGACTCTGGGTGGGGCCAGGGCTAGCACTTCTTGGGTCTCTTGGAATGTTTATTTAAACCTGAACTATTCCTTCCTTTAATGCTGTCAAATCCTGCCAGTCCTTGGAAGGCCACCTTAAATTACTTCTCTGGACTCAGCTGCAGTGATCTTTCCACCTGTGGAGTCACATAATTGTCATGTGTAGTAGTGTGACAGCATTTGTATTATAATTTGGCACCATTATTTCCATTTTAGTGTATTTTTGACTTGACATGTTAATTAAATGTTGCTTGAGACAGGAAACTATATCTTAAATGTTTTAAAATTAATTACAGTACCCCAGGAAGTATGAGCAAGTAAGGTAGGTAGGTAGGTAGGGTGTGTGTGTGTGTGTGTGTGTGTGTGTGTGTGTGTGTGTGTAAATATTTTTCTTTCAGTCTCATTCCTGTCAATAATAGTTGCTCTCTGAAATTCAAACTCCCAGACTTAGTTCCAGAGGTATGTGGTATGTGTTTGTAAGAAGGTGGGTAGTCCTTAGGCTGTTGGGTTATATGCATTATGTGCATTATACTGCATCTGATTGTCTGAAACTCTGTTTTTTTTTTTTTAGTTGTAGATGGACGCAGTAATTTTATTTTACTTATTTGTTTTTATGTGGTAGCTGAGGATTGAACCCAGTGTCTCAAAGGTACGAGGCAAGTGCTCTACTACTGAGCTAGACTCCAGCGCCTGATTGTCTGAAACTCTTTCAGACCTGTTGCTTCCTTTTGAAATTTTCCTTGATTGCCCTAGTTGATGCTCATCCTGTGTATAGACCCCTCCCTTAGGCATGTGACTCACTGATTTAAAACCAGTACAGGATAGTAATTAACTACCTCCCTCTCATCATATAGAGATGAGAACGTAAATGAATGCTTCCTAGCTAGCACTTTCTTCCCCAACTGTTTACCCACCTACGGACTTGTAGCAACACTGTCCCTCACCTGGTCTTTGAAGGAAGTATCTCTAGAATGTTTGTCTCCTATTAGAAATGATTAGTTTGCATATTCTTGTACAAGTGATAGATTTTTCAACTGATTTAGTTTTCTGTAATTTTTATAATGTCATTAGTTTGGTTTTATTGATGTGTACATTAGGAAAGATGACAGTTGGATTTTTAATGAAGGTAATTTTAAGTTTTTAGTAAATATTAATTAAGTCAAATATTATGACAAATTAGTTGAATTAAGGTCTAACATCACCAGTACATTCTTAAGATAGCTGATAGATGTTTATCCATTTTCATGAAATGTAATTAGATTTTTAGGAAAATATATTTATGTAAAGGAATTTATTCTACCTTTATTACTGGCAATCAAAGCTTTTTTTTTTTTTTTTTTTTTTTTTTAAGTGTTGGTGGTGCTGGGAATTGAACCCAGGGCCTCACAAGACATGCTAAGGCAAGTGTTGTGCCAATGAACTGTATCTCCAGACCTTTTTATTTTATTTTTGAGACAGGGACTGGTTGAGATTTTATTAAAGTTAGCAGATGAACTGTTAAACATGGTGAAAGACATGGGAATGTTTACTATCCGTTCAACTTTTCTATCAATTTATAAGTATTTAAAATAAAAATTTTGGAAAATGAATACTTTATCATATCCAATTTATAATTTTATACAGGGTTTTATATGTGTGTGTGTGTGTGCTATTAGGGATTGAACCCAGAAGTGTTCTGCCGTTGAGTTATAATGGCAGATTTATAATCAGATTTATAATCCTCCTGAGTAGCTGGTGTGTACTACCCTGCCCAGCTCTGAAAATATATTGAAAACAGCATCTCAGAGTATTTATCAATAGAAAGTAAATCTATTCTTTATAAGTTATATGTAGTATAATTGCATTGCCAAGAAGTTCTTGCCCTTAGATTGCTTACACTGCTCTGTTGCTGAAGCACACAGTCTGTGACCTTTTAAGTGCAATTTAATTTTTCATTTAACTTATAATTCATGATTTCCAGAAAAAAAATTTAAAATTTCCTGATCAAGGAAAGCTCTGTGGGACTTCCTTCTAGACTTGTTTATTAAACAATCTATAGGCAGGCAAGTTGGTTCATCCCTGTAATCCCAGCAGTTTGGGAGGCTCAGACAGAAGGATTGCAAGTTCAAGGGTATCCTCAGCAACTTAGAGGCCCTGTCTCAAATTTAAAAAAAAAGAATAAAAGGGGGTGGGTTGAGGCTGGGATATAACTCAATGGCAGAGCACTTCTGGGTTCAATCCCTAATAGGCTCGCACGCGCGCACACACACACACACACACACACAAAAAAAATCCTGTATAAAATTATAATTTGGATATGATAAAGTATTCATTTTCCAAAAATTTTACTTTAAATACTTAAAAATTGATAGAAAACATTCCTGTGTTTTTCGCCATGTTTAACAGTGAAACTTTAATACAATCTCAAAATTATAATGTTGAATGAAAAAACAAGTCAAAGAAGAATACATGTATATAGTATAATTATTCATATAAAGCTCCAAGGTAGGAACAATTTTAAAATGTATATTAAAGGGAAAATACCATTGTGGTAAAATGTAAGGAAGGGCTGGGGTTGTAGCTCAGCGGTAGAGCGCTCGCCTAGCAAGTGTGAGGCCCTGAGTTTGAACCTCAGCACCACATAAAAATAAATAAATAGAATAAAGGTATTGTGTTCAACTACAACTAAAAAATAAATATTAAAAAAATGTAAGAAATTGGGCTGGGGATGTGGCTCAAGCGGTAGCGCGCTCGCCTGGTATGCGTGCGGCCCGGGTTCGATCCTCCAGCACCACATACAAACAAGGATGTTGTGTCCGCCAATAACTAATAAATAAATAAATATTAAAAAAATGTAAGAAATTAAGGGAATAATGCCAAATTTAGAATGGTAGTTATCTTTGGTGGGAAGAAGTAATTGTCTTGATATATGGAGGGGGTTAAAGCTGCCAATACATTTCTTACATAGAACGTTGGGACAGAATTATTCATTTTTATTACCCTTATTTCAAATGTACATCTATATTTTATATACTTTTATATGTAGAATGGATTTTACATGTTCCATGGTAATATTTTAAAAATCTGGATATGAGGTAGACAGATGTCTGTTCTACCACTTTTTATATTTTCAGAACATAGCATGATTTAAAAAAATTAAAGTACCACAAAATTCTATATTGAAATTTAAGAACACTGTGTCACAAATCATTAACAGCAGTACCTCACACCTCAAAGCAGATATTAAGCTATTATAAAATGAATAAAAAATGAAAACAATTTTTACTTCATTGTAATGTAACAGAAAGTATACATCATCTACATAAAATTTATTTTAAAAATTTTAACTTATAATGTTAATCATGAAATACAGTTAGCAAATTGTGGGATACAACCTTGTTCTTAGGATACACCTGCTGAAATGTTCAGGGTTTAACTATTTACAGCGTACCTGAAAATGTCTCTGAACAGAAAAGTGTGTGTTTTTATAATGAGAGCAAGAGAAAGAAAGAAAGCAAGCCAGTGAGGCAAAATGAACTGCTGAATATTTGGAGTTGAGTGCAAGTTCAGCCTTTGACACTTGGTAAATTTCGGTGAAGGAAGACTTCATTCATTATCGTTGCTGTAAGGAGGTTCAGGGACTATTGCAACAGTTGTGCAGTAGGAGAGAGAATGGTTGCACTCAACTCTAACTACAGCATAGGCAATTGGGAACTTAGATTCAGTGAGCATGTTGGGGCTTAGTGGATGGAAAACTGTTAAGAGGAAACATCAGGTGTAGGAGAATTTGTGAGTGTCTAGGAGTGCAATTGGTGGGTTACATGTTACTGTATATTTAGCTTTTTAAAGAAACTGCCGAACTGTTTTCCAAAGTGGCTGTGTCACTTTATGTGCTCAGTTGTACGAGAAATCCTTTTCTTTTACTTTCTTGCCAATAGTTTGTATTGTCACTATTTATTTTAGCTGTCCCAGTGGGTGTGTAGTTATGATCTCAGCTTAGGCTTAATTTGCATTTCCTGATGAGTAGTGACCTTGACCATCTCTTTCCATGTGCTTTTTGCCATTCATATATGCTCTTCAGTGAAATGTGTCTTCATAGTTTCTTGCCTATATTCTAGTTGAAGTTTTCTTTTTACTGTTAAGTTCTGCATATATATTAGCCACCTTCCTCATGTGTGATGCACACATGCACAGATATACTCATACTCATATATATATATATATATATATATATATATATAGTTTTGTTTCCTTTTTTTTGAAGCTTTATTTTGTTTATTTTTTTTAATGTGGTGCTGAGGATCGAACCCAGTGCCTCAGAGGTACTAGGCAAGTGCTCTACCATTGAGCCACAACTCCAGCCCTTTTTTCCTTTTTTAAACAATGAAGGATGACTTATTTTATGATTTTATTTTAAAAAAAAACAACTTAAGGTACTTGGAATATCTTTCCATATCCATCAGAATATACATAATATATCTCATTCTTTTTGTTAAACGTTTAGCGTTTAGTGTTTATTGTGGCTATTGATCTTATACTGATAAACAGGTGACAATGGGTGACTTCCTGATTTTTCTTATGTGGCAATAAAGATTCTTAAATAGTATCTTTGGTGCAAAGCTCATTTTACATACTTTTGGACTTCATTGTCATTTATCATTCACTTATGCTATTACTGTTGTATAGGGATTTTCTTATAAAGAAGATACATATAAAATGATTGCATTTCATGTAAGCATACTGTTTCTTACTTACTAGAATTCTGTGGAACAAATAACTACATAAGGGAGTAGAGAGAATTTAACAGGAGATATTTGAAATGGGTCTTTGTGAGGAAAAATGGAAGTTCACTTGGCAGAAGAAGATAAAGATAAGTACATTTTGACTTTTGAATTCCGAGTGTGAAGAAAAGTAAAAGCATTACATAGCCTGGCCTCTTCAGGAAGTAGCAAATAGTTTAATATGGCCAGCAGGAGGCTTTTGGGCATGAATTATAGAAGACAAGGCAAGTTAAGTAGACTGAAAGCAGATTATAGCAGACTGATTAGTCTATAAATGTCCTTCTAAAGAATTTGTACTTTAGGCTGGGGGTGTAGCTCAGTGGTAAAGTGCTTGCTTAGCAAGCATGAGGCCCTGGGGTTTGATCCCCAGTACTGGGTGTGTGGGGGGGACAGGGACTTCAATTTGTACATACTGGAAATCATTGGGGAAAAAAAAATTTAAGTGCACTTTTATTTTTATTAAATGGTTAGAATTGTGTTGTAAATATTTCAGATTCCTTCCATTGTCTTTCTCAGTTACCTGATTCTACCTCTTGCTCCATGCAACCGTTGCTTTGCTTCTTATGTCTAAATTTACCCTTTCTAAAGATTTTATGTACATTGATTTGTACAATATGTGGCTTTTCATCTGGCTTCTTTCACTTTTTATTTTTAGATAGGGCTTTACTAAGTCGCTGAGGCTGGCTTTGAACTTGGAATCTTCCTGCCTCAGCTGCTTGGATTACAGTGGGGCGGGACCACCAGACCAAAATTATTGTTTTTGAAGTTATTCATTTTGTTATATGTATCAGTATTTCATTCCTTTTTATTCCCCTGTGTTATTCCTTTCTGTGGTTATACCACACTGTTTATCTGTTTAGTAGGTGATGAATATTTGTATTGTTTCCAGTTTTGGGTTATTATGAATAATGCTGCTATGAACATTTGTAGCTAAGTCTTTATGTGGACACATTTTTCACTTTTCTTGAGTAGGTTCCCATAGAGAAAATTTTGGATCATATGGTAAGTTTTTGTTTTATTTAACTTCAGGAAATTGGCAAAATGTTCCCCAAAGTCACTGTATTATTTTACATTATTGTCAGCAATGTATGAGGGTCTCAGTTTCTTTTTGTCCTGAAGCTTGGTATTAATTGTCTCTTTAATTATATAGACATTCTGTTGACTGGTAGTATCTTGTTATGCTTTTACTTTGCATCTCCATAATGAATTATGATCATTATTTTTAAAATATGTTTTTAGTTGTAGGTGAACACAATACCTTTATTTTATTTATTTATATGTGGTGCTGAGGGATCTAACCCAGGGCCCCACATGTACTAGGTGAGCGCTGTACCACTGAGCCACAACCCCAGCCATATGATCATTATTTTTTTTTAATATTTATTTTTTGTTGTAGGTGGACACAATATCTTTATTTCATTTTTATGTGGTGCTGAGGATTGAACCCAGTGCCTCAACGCATGCTAGGTGAGCGCTCTACCACTGAGCCACAACCCTAGTCCTAATCATTTTTTAATGAAGCACAGGTGTATTTTGAAAATAGCAGGTATACTCAATGGAGGTAAGAATGAAGGTGGGCTCCATGAAAAATATGAGCCTGTACTAGAGGATGTAATTAGAGTTGGGGGAAGATGGATTCTAAAGATCTATTAGCATTAGAATGGGAAGCATTTAGTAATTGGCTAAATATAATCAGTGTGGCAGAGGGAGGTGGAATTTAGTGATCCCAAGATTTCAAACTTTGACAGTTGGGTAGATAGTGCTGCCATTAGCCAAAAGAGTGTGTGAATGTTTTTTGTATTGTATACCATGGCTTTTATATTGATCCTGTTTTTTTGATGTTCCACTGGAATAAATATTTGAGTTTTTTAGTAGTTTGGAAATATATTCAAAAGATGAATCTGAGCTGAAATCAGAAATTTAGGGGAGTTATTATATATGTAACAACTGAATTCATAGAAGTAAATGGCATGTCTGTTCCTGAATCCCTGTATGTTTTTGGTTACTATGAGCAATTGAAATTGGCTTAATCGAAAAGAAGATTTAATCTAATACAAAAAGATCCAAATTAAAACCGTTCTAGGTATTCAAGCGAGGCATAATATCACCAACGATCCAGATTCCTTCTATCATTTAGTGCTGCTGCCATACTCATTCTGTTTGAGTGTGTCCTCTTACACAGTCTGTTCTCCAATGTTCTTATGATGAATGCCACAGTTTGGCTGACACATTTCTACCCAGAATTGTATGCAAAAAAAAGGATGTGTGTATGTGTGTTTTCATCTGGCTTTTGTTTTTGGTGGTGGTGGTGGTTCAGTACTGGGGATTAGAACCAGGAGCATTCTACTTTAAGCTACATTCCAATGTTTTTTGTTTGGTTTTGAGAGAGGGGCTTCTTACTAAATTGCTCAAGCTGGCCTAAATTTGTGATCCTCCTTCCTTAGCCTCCCAAGTCACTGGGATTATTGGCATAAAAAACCACACCCAGCTCATCTGGCTCTTTGCTTCATCCAGGAAAACCTTCCCCATAAACTCCTTAGCAAGTGAACTCTCTTTGTCTTACTAGCCAGAATAATCCATTGGCAAAAAGAATGGAAATTACCACAGTTGGCTTAGACCAGAGTATTCTAGCCCAAGAATCTTTCCCTGATATCTCTTCTGAAGAAACTTTTCCCTCTTGCCTTTTGTTCTCTTTTGTATTTCAGATAGGTTAGATTTTCTAAATAACTTAGTTTCTTATTGAGTCATTAATATTAGGTACTTCAAATCAGCTAATATTTGCTGAAATCTTATTCTATGTCATTTAACTGTGCTAGATTTTAGGATACAGAAATGAAACTATAAGAAGCATTGTTTGATATGGAAATAACTTCAACAGAAGAATTATGCCCTAAAGTTCATTTGCATTTTATATCAATATATGTATGTGTGTATGTGTCTGTCTGTATGTATGTGTCTGTATGTATGTATATGTAGGCATGTTTAATGCCATTATTTTATCTTTGGATTTATGAGAAAAGGCATCTTTAGTTTCAAAATCAAGCTTACATTCAATTGATAAAAATTAACTTTTGGAACATTTAGAACACAACTTGTTCGTGAGTTGATCTTCCGTATCTGTGTTATTTGGGTTCAAATGAATGAATGCTAAAACTAAATTATATTGTTCATTTGAGTTACTTAAAGCAAAAACCATGTTATGTTTTCTACTGCATAATGTTTGAGTGTTCTAGTTAACATGCTAAAGATTTTAATAGTACTGTCTTTTGCTTAAGATCCCAACTGAAATGTTTCTAAAATAAAGATGATTTTGTGATTTGGTTCTGATTTTTTAAAAAAATGGTTATTTGAGTGCAGCTGTAGTGTTAATATAGTAAGCAGTGTTTGTACAGTAGACATACTATTTTTTAGTTGTAGTTGGACACAATACCTTTATTTATTTTTATGTGGTGCTGAGGACTGAGCTCAGTGTCCCATGCATGTAAGTGAGCACTCGGCTTTTGAGCCACAACCCCAACCCAGATGAGGTGCTTTTTATGGATGTTGAAAGAGAGAAGAAATGAAGTTAGAGATGAGGGAATTGGGAGTGGTAGAAAGGAAAAATGTTCAATCTAATCACTTATTCTGAATGCTAAAAATTCCACTACGTTTTGATAACTATTACAAACTCAAAAAGTAATCCTAAGCTTCAGTTTTGATTGATTATATTTATCAAAATCATACTTATGCTGTATTCTTTTCTATTAAGTACATTGTCCTTAATACAGGAATTAATGGTGATATTCTGACACCCCAGAGTTGAAGATAATTATAATTCCCATAATGTGAGTCCTTGATGGGTTCTGGGTTCTGGGTTCTGTATGGTGTGGGTATGTGTGGTGTTAGGTATTGAACCCCAGAGCTTCACACTGAGCAAATGTTCTACCACTGAGCTAGCTGTACCTGCAACCCCTAGTGATCCAAAAGTATCTTGGTGGCTTAAGATTTAAACATTTTAATAATTTTGAAAACCAAGAAGAAAGTCAGGCGTGGTAACACACACCTGTAATTTCCACAATTTGGGAGGTTGAGGCAAGAGGATCACAACATCAAGGTCAGCCTCAGCAACTTAGTGAGAGCTTTGTTTCAGAATACAAAGGGCTGGGTAGGTAGCTCAATGGTAAAGTGCCTCAATTCAGTCCCCAGTACCAAAACAAAACAAAAGATGCTCCCAAAAAACAACCAAGAGGAATGTGTACATCTTGATAGCAGGAACATGTATTTTGTAAAGGAAAATGTGGGAATAAAAATAAAATGTGGGAATTGTCTGCTTTTTTTGCAAATAATTAACTTGAGTAAATTTTAATGTTAGCTCTTTGTTATAAAACATTAGAGTATACTTAGGTTTGATTTTCATTTATTTCAAGTCACTGAGAAACTGATATTTGTAAAAGAATTACCTTCTCTTTAATGTGCTTTCTACAGTTAACATGTTTGAAAATTTTAAACATAAAATCTTTAGCATAAAAACACTTATTATGAGAAAAGGCATCTTTAGTTTGGGGCATCTGGGGCTGTGGCTTAGCAGTAGAGAGCTTGTCTAGCATGTGCAAGGCACTGGGTTCAATCCTCAGCACCACATAAAAATAAATAAATGAATGTCCAACTACAACTAAAAAAATACTTATTTGGTGTTTGGTTTTGACTGGCATACCTGTGATTGTTGGATATAAGTTTACAATGCTCAGACTGCTGTAAGTTGCCTTGTAAGTTAAGTGGTTGAAGTTGTTTGGAACATTTTGCCTATGTAAATCTTGTTCCTTTCTATATGTGTGCATATTTATAGATTTGTGCTTACAGAAATGGCACTATATTGCAAAGGTCCTAATCTTTACTGTATTCATACAATTTGTAATATGTAAGAAATTATTTGCAGACCTGTACTGTGAAGTATATCTTTCCTCTGACTTGTTCTGGTTAGCTCTGAATAATGAAGTCAAACCTTACTTGATTTTCCTTAGTGAGTCTTAGGGTCAATTTTCTTTCTTTTTCCTTTTTTATTAAAAATAAACTTTAGATTTAGCCTAAAGCTATTACATTGTTTTGTAACTCAAGGAAACAATATTGTAATGATTAGTGTTGTAATAAACAATGATTGGTAAGTGGTTTACATATTATTTATCATTTGCTCCATTGGAAGTATCTGATAAAATTAGAATCAGGCCATCTCTGTTGGCTGTCTTTGGTTTTATGCAAATGGATTAATCTGAGCTTTGTTTAATATAGTGATTACTTCCTCTCTCTTTCTGTACACAACCTTAGGGAGGAATGGTGTAGTTGTAGTTGGGAAAAATGGCTTTGGAGGAAAATTTTTATGCTGTTTATAAAGTGGAAACATAATGCCTTTATTTTTTAACTAGTGTGAGGGAAATTCTTAAAGATTATAAATGTCTCAAAAAAATAAAACCATGAAGTCTCCAATCCTGCCATCGTGCATTTTTCTTAGTGACAATCTGAGAGTTTTAAAGTCATATGAGTACTCCAAAAAAAAGTTAGAGACCTGGTTAAGTTGTAGGTAACTAGTAACTAGTACACCAGAAGACTGTTAAAGGCTCCTAAATGCAGACAAAGCATTACTAATTGCTTTCAGGGTCAGGCTGACTTTACTTGGACCATGAAAGATTTAGCATAGTCCTATGGCTGCCTGCTTGCTGAGTAAAGAGTCTTGTCTTTAACAAAGACTGCTATCTGATATGCCAGACCGTTTCATGTTGCCCTCGTTTACATGAATTTAGTCATTATTGCTAAGACTACTAAACCTCAGTGCAACATAAATGATACTTCTAAATGGTCTTGAAGACAAAGGCCTTTAACCTTGCAGTGGGATGTAGGTAATGTTTACATAGCTTTTAAAATATGCAACAGAATACTTTACTATTTGAAGTTTCAATTAAAAGATACATTCAGTAAAATTATTTTTAAAAAATCTACAAGTAAAATACCACACATCTTTAAGTAAAGTAAAATTTCTAATGTTTTCCATCTTTTAGAATGTTTATTCCTTGGAACGGTAGGATCCTAATGACACTATTAACATGGGTCCAATCTCACCAATGCAACTAATTCTTCACACTCATAAATCCTACTATTCTAGGTAGAAGTTAGAATGAAATTAAAATGGGTTAATGAAACTTGATAAAAAGGGGCAAAGGAAATACTAGCTAGTTGATCAAATATGTTTTTGCCCATGTAAGAATATGATTTTTTTATTGTAATACTTATTGAATTGATATTTATTTTACTGTTTATTTTAATGCTATTTAGCTAGCCCTTATTATTATTATTTTTGGTACCAGGGATGGAATCCTGGGGGCACTCAACTACTGTGCCACATCCGCAGCCTTTTTTTGTATTTTATTTAGAGACAGGGTCTCACTGAGTTGCTTAGGACCTTTCTAAGTTGCTGAGGCTGGCTTTGAACTCAAGATCCTCCTATCCCAGCCTCCTGAGTCACTGGGATTACAGGCATGCAACCAAATGTATTTTGTTAAACATTTATGTATTTTTTAGTTGTAGTTGCACATAATACCTTTATTTATATGTGGTGCTGAGGATCGAACCCAGGGTCTCACACATACTAGGCGAGTGCTCTACCACTGAGCCATAACTCCAGCCCCTGTATTTTTAAAACTTTTTTTTCTTTTTAGTAATACATGTCAGTAGAAGGTAGTTTGGAAAATTATACATTCATAAAATATAACTTATTCTATTTTGGATCCTATTCTGTGGTTGTATATGATGCAGAGTTACTCTGGTCGTGTATTCAAACACAAGGCTAGGAAAGTTATTATTTTTTTTTTAATGATGAAATTTTTGTTTCTCAAAACTATAACATGGAAATTTTATAGGTGATATCTTTTTTTCCCACAAAACTAACTTTATATGCTTCATTATTCAGAGGTTGGGAAAATAATAAAAGTGATGGGTTTCTAAACAACTGGAACTTTTCATTGTCTTTACATTGAAAATGTGTTATTTTACACATGAAATATTTTTAGTATTGCTTTAACATGTGTTAGAAAATTCTGACAAATAAAAGTTCTTTCTATCTTAAGTTTAAGTTCTTTTCCCCCCCAGATTTATGAAAATATGCATCAGCTTAATACTGTCTTGGAATTCATGAGATGGAAGCATAGGTCAAAGCTATTTGGAGAGAATTGGAAGTACAGTTTTATAGCCACATCTCCAAGGTAAGGAAAAGATTTTAAAGAAAATAATAGAGTAATATGAAAATTTTTCTTTCTTAACAATTGAAAATAGTCCTTCCGTGTCACCACTGCAACTTTATTTGAGCTTCTTTATTTTATTGGTAACACCACAACTTTGTGTTAGCTACTTTGGTTTCTTGAATCACCTTCTTTATGAGTTCATATGTAATTCTTATGTATTTTTCTTCTCTTGTAAATATCGAACTTCTTCAGGAGTGAAAATATTTCTTAACAATACCACTTTCTTAACTAATTATAGAAAGTAAGCATTATTTCTTCCTTCAGGATTTTATTTCTTCCCTTAAAGACTGGAAAGCATGGTTCAGAGTGGAAAACTATATTAAAAATGAATGTTTACATTAATTTGAAGTTTTAACACATTTTTCAGTTAAGATTTTAAATATCTTAGAATAATAGATCTTTGGAAGTAAAATTTAATTTAAAGAAGTAGAAACTGTAGTAATGCCAGAAATAGGAAAGAAATCATTCTAAGACAATATTTGGAGGAATTAGCTCATTGCTTTGAGATTCTTTTATAGGTGGATGTGATGGAGCATACTTGTAATTCCAGCCACTTTAAAGGCTGAGGCAGGAGGATCTCAGTTTCAAGGCCAGCCTGGCCTCAAATGTTTCCCCTTCTGTTAATGATCTCTTTGTCACCCAAGAAAAGTTTTAGTGTTATATCTGATTCCTCATGTTTTGCATCTTATACCTTGTCAGAGATCAACTCCTGTTAGTTTATCTCTATAGCATATCATGAATATTTTTTTTCTTTTTTCATATTTTATTTATTTATTTATTTATTTATTTTTCAGTTTTCTTTTTTTTTTTTATTGGTCGTTCATAACATTACATAGTTCTTAATACATCATATTACACAGTTTGATTCAAGTGGATTATGAACTCCCGCTTTTACCCCGTATACAAATTGCTGTATCACATCAGTTACCCTTCCATTGATTGACATATTGCCTTTCTAGTGTCTGATGTATTCTGCTGTCTGTCCTATTGTCTACTATCCCTCCTCCCCTCCCCTCCCCTCCCCTCCCCTCCCCTCCCCTCCCCTTTTCTCTCTCTACCCCTTCTACTGTAAATCATGTCTTCCATTTGTATTCTCTTGACTTACCCCTCCTTACCTCTTATATGACATTTTGTATAACCCTGAGGATCGCCTTCCATTTCCATGCAATTTCCCTTCTCACTCCCTTTCCCTCCCACCTCTCATCCCTGTTTACTGTAAATATTCTTCTCAAGCTCTTCGTCCCTACCCTGTCCTTGTTTACACCCCTTATATCAAAGGAGTCATTTGGTATTTGTTTTTTAAAGATTGACTAGCTTCACTTAGCATAATCTGCTCTAATGCCATCCATTTCCCTCCAAATTCTATGATTTTGTCATTTTTTAATGCAGAGTAATACTCCATAGTGTATAAATGCCACATTTTTTTTATCCATTCATCTATTGAAGGGCATCTAGGCTGGTTCCACAGTCTTGCTATCGTGAATTGAGCTGCTATGAACATCGATGTAGCAGTGTCCCTGTAGCATGCTCTTGTTAGGGCTTTAGGGAATAGACCGAGAAGGGGAATAGCTGGGTCAAATGGTGGTTCCATTCCCAGCTTTCCGAGAAATCTCCATACTGCTTTCCAAATTGGCTGCACCAATTTGCAGTCCCACCAGCAATGAACAAGAGTGCCCTTTTCCCCGCATCCTCTCCAGCACTTATTGTTGTTTGACTTCCTAATGGCTGCCAGTCTTACTGGAGTAAGATGGTATCTTAGGGTAGTTTTGATTTGCATTTCTCTGACTGCTAGCGATGGTGAGCATTTTTTCATGTACTTGTTGATTGATTGTATGTCCTCCTCTGAGAAGTGTCTGTTCAGGTCCTTGGCCCATTTATTGATTGGGTTATTTGTTATCTTATTGTCTAATTTTTTGAGTTCTTTGTATATTCTGGTTATTAGGGCTCTATCTGAAGTGTGTGGAGTAAAGATTTGTTCCCAGGATGTAGGCTCCCTATTTATCTCTCTTATTGTTTCTTTTGCTGAGAAAAAACTTTTTTAGTTTGAGTAAGTCCCATTTGTTGATTCTATTTGTTAACTCTAGCGCTATGGGTGTCCTATTGAGGAATTTGGAGCCCGATCCCACAGCGTGTAGATCATAACCAACTTTTTCTTCTATCAGATGCCGTGTCTCTGATTTAATATCAAGCTCCTTGATCCATTTTGAGTTAACTTTTGTGCACGGCGAGAGATAGGGATTCAGATTCATTTTGGTGCAAATGGATTTCCAGTTTTCCCAGCACCATTTGTTGAAGATGCTATCCTTCCTCCATTGCATGCTTTTAGCCCCTTTATCAAAAATAAGATAGTTGTAGTTTTGTGGATTGGTTACTGTGTCCTCTATTCTGTACCATTGGTCCACCCGCCTGTTTTGGTACCAGTACCATGCTGTTTTTGTTACTATTGCTCTGTAGTATAGTTTGAAGTCTGGTATCGCTATACCGCCTGATTCACACTTCCTGCTTAGTATTGTTTTTGCTATTCTGGGTCTTC